>NC_062280.1:145825453-146466703 GCF_902655055.1 Lutra lutra | reverse complement strand
CGGTGCTATTTCCCCAAATATACCCGCTGTGTGACAGCAGGGGGCACCAGAGATACTAACTCTGTTCTTCAGTGCCTGTCTGACTCTACCCCTTAGACCTGATTGTCTCAAATGTCCATATATGGTAATTTTTAAACATTGGAGGGGAAAAAAAAAAAAAAACTTCTGAAACATCCCTAAATTCCAGACCACACTAAGGCTTAAATTCCTGGAAAGTATTTAAATCAAAAGCTTGTAAAATGCCAAAACCTTTAAAGAATCCATTCGTCACCTGCCGGCAGTACCCACAATTACTCTGCATAGTTGTGATTACTGTATTTGGCACTGATGCAGGTGTACCACCTAGGGTACTACCTGTCTGGCGGAGACCCAAGTCTCTAATTTAGAGACCTGCTTTCTTGTTTTGCCTGTAGACACATTCTCAGCCAAAATATTAAATTTCTTACCAAGATCTAATGAAAGAGAGCACAGAACATCAAGGCTAGCCCCACAGCTTGACTTGAACAAGCCTCCTAACTTCTTTGTGAATTAGTGGAACTTTAGCTCTCTATTTACCTCTAAGGCATGATGCTGTAACTTTTAATGACAGCATTTATTTTACCGTAAAACTTCAATCAAATATGTTACACACCCAGTAGGTACAAGGAGCACAAAAATGAGTACGGTGTAGCCCCTTCCCTCAAAGAGATTGTAATCTAGACAAGAAAACTAAGGTTCACCAATAAAAACAGCTGAGGGTACACAGTGGTTAAAGAAAAATTCCATTAAGAAGGGATGGAACAAGACAGATCAAGACAGGGACAAATTAGGTCATGGTCCATTTTATATATAATTCCTCTGCTCCGCAGGGTTCATAGTCCTGTAAGAGTATCTGTAGTCAGCCCAATTTCCTGGGAACTAGATAGATTTATTGGCAAAAGATGTGGGAAAGTTTAAGCCCAATGGAAATCTGAGATTTATGATTGTACTATGAGTTCTGCTATTAACATTGAGAAACAAATTTAGAAACACTAACAATAGAATAATTTTAAAAGGCATAATTAAAGCGGTTAAGTTAAAAAAGAAAAAAACTTGATAAGATCTAGTGAGTCTGTGTCTATACAAATGAGAAAATAAAAATACTACAAACCTAAGTAAACCAATCCTACTCTATTCAGAAGATGGGAAGCATTCTGAATGTTGACTGAATAAATATACATACTCCTTTTTATCTGATTTCTTCGGTTTTCGTTTGGTACTATCATGGTATATGCACCTGGGCTGGAACGAAGAGAAAAAACATTGATTACCACAAGAAAATACTAATGCACATAAACCTCTAGACATTCTTCCTGCTCATATATTTATGATCCTCACCACCAAATGGGTACCGTGGAAGATAATCTTCTTAAGGCCCAGCTCTGTTCTCTGGGAGCTTAGGATCTAGTTGTCAAAGTAAAACGAACGCATACGACCAAATACGGCAGCCCGTGAAGACGGGCAAGTGACTGCCTCACAGCTGGCTCTTGGTAAACTGTCTTTGTAGGGATCCATTGTTCTTCCAGGTGGCACTTGTGGGCAAGTCCCTTTGAAAGGGGTTGAGATGGACATTCTCTGCCACTGTGACCCACACTGGGGGTACAGAAAACATTCCCACATCCTTTCACCAACTGGAAACACAGGCCGTTTGTAATGTAGCCACCTTCTCTTCATGAACCTTCTGACTGGCTCTCTGGCCACAATCTTGTGCTTTGGAGCTTTGACTCTTCCAGGCATGGGTCCCTTAGGTCCCTGGTTCTCCTGGGGACACAGGTAGAACATAATCAAAGAATCCCTGAAGCATTTTAATTCATGGGGTGGGGGTCGGGGAAGACTTCACTTAAGGAAAAATAACGCAGCACTGAGATACCAGGAAGCTTTTGAGGACAGAAACTTGACTGATCTGTACACACCCAGCCTCTGGCACAATGCCTGGCACGAAGTAGCTGCTTGATGAATGTGGGCTGAACTAAAATGAAATGATGCCACAGACTCAGTCTGTGCATCTGTGGAGGTTGGGTGGCGGGGGGGACCTCTTCTTTGAGATAATGCCTGGGGTCCCACAAGAGCACGAATACTTCACAGAGCAGAAATCCAGTGTGGCAACAGACTGCAGCATACGTGTGGATCCAGTTTTAGGGGAAATGCTACAGATAAACCCAGTCAGCTTATAAATGTAGGGTTTTGTTTGTTTGTTTTTTAAAACGGACACTTAGAATCCTCTCTCTTCAACACAGAATGTACAATTTCAAAGGACAAATTAGCAAAAATTGAACAGCAGTGACCGAAGTGCTGATTAACAGAAGTCATTTCTTCCTTATCTCATTATTTTCCTAGCTGCAAGACTTCAGCCTGCTTCAAACTGGGCTTTAATTTTAGACTTGTAAATGGGGACGTGTAAAACCACCTTTGCATGCAAATGGGGCTGCAAGATGCCCAATTACTTAATGTATATCAGCAGACTTTGCATTTGTAGCCTCACATGCATACGACGTTATGAATACAAAATTAGGAGGTTGCTACTGGAAATGAATCCCTTGTCCACTGCAAATTCTTTGTTCACCCTAAGAAAGATTTTTCACTTCTCAATTGCTAGCACTTCATAGGAGCTTGGAAGCTGCAATTCTGTGGGTAATAGCTGCACACTTGAATATGATGCAGGGGTGAACCGTTGTACAGAGTCTTAAAGATGAAACACAAGATACTGGATTTAAACGTCAGCCATGACATGACTACACAGTCCTCAGTGTCTACTAACATTATGGTATAGAGCTTCTCGCCATTCCAGGGATTCGACTCTACAAAGATCAGTCGTTCTCAAACTTTAGCATCCCTCAGAATCACCTGGGGGGTCTTGCTGAAGGGCAGAGTTCCTGATTCAGGAAGTCTGGGGTGGGGTTTGAGAACTTGCATTAACAGTTCCCAGGTGATGTCCATGTTCTTATTGATCTAGGGACCACACTATGAGAACCATTGATCTAGATCAAGTTATCCTTGAACATTTGGATTTAAGGGAACATAGGGATTAAATCCCTGTTAAAGACATAGACATTAAATCATCTACCAAAGGTCATGGGGTCAATTAAGTGATGATGCTTAGACTCAAACCCCGGACTTTTGTCTTAGACGTGTTGGGCATCTGCAGCTAACTCTTCGGCTCAACACAGAAAGCATACAGTAATGATTGTCATTTAACTCCACCCTCTTGATAGACTTCCAAAGTAATCTATTTAACTGAGCACCTATTTATGGACTTGTGTTAAGGGGCTTTCAAAGAGTGAGGGGAAATACGAAAAAACAGACAGCAACCACTTTAACAGAGCTTAGACCTTAATTTGGAACAATTTATGAAGCCACAGGAGCACAGCACAAGAATGCCCAAAGAAGTGTCAAAGTAGGATGATGTTAAGTAGAGATCCAAGGTCAGGGAGAGTCACAGAGGCCCCAGAGGAGTAGAAATTTTCAGAGAAGGATAGCAAGCTGAAGTTTAAAAAACAGGATCCAAAATGGCAAAAGAAGTGTTTCTTCGGAGGGACTTTACTAACAGCTGCTTCAAAGAGAATTTTCCAAATTCCATAGGCCTCCTGTATGCAAATTTTGTGAAAGATTTGGAAAGAAAAATCAATCCGTTTGTAAAAGATCTTACTCTACAATATCTAATCTGGATAAGTTTCAGTCTGATAACATCATACTAGGATCTTTCGTTTTAGGACGAGAACTGCAGTCAATCTATTGCAATACGCATAGTCTATAAGGACCCAGACGCAGGGCAAGACCATGAAAAGAGGGATAGAATTACCCAACCCTAAATTCAGAGCCTTTTAATTGAAAGCATTTTAACATAACCCCAGGCTCAATGACAGAGGTCCCAGTAATAAGTGTTTCATGTTAGAGAATTCCTTAGCAACCATCTCAGCAACACTTTCTGGGCTGAACATGCCAAATCTGAAACAATAGTCGGAAGAAAGCATGGCAAGTAATGGAGATTCTATTCCTTTTACTTGCTATAAAAGGAGGAGTCTACATCTGAGGATCTACTTTTTTTTTTCTTTAATCATGTGTCAGAATGTAATGCACTGGTAGATCCAACTATTCGTCCCTTCTCTCCTTGCTTTTTCTTGACATGAATAACAAGTATAATTTATTCATGTTTTCAGCCAATTAGTTTCCACCCACAGCAAGGGCCTCTGCTGTTTTAACCTGCATGTCTTCTCTTTCAACAATCTGACTCTCAAAGATGCTGATCTAGACAAGCCCAACCTATCTATATTTAGTATTCTCGGCATTTTCTGATAAAGCAACATTCAAGTCACTGAAATAAATGTATATCTTTGAAAATTAGTTTCCTTAATTACCTCATTGAAATTTAATGAAATACCACAATTTGTAAGATTATTTTCATTTTCCAACAGCACACATCCATGAGAAATACTGAGAGAGAACATATAAAGAATAGCACAAGACAAAGAGGAAAATGTGTTCCTGCACCATAATATATATATATGAAAACAAAATATATATATATATATGTATATATTTTTTATGTGAAAAATACATTTAAGGAATGTTTTTCCTGTGAAGTCTCTCCTGAGCTACACAACTGCTTCTCTCGTGTCCATTCTTGCACAATTTTTATAATGTCTCATCAATAAGCACTCTATGAAAAAATGTTATGCTGAAGTTATGAAAAATATCTTGGCTGGCTAGAAGTATTACATAAATATATCCCCTGGTGTGTACAAACTACAGCAGATGTAATTTAAATTTCTAATTAGGAACAACACTGGTTTGACTGAAAAAGAAACATAGTCAAGAGCAAAAATTCAGAAAGAGGTAGAAGATTAAGTAACAAACGGATCTTTCCAGGCAGAATTATAGACATGTAGTCTACCATCCTACAAAAAAAATTAGTTTCAGATTTTCATAGTTCAAGAAAATCTTAACCTTGCGTGAACTTGAAAAAACAAGGATTTTTTTGGTTAATCAAAAGCACTGGATAGAGAATTATTTTCTAGCTATGTCTTTCCACACTGGTTTTTGTCTTATGACCTTAATATGAGCATCTGAAGTTTACTGTTTTTAGCCAAAAGGAGTCAAAACTTTTGAGCCATTCAGGTTGCCAAAAGTTCTTTTTTAAATAGACCACATTTCGGGGCGCCTGGGTGGCTCAGTGGGTTAAGCGGCTGCCTTCGGCTCAGGTCATGATCCCAGGTCCTGGGTTCGAGCCCCACATCGGGCTTTCTGCTCAGCGGGGAGCCTGCTTCCTCCTCTCTCTCTGCCTGCCTCTCTGCTTACTTGTGATTTCTCTCTGTCAAATAAATAAATAAAATCTTAAATAAATAAATAAATAAATAAATAAATAAATAAATAGACCACATTTCCTAGAAAAACAAAAACAGACAAGATCAGGCTGAGCAAATCATCCTTAACCACTAAACCTGTTCCACCAACCCTGATCCAGCACTCCACAACTCCAGTGTAGAAGGGCTCACGAATTCTTTGGTCTCAGAACCTGCAGAGCCCAAAACTTTGTGTACACATCCAAGAGGCTGATGTGAAGCAGGGCAGTTTTTAATTCACAGCTTCTGTTGGACAGTTCAGTAGATCCCCAGAGGGCTGAACAGACACCCAGTGGAAAAGATAAACAAGAGATCACAGGTCATCAGCACCTTTGTTCATAGGATAACTTCATGGAAAGTCAAAAGAGGTATATACATGCACACATCTATCCATCCCAGCACTCCTATGTAGGCTCATGACTTAATGAGATGTGGTAAATTTATGCAAATTAGAAAAGTGTGTCCCTTCTTTCAGGTGGAGGTAACCATACACTAGGCCACACAGTTTGGTATATATTTCAGCTCCAAATTATTACCTTAGCCAGGCAAGTTTGTATGGTTACCAACCTGCATGACCATACAGGGTAGACCTTAAAGATGTCACACTTCATCACGTAAAACACTTCCTATACACATAAATGATAAAAGCTGTGAGGATAGCAAGAAGGAGTCACTCTAAGGATACAAAGAATATATATGAAACATAGTATTATGGAGACCATCTTTAAAAGGCCAAAAACCAATGATGGGAGTAGAGATGAGTGGGAACCAATTGTTAGGTATACAAGCAAAAATGCATAAAGTTGCTTCCTTGGTAAAAATAACCTCAAGGATTACCTATTTTCAGAACATAGAGATATCACATCTGGGGTTTCTTTTGAGCCTACTTCCAAACTAACCTTAACCTAACAAGCTAACCTTAGCCTACTAGTGAGCTATTACTCACTAGTATCACTATTAGTGTATATCACTATATTACTCTTAGTATTACTATTCACAGATGCTGGCAAAAAACATGAGATTCCTGGGTCAGAGACTAGTAAGATTTTATTACTCATGCCACAGCACAGAGCCTGAGCATCAGCATATTTATGTCTATTCTCTCTGGCTCCAAGTCTTTTGCGGGCAACACGACAGATGCTGCACATGCAGCGTGTTTGCATGGCAGGTGAGGAACACAGCAGAGCAATCCACCATTTTTACAACAGACGGTAAGCAAGACTGGTTTCTGTTCTGGGGAAAGCTTACCTCATCTCTCAACATTCCCAGCTACATAGCAACCTTGAGGAATAGTCCAGATGAAAAAATGGTCTGGTGTGGTGCCTTGGCACACCCCTCAAGACATATAAGGGTGGAAAAGGCCCAAGCAGGGCTGCCTTTTCCAACAAGAGAATGTTCAGGATAAATGCTCTTTTAAGAATGGCTTTGTGATAAGGAAATTTGCATTTGCATGAAAACCACGTATTTACCAAATGGTTGTACATTTTCTATTATTATTATTATTATTAATAGACTAAGATCCGGTTATGTCCCCGTGTTTTAAGCATTGCTCCTCAAGATTATCTATAACTTAAAAGACAAAACCAGAAATGCAAGACATGAGGGATTTAGATCTAAACTTCTGCATAGAACATTTTAAAAAATTCATTTTTTATTTGATCCTGAAAGAAACATGCTTATAGATGAAAATGTACAAAAATATATTTTTAAATATTGAAAAGTCACTCATAATCCTACCCCTCAGAAATCACAATTGCTGTTTTTTGGTGTGTGGTTTGTTTTTTTTTTTAAGATTTTATTTATTTATTTGACAGAGAGAAAGCCAAGCAGAGGGAGCAGCAGGCAGAGGGAGAGGGAGAAGCAGGCTCCCTGCAGAGCAGGGATCCTGAGGCAGGCTTGATCCCAGGACCCTGGGATCATGACCTGAGCTGAAGGCAGATACTTAACCAACTGAGGCACCCCCAATTACTTTTATTTGAGTGAATTTCAGTCCAATCTATATTCTGTACCTATTACTACACAGCTGCAATCATATCTTAAGTCTAATTTTATGTCTTCAGTTATAAATGGTTTTCCCAACTATTCATGTAACAAGCTTAATTTTAAATGGCTACCTAATACATCACAACATGGATGCAGCATAATACAACCTCTCACTTAACTATTTCAGTTGTTTCAGTTGTTCACTATTACAAATAATCCTGCAGGATATAGAAAGCATAAAAATAAAGCTTTGCACACAATATTATCCAGAAGATAACTCTAATAGTCCTCTAAAATCAATACTCTGAACAGTAATGTGGACTATATTTAAATTTTTCTTCCTTACATATCCCATTTGCATTTCTGAAATCCCAGAAATAGTTTGATGAATGACTAATGTCTGCTCTTATTTTTGACTCTCCTCAATTCTCAAACTAGGAAAGATGCTGGCTCTATCCAACCATTTATTTTCACCTTCTCCTCCTAATGGCACCTTTATACTGTTCAGATTGACAGTGCACCCAATCAAAAGACTATCATCCACAACCTTTTTTATAGCTAGGTATGACCCTGTTATTAAGTTTGGCAAATTGAAATGTAAGTGGAAGCTATTGAGAAGGATTTCTAGGAAATCTCCCTCAAATGGAGACAAACAAGAAATGGCTTTTCTGTTGCATTCCACTTCTGGAAGACTGAAGTGGTAGCTGGTGCTGAAGCAGCTATCTTGGTCAATGAGGCATTGAATGCAGAAGACATGCATCAGAAATGGCAGAACAGAAGGACAAAAGCTATCTGGTGCCCTGTGACTGTAAAACCACTGTATTAGTGGTAATCTGTTACCAAGCTGCCTGGTTTTTTGTTTTTTTTTTTAAGATTTTATTTATTTATTACGGGACGCCTGGGTGGCTCAGTTGGTTAAGCAGCTGCCTTCAGCTCAGGTCATGATCCCAGCGTCCTGGGATCGAGTCCCACATCGGGCTCCTTGCTTGTCAGCGAGCCTGCTTCTCCCTCTGCCTCTGCCTGCCACTCTGTCTGCCTGTGCTCACTCTCGCTTCTCTCTCTATGACAAATAAAGAAATAAAATCTTTAAAAAAAAGATTTTATTTCTTTATTTGACAGAGAATGAGATCACAAGTAAGCAGAGAGGCAGGCAGAGAGAGAGTGGGAAGCAGGCTCCCTGTTGAGCAGAGAGCCCGATGCAGGGCTCAATCCCAGGATGCCAAGATCATGACTGGAGCCAAAGGCAGAGGCTTAACACACTGAGCCACCCAGGCACCCCACCAAGTTGCCTGGTTTTAAACCTTTATTCTGTTACTTTCTAACTATAATTTTGAGCAACTTACTAAGTTTTTCTATTTTTTCACCTGTGAAATGGGGATAACAGCTATGTATGTCTTAGAGTACAGATATAAAGTCCTTAGAAGAATGCTAGATGATAAATGTTCTATTATGGTTGCCTGCTATTTTTATCAACCCTAGACTAACTATCCTCACACTTATTTCATAGGTGAGAAACAAAGCCATCTATGCTTAACATACCTATTATATGTAATTGTAATATAAGAATTATGTATAACATATATATGATCCCTCTTTCACCATATGTAATATAACCTAACCCTAAATCACAGTACATCTCCTTTTTCATGCTGTGACTGAATTTCTTCTTTGCTCCATCTTCCACAGTGTACGCGGTTTAGTTTTTCTAATTGTCTTTTTACAACCCTATTTCTCACATTTGTCTCTAACATCTGTATCCTAGTTCCTGATCCTTTTCTTTGATCTGTGTCTTAGGAGTAATAAGAACCACTGCATGAAACAAAGTGTTGTTGATAAATAGCTCATTAAAGATTAGCAAATAGTCTTCTATAAAAGATAGCATGGTTCTGAGCCCAGGTTTTTTCCCTAAATTATTTATTGAGCTATAATATACTTAGGACAAACTGTACATATCTTAAGCACACAGCTCCATGACAAACTTCCTTTTAATTTTTCCGGATTCCAAAAGAATAAAGGAAAAAAAGAGAGAGGCATAATGAACTTTAGAATATAATCTGAAATTACTTTTTCCCCAATTTTTTATCTTAAATTTTAAGCCTACAAGTAAAATTCAAATATTAATAAAATGAAAACTCATATACTATTTATCTATATTTACCAATTGTTCATGGTTGGCCACATTTCTTTCACTTTCCTTGTCTTTATTTTTTTCCAAATCATATGAAAGTAAGCTGCAGAGTCAGTAACATAACCCTGAATACCTCAGCATGTATCTCCTAAAAACAAAAACATTCCCCTACTTACAGGTTGGAAAAAAAAAAAAAACAAAAAAAAAAACAACTATCACACCCAAGGGAATTACTATTAATATAATATTTACTCTATATTCAAATTTCTAAGTTGTTCCAATGTTTAGAATATTTTTCCCTACCCCCCACCACATCCAATTACAGATCACAATGCCTGTTGTTTGATACGTCTCTATAGTGGATCCAGGATCATCTCCTTGACTTTTTCCTGCCTTTCATGACTAACATTTCTAAAGAGTCCAGGTGTGGTGGTTGATTTTCTGTGTCAGCTTGCCCTACCAACAGGATACACTGGTATCTAGCTAAAGGTGATTTCTGGGTGCATCTGTGGGAATGTTTCAGAAAAAGGGAAGCATTGGAATCCATGGTCTGAGTAAAGCAAGTGGCCCTTCCTGTTGTGGTTGGGATCATGCAATCCACTGAGGGCCTCAACAGAACAAGGAAGGCAGAGAAAGGTTGAAACCAGTCTTGAACTGATTGGCTGAGCCAAGACATCAATCTTCTCTGCCCTTGGTACTCCTGGTCCTTGGGCCTTCACACTTAGAAGGGAATGTACACCATAGGCTCTCCTGCTTTCAGGATTTGGAGCTACACACTGGCTTTCCTAGGCCTCCAGCTTGCAGATGAGAGATGATGGGACTTCTCAGCCTTCACAATTATGGGACTCAATACCTTATAGCCTTATAATAAATTTCTTTATATATATATATATATATATATATATATATATATATGAAATAATCTTATATATAAAAATATGTATAATATACATTATATATTTATATAATTCTTAAATGTTTTATAACACATATTATAAAATATATATAATGTTTATTGTAATAATCTCTTTATAATATGAACATATCTTCTTCTTCCTGTCACCTTCTATTGGCAATAGAAATCAAAAAGCATAATGGCCCTAAGACTTTCTAGTTGGCATAAAGAATCAAAGATCACAACTTAACACTTTAAATATAAAGATGTCTTCATATCAAACTATTTGAAGTGTTCATTTCTAAGGATTATAATTGCAGGGGACTTTTACTGTCTATATTATTTTTGTAATGTTTCAGTTTTTATAACAAGCGGATATAACTTTACTTTTACAATCAGGGGGAAATATTCCAAAGATTTCTTTTAATGAGGAAATATTTAATATAAAGACTTTAAGCAGGGGCTCAGATTTTCTTACAAGAGATTAGGTAGCTCAGGATTTCCATTCTCTGATGCCACAGTAAAACAAACACGGGGCCATACTAGCCCTTGAGGTTTTGTTTTTGTTTTTGTTTTAAGATTTTATTTATTTATTTGACAGAGAGAGATCACAAGTAGGCAGAGAAGCAGGCAGAGAGAGAGGGGGAAGCAGGCTCCCCACCAAGCAGAGAGTCCAATGGGGGGCTTGATCCCAGGACCCTGGAATCATGACCTGAGCCTGAGAGGAAGGCAGAGGCTTAACCCACTGAGCCAGGAAGGCACCCCAAAACAAACACTGGGCCATACTAGCCCTTGAGTTTTAATGATGATAAATGCCTTTAATTTTTCTATAGGACTTTAATGGATTGCCTTTTAAGTGTTCATATTTGGGGGGGAAATTACAAACATTACAGAACAAAGGAAGATCATCATTAGCTGATTCTCTGATACAGAACACCCTTCAAATGCAGTCTTCTCCCTTTGATGATTTTTTTCCTGTTAAGCTTTTGTTTCAGATTCAAATAGACTCTGAATAGATGCAATTAACCTTAACAATATGTATAACCTTATAGCACTCTACTGACTTTGAATTAAATAACCTTACTGTGTAATTGAACTAAGTTTCTTTTTTCTCATTTCTGCTATGCTTCTACTGATTATTATAGGTATTATGTGTTTTCATGCTTTCATCATCCCGTTGATTTATTGTTTCACTGTTTCAGCTGTCAAAGACTTTTTCAGAAATGCCCACTCGTTTTTGATACTGTATTTGAGCAAAAATGATTGCTCCCTAAGACTTGGCAGACTGCAAATGTATTCCATACGGAGGAGTGAACTCTACTGCAGAAAAGTTGGAAATTCATTCTAAACAGAACCATAATTTCTATCCTCCTGTATAAACAGGTAGGTAAATTGGATCTAAGCAAACCAAAATGTCTTTTCTTTCCATCCACTTCAGCAATCTCTTCCGCCATGCACAGAACTATATTTTCACACCACACAGGTAATCCACTAACAGGTCATGAAACCAATATATTGGGTTTATTTTTAATGAACGAGAGTAGAAAATGTCAGCATGCATCACATACAGTAAGGGTGAGAGTTGTGAATTTTTTTTCACCTGTATATAAGCTCATATAGACCCACACATGTCCTAGATCATGAATATCAAATGAATTGCTTACTCTGGCCTATGTTCAGAAGTCTGAAAGACCACCAGAAGGCAGGATTTGTTTAGGTTGCTCATAACCAGGGATGATGAGAGAATTGTCTAAATGCAAGCCCGCCAAACTGTCGTTTAAGAAAAGCAGCCCAGGGACGCCTGGGTGGCTCAGTCATTAAGCCGCTGCCTTTGTCTCAGGTCCTGATCCCAGGATCCTGGGATCGAGTCCTGCATTGGGATCCTTGCTCAGCGGGAAGCCTGCTTCTCCCTCTCCCACTCCCCCTGCTTGTGTTCCCTGTCTTGCTGTGTCTCTCTCTGTCAAATAAATAAATAAAATCTTCAAAAGAAAAGAAAAGCAGCAGAGACAAGAGAGTCCCCACAGAAACTAGACTCTTACAAATGACTTCTCTATCCAAAGACTTTTAAAGGTATAATGTCACATTACTGTTTCTATAGTTTTGCTCCCTTTAGCCTATGGAATTTCTATTTTCTTGATGTGAAAATATGACGATTGATGGGAACTTAGCCAGATGTACACCACTTCCTCCTCCAACTCCATCTCATGTTCAGAATCTAGACTTTGCTGGATAGACTCAGGTTGGAGTGCTGGTTCTATCATTTAAAAAAAAAAAAGCCATGAGACCTTAGGAAATCATTTACTCTATCAAGACTCAGTTTCTTCATCTGTAAAGTGGCAAAGTGTTTATTGTGACGAGAAAAAGGAATTATATGACATGTGCGGTATGAGGTCTAGCGCATGGTTAAGAGTCCAAGATGTAGGAGTTCGAGCTATTGATTGTTATTTTGGTTTTATTCTCTCTGGGTACCCAGTTTGATTATTCTAGGTCACAAGTAATTTACTTTAAGATAACTATAGTATTCACGTGCTCTGCCACATTTTTCATTCAAAAATAAGTCAAATAGGCAGAGTTCTACCGATCAGGTTGCTAGGAGAATACAGTAATCATTGAGACGCCTAACAAGCTTTTCGAGCCATATAATTATCATTAAGAGTTAAACACTATCTGTTGTTTTACAAACTTTCTGAATGCTTGTGAACCTTGTCTGAAGATTGAGTTATAGTCATCTAACAAATAGCCATGTATATTAAGCTGTCAAGATTATCCATCAGAATCAATCATAGATTTTCTCTTCCTGTGTACTATTATTTCATAGCACTAAAAGGAATTTCATTATTATTTAGCTCTCCATCCCCAGGGAGAAGTAATAGCCTAATGCTTTCATGCCATTTAACATCTTCAGGCAAAAACATTTTCTCACACTCATGTGAGGATTCAGCAGAGAAATCTGGGGCACTGCAGTGAAGAAGTAGTAGTGAAAGCAGTTCTTTTTTTTTTTTTTTTTTTTAAAGATTATTTATTTATTTATTTGACAGAGAGAAATCACAAGTAGGCAGAGAGGCAGGCAGAGAGAGAGGAGGAAGCAGGCTCCCTGCTGAGCAGAAAGCCCGATGCGGGGCTCGAACCCAGGACCTGGGATCATGACCTGAGCCGAAGGCAGCGGCTTAACCCACTGAGCCACCCAGGCGCCCCTAGTGAAAGCAGTTCTTAGAGGCTCTCATAAGTTTGTAAAAACTTGCACTTAATTTAAGACTATTTTTATGTGGCTAGTTCGGATTGAAATGAGGTGAGTCAAGAATGACGTAAGAAGTTTTGATGATCTGTCTTGGACAGAAGATATTTTTCAGGATTCAGGATTCAGAATATACTCAACAATTATTAGATAGTGATGTTCATGAAAACTGATCCCTATAACTTAATGGTTGTGTCATCATATATTCCACTTTATATCCCACCTTCTATTTACAAACTACTTAATACTAATGTAACATGTGCTCTTAAAGAGGAAGAGAGAGCGAAACCCGGAATTGGCCATTAATAATGGGTCTTACCAAGCCATCCTTTATTCTCCCTTCACTGTCCTGTGAGACTTCAAGGATGAAGGGAAAGAAAAGTATCAGTTACCCGGGTTATTCCCTTCCTTGGAGTACAGCGAACTGGGAAAAGTTTCGAAGTTTGAGTAAAGAAATGAGGAAACTGGAGCCCCAAAAGGAGGAAATAAGAAGAAAGAGTGGGTTTCCCCAGTACAATTATACAGCACTTCAACAGACGTAGTATCTAAGCTATTGTAATCGGGGATATGGTGTATCTAAGAGGCTGTGTTGGTTTAGGTCCTCCGAAATGAAGACATCAAGACAGGATTAGATATGTAAGAGGTTTATGGGAAGAATGCTTGTGAAGGACCAAAGGGGAATGAGCAGGGGTAGGCTGTGAAAGCCTTAAGAACAAGAGTAGATTTGATACCTATGAAAGCAGAGAGGGGAGGGAGGTTGAGTGGGAAAAGCCTCAGACCACCGTACAGCTCTGAGAAAATCCTAAGATAGTTCAGTGGGGAGCCTTCTGGTGAAAGTTGACCAATAGAGAAGTTTCACCCAGGCCAGGAATGGGCTGACACTAGGACCCTGGAATGTTCAGACATTGGCTGGAAGAATGCAGAATCAGTGTGCTCTCAGAACAAAGGGTATAATGGGACTGTCAGTGGACTGGGCTTCCCACAGTAAGTTCTTTTGAAGGAGATCTGGGATAGCAAGTTTCCCTGGGCGCCACAGAGGCTATATAAACTTCTATGGTATAATAAAATATAAAAACTTAGTCTTTGTTGCTGGTTCCAGGCACAGAAATCCAAAAATCCTTGGGATTCCAAGTGATAAGAGTGTTGATTATATGTTAATGAGATAACCCCAGAATATTTCAGGATCCAAGCTACTTGCCAGAAAAACCAACCCTATGATTAAAGGGTTAGAACTTTCAGGTCTGCCCTTCTAACATCTCTGGGGAATGGGGAGAGGAGCTAGAGACCAAGTTCAATGAAGAACTCAGTGGCCAGTGCTTTAATCAATTATGCCTGTGTAATTGGGCTAGAATAAATATTCTTCAATAAGGACTGAGTATTGGTGAGCACATCAAAGTGCTGAGAGGGTGGCCCACCCAGACAGGGTATGGCAGTTCTGTGCAACACCCCACCCCAATATCTTGCCCTGTGCATCTCTTCCACTTGGCTGTTCCTAAGCTGTACTCTTTATAATAAAGCTGTAATCATAAGTAGAGCGGTTTCCATGATTTCTGTGATTCATTCTAGTGAATTATCAAACTGGGGGAGGAGAGGTCATGGAAACACCCACATCTGCAGTCAGCCGGGCAGAAGTGCGGGTAGTCTGGGGACCCCCATTTGTGGCTGGTGTCTGAAACAGGGGCAGTCTTATGAGACTGGGCCCTAACCCACGGGGTCTGTGCTAACTCTGAGTAGTGTCAGAACTGCACTGAAGTCGGTTGGTGTTGGAACAATGTATGACCATCAGCAAAAAACCCACACAGCTCCTAACTATCCTGTAGACTGCAGCTCCAGCATCACTTCTTGGCAAGACTTCTGCTCCCAGGGCTAGCTCCGACCCTGGCTTCTCCTTGTAGGGCAGATGAAGAGTCACTCCCGTAATTACCTAATCACTGTCTGCCCCATCAATTAGACTCTAAGCTACATTAGGGCTTATCTTCTGTTGAGTAGTTACTTGATCCTCAATTTTTAATTAAATATCCAGGGCTGGAGATCCTCTTACAGGGTTGCTGTGAGGTCTGAAAGAGAATATATAGAACGCACTTCCACATACTAAGCATTACATGTGTTTGCTATTATTGTTGCTCATCTTTTCAGTTCTTAGTATAAAGTAGGCTACAAATTTGTTCCTTTATATATGAATTCAGTTCATCTGATGTAAATTTAACTGTATAGCAGAATTCCACATTATAGGCTCATTTTCAGAGTATCTTTTTATTGCCTGTAAACAGCATCAAGCGAAAGGGCCACTTTCCGGCATGATTATAGACTGGCCTCTGAATGAAGTGAACCCTGTGTTGCTCTCACAAACAAGAGCCTATTGCCCAGAATTGAGTAAAGTCAGGTGAAATCCCCCTTCCAGAAAAACCCACGCTTTAATCTTTTATTTATCTGGATATCATAGAAGTCAGTTTTGAGATAACTTACCAAAAAAAGCAAAATATTGAAAGGGAAAGTGTTACTTTGGATTTGAAGTATATATGAGCTTCTTTCTCTTTAAATCTGTGTAGATGGTTTAGGATATTGAGGGCCAAGAGAAAATCACCAACTAAAAATAACTGGGAGAGCTGATATGAATTAGCACTTATAATTACTTAAATCCAAATATAGTCAAGAACACAGCCTTTGCCTTAAAGTCTATTAGAGATTCTCATAAATCATTTAAAATTTTAAAAGATTGCCTTAAAAATCTCTATTTATATTTATATGTAAGTAGGTGTTTTAAATCAGTGTATTTTTTTCAAGGTACAAACACTCCCCTTCAGGATGACAGCATGGTAGTTGATCAATAAACATTTGTTAAATGAATTCAAGGCTATCAGCACCCAAGGACATTTCCTTTCCACCAGGCATAACCTTATTTTTTATTCATACACACACAAAAATACAAAGAAACCCTCAGAGGTTGGTATTACCTCATTTTAAATAATGAGGAAACTGAGGCATAAAGTAGTTAAGCACCCTGTTGATGTTCAGAGACAAGTAATGGCAGAATCAGAATGTGGACCCAATATTATGCTTAGCGAAATAAGTCAATCAGAGAAAGACAACTATCATATGATCTCCCTGATATGAGGAAGTGGAGATGCAACATGGGGGGTTTGGGGGGTAGGAAAAGAATAAATGAAACAAGATGGGATCGGGAGGGAGATAAACCATAAGAGACTCTTAATGTCACAAAACAAACTGAGGGTGGCGCGGGGAGGGAGAGGGTGGTGGGGTTATGGACATTGGGGAGGGTATGTGATATGGTGAGTGCTGTGAGGTGTGTAAACCTGGCGATTTACAGACCTGTACCCCTGGGGCTAATAATACATTATATGTTTATAAAATAAATTTTAAAATAAAAAATAAATAAAAAAAAAGAATGTGGACCCAAGTGCCTTGGTCCTCAAAGCTGAAGCCAAAGCCGGTACTCCCACACCTACACTGGTGCTTCCCTAATGAATGAATGGAGGGATGCATACAATAGAATGTTAAATCTCAATGCTTTAGCATCTAAATAAACTCATACTGAAAGTGAGTAAATGAAGATTAAGCACTTTTTACTTCCTTTTTCCCATCAGAAAAATGCTGTAATTCCTCTCCAAAAATTAAAAAAATGAATAAATCGAGAGACCTGGGTGGCTCAGTTGGTTAAGCCCCTGCCTTCGGCTCAGGTCATGATCCCAGGATTCTGGGATGGAGTCCCACATCAGGCTCCTTGCTCAGTGGGGAGCCTGCTTCTCTCTCTGCCTCTGCCACTCTGCCTGCTTGTGCTCCCGCTCGCTCGCTCTCTCTGACAAATAAATAAATAAAATCTTTAAAAAAATGAATAAATTAAACTCCTTTAAAAAAAAAAGATTTTATTTATTTGAGAGAGAAACAGATAGAGAGAACACAAGCAGAGAGGAGAGGAAGAAGCAGGCTCCCCTCTGGGCTGGAAGCCAGACTGGGTACTTGATCCCAGGACTCTGGGATCATGACCCAAGCCGAAGGCACCCTTAACCAACTGAGCCACCCAGGTGCCCCAAATTAAACCCCCTTCTTAATGGCTTTTAGTGTGTGTGTGAATTTTACTAAAATGTTATTCACCAGGCAAACGTTTTCCTTGGTTTTCCAGTTCCATTAAAGGAGACAAGTGGAAATAAACAGTAGGTAGAAATGATTGATGGAGACAAGAATTCAGAGTGGTCCAAACAGGATCTTAACTATTAAACATGTAAAAGGGGATGTCTCTGATAAAGCTCTACTTATTGCAACTGGTTCACATCTTTTTTAAATTTTTTAATTTTTTTTTAAAGATTTTATTTATTTATTTGACAGACAGAGAACACAAGTAGGCAGAGAGGCAGGCAGAGAGAGAGGAGGAAGCAGGCTCCCTGCCGAGCAGAGAGCTAGACTCGGGGCTCGATCCCAGGATCCTGGGATCATGACCTGAGCCAAAGACAGAGGCTTTAACCCACTGAGCCACCCAGGGGCCCCCGCATTTTAAAAAATAAATAAATAGGGGCCCCTGGGTGGCTTAATAGGTTAAGCGTTTGACTCGGGGCTTCCGCTCAGGTCATGATCTCCGGGTCTGGGATCAAGCCCCACAACCCGCTCCACACTGTAAGTAATGGTTCTTGCACACAGCACCTACCCACGTCAGGACGCCAAACCCTGCAGTCACTCTGGACCTCACCAGGTCTCACTCCTACCAAGTTCTATAAAGTTTATCTGGGAATTTTATAGAGATGCAAAAGTGCTCCCAGAGGCAGCATTTGGACCTCTATACCCCAACACATTCCCTCTCCGCTCCTATCCTGGCATCATTTAGAGCCCTGATTTTTTAAACCAGGAGGGCGAAAAATTCTCATACTAAAGAGTCTGAGTTCTGAAAAGTTAGCAGGAAGCGCAGGCGATTTCTACAGACCTGTCATTTCAATCCTGTAGCCATCCACAAGAATCAGAAAAGCAGAGTTCTTGAAAGGAATTGGAGCTCAGGCATTTAGTAAAGACCCGCAGACTGGCACACTCAATTTATAAGACAATTTCTGAGTGCTTTTTGTGTAGGCAAATAAGGCTGCCTTCTCCCAAAAACACTGCTACTGGGCCCCTGTGGTTTCAAACTCCAGTGATTCAGAAAGTGCTTGTATGTTTGAGGTCTGGGCTCCCGCCCCCAAAACCGGTTATTAAGTACTTACACCCGCTGGCTCTGGAGCCCCCGGCTTTCCCGCGCAGGGCTCTGGGGCGCCACCTCCAAACCGGGTCTGGGACCTTGCAGCCGACCTGGCTCCGGGGGCCGCCCGGGGAGGTCCCGGGTCAGGCCGGGGGCGGGAGAGGCGCCGAGCCCGGAGCCCACCACCCGAGTGCGGGTGAACATAGCTCTGAGTCCGCGGCTCCCGGGCGCCCACAGCGGAGGGACGCTTAGAGAGTCTCGAGATGCGATTCCGAAGGGCAAGGCAGCGGTTTTAACAGCTTGAGTTTCGATTTCCCGCTACCAGCTGCAGCTGCGCCCGCCCCTAGGGACTTCCCCACTGAAGCTCTATCTGGCGCCCTCCGACCTTACCGCAGGGCACAGCTCCCGTGGCGCCACCCTCACCGGGTGGCGAGTAACCCTGGCTGGGACGCTCTCAGGTTTAAGGTCCCAGGACCACCTTAGAGCATAGTAAAGAGAACTGTCAGCCACCGAAACCTCGTGAGCAAGTGGCCACAAGAGAATGAGAATCCTGAAAGATTTAGGGGCTGTTTGACAGGTAACCCTAATTTGTGGTTACTGCTGGATATCTGAGACCGTGAACAATATATTAAACTTCGAACTCCAGAGATCAGGTGAATAAATAAAATCAAACAAAATTTTGCCTTTTATCAGTAATGACTGCTGTTTGGTTAGTGTGCAAATACTTTCAAGTTAAAGGAATCTGTAAAGTGAAGTCAAAAGTCAGAGGAAACCCACAAGAGGAGAAGCAAGTCCTTGTTACTTCTCCTGTTACCATGGCATCATTAGCATTTGTTTACATATCTCCAGCAATACAGGTCAAGGGAGGCAAGAGATGTCTCTCATTTTTGTAAGCAGGCATTAAGACAGTCAGGATCAACCCAATACACATTGGAATCATGGGAGAGATTTTTACAAATATGGATGCTTACCCTCAGACCTACAGATACAGAGTCTTGCAAATCCATATTTGAGAAAGTGCCCATACCCTAGTTGAATGTCTTGCACAGACCAGGTATGTAATCAATATTTCTTGAATGTCTGATCAATTACTTAGCAAGGCTGCCTGGAGAATCTTTCCTGCCTATCCCTTAGCTTGCCCAAGGATTTGCATATCTAACAGGTTGCCTGGAGATAACCAATGCTGCTGGTCTTGGGACCATCCTTTGAGACTTTGAGAGGGACCCTGTGGGCAATGTGGAAGGCACAGAAGGTTTTTCAATAGGGCAGTTATGTAATAAGATATTTGAGAATGTTCTGCCAGCAGTGGAAAAGGAGACTGAAAATGAAGAGACTGAAATCCCAGGGAGAAATTAAGAGCCTGGTTGTTATAATCTAGGTAGGAAATACAGATCTGAACAAAGGGGATAGCAAGTGAAACAGGAAGCAGGGAGCAAAATCAAGGCATTCCGAATGAAAGGTTAACGTGGTTAGATAAAACACTAGGGGGGCGCCTGGGTGGCTCAGTGGGTTAAGCCGCTGCCTTCGGCTCAGGTCATGATCTCGGAGTCCTGGGATCGAGTCCCGCATCGGGCTCTCTGCTCAGCAGGAGCCTGCTTCCTCCTGTCTCTCTGCCTGCCTCTCTGCCTGCTTGTGATCTCTCTCTGTCAAATAAATAAATAAAATCTTTAAAAAAAAAAAAAAAACACTAGGTACACGGGTGCTTGGCTGGCTCACTCAGAGGAGCAGGCGATTCTTGATTTTGGGGTTGTGAGTTCGAGCCTCACATTGGGTGTAGAGATTACTTTAAAAAAAAAATAATAATAATCTTGGGGCTCCTGGGTGGCTCAGTGGGTTAAGCCTCTGCCTCATGATCTCAGGGTCCTGGGATAGAGTCCCGCATCTGGCTCTCTGCTAAGCAGAGAGCCTGCTTCCCTCTCTCTCTCTCTGCCTGCCTCTCTGCCTACTTGTGATCTCTCTCTGTCAAATAAATAAATAAAATCTTTAAATAAAAGAATAATAATAATAATCTTTAAAAAAAAATACTTAACTAAAAAACAACTAGATGCAAAGGGAACTGAGGTAGCAAAGACAGATGGGGAGACAGCTTTTACAGTACCCTGAAACTCAGCTCTGCCACATACCTGCCCCATGACCAAGGACAAGTCAATGATTTCCCCAAAGGCCCATTTTCCTGATCTACACCATGTGGAATGAAGCTACAATACTTAGCCTGTGGGATACTGCAAAGAATAAAGAGATAGTCCACATCAGTGCTTCTCAAATGGAGTTGGAGTTGATTTTGCTTCCAGCAGACTTTTGGCAGTGCCTGGAAACACCTTTTATTGTGAAGCCTAGGGTCAGAATGTGTCTCGTGATGTCTAGAGGGTAGAGGCCAGGAATGCTGCTAAATACCCTGTAATGGACAGGACAGCCTCCCAGAGCAGAGAATCATCCTGCCCAAGATGTCAATAGCACTGAGGTTGAAAAATCCTGATCTCCATAATTTGCTTAGCTTAGAGTCCCAGTAATTTAATGGTACTGATTGATGGTAACTATAAGGTCTTAGCTTTGTGTGTGGTTGGAAGGCAGAACTGTTGATCTTAACCAGGAAGAGAGACAGGTTTTTGGCAAAAGTGAAAGACTTTGATTTGGAAACTGTTGGGTTGCAGGTGCCTGCAGGGTAAGAAAGGGTAAGAAAGGCAGCTGGCCAGCCCACCAAAAAGTGGATCTGGCTAGTTTCTCTGGAGGCCATCTTCCTCAGAATGTCATCTGGGGAAAATACCACTGGAACTTTTGTTTCAGAGGAAAAAGCAATTGTTTTGGTGATTGGATTCAATTGAGAGTTTGAATAAGGGAAATCCAGTTCTTCTAAAGGAGCTAATAGGGGCGCCTGGGTGGCTCAGCTGGTTAAAGCCTCTGCCTTCTGCTCAGGTCATGATCCCGGGATCCTGGAATCGAGCCCTGCATCACGCTCTCTGCTTGGCAAGGAGCCTGCTTCCCTTCCTCTCTCTCTGCCTGCCTCTCTGCCTACTTGTGATCTCTGTCTGTCAAATAAATAAATAAATAATCTTTAAAAAAATAAAATAAAATAAAGGAGCTAGTAATAGTAATGCTGACCTCCGGAATACACTTAGTTGACTGTTATTTATTTTGCAACCCAACCATGGAGCACACCAAAGTTTCAAACGTGAGACAGAAATAGAGGATAATAGGCCAAATCTAAATTGCTTGATCTGTTCATTTCTCATTTTGCTACACTCTCAGAGTGTTAAAAAAAAATGTGACTATGATTTATTACTGCAACGGACATCTGTAGGCTCCTTTAGGATACTTGAGAGTGGGTCACCCACTTGTGTATCACGTATGCTCTTATGTTATGTGTGTGTGTTTGTGTGAACATATGGACTGACCTTTTACTCGGGTTGCTCAGAGTCATGTGCCTTTGCAGCAATGGCTGGTGGAGCGAAGCATGGTGAGTGGAGAAGGTTCTAAATCCACCACCGCCTCAGCCAGAGTACTTGAGCCCTTATCTCTTCCATGTACCAGATTGCTGCCTGATTTTGTTTGCACAAGAGTTCCGTGGCTTAAAGTTTGACAAACCATTGTACTAGACAATTACCTGTATGTTCCCTTTTTTGGTGGGAGGCGGGGGTTGGATCATTCTTGATTGTAGCCTGTCTAATGCATCCTGGTATGTCCAGCAGCATCCTTAGCCTCCCTGGATGTCAGCATTACCTGTATGTCTCAAGGGCTATGGGGGAGTCTCTGAAATCCAGTGAGATTGCTAAATTGCCTGAAGTTTGGCCAATTAGAGATTCCTTTAGGAAATGGTTTTCTTTTAAAATCTAACTGCCTCCAGGAAATAATCATTTATTTATTCATTCCTTTAGGTAAAGAAGTTTAAGCAAAAGACATTTTGGTTGGAGGAAAGGAAACCTGAGTGGAAAGAAAAGGAGGATTCAAAAGGCTGTACACAGGAAAATGTTGTAAAATGAGATATTGATAGGAAATAGCAATTTGGGACTACAATGAGCCCAACGCACTAGGATAAGATTAAAGATAAGATGAAATGAAAAAAAACGCCACCAGTTTGGGCTAATGCTAACATATCCACGTATGTCCTTTATCTTCCAAGGAAATAAGTGAAAACAGGGCGCCTGGTGGCTCAGTGGGTTAAGCCTCTGCCTTCAGCTCAGGTCATGGTCTCAGGGTCCTGGGATTGAGCCCCGCATCTGGCTCTTTGCTCAGCAGGGAGCCTGCTTCCCAGTCTTTCTCTGCCTGCCTCTCTCCCTCCTTGTGATTTCTCTCTGTCAAATAAACAAATAAATAAATCTTAAAAAAAAATGAAAACATATATCTGATTTTAAGATTAGTTGCCTTCTATTACTCTTTCATTATTGTGAATAAATACATAGAGATGTACCATCTCAGCTGTTTCTTGTCATAAAGTGTCTCAATGAAAATATTAGTTTCTGAAAATTTGAAAAATGTCATGCTTCCTTAAGTATGAGTCTGCAGTGTAAGGTTAAATTAATCCAAGAGATTGAGGAGAGCAGTTATTTTAAAGCTTTGATTTCTCTCTTCAACAAAGGAACTATGTAAACCTCACCTGCTACTAAGCATCTCCTCATCTTAAGCGTGTGTGGGGTGGGGGGCTGACTTGTGTTATGGCAATTTCATATTCTTTAGAAATTCTTTAAACTTATGCCATAAAATCATGGACTGGTACAATTAGAAGTCACCTTAAGTTCGTGTAATAGATGTTTATTGAATGATAAGCATAGACTGCTCACTCTGTCAGACTCAGGAGCTATAGTGGGGGACAGAACCTTGTTATGCTAACTCCATGTTTAAGGTCATCTAGCCACCTCATTTTAGATGGGAGGAAACAGAGACTTAGAGAAGTCAGGTGACTTGCTTGTATTGTGGGACAATTTAGTGGGAGAACCCAGAATTTGAATTTAGGTCTTCTGACTCTATGTCTAGCTTTCCACATTTTGGAAGATGACTGTAACAAAATATATCTTTTGAGAAAATTCAGAATTTGGAATGCTTTTCATTTGTTATAATCTTTCCCATGAGCAGCTATGTATTCTTTTCCAAAAACAGATATGTCAAAGTCTCTAAACCTATTAGAATCAACATTAATAAAAACCATTATGCTCCAACATTCATCCCTATAATTACATGGTCAGATAATCCTTAAAGTGACAGTGCTTTACACAACTTGTCAAATTGTCATAAGTATAAGCATACTAAATTTGGGTTAGAATTCCTTTTTCTTCAACAGTGTTAAAATAGTGAGCTTTGTAGTGTAGCATGAAGAATTCTACTTAGGAATGGAAAGAGGTACATTTGTTTGCTCTATTTTTCTGATGACAATGAGTACTGTCACTTGGGGAAAAAAGGGGGAAAGTGCTTTCAATAATATTTGCTATCTTCTGGAAGGTGGTTGCATTGCTTTGTTTGTAAACTCTGATCTGAGGCAAGGGTAGTGGCTTCCATCCCTGGGTTCTAACACTATATAGTAGCTGTCACAAGACCTCTGCTGGCTGCAAGGATGAAAGGAATTTCCCTTAACTGGGGAAAGTTCTGAAGACTCTGTCAGTGGCATGGGAGAGAAATTCCCCTGAAGGGTTTCTTTAGTTGTGATAAATGAATCAAACAGAAACTTTGCACAGCCCTGCTCATTTTTAAAGCCCACCACTATGCTTTTTCCAAAAAGAGTTCCCACTCTTAGGGAACTCCTAATTGTCCTGATGTTTGAACTCTAAGCCAACTCCTATAAGTATTCACATCCTTTAAAAATATGGCCAGGTATATGTAAAAGAAAGTGTAGTGTAGGGACAGAAGACCTGAACTTGAGACTTGGCAGAGCCATTTAAGAATTTTGTGACCTCAGACAAATACTGAAACTCTCTGAGCTTTGGCTGCTTCATTTGTAAAATGGAAATATTAATCATAATAAGACCAGTTGTCCAATCTACCTTCAGGGGTTTGTGATGGCCAAATGAGATAACATATGTGAAAGCGGTTCCTAAATTGCACCTTGATGCCATATAAATGGAAGGTTGTGTTGTGGGGTTTTTTTGAGCTGTGAATGCAAGCGCTTTATATATGTTTTCTAATAATACTTAAATTTGTCCTCAAAGAGTTCTTAACTTCAGTTCCAGCTGCTCTTGACTTTCAATTGCTAGAACACTACAGAGCTATATCCTCAGTGTGCTTTATCTTGAAATCCCTTTCAGAATAGAAATAAAGCAGTATGCAGTTTTACCTACCAATATATAAATGTCTGGTATAAGTGTACAGTCTGCACTGAAGTGGAACTCAGTCGGCATAACAGGAAGGTACTGAGTACTCCCTAGACATTTCATGACACTATTCCATCCCTAATATCTTCAGGAAGCCAACAAGTGTTCCATTTCTGTAGATAAAACTTAGGGTTCTTCTATTTGACTTGACTTGTAAAAAGGAGTCATATTAGAAATTCCCATGGCCTTGTAGGCTTCCAGGAGGGAGATTTGGGCTTGGGAATCCCCACAGGCATACCACAGAGGTTAGAGTTCAAGACTCTTTTAAATAGTCTTCGGGAGCCAGCCAACTTTATGGCTCTTCTCCCTGGGGTTCCAGTAAAACAATCTCTGACAAAGGGAGGGTGATGAAAATGATTACAGTAATGAAGTTACATGCAGTCTGAAGAAAGGCAGTGATTCCCATGATATCCCCCACAGGTTTGTCATGTGCTTCAGGCTTTGTCAGATCAGCCTGGGTTTAGATCTTGACTCTACCACTTAAAAGTGAGAGACTTTGGGTGAACTACTGAACATTCCAGGGCTTCGGTTTCTTCAACTATAAAATGCAAATGAGTTATAGACCTACTGAGCATTGTTGTTGTATATATAAAGTAAGTATAAAGTGCTTAGTACCATGTATCCAACATAGTATACTCAATAAATATACTGATCAATACTATTTAAATTTTTTTTATTTGTTCAGGATTTTATTTGAGAGAGTAAGAGAGAGAATGAGAGGGGAGAGGGTCAGAGGGAGAATCAGACACCCCGCTGAGCAGCGATCCTGATGCAGGACTTGATTCCGGGACTCTGGGATCATGACCTGAGCCGAAAGCAGTCACTTAATCAACTGAGCCACCCAGGTGCCCAGTACTAGCTAAATTCTCAAGAAATAAAGCGAGCTGGGTGAAATACTTGAACAAGCACTTTACATTTAAAAAAAAAGAAGAAAAAGAAGAAAAAAAAGATATCCAAGTGGCTAGTAAATATATGGAAAGAAGTTCCACTTCATCTGTCATGGGAGAAATGCAAATTAAAATAATGGTGAGATACCTTCATACACTCAACAGAATTACTAAAATGAAAGAAAAAAAGTACCATGAGTAAGGATGTGAAACCAAAATATTCATGCCCCACTAGTGGGCTTGTGAATTAGTACCTTTTTGGAAAATTGGCAAAATCTTCTGAGGCTGAATATTTTCTTATCTAGCCATCACCATTGGTGAACATGTGTTCACCAAGTCCTATATAAGAATTTTATATGAGCATGATTCATAAGAGTATAAAACTAGAAACAAATTAATATACCTATCAGAAACGAATGGATTGTAAATCAAACCATCATGTTATGCACTTTAAACTGATCCATTGGTGGGGCACCTGAATGGCCCAGTTGGTTAAGCATCTGCCTTCGGCTTAGGTCATGATCCCAGCGTCCTGGGATCGAGTCTTGCATCAGGCTCCTTGCTCAGTGAAGAGTCTGCTTCTTCCTCTACCCCTCTCCCCAACTCATGCTCTCTCTCTCTCTCTCTCTCTGTTCTCTCTCTCTCTCAATTAAATAAAATCTTAAAAAAAATTGATCCAGTGTTAAATTGATCCAAAAAAAATTGATCCAGATTCAGTGTTGAATCCAAGTATATCTTAAAACTAGGGGAAAAAACAAGGAAAAGAAATAATAATAGATGGTGGAGTATTCCAACAATGTAATCCTACATACAAGGAGTTCTGTATTTGTCATTCTCTAAGTGCTAAATGGCCATTTATCTTCCTTCCTCAGGCTATTTTCAGGCATGATTGTATTTCTATCTAGCCCCTCTCATGTAACGTATTAGTTAAACTACAGGTTCAGCTGCAAGTAGAGACTCAAAATAACTGTGGTTTAAACAGCTTAGAAATTTGCTATTAGGTACAAATCCTAGCATATTCAGGCCAGGGCTAGTGTAGTGATGGTGTTACTCTATTCCAGTGTCAAGGGTCCAGGCTTCTACTGTGTTGCTCTGCCTTCTCTAGCATGTTTTTCTTTTCTTTTTTTTTTTTTTTTAAGATTTTTTTTTTTTATTTGAGAGACAGAGATACACAAGTAGGCAGAGAGGCAGGCAGAGAGAGAGGGGAAAGCAGGCTCCCCGCTGAGGAGAGAGCCCGATGCGGGGCTCGATCCCAGGACCCTGGGATCATGACCTGAGCCGAAGGCAGAGGCTTTAACCCACTGAGCCACCCAGGCGCCCCTAGCATGTTTTTCTTATCTGCAACTAATGCATAAATAATCCAGCCAGTGAGGGGAGAGTAAAAGAAACTGCAAGACAAGTTTACCTTTAAGTACACAACCTAGAGATCACACTCATGACTTCTGCTCACATTCTGCTGGTCAAATTTAGTTGCATAGCCACACCTAGTTACAACAAAGGCCAAGAAACATAGCCCTACTTCAGTCATTTAACACACACATATTGAGTACCTACTATAAGCCAGGCACTAGGGATTTAGTAGTGAATAAACTCATCAAAAATCCCTCTGCCACACGCTTTCATTCTGGATGGACAACTCAGAAAGCAAATAAGTAAGATACGCAGTTTATTATTGTTAATTACAGAAGTAGTCAGATTTCAAGATGGCCTCCAGTGATTCTTGCTTCCTACCCCAAATCTGGGATGAAGTGTACTGCAGAAGTTAACAAGTAATATAAATGATAGTACCTGGAAGTGTGGCATAGTCTAACAAAAACTGCATATATGGGTCTGGCTTTAAAACTGCTCAGAGGGCAAAAGCAGGAAGGACTCTGGGGAGAATGTCAGCGCAAGTTGAGGAGCACTGTGAGGGATCTTTATAGTGTGGTGGTGGACAGCAACCCTGTGATCTGTGGTAATGCAGGAAGTAGGAAATGTGCTTAATGAATTGAGTGAGTCAGCTGAGAAGATGTCCAGGCAGAATGTGGAAGATCCTGCATCTTTCGTTCTTGCTGCTTATAGTAAAGTGTGGGAAGAGGGTTACTAACCTAAAAGGAGCTAGGGATTGCTGGTTTTGGAAGTTCCCAACCTCTCTAAATGGCAAATTATGCTAATTTGGTTTAGTTTGGCTTGCTAAGAAATGGCTCCAGGAAGAGTTCAAGTCCGGGCACCATCCTGAAAGCCTGATCTAAAGTGGAACATAAGAGAGTGCCTATTAATTTGTTTGTTAAGACATTAGAATGATCTAAGGAAACAAATATCTCCAGGAACCATTCAATCAAAGAATAAAACTTTCAGAAGCTTAGGAATGTTGGCCTTAAATAGTCTAGCAGAAGCCCAAAGTAGACAGAAGCCAAGATGTGTTTTTTGTCCAATGGGATAAACCAAAATGAAATTTGTAAAGAACACTCAGACTTTATTTATTTATTTATTTATTTATTTATTTATTTATTTATTTAGAAGTAATCTCTGTACCCAAAGTGGGCCTTGATCTTACCACCCTGAGATCAAGAGTCACAGGCTCTACTGACTGAGCCAGCCAGGCGCCCCTCTCCCCTTAAGACTTTTGGAAAGAATCGTACTTTCAGAAATGCCACCAGTTTGGAATGAAAGGTATAGACACATGATGAAATGAAGTCTCACACTGACAGGGATCAGGCTGGGAAAACTACCAACTGCACACTTGGGCTACCTTTCATGGAAAAGGGAAGATCACTCAAAGAGAATTGAAAGCCCACAGTGTGTAACCAAATGCCACAAACAATTATTCCCATGCCTTGAGTCCTAATCAAGGAAGTGCAACCCTATACCTTGCTGAATTTCAGAATCATTATAGCCCAGTGACACCTATGTTCTTCCCATTTCCTCCTTTGAACAAACCCATACTGGTTTTGAACAAACCATATACTTTCAACAAACCTATACTATCCTATGCACATCCTACAATTTTGTGTGGGCTATATTGGTGGTCAATAACTTGACCCTTTATTTCGTAGTCTCCAGGTCAAGAGAAACCATACTGAAGGTGCTATACCTAAGTAACTACATGTGTGGAGTCTCACCTGCCCCAGACTTGATTTAGAGAACAAGATTCTAGATTTTGAGCTGATGCTGTAATGAGAAGAGTTTGCATGTGAACCCCATGGGGACCAGTGGGCATACTGTCTAAGGCAGCCTCCAGTGATTCTTGTGTTCTGGTATTCTTGCCCTTAAGTAGTTCCCTCCAACTCTGAATAGGATGGTGTGGTGTAAGCTCCAGCTTCTGTCAAGATAACTATAACTCCAGCTGACATCTTGGTGCAACCTGAGCAAGAATCATGTAGCTAAGCTGTTCCCGCATTTCTGCCTCACAGAAACTGCTCGAGAAAATAAATATTTAATATTGTTTTAAGCCACTGTATTTTGGGGTAATATGTGATGCAGCAAAGAATAGCTAATACAAGTATGAGGAGAAAAATTAAAGTGGAAAGAGAATGGAAAGTAAAATAGGTATGAAATTTTAAATAAGGTGGCCAGAGAATGTCTTCTTGTGACCTCTTAGTAGGGATGTCGGGGATGAGAAGGCACAGGAAGAACATTTCAGGTAGAAGCATGTTGATACTCAGAATATTTAACAATCAGTATGACACAGGCAGTGACCAGTCACAGCATATGCCCAAACCAATAAAATCTAATGCCAAGTCATAAACATCCCCTAGCGCCCCATGTTGAAACCTAGCTGAATTTCAGCCTTGAGCAATTGGGATGGAGTCAAATGCCCTGAGGTAAGAAAATGTTGGTTGGATAAACAACAAGAAGGTTGATGTGAGCAGAAGGAGAGAGTAGTAGGAAATGAGGACAGAAGCATAACATGGGACCCAGACCATATAGGGTGCTTTAAGTCATAGTAAAGCTTTTGGCTTTTACTCTGCACAAAATAGGAAGCATTTGGAGGATTTGGTGCAGGGAAGTAACGTGATGTAACATGTTTTAACAAGATCACTGGGACTGGTATTTTGAGAATAGACTGAAGAAAAGCAAGAGTAGAAGCAGGAAGGAAAGGTGAGAGGCAATTGCAATAATCCAGATGAGAAATGATGGTGGCTTGAACCATATATATGCGCGCATGCGCGCGTGCACACACACACTAGAAGTGATAAGAAATGCCCAGATTCTTGATATATTTTAAAAGTCTAATGAACAGGATTTAAAGTGAAGAATGAACAGAAACAAATTGGATGTAACTTGCAGAGAAAGAGTCAAGGATGATTTGAAGGTTTTCGACTCCCAAAAAAAAAAAAAAAAAAGGTTTTCGACTTAGTTGCTGGAAGATGGAATTACCATCAACCAAGTTGGGGAAGGCTGTGATGGGAGTGTTTCTGGTATTGGTGGTGAGGAAGGGTATTGTCATGAGCTCACTTTGGGACATGTTGAGTTTTTAAGAGCCTACGAGACATCCAAGTAGAGTAAGTTGTTAAAGTAGAACTGTGGGTTCAAGGATGATGTCCCAAATGAATATATAAATTTGGAACTCATTGGCTTATAGAGTATATTTAAAGCCAAGTGGTTGAATGAGATTACCTAGGAAGGGAGTTTAAACAGAAAAGAAAATTTGGGTGTCCTTTTCCTAGCTTTAAATGACAGAAGCAATTTTATCACTACAGAAGAAGAGAAGCAACAATATTGAAGGAGAACTAGAATTCTCTCCCTGCTTACTCCAGGTCCAGGCTGGATAGTTAGTTAGAATGCATAGGTGTCCAGGGATGGATATTAGTGAGCCAGGCCAATGTTCCAGTGGTGTGGGGTCAACACTGAGAGTACAGGAACAAACAGACACTTCTGAACATACAAAACTCAAGTCCAATCAGGAACACAGTCACAGACAAGGTAGAATAGCTATTGACTAACCAGCAGCTGGTGAAGCAGCTCTTTATGTTCTAGCTCAGTGGTTCTCAATGTCATCTCTCTTTGGAACCGCTTGGGCTGCTTTAGAATCACTGAGGCTTGGGTCGCACCCCAGAATTCTGATTTATTCAATCTGGGGTACAACATGGACATGGGAAGTTTTACATGCTTGCTAGGGATTCCAGTGTACAGCCAAGGTTGAGAATCAACACTGTAGATGAAGCACTACAGTTCATAAGTCAGCATTACCAGCTCTTTTAAGAGAGCTCTTAGTTTCCTTTTTGTCCAGACAGGCATTAGAGAGAAGATACTAAAGTATAACAAAATGATAGCTTAGAAGGCTGAAAAACAAAGTATAAAAGAAAGTCTTGAACTTATATTTTACATTGCTTCTAGTAGGTCATTTCTCAGAACATTAGGTCTAGACCAAATAAATGCTGGCTGCAAGCAGAACAACAATTTGGGTTTCTTTTTTCATAGTTTGTGATAGAATCGGTGTTGTATAGCATAGAGCAGAATCATCAGCTGGATAGGATAATGAAATATGTACACAGAATGTACTGAAACAGAGGCTGTGGCGGTGAATGCAATACCTGACACTTTTTAGGAGAATGAGGAAAAAGTAAGGATATAAAAATTGTTTATTGATGTAAGAAATTTCTAAATGTTTAGACAGTGCTTTCAAAACTCCTTCTGAACACACATCCAGTAAGTCTGTTTGTCAGAGTATGGTTCTACTGGACCCCATGCAGCTGACCCTGAAGAGGTCACACTGCTCTTGGGTCTGGAGTACAGGGACATCACCTCAATGAGATGAGTTTTGTGGCACAGTGTTGTGAAAAATTAAAGTATTTTAAAGAGCAAGCCCACATCCCACTTAGTCCCTTTTGCTTTCAATAAATTTTCATGGCTATAAAGTAGGAAGAACAAGTAAAATTCAAGGAAAGTAGTACAAGTTGCACTCTGTCAGTATTAGATAGAGGTTCTTTGCTACTCGGTGTAGGTTAAAACAGTCCAATAGAGGTTGTCTCAAAACCTCGCATATTTACATAGAATCTGCCACAAAAACAAAGTTGAGGGGCGCCTGGGTGGCTCAGAGGGTTAAACCTCTGCCTTCACCTCAGGTCATGATCCCAGGGTCCTAGGATCGAGCCCCACATCAGGCTCTCTGCTTGGCAGGGAGCGTGTTTCCCCCTCTCTCTGCCTGCCTCTCTGCCTACTTGTGATCTCTCTCTGTGTGTCAAATAAATAAATAAAATCTTTAAAAACAAAACAAAACAAAAAACAAAGTTGAGACCCAACCAAACAAAAAACAAACAAACAAACAAAAAAAACCCCAATGTTTTCTATTTCCTTGTTGTGTTTGTCAGCAATGCTTTTTCCTGATGCAAACGGCCTCGGATCATCATGCTGTTAGTCCCTTGTGGGGTCTATTTAATCCAAGATAAAACATACTCCTGGGCTATGGAATGCCAAGATGAATTTTCAACCCACTGGGAAAATAAATGAAGCAATCAAATGTATTCTGTTATAAATAGTAATAAATGGATTAGTTTTCAGGTACCATCAACAATCTATGCTTCAAACCAGATGTTTACTTCTGGCTAAGCTGTGTTCTAGACAGATGACTGACAGCGGTATTTTAGGAATTTTAAATAAGAAGGTTGCCCATGTTGTCTCTTCTTCTTAAAAGCTACATGACCTTGAGAGAATTACACAATTCCTCTGAACCTGTTTCCTTCTCTGTAAAACCTTTCCTACCCCCATTTGCTTTTATATGGTTTCAGGGCCAAATGTGATCATGCCCCACTGGAAATTATAAAGGTGGTTTTTCGGGTTTGTTTTCCTAGTTGTTATTTCACAAGTTAACAATGGCAAACCTGATCATCTGGGTCTGCAAATAGGAATTGTAAGCATGTATTAATGGGATAGTAACATTTTCGTAGATAATATAGGTGTTCTCTGCAGGAGGGTTTAGAAGTTAAAAAGAAATTTTACATTTATTATCTCATTATTTATCCTGACATAACCTGTGAAGAATGTTAGTTTCTCGATCTTAAATTTAAAGCAAGCAACTCAGAATTATTGCATAATAATTCTCTCTCACACACACACATATATATATACACTTACACTTACTGGATGTGTACTACTGTGTGTCAGACATTGATAGGCATTTTCACCTGTGTTGGTTCAATTCCAAAAGCAGGCTTCAGATCTAATTCATCTAATTCTCTACCACTCTCTCCACTGTCTCACTCTCCTTTTTCGTATTGGCCATTTTAAAGGAGATGCTATCCAATAAGGAAATAAAAATTAAAAGAGAGTATCATAGTCCATTTGGGCTGCTACAACAAACACCACAGACTGGGTGGCTTATAAACAGAAATGTATCGCTCCAGTTCTAGAGGCTGGAAGTCTAAGATCAGGGTGACAGCATGGTCAAGTGAGGCCCCCCTCTTTGGGTGACAGACTTCTTGTATTGTATTCTTACATGGCAAAAAGGAGCTATGGAAACTCTGTCTACCTCTTTAATAAAAGCACCAGTCCCGTTCATGAGGCTTCCACCTACATGACCCCTATAGCGTCACCTTTGGGGTGAGGATTTCAACCCTAACACACATATTCTGACCATACCAGATATCATACACAAGATTCCCATAGGTATGTGGATGAAAGCGTTGTGCATAGAAAAATAACAAATATTTTTTATGTGTACATAGAAATACATTATATTGCTCTTTCAGTTGCTCTTTTAAAATATCCAGAAAATCGGGGTGCCTGGGTGGCTCAGTGGGTTAAAGCCTCTGCCTTCGGCTCAGGTTATGGTCTCAGGGTCCTGGGATGGAGCCCTGCATCGGTCTCTCTGCACAGCGGGGAGCCTGCTTCCCCCTCTCTCTCTGCCTGCCTCTCTGCCTACTTGTGATCTCTGTCTGTCAAATAAATAAATAAATCTTTAAAAAAAATAAAATAAAATATCCAGAAAATCATATGCATAAGATGCTGGTGTTAATAACAAGCAATTTGGTTTGTCTTAGTTTCCTAGGGCTGTCATCTCAAAGTATCACAAACTGGGTGGCTTGAAGCAACATAAAGTTAAGGTCTTACAGTTCTAGAGGCTGGAGGCTCAAAATCAAGGTGTCGACCAGAATTGGTTCCTGCTGCAGGCTCTGAGGGAGACTCTGTTCCACAGTTGTCTCTTAGCTTCTGGTGTTTGTCGGAAATCCTCAGTCTATAACTGTATCACCCCAACCTCTGCCATCACATGGCCTTTTTCCTTGTGTCCCTGTACCTCCCAATCTCTCTCTCATCATAAGGTCATCCGTCATTGTATTGAGGGGCTACCCTAATCCAGTATGCCCTCATTTTAACTTTGATTCCATCTGCAAAAATCCCACTTGCAAATGAGGACACATTCTTAGGGATGGAGTTAAATCTTCAACATTATCTTTTTGGGAGGCACAATTCAACCTTCAACAGGGTTTTTGAAACTTATTTTTGCTGAAACATTTGAGTATAAGTTGTAGACACATAGCCCCATTATTCCTAAATACTAAGGCATGCATTTCCTAAAAATGGAGACACTCTTCTACATAATCTTAGTATCCACATAAAAATCAAGATATTAACATCAATACTTGCTGCCATATAGGCCACAAAATTCCATTCACATTTTGCCACTGTGTCAAAAAAATCCTTCCTAACAAAAGCAAACAAAGAGAAAACTTCTTTCCTTTTCCCCCCTTTCTTCTTGATCCAGGATCTATAACAATTTTGTGGTTGTGCCTCTGATCTCTTTCAAGCTGGAACTGGTCCCAATTTTTCCTCGTCTCTAGTGACCTTGACATTTTTTGAAGAGTATAGCCTAGTAATTCTGCAGTATTCTTTGCAAAGGTTTGTCTGGTATTTCCTCAAGATTCAGATAAAGCTATGCATTTCAGCAGAAATACCACCACAGGGATAGTCTGTTTTTCCCAGTACATCATATTGGGAAACATACAATGGCAGTCTGTCCCATTATTGGCCATGCTGTTACCACTTGGTGAAAATAGTATGGGCTGGATTTCTCCACTGTATAGGTAATGAATAATTAATAAGCAATTGGCATGTAATTCGTGGGAAGTTACTTTGAGGCTATGTAAATATCCTCATCAGACTTTTACACACTGGCTTTTAGCATCCACTGATATTTTTTGCCTGAATCATTTGTGATTGCAAGAGAATAATTTCTAACTCTACCATCTCTTCAACATTTATTAAATAACATTCTGCTTTTAGGAAGAGATTTCCCCTTTTCCCTTATGTATCCAATTATACCAATAAGGACTCATGGATATCTATTTGATTCAGTAGGTTATAATCCATTATTATCATTATTTAGATTGTCACATTTGGCTAATGAGAATCCCTTCATCCTGACCCCTGATCCTTTTGACATGGCCTATCATTTTTTGAGCACTCCTTACTTTCTGTTGCAAGGCCTCTTGTACTTTCCCTGCTTCAACCATAGAATTATCCAAGAAACCCTATTTCCACTTAGTGGGGAATGATATTTAGAAACCATTTGAGTGCAAGGTGTACTCATCAATACTGGGGTATCATCGTTTCTAGGCTCTTTCCAAAGACATGTATAGGAAATACACACACACATGTAAACATTTCTGTATCTTTCCACATAGATATTTACTAACCCAGTGATAGTATAGGAAAAAGAATTCTAAAGATAGCTTGCCTAAGATTCTTGTCTCTCATTTATTCACTCAAACACCAACTGGGTACTGCTGTGAAGGGATTTTGCAGATATAATTAAAGTCCCAAATCATTTGGCCTTGAAAAAAGATGGTTCAGGTAGGTGAGTCCTTTAAAAGCAGAGTTTTCTCCAGCTGGAAGCAGAAGGAAAGTCAAAGATGGGAAGCACAAGAAGGTTTGACATGCTTTTGCTGGCTTGAAGATGAAGGGACAGTATATTGAAGAATACAAGTGGCCTCAGGTAGTGGAGGATGGCCCTGACAGCCAGAAAGAAACAGGGACCTCAGTCCTTGCAACCACAAGAAACATAACTCTGTCAACAGCCTGACTAAAACAGATGCTTTCCCAGAGCTTCCAGATAAAATCCCAGCCTGACCAACACCTTGATTTTGGTTTTCTGAGACCTTGAGCATAGAACCCAACTGAGCCCCCTTGGATTTCTGACCTACAGAACTCTGAACTAATAAATGAGTATTGTTTTAAGCCACTAAATTTGTAGTAATTTTATAGTAGCAATAGAAAACTTATACAGATGGGCAATGATATAAAACTGAATTTACACTGATTCTAACTGAATACCACTGGGTTTTTCTAATCTTCCCTTTTTCATATCTGAACCTTCAAAAATTAATAACCAATTCCTCTTATCTTCAAGATATTTAGTTATTTGCTTAATCATCTTATATATAACCAACTGCTTTGCCTGTGGACCAACTCTTTCACCTGTAAGTCATCTCCTGACCTTGACCCCACAGTACAGGGGTTGCACTGGTTGAATTCCCACCACCTGTGACCCCATTATACACACTAAACCCAGACTTTACCATCCATGGGGGCCATGCTAGCCAAGTTATGACACTTGGCCGATGCTCTGCTCCTTCACTCTAGGAGATTTCTGTTTAAGTATATTCATTTTTTAGCATCATTTTAGAGACATTTCTTCTCTCTTAAAAAATGGTGGTTAGGGGGCCATCTGGGTGTCTCAGTGGGTTAAGCGTCTGACTTCAGCTCAGGTCATGATCTCAGGGTCCCTGTATCCAGCCCCACATAGGGTTCTCCACTCAGCGGGAAGTCTTCTTGTTCCTCTGCCCCTTCCCCCGCTTGTGCGTGCACATGCACTCTCTTTCTCTCTCAAATAAGTAGATAAAATATTTTTTTTAAATGGTGGTTATGTACCACTTCCTATTCTAACAACTTTATTGCTGCCATAAACATGAAACAGCACTTGACTGAGTATCACAGTACTCACTGCTGTGTTAGATGTTGTGATGCATTTCTAAATGAGAAATATGATGCCTGCTTCCAGACTACCATTTTATAATATAATAAGTGTGGAAGAATTACAACCCTGAATTGATAGCTGAACTTTTACTTTGGCTAACATTGTTTTTCCAAAAAAATAGACTCTCTCATCCAATTTTGAAATTTTGTTTTTAAACAGTCCATGTGTTTATTAGTATAAAGGAAAAAACATGCCTGTGTTTCTCCTTTGCTACTCAAGCTGAACCCTTCAGACACTCCTGGTCACAAGTGTGTGTGTGTGTGTGTGTATGTGTGTGTGTTGGGGAGTGTGGGTTTCCCCACATCAGGCAATTCTGCAACACCAACTGGGTGTTCTATTCAATTCAATTCTGACACAACCTAAAGACAGCATTAGATCTCAGATGTTAAGGGCTCAGACCAACAGGACTACAACCTCAGTCTCACCTTCTATGCCAGTTGCAAGTCCAGGTTATTATCCGTGTTTCTGTCTGACTGGCTAGAAATTGGGGTTTCCAAGACTGTCTCCTCAGGTTTGATTAATTTATTAAGAACAACTCACAGAACTCAAAGAAATATTTAACTTTTGTTTACCAGTTGACTATAAAGGATATTACAGAGGATACAGATGAACCTCCAGAGTCCAGAAGAATGCCAGGCACAGGCACTTTAAAACTGGGGTGCATCATCCTCTTGAGTTCACCAACCCAGAAGCTCATCAAATCTCATAGTTCCAGAGTTTTTATAGATTTTAAAGTGCAGCCCCCCAGCCCCTCTCTCATTCCCAGAGGTTGGTGGCTGGGGTTGAAAGTTCTAACTTTCTAATTACTTGGTTTTTTGTGACTGGCCCCATCCTGAAGCTATCTAGGGAATCCACCCTAAGCCACTCATTAGCATAAACTTAGGCTGGTCCGAAGACCTCCCTTAGGAATAATAAGGGACAATCCTATTGGTCAAGAAATTCTGAGGTATTCAGATTTGTGCCAGTAACCAGAAACAAAGATGAACTACATTTCTTATTATACTACAATTAGGAACGCATCTTCCATACATTTCTTCTCTTTTGGAACAGAGAGAGAAAAGGGAAGGGCTAGATTTGGAAAAACGTAAAACATCATAAATTTTAATTGTAATAGGCAGGTAATAGAAAGAACTGGTAGAAAAAAGAACTGTTAGAAAAAGCTCTCCTCTCTCAACTATAAATCTGGCTGAGAGACAAGGACAAAATAATTATATATGCACCTCAGTCTTTCAATAAAGGCAGAAAGAGCTTTCCATTTCAAATTTGTTTTGTTTTGTACCACATGTGGGTTAATTAGATAAAACCATGTCATGTGCCAGATTCAATCAGCCTGAAAATAATCAGAAAACCGGGTTTGGCATTGTTTATGCTGTTCTGGCTCAGATCGACAAAAGCACAAAATGTAAATTGGCTCCAGAAAATAACATATGTGCACTGGTGCCAGGTTTTCTTTCATGGGATTTTCTCTAGCTGGCACCGGAACAGCAGATGCTGCTCTGGGTGACCATTAGACAAACTTACACCATGTAGATCCCCATTTTCTGTGAGTGGACACCTCCATGAAGGGCACTTGTCTTCCTGCCTTTGACATTGGCCCAAACCAGCTTTCCAGCTATTGGCAGACAGTCAACTGAAAATGCACGTTGAAGTTTAAAAATGAAAATGCGTTTTTGTTTGGCTTATCCCCCAGTGACTTCCTTTGGGTTTATTTCTTTGTTTTTAAATTCTCCTGTAAGATTAGAAATACAGTCCTGACACCACTCCCCTATTTCTTTGCTGTAGATAGTTCAGTGAATATTACTAAAGGGAAAACGGCAGAACATTTTCTTGTCTTCCTACTTGAGTTCCAAGGGAGGGATAAACATTTTAGCAATTATCCAAGCAATCATGGAATTGAGGTGGTTTTGGAGTATAGGTGAGGTTTGGTGGGGTGAAGTCTGGAGCCCACGACCAAGTAAGAATTTTTGACATGTCTTTAGTGCAAAATGGTGGTTTATTAAAGCACGGGGACAGGACCCACAGCAGAAAGACATGCTGCCCTGGGTTTTGAGGAGTGGCTGATTATATACTTGGAAGTTGGGGAAGTAAGGAAAAGGGAGGTTTCAAAAGAACTTTCATTTGCTAAGATACCTACAAGATACCCACATGATACCTACAAGTTACCAGAGGCCTTGCCATTGCCAAGTTAAGGTTGTTTTCACCTCTAACAAGGTATTAACATTAAGATAGTTGAGAGATTCCTGGAAGAATGTCATACATACACCACCCATAGTAGGGGGTCGGGGAAGGTTACCGGTATCAGCTTATGTTTTGTCTTCAGCCAGCCTTCTGTTCCCTCATCAGAATGACGTCCATTCGATGATAGAATCCAAACTAGCTAGCTATTCCTTCTCTTTGTGCTATGTAAACTATCTGATATCAATGCACAGGGGGATAGGAATTGCTCTCCTTACTTTTTTTAAAAAGAATATTTTTTTAGAATATTCTAGAATTTTTTTTTTTTTTTTTTTTTTTTTAGAATATTCTAGAATGTGTGATGGTGGTGATCACTTTTCCCAGTATGGATGAAACTACTTTGCTTGGGTCACCAGTGAGTACCTGGGATAGGGAAACTATAAAGGGATTCCATGAAGAGTTGCTTTCTTGTTCCTTTTCCTGATTCTGTTTTTGCTAGGACCTGCACCCCTGCCCTACACACGCTTATAGTATCTCCTCTTTTAAGGATCAAGGAGTTAATGATTTCTTTGGAATCTTCCAACATAGTAGATAACATCTAAGGAGTGACCATGTGAGATCATCATGTATGTTTTCCAGACCACTGACTCCAGACACCTTGATCCCAAGACAGACCCCTAGCTCTGTTATGGAAAATAAAAATCAGACTAGTAAGAAACCAAGTGACAAACGGAAGAGTAGGAGAACTTGGGTTTATTTTATGCAGGTGGACCTTGAGGAGCTCACATTGGAAATTCTGGGCCCCGGGTAGCAGGGTCACAGAACTTTTATAGGGAAGTGCTGGGGGTCAAGTTACAAGAGCTGTGCTGACCCCTGGTAGGTGGGTTTAAGTTGAGGGTAGGGGTTGCTTTAGGTGGGAACAGTGGATAGTGCAGTGGCCTGAAGCTTGTTTACAGAAGCGGAAATGGTTGGTTATCTCTTGCTAAAGTAGGACTCCTGGTTATCTCTTGGTATTGCTAGTAACTTTCCATCTTCTGGGGCTTGAGGGCCCAGGTCTGTCTGAGTTATTTTCCTCTTCAGCTTCAGGGCATAAATGACTTACGGAGGATACTGGGACCCTTGTTTTTGTTTAAACAAGTTCCTGGATGCCTGAGAGGACGTGTACACCAGACCACAATCCTCAATAAAAACCCAGACCCCAAGCAAAGAGGACATTCACCCTCCCCTTAGAGGCTTCTGGATGCTCGGTCCAAATCTGTACTCTCTCTGTGTCTTCAGTAAACTCTGCTCTCACTTCCTTCTGGCTTATGTTTGATTTCTATCCTGCGTGAAGCTGTTGGGTCCCCAATGTTGGGTCCCCCAGTAATGGGTCCATGGTCAAAGGAGCGAGACTGATACAAAGCAAAGGTCAAGCAAAGCTTTATTTCACGCCAAGAGCATCAAGAATCAAACCGACCATCAGACGGGTCGGGGCCACCCCTTACAGAGAGGGCGACCCCTCCCTGCCTCACAGACTAACTTTTATAGAGCAAAGGCCATGTGGTTGGGCCTGGCCACACACAGGTGGCGAATGAGATTGCAACACACAGAGAAATCTGCACAGTCATGCTAGGTCACACACGGGTGGCCAACTGAATTACAATTCACCCCATAGTAGCTTTTTTAACTAGCCTATCGCCTTTGTCACAATTGGCGGCCAAAAGGCGGGGCCTACACTCCTTGGTAGCTAGGGAGACAGTAAGCGCGCTCTACTGATTGGATGTCTCCACCTGACCCGACTCATCCCTGCATTCAGGCCATTATCTCCACCTGACCTAACCCACCCTTGTATTTGGGCTTTGTTACCTGGGACTGGTTTCCGGGACTTGCTTTTAAGTAAGTTCCCCTGGGGCAGGGGGAAGGGTCAGTTTAAGTTTTACTGCATAAACAACAAAATGGCTGTTCAACCAAGGTGGGGCTGCTCTGGCTAAATAGGTCTGTACAAAGCCAAGAACCCTTTTGGCTGGTCCTGCCAGACCGCGTCTGGGTCTCCAGGCCTGGCCTGAGTATGGCATACTTACTTGTCAAATTCAATGGGCACATTTTATCCTCATCTTACTTGGTTGTTCTGTAGGTATCTGGCATTTTTCCCTATTTCATCCTTTTTGAAATTTCCTTTTTTTCATGACCCCACTCTCTCCTGACTTCTACCACTTTTATCTCTGGCTCTTATTTGTAGTTCCCTTTTCTTTCCCCTTTCTTCTGTCTACTTTTGAGTCTCAATGTGCAGAGTCTAATCTTTTCTTTCTTTCTTTTTTTTTTTTTTTTTTTTGTTCTATGTTTTTCCTTAGTTCTGTAGTTGCCAATGGCAGAAAGCTAAGATTCTTGGATTCTTCCCTTTTCCTTAACCCTTCTATCTGCCCAACTCCATGTCTTCTTGACACTATCTCTTCACCCGTTAGATTTCTCCTCTTGGAACAGTAAGACTACTTTGGTTGCAAATACAGAAAATTCCACCAAACCTGGTTTAAAAATAGGGTGACAGTTTCTTCAACAAGTCACTGGGTGATGGACATTAAGGAGGGCTCGTGATGATAAGGGAGCAGGAGGCTGGCTGAAGACAAAACATAAGCTGACGCCAGTAACCTCCCCTGACACCCTACTCTTGGGTGGGACATGTGTAACATTCTTCCAGGAATCTCCCAACTATCTTAATGTCAATACCTTGCTAGAGGGGAAAACAACCTTAACTTGACAATGTCAAGGCCTCTGGTATCTTGTAGGTATCCTAGAGGTATCGTATCTTGTAGGTTGGTCCTCTTTCGCATATGAAAGTTCTTTTGAAACCTCCCTTTTCCTTACTTCCCCCAACTCCCAAGTATATAATCAGCCACTCTTCAAGACCCTGGGGCAGCATCTTTCTGCAGTGGGCCCTGTGCCTGTGCTTTAATAAACCACCATTTTGCACCAAAAATATGCCAAGGCTCCCTGCTAAGCAGGAAGCCTGCTTCTCCTTCTCCCACTTCCCCTGCTTCTGTTCCCTCTCTCTCTCTCTCTCTCTCTGTCAAATAAATAAATAAAAATCTTTAAAAAAATCATTTTTTGGTTGTCAGCTCTGGACCTCACCCCACCAAACCTCACCAATATTCCAAAACCACATCAGAGTAATGAGCACTGGGTATTATATAAGATTGAGGAGACTTTTCCTCTGAAACTAATCATACATTATGTTAATAAATTGAATTTAAATTAAAAAAAGAAAAAAATTTTTTTTGTAACAGAAATTTGCATAAGAACTGGATATTAGATGGCACTGTAGGGACAAGAGTGGAGTGCCCCAAGATGGACCACTTTGGCATGAACTTTATTTTGAGTTAAAAGTTATCAAAACCCAGCATGCTTCTCTGTTCATGCCCAGCTAACTAGAGAAAAAGTTCCTTCCCCAGAAGCACCCCAAATGTAACCCCAATTTTCTGTAACCCCAATGTCCAAGAAGAGCTATGTGCCCATCCATGAAACAAATCACCATGGTTAGAATGATGAGATACCTTGGTTGGCTTAGCTTAAGCAGAGCCCGTCCTGAGAATAGGGGGCAGAGTTAATCCTTGGGTCCTCTTTGGGTAGGGCTATGAGGAACTGAATGTGGGGAGGAAATCAATAAAGGTAACTATACTCCTCCTTGCCATGTCCCTGCCACTGTCCTAGGTTAGCACCCAACATTTCTTACTCAGACTACTGAAATAACTTTCTTGCTGATTTTCCTCCTTTAGTTTTGGCCCATCAAGCCCACATTACTAGCAGAATGATCCTAGCATGCAGATCTGATCATGTCACTGCTACATTCAACATTTTTTTTGATGTCTTGGCTTTACCTATAAGATCAATTCCAAATGCCTTTTCTTATTAAGTAAAGCTCTTTAATATCCGGCCCTTTTCTGGTTATCTGTCCACTCTCATCTATCTATATTCTCTTCTGTATACTTTAAACTTTAGCAAAACTGAATTACTTGTAGTACTGTTCATATGCAGTGCTTTCTCATACCTAGTTCCCCTAAGCCTGCCTCAATCTTATCAACCCAGCCAATCTGTATTCATCCTTCCACAGTCAGCTTGAATGCTATCTTCTCTAACTCTTTTCCTTTCTTTTCAGACCCATCCTTTTTTATGCCCACTGCACTTGCCACACAGCAGAGCCCTCTTTTCTGATCATACCGGCATAGTGGTTGATGGTTTAACTGAAAAACTAATTAAATTGGGGATTATAACAATAATGATACATACTTTAAACATTATATATATATATATATATATTTATAATCTTATTTTTAAGATTTTATTTATTTATTTGACAGAGAGAGATACAGCGAGAGAGGGAACACAAGCAGGGGGAGTGGGAGAGGGAGAAGCAGGCCCCCTGCTGAGCAGGGAGCCTGATGCAGGGCTTGATCCCAGGATGCTGGGATCATGATCTGAGCTGAATGCAGATGCTTAATGATTGAGCCTCCCAGACACCCCTAAATATTATATTTTTAAGATTTTATTTATTTATTTAATTGAGAGAGAGAGAGAGAAGGGATGGGCAGAGGGGGAGAGAGAAAGAATCTGAAGCGGGATCTGCACTGAGAACCCAATGTAGGACTCAGTCCTATGACTGAGATTATGACCTGAGCAGAAACCAAGAGTCAGACGTTTAACCGACTGAGCCATCCAGGTGCCCCTAAACATTATTTTTTTAAGCATCACATACAAATCACTATTTCTTAGTAAGGAGTGTTGTTTGCTTGTTTGTTTGTTTATTTATTAAGCAAGATCAATACCCAATGTGAGGCTTGAACTCACAACCCTGAGATCAAGAGTCATATACTCTACCAAATGAGCCAGCAAAGCACCTATTAATATGGAGCTCTTTTAGACTTTTTCTAGTAGCATCCTTCCTCCCTCTCCCTGTGATTTTTAATACCACACAAACACACACTATATCTCTTCATGCACTCTATGTATGTCTACAGGATCAAGGCCTTCATTTGGATGTGGGTCCTCTGCCTCAGATTTTTTCCACATCTATAATCTATCTTATATGATGCCTAATTTCAGTTTGTTTAAATTGGAGGGGACAAAACATTTTAAAAACAAACTGAATGGAATGACTCAATTGTTATTTTATTCCCATGCCTACCACTTGACAGCTTCTTACACTCTGTGTGTGTATGTGTGTGTGTGTGTGTGTGTGTGTATAAAACGTGCTGTTATTAAGTCTTTCCAAAGCTTTTAATTTAGTTTTCATAAAAATAACTTCTTCTCTCCCTCACAATTACACCTTATCACTAAATAATGTCTAATCACATTTTATCATTTCAAAGACAAGACAACCACTTGAGGAGCCAACACCACTGTTGGCAGGCGGCAGCAATAAGAAAATATACAGGGGACGCCTGGGTGGCTCCATTGGTTAAGCAGCTGCCTTCGGCTCAGGTCATGATCCCAAGCTCCTGGGATCAAGACCCGCATCTGGCTCCTTGTTCAGCAGGGTGCCTGCTTCTCCTTCTCCCTCTCCCTCTGCTGTACTCTCTTGTGTTCTTTCTCTCTCGTGCTTTCTCTCTCTAACAAATAAAATAAATAAAATCTTAAAATATATGTATATATATATACAGGAAACACATAAGTGAAATAAGTAATATGCAGAAAATAGTAACTAACACTATCAGAGAATTTATAAGGTATACAGCACTGTTTTAAGAGCTTTACAAAAGTCAACTTGTTTATTCTTCACAACCAGGGCTCCATTATTGCCCCCCCATTTTCCTGATAAGGAGACTGAGGCACATAGAGGCCAAAAAAATTGCTTTTTTCTTTTTGCCAAAAGTTTTTAAACAACAGATGTTTAAAACATCTTTTACTGAGATGTTTCTAAGATATATTACCAACATCTGCCTTTCTTTCACAAAGTCTATTGAACATAATGTAACCTGTTTCTAAAATGGTGTAACTAATAAAAATAAGCTGATGAAAATTTAATGTGGCTTCCACTATGATTTTACTAAAGCGTTCCTCTTCATTCTCAGGGAAACCAAAGGAGTGAGTTTAGCTAAATCAGGATGAGCTCTGTGTGAGGAGAGGCAAGACTTAATTGCTCTTGTTTCCAACCTTTATTAGGAGGGGAGGGTGACCTTAGCAAAGAGCCAAAAGCTGAGAACTGATAGTCTTTATGGAACGTTTTCTTTTGTGTGTGTGTGTGTGTGTGCTTTTATTTATTTATTTATTTATTTTTTAGTTAACATTTTTAAATTTTTTATTTTTTATAAAATGCAGCCATCAAAAGAAATGAAATCTTGCCATTTGCGACGACGTGGATGGAACTAGAGGGTATCATGCTTAGCGAAATAAGTCAATCGGAGAAAGACAACTATCATATGATCTTACTGATATAAGGGAGAGGAGATGCAACATGGGGGGTTAAGGGGGTAGGAGAAGAATAAATGAAACAAGATGGGATTGGGAGGGAGACAAACCATAAGTGACTCTTAATCTCACAAAACAAACTGAGGGTTGCTGGGGGGAGGGGGGTTGGGAGAGGGGGGGTGGGGTTATGGATATTGGGACTCCTGCTGTAGGAGCAGATGCTCCATGAGCTAGTCAGCAGTAGAACTGAGGCAAGTCAGCAATCTGCTTTCACTAGGTTGGGTTTTGAGCTGAGGCACAATCCTGCTGAGCCCACCTCCCCAGAATGTTACCATTCTCTCCCCTGCCCCGTTCTTCTTTCTCTCTTTTCCTGACTTGTGCTATGGAAACTTCCTTCTAGTTCTGGGGCAGGGGCAGCAGCTTCCCTAAGAGGAGCTGGGGCTGACTTGGGTCTTGCTCTAACTGCTTGTTTGCTCTAGGCTGGTAGCGGGTGACTGTGAGGACCCAGCTGCTAGGGCACACTAGAACCCTCCCATAGTGTGGAATGCAAAGAATCAATAATCTTACTTACTTGACCCTGTAGGTCCAATGCATAGTTTAGTGTGCAAGACCTAAGAGATGCTAAATAAATACTTACCAAACAAATAAATGGATGAATGAATGAATGAATGAATGACCTGTGAGCCCCAACCTAATTCATTTGCTTAATTCATCAGCATCCTTGATAGTTGTGGATCTGTCTAATGAAAATTAATTTTTGTACTAAGATTGAAGTGAGAGAGCTGGGTTCTTGTCTCATGGAGTCGAAGAATGAATCTCATGGACAAAGGAGAGTGAGTAAACCTGTAGAGTTTTATTGACTGAGGATACAGAAAAAGTCTCAGGAGAGGGGTCCCATTAGGGTTGCCATTGAGGGCTTTGAGGGTTGGTCTTTTATAAAAAGTTAACCAGGGAACTTAAATCTTTTTGACTTCTCTACTGGGAGCACCATTGATTAAGGACTAGTGATAAGATCTTCAATAGCTTATTTCTTTTTAGGGTTTGCTTATTTTCTCTTGACCACAGGAGACTGTCAAAAATCAGATTTCCCTTTGGACACCTAGGGCAGGGTGGTGTGGTATGTTCCCTTAGTTCTGGTTTCCTCACACCTCCACATTTTTGGGATTTCTGTGAGTCTGATCCCAGAGCCCCTTATCTATCTCTCCATTCCTAGCCCTGACTGTCCCTTACTCAAGATCATGTCTCTGAAGAGTCTTGGCATGATTGTTTTTTTTTTTTTTTAAGTCTAGTTTTACATCCCTCCTTTGTCATTTCTTTGCATTTGTTTCCAGCTGAAATTTTCAGCCCTCCTCCTCTTCCATCTAAAAATGTCTCACCCATTCTTTACTGACCATCTCAGCAGCTAAGCCTCCACTGACCCTTCTCTGAAACCTGGTTAAGAGTGAACATTCCCTCCCATAAATGCCAACAGGCCGGTGGTGGTAACTGTGTAAGCGTATGGTAAGTGCATTGTACAAATTGCTTCCAAATCCTTCTCTCCCCTTCCCTTTTGTTCATTTTATCCTTGTAACTTTCTGAGTCATTATGTTAGACAAATATTATTCCCCTTCCACAGATAAGGAGATTTGGAGAGGTAAATGGGTATTTCAGGGACACAAGCCTAGAAAATTATAGAACATACAGTAGAACTCACGTCTCTTACAATGGATACAAAGGGCAAAAGCACTGCCTTGTTGGCTCAGGAGTTGGAAAACACTTCACCAGCTTCATTTGTTGGTTAAGTTTTGCTCCAAAATATTTTACTTAAAAATTAATTTAAAAATGGGTCTTTCTATGTCCAAGTCAGCACAAAACCATTTGTGGGGAGTGAGGTTTATTTACTTGCTTGTAAGTTTCTTCTTTGTTTCATCTTAAATATAGCCATTTGTGTGGAGAGAAGGGATATAGAATAAGCAAACTGCCACTTCTATCGCTTTCATGGGTGGGAGACTGCGTCATTAAAGAGAAGTATGATCAGTAGCTGGGGTGTGAAGAACGGTCTGGTGTGAGTCAGGGACCTTCAAGAACTGCAGTTGGAGTCTCCGGGTCTCCCCTTGATAGCCCTTTGATGAGACCAAAATCTGACCATAGGGCTTAAATCCTGGTCCTTTGTTGGGAAGAGGGCAGGGGAGGAGCCGGGCTCCACCACACAATGCCCACGAGGCCCAACGTTGACTTTGGGCCTGAGGATCAGAAACAAACAAAAAAACCCCTCCACGTCCCAGGGGCCTCAGCTCCGAGTCTGTCCCTCGCCTTCGTGGGGACAGAGTGGCCCGAGCCTGGGGGAGAACGAGTTCTCCCGGTGACCTGCCCTCCACACGCCAGGCAGGGGCGGCGCCAGCGAAACCCGCGAGTAAACCACCTAACTAGTTTGTCCCTGCGGCCGTCTCGTAGGCGACGCCTCGGTGCCCCGAGTCTCGCTGCGTCGTATTGCCATGGCTGCCCGAGGCGGCGTCGCCCCTGCCAGCGAGGGTCTGCGCTACGCCGAGTACTCGCCGCCGGCGACCAAACGGCCGGACACGGACGTGGACCAGGGACTGGTGAGTCCCGCCGGCTGCTCCCGCCCCTCCGCGGGCCTGCCTGCTGGCACCCCCGGATTCCCGAGGGCGCTGCCTCACTCCTTTGTACCCTCTCAGCCCCGAACCGCGGTGGTCCCGGTATTCACATCTTTGTCCCACCTCCTCCTTCGTCCCGCGGAGTCGTGCTCTGTGCCCGGCGCACAGAGTCCCTCTTGCCTCCAGGAGCTCACAGTGTTGTCGGGGGTCCGAGCGGGGAGACAAACAATTGCACCTACTGGGTGATAAGTACTCCAGGGGGGATTCTCAGAGGAGGAGAGCCCAGTCCAGTGTTGCGGGGTAGGGAGTGAGGTCAGAGGAGGCGTCCTGGAGAAAGGGACGATTAAAAACGGAAGTATGGAAAATGAGTGGCTGTGAAGTCAGCGGAAGGAAGAGGAAAAAGTGTTTGACTCATCAGTAGTAGTAGTTACAGAGTCGTAGGCCAGAGGACCAGGGGCCCAGTTGGAAATCGCCAGGTGGTTTTGTCAGGTTGAACTGCTGAGCTGGGAAAAGCGTTCGACAGAAACATAATGAGAGCCTCATTTATGTCTTTAAGTTTTCTGTAGTGATATTTGAAATCCAAAAACGAGATGAATTTCATTTTAAGTGTATTTTTATTTAATCCAATGTATCCACAATATTTGACATGTAATCAATATAAAATTACTGAGGTATTTTACATCCCTTTCCCCCCCCCACCATTTTGTACCAAGTCTTTGAAATCCAGTGTGTGTTTTATAATAACAGCACATCTCACTTGGGACTAGCCACATTTCAGGTGTTCAGCCACGTGTAGCTAGTGGCTACATTATTAATCATTTTAGTTCCCAAAGATTAATGGGAATTAGAACATATGAAGCATCTGGTAAAGCACCTGAAGGAGTTGGGATAGCCTGAGGGCAGTGGTACCATTTTGATGAGTTTTAAGCTGAGAACTGATAGATTGGGCTGTTAAACCAAGCTCTCTCAGGCTTTGTATAAGAAGAATGGATTAGTTGGAGAAAGTCTAGAGACAGGGCTGTTTTAATTCTTTTTCACATGGCATTCCATGCTGTGCCAGCCCACAGTGCTATATACTTTGCCTTTAGATGCGTAACACTTATTGCCTATACCAGTTGCTGACCACTCATACACTGTATTGTGACATCTTTTATGTTGACCTCTCATTTTCCAACATTTTTCTAAGTTTCCTAAGAGCGGGGACTGCGGATTTACTTCAAGGAAGCACCCAATTTATGAGCACTCAGTTATCATTACTTGATTAATGGGTAGATTTCTGCAGCCGTCAGATGGGCTTACGTGGGAAGGTTTCCGAAAGCAATATGCTTTCATTCAACAGACATTTCTTGAATACTGCTAGGTGCCCCGTATTTTCCTAAGACCTTGGAATAGATAAGAAAACAAAACAGATTGGGGCACCTGGGTGGCTCAGTGGGTTAAAGCCTCTGCCTTCAGCTCAGGTCACGATCCCAGGGTCCTGGGATCGAGCCCTGCATCAGGCTCTCTGCTCAGCAGGGAGCCTGCTTCCCCCTCTCTCCGCCTGCCTCTCTGCCTACTTGTGATCTCTCTCTCTCTGTCAAATAAATAAATAAATAAATAAATAAAATCTTTAAAAAAAAAACAGATAAAAGTTTGAAATAGCAGGCTCTAAGCTTCTGCTTATCTGATTCCTTCTTTACCACAACCTTGTGAGGCAAGTCCTTTTTAATTCTCTCTCTCTTTTTTTAATTTAGTTTTTTCAGTGTCCCAAGATTCATTATTTATGCACTACACCCAGTGTCCCATGCAATACGTGCCCTCCTTAATACCCACCTCACTTAAGAGATGAGGAGACTCAGGGATGCTTGGGTGGCTCAGGTTAAAAGTCTGCCTTCCACTCAGGTCACCATCCCAGGGTCCTGGGACCCAGTCCAGTGTAGGGCTCCCTGCTCAGCTGGGAGCCTGCTTCTCTCTCTCCTCCCTACTCCTGCTTTCTCTCTCTCTCTCAAATAAATAAATAAAATCTTACAAAAAGAAAGAGAGAGACTTAAAGTGGTAAGTAACCTACCCAGAATCATTCTCCTAATAAGTGACAGACCTAGGATTCCAAATCCTGTATACCGTTTCCATTTGCTGACTTAGAAATAAGGCTTTCTGAGTGGAGTGTTCAATCTGGATAAATTATTAGGTTAGACAGAAGGAATCTCTTTATGGAGAGTTGTAAAAATCTCCATACTGGACTGATTTGCAAGGCAGCTGGGAGCTTCCATGGTATTTTGAAGATAGAAGTAATGTTGGTGATCTTTTACATCTGTAGGTACTTCATTTGGAAGAAGATATGTGTAGAATTTAAGATATCAGTTAGGAGACATCTTTAGTAGTCCAGTCACATGAAGGCTAAGATGTAGGCCAGTGATTCTAGTGATTCCTGTCCAACCTAGTGCCCCTTTTTTTATAACCAGTATTCTTCAAAGTCTCCTGTAATATCCTAAAATGATACCGACAGGCAATGAAATCTGTTCATAAAATAACTTAAAAATCAGTGTAATGCTCTAATTGAGACATAAAGGTGAAGTATTTTATTAGAAAAAAACATGTTTACTATTTAAGCATGTAAATGGTCAGACATGATTACATTAGGAGACATAATGAAGTAATCAGTTGCTGGCAAATTGCACCAGTGCAAAGAACCACTGTGAGTGTAACAGCTACAAATACCACTTTTCCAATGTATTATACTGGCGTTTCAGATACCACAAGGGCCATTGTCATTGGCAAACTGATTTTTCCCAAATTGGTAACAATTTTTGGTAGAATTTTAAATTAGATAAAGTGGAATCTTCCCTCAATTTACATAAGATTTGTACTTAAGAAAAATTTAGTCTTTTTAAAACAGTGTGAAATGATACATTTTATATATATTGTATTACATAAACTTCTAGACTAAGATGATAACAAATAAGCTTTTTACCTACTTCAGTGTACAGTAGAATCTTTTAAAACCCTGAGGGATGCAGGTAGTTCTTTATTGTAAAGGTTGTTTCATACATTTTTAACTTCTAGGATGAATAGTCCCCCATCCACCAAATACTTGCCTTCCTATCCAAATTATTATTGCAACCAAAAGGTCCTCACAAATTTTCAAAATGTCCCTAAGGGCCTATTCTGCTTCTGTTGGAATCATTGGTCCAGGTAATTATGAGTGATGAGTTAGAAGTTAAGAGAACTGATAATAATAATTTGGGGGGAGCTCGGAAGAACTGAAAATGATGGAAGGCTGACAAAGGGTAAGCGTTAGGAAAAAATAAATGACCCAAGAGTGGGACATTTTGGCAATCTTACTGAAAATAGTAGAAAATAAAATGTCAAGGAGTTGAAGAAAAGATTTTTCTCATCATTTTTTTTAAAGATGCAATTTATTTTGAAGTTTTTGAAATACAGCATCTGCAGTTGTAGCTGTTAAATAACTCTTAGGTAAACTTTCCCTTAGGGACTAAGAATTCATATGCATTAACCAATTTAGGAGATTAAAAAGATAAAAATATAGATAAAAGTACTTGGGTAGTACCTTGAATAAAATAGTATCTTACAATTAATTGTGTATTAGTCAGAGGTCATGGTCAGATTTTGCTTTAGCAAATCTGATTCTCATGGAAAAGCAGAGAAGAAGCTTTAATGTTGGGAAGAGTATATTATCAGTTTTTAAAGCATTTTGAAAAAAAAACCCAGTTTGTATGAAATGATAACCTTTAGTTTTCAGTACTTTCCCCAAAAGTGTAACTCCTTGTGTTAGTAGGATAGTGTAAAATACAAGAAAATTTGCTATATATACATTTCAGTTATAGGCCAACTTGATAACATGAAAACTAAAAACCTATCAAACTTGTAAATTATTAAGTACTTATTTATTACAAAATATACAAAATTACAAATATACAAAATTATAAACAAAAGAAAGTACTTCTACTATTTTTCATTTAAAATGTTTACCTTGAAGCTTCCTTTTAAGAAATCACATGGATTACAGATTTTTTTTTTTTTTTTTTTTTGAGAGCGACAAGGGTGCTGGGTGGCTCAGCTGGTTAAGTGTCTGTCTTAGGACAGACTTAGGACAGTCTTGTCCCAGGACCCTGGGATCAAGCCCCACGTTTTCATCGTTGGGGCTCCCCGCTCACTGGGGAGTCTGCTTCTCCCTCTGCCTTCCACTCTCCCTGCTTCTGCTCTCTCTCCCTCTCTCTCTGACAAATGAATAAATAAAATCCTCAAAAAAAAAAAAAAAAAAAGAAAGTGACAGCAAACATGAGCTGGGGGGAGAGGGGAAGAAGGGGTGGAGAGAATATTAAGCAGGCTCCACAGCCCAAGGTAGGGCCATCTCAAGACCTGGAATCATGACCAGCCAAAACAGAGTTGAATGCTCAACTGACTGAGCCACTCAGGTGCCCTGGACAAGAATTTTCATGTGCTTCTGTCATTGGCACTGTATTTGACTCATGGTAGTCACTTAGTTATTCATTAAATGAACAGCTATTAACTTCTATTACTATTGAGTGACTTTGAATGTTTGATTCTAACATACTGATAAAGGTATTTTTTTCTGTAGGACTTCTCCTTAATGTTAGCTTCTAAAGGAGAACAAGAGTCTTTCTCACTATTCTATCCCTGGAACTTAGCACAAGGTCTGGTGCATGCTCAATAAATATTTGTATATGTATATGGTAAACGCTAAATAAATATTTGTGGTATGAGTGAATAGTCTCCATCTTTCCTTTCTCCATCACAACTATCTTCTTGAGGCAGAATAATTTTTTTCCTTATTAATTTCCCACTGGTACAACCATTGTCTATCTTGAACTTAAATATTATAGTCTTGAGATAGAAGTTTTGGCATTTTATAATGCTTTCAGCAATTTATATTCATTGAGATGGTTATTACTGCTTATTTACTGTTTTGGAAGAATTAAATGCCTTAGGGAATTTGTAAACAACTTTGATTCCCCCCCCACCCCCTCACTGCCCCCTCCCACTTCCGCCGAGCAATAGCTGTGATGGAATGGGCTGTTTTCCCAGTTTACAGAAACTCTTTGATTCATAGTAGTGGAACATTTAATTTTTCTGGTTTGTTTTTTCTGGTGGATATATTTTTTAAAGGTTTTATTTACTTATTTCTAGAGAGGGAGAGAGAGAAGTGTGTACAGGGCTGGGGAGGAACAGAGGGAGAGGAAGAAACAGACTCCCCACTGAGCAGGGAGCCCAGCGTGGGGCTGATTCCAGGACCCTCGGATCATGACCTGAGCTGAAGGCAGATGCTTAACCAACTGAGCCACTGAGGCACCCTGATTTTTTTCTGGTGGATATTTGAAACTAGGTGGCAGTAACAAGAGATACCAGACTTGGCCCATTTGTTGATTTGCTGGTGTTATTTAAATAGTGCTTCTCCTTTTTGAAATATGTCTTTTATTTATTTTTAAAAATTTATTTATTTTAGAGAGAGAGAAAGAGAGAGCAAGCGGGAGCAGGAGGGGCAGAGGGAGAGGCAGAGTGAATCCAAAGCAGACTCTGTGCTGAGCTCAGTGCCCAGTGTGGGGCTCAATCTCACAACCCTGAGATCACAACCTGAGAGGGTGCTTAAACCTTCCACCACCCAGGTACCACTGAAATACATCTTTTAAATTAAAATTAGAGGGGCTCCTGGGTGGCTTAATGGGTTAAGCCTCTGCCTTCGCTCAGGTCATGATCTTGGGATCCTGGGATCAAGTCCCGCATTGGGCTTTCTGCTCAGCAGGGAGCCTGCTTCCCTCTCTCTCTGCCTGCCTCTCTGCCTACTTGTGATCTCTGTCCGTGAAATAAAAAATTTTAAAAAATCTTAAAAAAATTAAGATTAGATATTCGTTATAGGCAGAGATCATGTTTTAAAGATCCTCTTTCTCTCAGCTCTCAACATAGTACCAGTACCAGTCACATAGTTACTGCTCCATAAATTTTTGTTAAATGGTTAAATTAGTGGTTCAATGAAACAACTGGATAGGAAAAAAAAAAATAGAGGATTTGAGAAATTTTTTATAGAAATGTTTTATAGAAATGTTTTATAATGTTTATAGCCCTAAGGAATAAAAAGAGTAAGATAAATGAGACCATCTCTTTTTTTTTTTACTTTTTTAATAGTAAAGTCTAAAATTAGATAAGCATCTAATACATTTTATATACCATCAGAGTACACACTGGACTTCTGATGGTTTTTGTCATTTTATTGCTTATTACCTCCAAAAACACAGTCTCCAAATCTCTTTTTAAAGTTTGTCCGTGCATTCAGTTTAATAAAAAATATTTTTGAATACCAAATACATGGAGGCTATATACTAGATGTCTGTGGGGCAGATATGGATAAACCACAATTGCCACCCTCAAGGACAGAGGTCAACAAATTTTTTTGGTAGAGGGCTAAATAGTATTTTAGGCTTTGCAGGCCATGTGGTTGGTCTCTGCCAAACTAGGGAACTCTGCCATTGTCAAGCAAAAGCAGCCATAGATAATGCATAAATGTAGCTGTGTTTCAATAAAACTTTATTTACAAAAGTAGTTGGAGGGCCAGATTTGGGTGTGGACTGTAAGTTTGCCAGGCACCACTCTAGAAGGTAAATTGGATCAAATTTAAATACCTAATTCAAGACCAGCTCTATTAAGCACTGTTGTTTATTTGTTCATTCATTCATTCAACACTTATTTATTGAGTTTCACTTTAAAACTCCCAGAAAAAAACATGGGCACTAATTGCTTTGATATTGGCCTTTGCCACATTTTTTAGATATGTCTCCTCTGGCAAAGGAGACAAAAGCCAAACTTCCTAAATGTGAGATCTGGAGTCCCATTAGGTAAGGTACCGAGGCTAAGTGCTGTAGTTAAGTACAAAGACAAATTAAACATGGGTTTGTCCTCAAGGGGCTTGAATAATATTTGATTTTTCAAGAGAAGCTCGAGAGAGAGAAAAGCAAGTGTAGCTTACTATCAAGGGGAAAAAAATAAGGAAAAATACATTGGGATTACAGTTGTGGATACACCTGAATGACAGGTTTAGGAGTGAGGACCATGTCTATAGGCAGTTGAAGTTTTGTAGGAGCTGGGCTTCATGAATATTAAGCCTAGAGAAGTGTTTAACAGAGGGTTAGAGGATAGAGAAGCAGAAGAGGGCAGGATCAGTGAAGACTGTATTAGAATGGGCAGTCCTCTGGAGTCTAGAGGCCATAATGGCAGCAGTAATAGCAGTGGTATCCAAATGTTTTTCACCCGGCATTAGGCTAATTCTTTAAATGCATGAACTCATTTAGTCCATGTAATAACCCTGTGAGATGTAGGTACTATTATAACCCTGCACTTACAGATCTAAATTGAGGCATAAAGCAATGAAATAATTTGCCCAAGTTCCCACAGTTGATGTGTGCATGAACCCCAAAGGTATTCTGCTTTCTGGCCTCTGCTTTTAGTCAAAATATAATTCTATCTTCTTTCCCCTTCAAACTTCCTAATTGTGTCAGGGAAGGTCTAACCAGGAAAACAGACACATCTAAATTATGTAAAACAAAGGAAATGTAGCACAGAGAGTTGGCTTTATAGGTGAAGGAGTTGCTGTGAAGCCAGGCCGGATTGTGAGGCAGTGCAGAGGTTGAGAATAGGAAAAAGCTATTAGCCTTCTCAGGGCTGTGGGGTCAAACGGAAAGAGGTAGTATTTTCATAACCATCCTTGGTAACTGGACCACGGGGGTCTGTCCAGTGGGGAGCTGCACCCGCGGAGACACAGAGAGGAAAGAGGAGAAGTACCCTGGCCTTTCCCCTTTACCACCCTCCTGTCTCCCACGATTGCGTCCCATTGGTGGGACCCCGCTGGAGCCAGGTGACACAGGAGCCTGCAGGACTTAGCTGTCCTGCCAATGGAGCAGAGTAGGGGGAAGCCGGGGAATGGATCAGTGAATACAAACAGCTCTGGGACGAACACTCTCACGTTCGTTATTTTCAGCTGTGAGGTGATTTGAATTCCACAGAGGTTGAGAAATTTGTAAGCATAGCCTCCTAAAAACACTGTTACAGAACACTGTTTTATAAATGGTGTGTAGTCCCTTAGTCCACAGGAGTCTCACTCACTCGCAGTGTAAGGCAGAGTATTCTTACAGGAACTCCATTTTCACCGTCTTACGCTCTCTGAATATTATTTCAATGCTATTAGGAATTGAATAAGCATTATTTGCTCTCATGAAAATCTGATCACCATGGGTAACATTTTTTCCTTTTAAAATTAAATAGGCTTTTTTTCAAATACAGATTTAGATTTATAGAAAAGCGAAAAGATAGCACACAAAATCCCCGTGTACCTCACTCAGTTTCCCCTGTTAACATCTTGTGTTAGTATGGTCTGCTATCATTAACAAACCAATATTGCTTAATAACATTACTAACCAAAGTCTGTACATTTTTCAGATTCTTCACTTTTAACCTATTGTCCTTAATGTCCCAGGATCCCATCCACGGTACCACAGTACATTGAGCTTTTGGTTCCTCTTGGCTATGAGAGTTTCTCAGACTCACCTTGTTTTTGATGACCCTGACAGATTTGAGAAATGCTAGTCAAATATTTTGTAGAATTTGTCCATATGAAAGGCACATACTATAAACATGATCTCTCACTATATAAGTTAGCCTTGATCTAATCTGATGAAGTAGTATTTTTCTGGTTTCTCCATTGGTAAAGTTAACTTTTTTTCCCTTTCTATATAGTACTTTTTGAAAGGAAGTCACTATGTGTGGCGCACATTTAAGGAGTGGGGAGTTAAGCTTCCCCTCCTTGAGTGTGCAGTTCTTTATGAAATCATTTGGAATTTTTCTGCACAGGAGATCTGTCTCTTCTCCCCCACTTATTTACTCAGTCATTTATTTACATCAATCAAGATTTGTGGATATTTATACTTTGGGGGGTTATAATCCAGTATTGTTTATCTTGTAGCTCAAATGGTTCCACCTTTGGCCTGGTGGCTCTTTCATTTGGCTCCTGTGCACTTTCGACATACCCCATTGCTGTGGGGTTTTTTTTGAACACTTCCTTACTTTTGGCACCATAAAGTAAGGTGCTCTAGGCTCATTTTGTATATTTTTGTCCCTGTCCTAGAATCAACCATCTCTCTAAGAAGCGTTTTGTATATGAAATCTTACCTCATGGGAAACTTCATTCTGGGTCACAACTCTGGATCCTAATAGTTTCATTTTTGCCTCTTACCCAACTTTTCCCCATTTTCCTTATCTTCTCCTTATATCGCTGATGAAGTATGATAGTAGAAGAGTTCCTTGTCTTGAGGTAAGTGGCTACCCTTTCAGTCCACCAGAAAATGTAGTATTTCTCCTGCAGCTTCAGCCATGCTCTTTTTTGTTTTGTTGGTTTGGCTTTATTTTTATTTTTCAATTTCTTCTATTAGGGACTGCTAACAGAGGATGCCAGTGCACTGTGAAATCAAAGAGAGAGATAGAGAGAGAGATTCGTCAGTCTTTTTGTATTTATCATTGTATTCCAGGCTTGTAGAATTTTACTGAGTCAGTGAGCAGAAATGCCTATCTCCAGGTATAAAGTAAAATATTGCATATTCTCTAAAAGATTTATTATGATCTTCCAGGGAATAATTTCCATTTCACTTTGGCATACCTGGAATTTAACAATAGTTGTCACTACTGCCTCAACGGAAAAAATAATTTTGTATAGCAGATATATAGAACTGAAGGGATAAGAACTAAAACAGAGATGAAATCAGTTATAGATGGTACTATAAATAGCACTTTTTCCCTTAAATACTTCCTATCTGCAATTATGCTAAAGTTTTACTCATCAAGAACTTTATATAGTACTTACTTTTTTTTATTAACATATAATGTATTATTTGTTTCAGGGGTACAGGTCTGTGATTCATCAGTCTTACACAGTTCACAGTTACTCACCACGGCACATACCCTCCCCAATGTCCATCACCCATAGTACTTAATATTTCTAGGTATATTTTATGGGTTTTTGTGAAGAGTTTTAAGTAGAAGTTTTAAAAAGTACCATGAATTTATACCTAATTTGTATATTTCCTTTAAGTAACTTGGGGTAACTTGTTTCAGCCTTTACTTCCATTCTAGAAAACTCGTGCTATTCTACTATTAAAAAATATTTAGACTATCATGTAGTTTAGAACAGTTGGAATATCATGACTCATTCATTCTCTTTTCTAAGTGTCAACAGATCTGTTTCTGACACTAACGTTATTGTCTGCATTGGTATCCTCAGGCTTTTTGACCCTGAGATTTTGTAGAATGTCACTTTAGGTCCTTGTACTCCAAATACACTTTTGGCCAGTACAAGTTTTTTTCAAGTTTGTTTGCCACAAAACACTGCTTCTTAATCTTTTTTAAGTACGTTATTTTATAAAGTGAAAAAAATTCATACCTGTCTCCTGCTTCCATAATATTAGTATTGTTTTCTATTTTTATTTGTTGAATATATAAAAATAAGATAAAACAGAATGATAGGTATGAAGGTACTGAGTTCATGATGTGCATGCACATAATTGAGGAAGTAAACTAGCACTTAGTCAATGGTTGCTAATTACTAGATGCTGTGATTACATTTTCCCATTTCTCATAACCCTGAGAAGGTGGATGTTACTTTTCACCATTTTATATACAAGAAAACCGAGGACCAAAGTGGTCAAGGTCATATAGCTACTAAGTGGCAGGACTAAGATAATAAACCAATTTTGACTTGAAAAGTCCTTGACTTTTTCACTGAATGATATTGCTGCTCCATCATTTAGATATCGGAACCTGATGTAATCCAACTCCGAGAAATGATTTTTAGTCCTGGTTTTTGTGGTAATTTTCAGTCTTCAGATACTTCAAGATACGTTAAAAATTCTTAAACCTTGAAGCAGAGTTAATTTTATTTCACCTTAACTCAGAAAGGAAGAAAAGAATACTGTGTAATGAAATTTAAGCTGTAAGCATAACCACTCTTTTTTTTTTTTTTTTTTTTGGGTAGGACATTATTTATTTATTAATTTCTAGAGAATAATGGCAAAACAAGTTAAAAAGAAAGGACACCTTCTGATTGCATTAGTGCCAGTGCCATGCACAACAGAGGGGAAGGGACACTGTATGGTAGAGTGGATACACCATCCACAGATCTGCCTCATAACTCCAGTATGTGGCTTTAAGCTCAGGCCTCAGTTCCCCACTCTGTAAAATAAAGTGAATGTCCCAGGATATTCTTCAGTACTATCCTTCAGTGACATTTTTTTTTTTAATTTTTTTTTAAATTTTTTTATTTTTTTTCAGCATAACAGTATTAATTATTTTTGCACCACACCCAGTGCTCCATGCAATCCGTGCCCTCTACAATACCCACCACCTGGTGCCCCCAACCTCCCACCCCCCACCCCTTCAAAATTCTCAGATCGTTTTTCAGAGTCCATAGTCTCTCATGGTTCACCTCCCCTTCCAATTTCCCTCAACTCCCTTCTCCTCTCCATCTCCCCTTGTCCTCCATGCTATTTGTTATGCTCCACAAATAAGTGAAACCATATGATAATTGACTCTCTCTGCTTGACTTATTTCACTCAGCATAATCTCTTCCAGTCCCGTCCATGTTGCTACAAAACTTGGGGATTCATCCTTTCTTTCTTTCTTTTTTTTTTTTTTTTTTTACAGCTTTATAAACATATATTTTTATCCCCAGGGGTACAGGTCTGCGAATCGCCAGGTTTACACACTTCACAACACTCACCATAGCACATACCCTCCCCGATATCCATAACCCCACCCCCTCTCCCAACCCCCTCCCCCCATCAACCCTCAGTTTGTTTTGTGAGATTAAGAGTCACTTATGGTTTGTCTCCCTCCCAATCCCATCTTGTTTCATTTACTCTTCTCCTACCCCCTCGACCCCCCCATGTTGCATCTCCTCTCCCTCATATCAGGGAGATCATATGATAGTTGTCTTTCTCCGATTGACTTATTTCGCTAAGCATGATACCCTCTAGTTCCATCCACATCGTCGCAAATGGCAAGATTTCATTTCTTTTGATGGCTGCATAGTATTCCATTGTGTATATATACCACATCTTCTTTATCCATTCGTCTGTTGATGGACATCTAGGTTCTTTCCATAGTTTGGCTATTGTAGACATTGCTGCTATAAACATTCGGATGCACGTGCCCCTTCGGATCACTACCTTTGTATCTTTAGGGTAAATACCCAGCAGTGCAATTGCAGGGTCATAGGGTAGTTCTATTTTCAACATTCTGAGGAACCTCCATGCTGTTTTCCAGAGTGGTTGCACCAGCTTGCATTCCCACCAACAGTGTAGGAGGGTTCCCCTTTCTCCGCATCCTCGCCAGCATCTGTCATTTCCTGACTTGTTAATTTTAGCCATTCTGACTGGTGTGAGGTGATATCTCATGGTGGTTTTGATTTGTATTTCCCTGATGCCGAGTGATATGGAGCACTTTTTCATGTGTCTGTTGGCCATCTGGATGTCTTCTTTGCAGAAATGTCTGTTCATGTCCTCTGCCCATTTCTTGATTGGATTATTTGTTCTTCGGGTGTTGAGTTTGCTAAGTTCTTTATAGATTTTGGACACTAGCCCTTTATCTGATATGTCATTTGCAAATATCTTCTCCCATTCTGTCAGTTGTCTTTTGGTTTTTTTAACTGTTTCCTTTGCTGTGCAAAAGCTTTTGATCTTGATAAAATCCCAAAAGTTCATTTTTGCCCTTGCTTCCCTTGCCTTTGGTGATGTTCCTAGGAAGATGTTGCTGCGGCTGACGTCGAAGAGGTTGCTGCCTGTGTTCTCCTCAAGGATTTTGATGGATTCCTTTCTCACATTGAGATCCTTCATCCATTTTGAGTCTATTTTCGTGTGTGGTGTAAGGAAATGATCCAATTTCATTTTTCTGCATGTGGCTGTCCAATTTTCCCAACACCATTTATTGAAGAGGCTGTCTTTGTTCCATTGGACATTCTTTCCTGCTTTGTCGAAGATGAGTTGACCATAGAGTTGAGGGTCCATTTCTGGGCTCTCTATTCTGTTCCATTGATCTATGTGTCTGTTTTTGTGCCAGTACCAAGGCATAACCACTCTTAAGAAATTGTTGCCTAAAGTGAAATAGCTTAATGTAAGGGAGTAAAAGTTTTCAGAAAATGGCATGATTTCCCAAGCAAGAAGAATAAGCAAAGCTACAGTGTTGCAGGTAGGGTATACATCAGATATAAGCCAAAAGAGTTTAGGGAGTACTTGCCAGGGACTCTAAAGTCAGTGTAATAAAAGCTTGTAGGAGTACATGATAAAGACGAGGCTAGCCAGAGGTGCAGCAAGATCATTTTTATGATCAGGGTGCAAAATTAAGTGTAGTGATAAAAAGGGAGATGCCAAAGATCAGTGCGTTTGTTTTTATTGAAGAGTGTCCAGGAGGAGTTTGTTTTCAAAGTTTATTTGGAAATAGATAGGTCAGAGGGTTTCTGGCTTAAGAAATTAAGTTATTAAGCCCTTCTGACCAAGTAGGATTTTCGCAAGATTTTTCTTTCCTAGTAACCTTTATTTTTTTTTCTGACTTTGAAAGAAACAGCCGTGTAATAATATATTATAGTAATTGTAATACCTACCATTTTTTAAATGCTTATCACATCCCAAATACTAAGTGATACATGTGAATGTTCTAATTTATAAAAATTCATACTTATCTATAATTATTATCCTCATTTTACAGATGAGAAGGTTAAGTAATTTGTCAGAGGTCATGGAGCTGACAAGTAAAGATTCAAAAGTCAAACCATATTTCTTTGATTTAAAAATCTGTGATCCTAGGACTTTGTTTAAATGATAAAATGTAGGTACTAAGAATGTATAACTACCGTTAAATTTTGGTTTATCTCATTCTGTTTCCTTTTTCTTCTGTGTCTATGCTGTACATTCTGTTTTATAATCATTTATTATATCATCTATAACCACTCCTCAGTATATTATTTGTCATATTTCAGGTATGCCCTAATTTATTTAATTATCCCTCTATTGCTGGCTATTCAAATTGTTTCCAGTTTTTATATTGCGAATAGTGCAGTGATGAATATTCTCATATGTAAGTTTTTATGCACCTCTCTGATTATTTTCTTAAGGATAATTTTTTAAAATTATACTTACTGAGCCTAATGACTTGAATATATTTAAGGCTGTTGATTCCAATGATGAAATTACCCTCAAGACAGATTGTCCCAATTTGAATTCCTAGCATCAGTTCATGAGATTTTTTTACTGACTCACTCCCTCAACAACTTGTAAGACTTGGAGTTGTTAGCTAAAATGTATGCTTCTCATTAGTGGCCTTTGTACTGGAAGAATGACAAGATTGCCACATGTCCCTATCTAGAAGAAAAGTTTAAGGATATAAGAGTGATTTCACTTACATACTTATTAAAGTGGTCAGTGTAATCTATTTCCATACTTAACAAACTGAGTGATTTTATATTAAATATAAGAATATTGAAAATACAACTTCTTGGGGGTGGGTGAGGGAAGATCAAATTTTGTGAAAAAGCAGGGAGTTATAAGAAGCAAGGGCATCAAGGACTGGTGCTAGGATCTAGTTTGGCATTAGATAATTAAATGATAATATGTTTTCTAGGTAATTAAACTAATAAACGGGATAAGACATGACAAGGTTTTTGTGAGTGGTCATTAAAGTCAGATAGGGATGTTTCATCAAATATGAGTTTACAATGGAAAGATTGACAGGTTTTTTATAATTTAAAGAGTATGGGACTAATTTTTAATTGTTGGTTGAAGACATAGGGTCCTGTACGGAATTAAAATACTTATATTTTAGTTCTAATGCAGACACTGATAACCCCCCTATAACTTGGGCAAGCATGTCACTTTTCAGGACTTCAGTGTCTTCCTCTGGAAAATGTGGGGTTTTTTTCTATGCTAGACGTTTTCTGTCTTTTGTTTCACCTCTATAATTGTGACTTTGACTTACTGTATTGCAGTAAGAAATGCTGGCAAAACATTGGACACCCTGTGGAAGCTGTTGAAAATAAAACAGAAATATATCTTTTGTATAAAAGTATAGTGTCTCTGTATCTAGAGTAATGTATTTCTGCTTGCATCTTTTAAAACAGTCAATAGAAATTTTCCAGAAAGAGACAACAAATAAATATATTGAGGGGAGAAGTAGGTGTGGAGTGTGGAGGTGTGGGGAGGGGAAAGCTCATTTTTAAAAAGGCTAAAAAGTTTAGACCTTAATTTAGGGATAGTTTAGAACTCTTAATTCAGGAAGTCACTAGACAAAGAAATAATTTAATAAAAGTACAGTAATAAAATGGTAAAGGATATCCATTGGGTGAAAAAGTCCCTTTCTTCCAAATTTTATAAACAGAACTAAGGATACTCCTTAAACTTGAAAGAGAAATTTAGGGCAGTGAAGAAAGTTAAAGAAACCAACTCTTAGACCTAAATGAACCTTGAGTGCCTAAAAGACACAGCTTTTGAGAGCAGGGTGTATCTGAAGCTTCAGACCAAAGAACAAGTCTCAAAAGTTACATTTATAGATTTGACATGTTTAGCATTGGGAAACACAAAGCAAGGATGCAGAGCCTACACTGGATCTTACTTCTTAACAAATCTTTTCCAAATGTGATAGTTGTTTTTCAGTACCATTCTGAGTTAATTTTCTGATTAGAATTTTGCTTTGAAGATCTTGCCTGCTTCTGGTCGGTCTGCTTAATCTTGAGATGATTCCATATTGTTAAATAGAAGGAAGTTGACTTTATATAAGTTGTCAGGTTGAATTCGTTTAAATATTTCACAGGTAACGAATCTAATCTAGATTTAACATTTTATAGATATTTAACATAGTTTATAGATGATCCCTGCTCTCCAACGTTCACTCATGGTGACCTAAGTTCACAGTGAATTAAGTGTAAAACCTTAATGAGAATTCAGGTTCCCCATCTTTTAACCTTTATTTGTCCCAGTACCTTTCCATTTTCCTCCTTGGTCTAACCTTGACTCTGTCCTTCAGGTTTATCTGGACTCTTCTCAGAAGTCATCGATTACCCAGAAGCAGAGTACTCAGCCACCTGGCCATCTGTCTGTCTAACCATCTATCCCCGTAGGCATCCATCCTGTCACTCATTTGACCCATACACTGTTTTGGGACTACAAAGATGAATAAAGCCTACTTCTTGCTCTCTAGAGGCTTACAGTTTAGTAGGGGAGACAGATCATGAAGTTGTAGTCTGGGATCACAACAGAAATAAACTGGGAGGTAGAGAGGTGGTGCCATTGGAATAGGGGAGATTCCAGTGGCATTGATTTCTTTCTTATTTGGGTGTTTACTTGATCTTGCTGCCTGTCTAGAGTAGTTCCATTTTTCCTCTTTGCTGTTTAGTAGCTGAAAAGCCATATATCAAACACCCTTCTGTGTTAGGGATAGGGATTGATCATATCTTTTAGTGAAGGGTGGTGAAACAGAAGGGCAGGGACAAATAGAGTCAGTGAGAGTAGTGGGGATATGACTCAAATACCTCCGCTCCCTTCCTCACAGCCAGCAGCTTCAGAGGAGAGAGAAAAAGTGCCAAGGTCCAGATAGAGGGTGGGACCAGCTCTCAGGGAAAATGTGTAAGAGTAGGTTCAGGTGTCTTATTGGTGCCCCCTGGTCAAGTATCTGCTGAAGTCATCTTTCAGCCTCTCCATTCCACTGCTCCCTACTACATTGACTAAATTGTAATGAAGATATAAAAATGAAGTCTTCCCATCTCAAGTTAAAGTTTTTACAAATTTTTAGATAATTCCAATTACTATGTTACTATAATTTTATATGCTTAGGGTTTTTGGTTAGTGCATCCTTGTTCCAAAATTGACTGATGAACCTTGTTAACACCAGCAAAGTCTGTGCACTACATTATTCTCTGCACTCTGTTATCTCAGTATAATTGTATAAAGCAATGGATCTTAACCTCAATGTTCCTGCACGTTAATATAGCAAGATGAGGAAAGGGATGGCATTTATAGCCATGTGCCTTTGCAAAGAAACTGGAGTATATTTTTATCTGGTTTAAAATTTGAGCTTAAGAATGGTAATGTCCTATGTGTCAACTTTTGAGAATCATTGACAAATAGTATTAGCATACTTTTATTATTTCAGGAAGCATTTCTGGCTAAAAATTTAGTAAGTTCTCAAAGGAATTAGATACATTTATAGATAAATAAAATAATTAAAGCAAGCTAGCAAAATTTGAAGACATACATGTTTTGTTTTAAAATTTTGAATCAGTTTATAACTTTTGTGAGGTCATCTTGCTGTTCACCCCTAGTGCAGTGCCTGGTCCTATAGTAGGCAACCAGATTAAATGTTTGAATATTGGATTAATTAGTGAACAATGAACAAATTAAGGGCATATGACTAAAGGCTTTATTTTCTGATCCTGAAACACTGCAGAAATCTATATCAGTCAGGATTTTTCAGAAAACTGAACCAAGTAGTATGTTTTATTTATTTATTTATTTATTTATTTATTTATTTATTTATTTATTTATTTTGCTGATTTGGCTTACATAATTGTGTGGACTGGCAAGTCTAAAATTTGTAGGGCAGGAGTGCCTGGGTGGCTCAACCGGTTAAGCATCTGCCTTTGGCTCAGGTCATGTAGTAGCTGAGCCTCACATGGCATCAGGCTCTCTGCTCAGCAGGGAGCCTGCTTCCCCCCTCTCTCTCTGCCTGCTGCTCTGCCTACTTGTGATCTCTCTCTGTGTCAAATAAATAAATAAAATCTTTTAAAAAAATTATTCTTAAGAAATCATTATGTAGGGGCACCTGGGTGGTTCAGTCCATTAAGCATCTGCCTTCAGCTCAGGTTATAGTCCCAGGGTCCTAGGATTGAGTCCTCCTTAAGGCTCCCCACTTGGTTGGGAATCTGCTTCTCCCTCTCTTTCTGACCTTCCTCCCTGCTTGTGAACTCTCTCTTTCTCTCTCTCTCAAATGAATAAATTAAAAAAATATATATTATGTATAGCGAGGTTATAAGTTTGGGGAATTTTTATTAATTATTTTAGAAGTTAGAGAAATACTCAATTGGGCCAAGCCTAAGAGTTTTGTTTTTTATTATGTTTGGCTTTTGGTTTTATTTCATTATTTTGCTTTGTTTTTGTTTTGCCATTTTATTTACTCTCTAATCTTGGTATAGAAATTAATGCTTGCCTGCAGTTAAAAATAAATCAAGTAACTTTAAAATGGAGCAAATAAAGATGTAGTTCACTTTGTCTTTCCTTTTTTGCTTAATTTAAGGTTTTCAGGGGAATTCGTGTTTTTTTGTTTTTGTTTTGTAAAGATTTTATTTATTTATTTGTCAGAGAGCAAGAGCGAGCACAGGCAGACAGACTGTCAGGCAGAGGCAGAGGGAGAAGCAGGTTCCCTGACGAGCAAGGAGCCCGATGTGGGACTCGATCCCAGGACGCTGGGATCATGACCTGAGCCGAAGGCAGCTGCTTAACCAACTGAGCCACCCAGGCGTCCCGGAATTCGTGTTTTGAGAGAGTTTCACATGTATTTGTTTTTGGCAATGGATGGTAAAGACTAAGTAAATTAATGTGTACTCGTCCAATTTAGATATGAAAATCTGTGAAATTCATGCCAGCTTGAAGATTTTAGGGAAGGATTATTGTAAAAATTCTCTTCCTAATGTCATTTTATCATGTCTGACACTTTTTCTTGAGTACAAATTGTCTTCCCCTTTCTTTTGATCTGTATGTGTAATACCTGTCTTTCCCAAATTCTGCTGATTTGCCAACAGTCTTTCTTGTTTCCTCTCTTTTTTCTTTTTCACTTACGTTGTTTAAATTCAAAGAGCTTTCTTTGTAGAAATTGAACCAAATAATAAGGCAGCATAAAACACTGAGTTCAGCAGAAAGTGATTTGCTTGTGATTAACCCTTGAGAGTTGAGTCACTACAAGATAACAAAGAAAGAATGTTTTTTGAAACAACCTGCTCATTCTTCTTTTCCATTCTTAGATGAGAACTTTTTTTTCTCCCCAGGTGTTATGAATTCACATACCGCTTTGCCTGGGCTTTATTTACCATTTTTTTTTTTTTTAAGATTTTATTTATTTATTTGTCAGAGAGGAAGAGAGAGAGAGCACACAAGCAGGCAGAGAGGCAGGCAGAGGCAGAAGGAGAAGCAGGCTCCCTGGTGAGCAAGGAGCCCGATGCAGGACTCGATCCCAGGACTCCGGGATCATGACCTGAGCCGAAGGCAGCGGCTTAACCCACTGAGCCACCCAGGCGTCCCTTTATTTACCATTTTCATCATGGTATGTTTTTAGAAAAAAAAAGTCCAGAAGAGAGCTGATGACTTCCCTTTCTTCTGACCTCAGTCCTCTCACAGATTTTTCTCTCAGGCAACTCCATTCTTCCAGTTGTTTAAGGCAATAACCTTGACATTCCTTTTTATACCCCAGCTTTATTGAGTTATAATTTACAAGTAAAAATTGTATATATTGAAGATATACAGTATAATTTGATATATATATACATTGTGTATCATTGCCACAACCAAGCTAATTAACACATCCATCACCTCACATTGTGTGTATGGGTGTGGTGAGAACACTTAAGACATACTCTTGGCAAATTCAGGTGTAAAACTTACTCATCTTATAACTGCCAAGTTTGGCCACCATCACCCCATTTCTCCTACCCCCAGCCCCTGGCAACCACCATTCTAATCTCCGCTCCAGTGAGTTCATGAGTTCAGCTTTTTTAGATTCCACATAAATGTTAGATCATATATAGTATTTGTCTTGCTGTGTCTGGGTTATTTCACTTTGCGTAATGTACTCCAGGTTCATCCATATTGCCACAAATCCCAGAATTTGCTTGTTTTTTATGGGTGAATAATATCCCATTGTGTGTATGTGTATACACACACACACACACACACACACACATTTTCTTTATCCATTCATCTATCATTGGACACTGTTTCTTCTCCTTCTCTCGTCACTTCCAATCTCTCAGCATATCTTAAAGCCTTCAGAATGTATCCAGAAGCAGACTACTTTTCCCCGTCTTCATTCACTAATCCCTTTGGTGGAAGCTACTATTATTTCTTGGATTGTTTTAATAGACTCCTAAGTCATCTCCCTGTCTCTGGCTTTGACATGTTTATTCTTAACATGACATCTAGTGAATTTTAGAATTCTAAATAAGATAATGTTAGGCTTCTTCTTAGAACAGTCATGTCTTCTATCACTCAGAGTTAAAATCCTTATGTTGGACCCGTAAGGCCTGACATGATCTGTCCCCATGTTACCTCTGACCTCATTCCATAATCCTTCCCACTCTGTCGATTTCTGCTCTGTGCACATTGGCCTTCTGGGTATTCCTTAAACACACCAGGCATACCCTTCCCTTGGGGCCTTCATACTTACTCTTCCTGCCCAGTGATCTTTCCTTAGACACTGGCATGGCTTCTCCACTTCCTTCAGGTTTTTTTTTTCCCCCTAAAAATCACCTTTTCAGTGAAGCTTTCCCTGCTTACTCTATCTAAATTAGTTGCTCTCAGTATACAAATACACACCCACTTCTTTACCTGCTTAATATTCTCTACAGCATATAACACTTTCTATTGTATATTTTTCTGATTTATATTGTTTAATGTCTGTTTCTTGTGCTAAAGTGTAGCTTCAGAAGGATAAGGATTTTGTCTGATAAATCATCAGAACTTAGAACTGGGACTGGCATATAATATAGTAGGCGCTCACTGAATATTTATTGAAATCAGTCAACCAGTCAGAGATGAGAGATAGCCTCCAAATAGCTACTTGAAAAGTACCTAACTCTTTTATTGGAAGTTTCTTTATTTTCTTTCTTAAAACAATTCAGTCTTGGGACGCCTGGGTGGCTCAGTTGGTTGGACGACTGCCTTCGGCTCAGGTCATGATCCTGGGAGTCCCGGGATCGAGTCCCGCATCGGGCTCCCAGCTCCATGGGGAGTCTGCTTCTCTCTCTGACCTTCTCCTCGCTCATGCTCTCTCTCACTGTCTCTCTCTCAAGTAAATAAATAAATAAAATCTTTAAAAAAAAAACAAAAACAATTCAGTCTTTTCATGTTTTCCTACATGGACCTGTGAATTATCTTGATTTTTGTAATGAAATTTAACTGACACACAGCTCTTTATTTCATTTTCTTGGTCATCTGTGAGATTCTTAGATATATTTACCTAGTCTAGGATGTTTAGAGACATGATTATGTTTTAGTGTCTTAGTGAAATTTGATGACCACTGTCCATTTCTTTTCCCATTTCAAATATAATTCCATTCACTAGTAGACACACAATGCAGTATATAAATCATACAGATTCTAAAAGCCATTTGTATAGTGGGGAAGCTTCTTAAGGTCATTTTCATCTCATTATACACATTTTAAAAAAGCTACTTTGTACTGGGTACTTTGTTAGATATTGGAAATCCAAAGAGATAAATAGTCCCTACTTTCAGAAAGCTCACATTTTAGAAAGAGTTTGAAATAGACAGGTAAAACCATTATTAAATTGTGTACCATGTACTATAATAGATCTGTTAAATACTGTGGGGGCACTAAAGAGGTTTGCTTGGGTAAGGAGATGGATGGGGAAGGCTTCCCTGGGAGATAACCTTGAAACCATTTGTTGAGGAGTAAGTAGGAATTTTCCAGGAGGACTGAGCAAAGAGGATGGAGTAAGAGTAAAGACATGGGAGTAAAGAAGGACTAGCGGAGATCTGCCATGTTTACACAGTGTGATGGTCATTTTTCAAAACCTTGTCTCATAAATTATTTTGAGCGTATTATGACATAGGTATTCACATTTCCATTGTATAGAAGAAGAAATGGGTTCAGACAAATCAGCTTAGGGTAACAGAACCAGTAAATGTTGATTTGGATTTTGAGCCTGATTAACTTCAAAGCCCATACTGTCAGGGGTGAAAGGTATGAATAATCAGGGTGGAAGACTGAGGTAGTTCATGCTTGCCACATGGATGAAAAACATGAAGTCTTATAAAAGAATACAAATTTAGAATACTAAAGGCAAAGAGAAATGGGGAATGGTATGAGGTAAGGATGAGGAGGAGATGATATTGAGCAGATTTGAAGGCCAACAGACATCAGAAGTCATAATATTCTTCTGATACCTTTTAGTGTGGACATAAGACTTTTTTCTTCAGTCAGACTTAGCAGTATAAGAAAAGGAATCTCTGTGGTACCTCTCCAACTATTTTGAAACCATTCAATGATTTCATTGAGATTTTATCATTCATTGGTTTCTGCAGTGCTATTATGCATATGCCTTGACATTTTAATATCTAAAGTATTTATGCTTCGTGTATGGTCAAAAGTAACACAGTGAAAACTATGTTTTTTGACATTTTTCACAGATAAAATCTAAAGTCCTGAATTTTTAAGAATTAAATACCATTGGGGCACCTGGGTGGCTCATTGGGTTAAAGCCTCTGCCTTCAGCTCAGGTAGTGATCCCGGGGTCCTGGGATCGAGCCCTGCATCGGGCTCTCTGCTCAGCGGGGAGATTGCCTCCTCTTCTCTCTCTCTTCCTGCCTCTCTGCCTACTTGTCTTTCAAATAAATAAATAAAATCTTTAACAAAAAAAATCTTTCTTTAAAAAAAAAGAATTAATACCATTGGCCAATATCACATGAATTTGTTATGTGTATACATATTGTCTTTGTTTTTCAAGGTCATCATAATGAAATTGTTAAAAACTGAATTTCTGAATTGGAACAAATAGAATGTTTTCTATTTTCCCTATATAGACCACTGTTTCCAAACACCAGTCTGGACTAGTTGTAAAAGAATTAGTTGGTAGAGTTTCTAACTGATGTGTAACTGATTTAGTTCTTATGTATATATGTATACATTTTTTCTAAGTTTTTATTATAACCAGTTAATTCCAGTTGGTTAACATAAAGTATATTACTTTCAGGTGTAGAATGTAGTGACTCGTCACTTAACGTACGGCCCCAGGTGCTCATCACAAGTGCCCTCCTTAATCCCCATCATCTATTTCATCCATACCCCCCACCCCTGTAACCGTCAGTTTGTTCTCTGTAGTTGAGTCTGTTTCTTGATTTGCGTCTCTCTTTTCTTCCCCCCATGTTCATTTGTTTTGTTTCTTAAATTCCTCATATGAGTAAAATCACATGGTATTTGTCATTCTTATATCTGCACTTTTTTATAGAAAGATCTGCTTCTTTAAGTATGTTCTAGCCTAATTTTGTACAGAGAAGAAAAATGTATCTAAGAATTTATTTAGACCTTCTGTGGGTCTAGATAATGCTCTTTCCAAACCCATATACATCTGAGTCTGCAAATATTTCAAAACTAAAACTTGCCCAAGACAGCTTTGTAGATATTTTTAAAAACAACAACAAAAACCCTTGTGTGGCATCTACATTTACCATCTTCTCTTTCCTGTGTGTGTATGACAACTATGGCAGTTTTAGCTAGGTGAGAGTAAAGGTATATACACATCTTTCTTTTTTAAATACCACTGCCTGATTATTTTTATTTTCAGCACATATTGTAGTTTTCCTAAGTCAAAGAAATAGCATTTCTCTAGTTTCTGTAAAATCACAGAAGTACCACGATGCTAATCCAATCGCATGAGCAATTTTAACCTGGTTATTGCCTCGTTATTAGAAAATGACTTTCCTTGTGGTACTAACACTATGCCTGACTCACCCTTTTGCTTTTAAATTGTCTTTTCAGGGTTGTTTTTGTCATTCTGTTACTGGCAATTTAGCTCTACAGAGTCATTATTTAAAAAACATTCAAAATAAAAATTGAAGAATACCATGAGCTTGACACTGGATCAGATACAATGTTGCATATGTAAAAGAAATAAATTAGATCCTGTTAGCCTGAGGATAGAATACTGAAGTTTGAGTCAATGTGAAAGAGCGTAGTAATAAATCTTATGTGAAATTTTTTCAACAGTTGTAAATTAGAGAAGATGTTGATGGAATTCTCTGATATTTACCCAGTTGTGCCAAATAACCATGGGCAATTTAAAAGTCCCAGTATGTTTTAGATGTTATTTTACTTTTAAAAATTAAAGCCAAATAAAGGTATGGTTAAGAGTTCTGTGTGAGCTACTTGCTGAGATTTCACATTTGCTCTCCTGTATTTCCTGTTTTCTGTATTTGTAATTAGGTAGTTTCTTTTCCCCATTGGGGTCGTTCACATATGTGGAGGGCTGGGGAATTTAGTGCTCTTTTAGAGCTTTCTCAATTTGTGTCTGAAAAAGAAAAATACCAATAACTTTTTAGTGAATGGAAAACGGTTAGGTAGTAGATAAATATGTTTTTCTGGGAAATTGATCATATTCTTATTCTGGACCAGTTAAGGTTAAAGTTTTAACTTAATGGCTTATAGCTAACAGTTTTAGTATTTCCACTGAAAACTTTATGAGAAAGACCTTTGTTCTTATGTCAGAGCACAAAATCTGATTGTGTAAGTAAGATACATGGTATTTTTTTTTAAAATCTCAAGTTGAGTTCATCTTTCAAATAATGTGTTTTTGTTTGTTATCAATTATCGATGCTTAAAAGTATAAATTATTTTAATTTCAAATTAATTGCAAATACCGTTAAAGAGGTAAATTAGATATAACACCTTCCAATAAGGAATTTTAATCCCATTAAGGAGAATGAGTTTTTGATGAGCTGTGCTATAGTTTGTCCATTCACTGTGGATAAATAAGACTTGATTGCACAGTTTTTGGTCACATATTGAATATTTTTATTTGCTCCAGTGATCTACCTAATCTGGGTTTGGTTTTGTTGTTGTTTTTAAAGGTTGCAAGGCCTTTCATGTTTATCTTTGTGTAACGTTAATCTTTAGAAATAGAGGTTAACTCTGGCATCAACATTATTTTTCTTGTATTACTATTTTGTTGTATTATTAATATTTTTCTTGTTAAATGAATGAAAAATGAAATTACATGGCAGGTTTCTGATGTGCTCTAGGAGCTCAAATATATCTGATATACTCTTTTTTACTTTAGTGAGCTTCTTTATTTATATATATTTTTTACAGAGAGTCTCATACTGGGACTTGTAAACTGAAAATCTTCAGAGAAACCCTTGGATCCCTTCAAACTATATAAAAATTTTGCTGTGTGTAGATATTTGTGGTTTTCTGTGGTGATTCATAGATTTCATTAGATTTTTAAAGGACACTTGATATCTAGAAAAGCTGAAGGAAACAACACATTTAACTATTAATTAGTGTAATTTTGTAATAAGGGTAAAACTAAAAGGTCTTTGGGAGATTCAAGAAAACACTAGAGGCCCATCATGGTCAGTGTCCTCCATTGGACTCATTTGATATAGGCCTTTGCCTTGTTCATGGTATAGTGACTGCTGTATGTAATGTGTGTATTCGTGAGAGTCTGGTGGTAATGGGTGGTTTTTTTGAAGATAGTTTAATGGAGGGATTATTAGCAGTGGTGGGTATGCTTTAAGGTAACCAGAAATGAATGATGAATCCCCTAGAGCCTGGCAAAGGTTAGAAACTTATCCACCCAGGGAAAGGGGCAAGAGGATGAGAATTATGTTCCAGAACCCAATGAGAGTTGTAGGCTTGGAAGAGGAGCCCTTTAACAGGAGCTGTGGCCAAAGAGGAAGCATAGCAGGGAGTAAATTGTACCATTACTTCTATCTCCTTCTACCTTTTGCTTTTCTGCTAATGCTTCCTGTTGGGAAGGACTGTCTCTTACGTACAGTATTCAATCCCAGTTGGCCACATAAAAGTGGGCCTTGGGCTCAGAATTCTTCCCTACCAAGAGATGAGGACCTCATATACCCTGTGCTGGTATTTCCCACCTCTGTGGCATTATCTTTTCTGGTTTCGGACTTATTGAGTGTTTCTTTGTTCCACTTAAGCATAGTCAATGGCTTTCACATATGCCCTCAGATATTTCAGTGTTTCAGACTCCAGAGACAGTGTGGGGTAGGGAGGGGGAAGGTCCTTCCATCATACCACCAGAGAGGTGGGAGCTTGTAGGCCCATTTCCTTTAGTCAGCTAACTGCTGGGGGCACCCACTAGCCATAAGGGACTAATGCATAAAACTAGAACTGATCTTTATCTTCTTTAAGTAAGTAAAGCATTATCCAGTGCTTGACTTTACAGTGTTTTCCTTGGCAACTTTGATACCAAGATGCAGTAGGCAGAAGTGTCTAGAGTCCTGCCTGCTATTGGTAACCTATGCTTGTTCTTTTTGACACTTCCTCTCCTTGGCAAAACCCACCCAGAAACTAGAGGGCAAGTGAGGACTTGGATAATGTGGTCTTTAGAAATAAGGGAAGACAGAAGTACAAAGAAAGTCTAAACACAGTTTAGGTTTATGTATTAAAGTGAAAAATGAAAAAAAAAAAGTGGAAAATGACCAAATGCCTAGTGCTTTAATGTTTCTGATATAAATACCTTTAAATTAAAATCTCTTTGGAATTGTAGAGACAGCTATTTGTGTTTTGAGTAGTTGAAGTCATAAAAATGACACAATATTAATCTATAAAAATATGAAATTAGACTAACTCAACTTTTCAAGACTTTGTATTTTTTAAATATGCATTTTTTGAAATGTGAAAATTGGGATTATTTAATCTAGAAAAGATCAATTCATTTTCGAGGGCCTACCTCAAATATTACTTCCATGAATCTTCCTCTAGACAGATTTCAGTGTTTACATAACACCATTCATACTTCTGTCATACCACTTATATTCAGTAATAGCTAGTTATTTTTATTGATAATATTAAAAGCAGTTCCCATTTACTGACTATTTACTATGTGCCAACCCACTATATTAAGTCCTTTATATACATTATTATATTTTATCCTTACAATAATCTTCGGAAGTATAGATACTGTTGCTTGGTGCTTAGGATCCCTCAGTAGGGATCCTTGGTGCTTAGGATCTAGCCTCAGTTCCACAAAGGCTAGAGATCTTTATATGCTGGTATTAATATTTCAGCGCCATTTTGTTGTTGTTGTTAGTATCCCCTAGTTACTCTTTCAGTTGAGTACTTTTTATATGGTTTAACCATTTAGATTTTTTTCTATGAAGCTCCTGATGTTTTGCCCATTTTTCTATTGGATTGTCCCTCTACTTATTATTGATGTGGGGGAATTCTATATATGTCTTTGGATATGTGCTCATTGTAATGTGTTACAAATGACTTCTCCCATTCTGTGGCATATTTAGGCTGAAGTGTTAAGAACAAGTCCTATCTGGGTAGGCAAAGATAAAATATTTCTAGTCAGGTGAAAAAATAAACAAGGTTTAAGGAAGGAAAATAAATTCACACATGAAATAGTTGAGTAGTTTGTTTGGAATGAAGTTCATTGAAGTGAACCAGTGGAAGATAAGACTGAAAATTTCAAACTATATAGCTTCAGAGAAGCTCTAGAAAATAGCAAAAATATACCTCAAGAGAATATCTTCTTTTAAATCAGTACTCACTTCCCTTCTGTTCAGGACAACCTGTCTAGACAACCTAAAAGGAACTTCGGGAACTATTTTGCCTCTCTCTATAGCTAGCTCTAGGCTTCCATTCCTCTGCCAGGGAAAAAAAATCTTCCTTTCCTAAAGTGTGCCGGTGTACTGCCTGGTGAAAGGTGTATCTTAGAACTAGAACTGAGAACTATAGTTAAACTTCATCTTGTCTATGAAGAGCTCTAGATTTCTAAGAGAGAGCTACTGGATATTAAAGTTAAAGCACCTCATACAGCTGCTCTTCATTTCCTGGTGTTTCTCATGATAAAATCTTCCCCTGAAGATTTGGGGCTTTGATTTCCCGAGATTTGTATTCCCTCACGGAACTTGTAGACTTGTAGATGTTTGCAGGGCTTTTGGTTTTATCATCCCTCTGGTCTCAGCCTCCATCTTACTATTTATGCACCAATGTGAAATGAATCCATTCTGTTCCCTGCTGAGACTATTCTGGATTTGTTTTTGATGGTCTTTCCTGGATCTTGTGGATTTACCTCTCTCACCATTAATCAGACAGAACATTTCTGTGGTGTCTCTACTTAATTCTGTATCATCAAAATTTGATTTGGTTGCAAGTGCCTGGAAATAATAGTGGCTTGTGAAACTAGAATTCTGTTATTATCTCCCATAAATAAAGGCAGTCCAGGGGTGCTGTGGCAGCTCCGTGATAATCTAGGATACAGCCTCCTTTCATCCATTGTTTTTCCTTCTTTATCCAAGATCTGCTCCAGGAAGAATGTCTACATTTCCAGCAAGCAGGAATGGAAAAGTTTTCAAGAAGGACATTTCCCCTGTCCCCGAAGGGCTTCTCAGAAGTTGCACATACCAGCACCCTGCTTATTATCTTAAAAGCCAACACTTAGTTAACATAGCATAGTCTAAGAGAGGCTTAGAAATATGTCCAGCTAAAAATAGGAACTCCTGATCCTAGAGAACAAAGGGAGAATGGATGTTGGGGGGAAACATTGATCTCTGCTACATAAACCTTTTCTGTTGTGACTGAAATATTTTTCTGAGATGGTAAAGGAGAAAAGCCTAGAATAATATGAAGTATATAACCAATTTAAAGTAGATTTTTATCAGAATGAGCTCATAATTTTATATTCTGAATTCTTGACTCATTTAAACATTTTTACATTGGTCTAGAAAGGTAGAAATTAACTTTTAAGTTATTCATAATTTTTTAAAAGATTTTTTAAATTATTTATTTATTTGACAGACAGAGATCACAAGTAGGCAGAGAGGCAGGCAGAGAGAGGAGGAAGCAGGCTCCCTGCTGAGCAGAGAGCCCGATGTGGGCTCGATCCCAGGACCTTGGGATCATGACCTGAGCCGAAGGCAGAGGCTTTAACCCACTGAGCCACCCAGGCACCCCAAAGTTATTCATAATTTTTACTAACTATTGTCAGGTTGACTTATTTACTAAACATGGATCTAATGTTTTGTCAAAATTTTAAATATAGCAAATGCCATTGAGCATTGTAAATATTAAGGAAATATGTGCTTTTTATCTCTGTAGAAGATAAATATATTTAACCGACTATTAAGAATAATTTACGGGAGTGCCTGGGTGGCTCAGTCAACTGAGCATCCAACTCTTGGTTTTGGTTCAGGTAAGGATCTTGGGGTTGTGGGATCGGGTCCCATGTTGGGCTCTGTGCTCAGTATGAAGTCAGCTTGTCCTTCTCCCTCTGTTTCCTCACCCTCCAAAATAAATGAATGCATAAATACATAAATAAATAAAATTTTAAAAATGAGTAATCTACAGAAAATATTTTACCAATAGGTGACATACAAACTCTTGGGTAGAATGAATTCAAATATATGGAAATTAAATGATATCTAGAATGATTTTAGTTTACTGAAAATTAACTGATATAGTATGCAATAGGTAGAATCCCATAGACACTGCAGATGAAAAAAAATTCTCATCTTCACAGCAGAGCTTGAGGAAAATGTATTTAACATAATTATTTTCATTCTTTAAAATAATTATTTTCATTATTTAAAATGGTTTACTTTAAAAAAGCTAGTGTGTAGGATCGTAAGTGATATAATCATTTTTTCCTTCATAGGCAAGAAGTTTGATCGCTGTAGGACTGGGTGTTGCGGCTCTTGCATTTGCAGGTAAGATAAATAAAGAAAACTTATCAATAAATGTTGCAGGAGAAATATTTTCAAATAGTTTCTATAGTGATTCATGAGGAGACCCTCTGTATTCTGAGGTTTGGGTTTTAAGACCTACATCCTCATTTTTCCTCCATGTATAGTCACTGAACATTTGTCAATGTAGCAAAAACTAGGTAAGCCATGTAGTGAAGAAAATTAACAGAGTAGAAGTTAGGAAAACTAGCCCTAATAGTAGTTGACCTTCCTGGCATTTTTTTTTTTTTTTTTTTTTTTTTTTTTAGTTTGAGCAATAGTATACTTTAAAGAAATTCTTTAATATGAAGCAGTATAAGTGATATAGGGTTCCTTTAATCTCCCATGTTGATTTTTTTTCCTTGCAGGATTAGATTACACATTTCCTGAGCTGTTGCTTGTTCTGATGAGCATAGTTCCCTGTAATGTATTAGTAACTTCATTTTTAACACATTGCTGTAATTTCTTTCAAAAACTCAAGAGAATTTCTTTTACTGCCCAAATCACCAAAGAATAGGTATTAAAATTTAAAGCAAAAATTGCTTTCTCTTCCAGGCGTTAACTTATAGTTTTAAATTGCATAGCTATTTCCTAATCATATGTTATCTGAGAACATCTCCTTGTTGATAAAGATTTACATTTTTTGTTTTAGCATTTGTATCTCAAGTTCCATGGATTTGATTTTGCTTCTTGGATCTTCTTCTTAAGTGAAGCTATATACCATTGTGGTATATATCCAGTAAAAAAATGAGACATAAAAAATTGTTGTTTTGTTTTATATGGTACTTAATTTCACACAACTCTCTTTTAAAGCACCTTAACAGTAAATGCTTTAAAATCAAGAAGATCAGTGGTTCAGATTCTCTTGGTCTTTATGCCATCAGGGTCTTGTGTCTTGGCATTATAACTATACTGACGTTTCATGAGGAGACTCTAATGTCCAGAAAGGAATTCTGACAAACTTGCCCATAAACATGAAGCAATTGTAGTGCTAACTGTTACAGTATTAACTATTATTGACATAGTTATTTTAAAATTCAAATGTAAGATTTTTTTTGAAATTAAAGAAAGATGCTGTACTTCTGCCAGGTTCTTCTTTCTAAAATGAGAAGAACTGGCATGTGTATTGTATATATACCACACTGTTGCCAAGTTCTTATTACTAACTTGAATATTAAGTAGCAGGCAGATCTCTTCCAGAGCCAAATATAACTGAATAATAGAATTTAGGAGAAAGTACACTTTGGAACTAGATCTTCTGGTTTATGATTCAAGTAAACCTCCAGATGTCACTTGTTGAAGGCCTTACTTGCTCTTTTCATTGAGACTGCCTGATTGTATGTGCTTTTAAAGGAATTCCGAAGTAATTTAAAAGGTATGCTTTGTACTATTGTAGAATCAGATGGAAGTTCAAGATGGGATCGGGAGGGAGACAAACCATAAGAGACTCTTAATCTCACAAAACAAACTTAGGGTTGCTGGGGGGAGGGGGGTTGGATGAGGGTGGTGGGATTATGGACATTGGGGAGGGTATGTACTATAGTGAGTGCTATGAAGTGTGTAAACCTGACAATTCACAGACCTGTACCCCTGGGGATAAAAATACATTATATGTTTATAAAAAAATAAAAAATTTTTAAAAAATCTCTAGGATAAGAGATTTGAAGGAGTTAGGCTTTCACTTATTTTAGTTATTTAATTTCACTTGTTTAATTTATTTAATGTTCTCCTTGATCTCAAGAATTTTTTTTATCTTCTGCTTGGGTTGACTACTTCCCATTTTCCATTTCTAGCATCCTGTTTTTCATTTTTAAATGTTGTTTGCACAGGAATAACAGTATGGTTAGATGGTAACTTTTTCTAAAAGATGTATATAATTGAACTCTCCCAGTAGAAATCTTGATTTGCAAAGAAGGTTATGGCTGGAAATGAATAAAGTCCAGAGTGTCATAATGGGTTTTCTAGCAAGACTTTTGGGAAGAAAGACAATACTATTAGTAGATCTATATGCTGATTAGGGTACAAAAGGTAAATTGGCCAGGTAATATTTTATTTTTGTTTTATACCCTTGAAACAGTTTGGAACCTGTTTTGCTATTGAAGACTCAGAGGAGTTTTAATTAATAGGATACCTAAGAAAAGAAAGCACCAAAATAAAATATGTTCTTAGGAGAATAGTCATCCTCAGTGAGAAATTGACAGAAAACATCTTTGGTGAATATTTTTTACATAACTGCTTTTTTACTTTAGAGGTAACGCCATTAAAATTATTCCTGTTTCGGGGCGCCTGGGTGGCTCAGTGGGTTAAAGCCGCTGCCTTCGGCTCAGGTCATGATCCCAGGGTCCTGGGATCGAGCCCCACATTGGGCTCTCTGCTCAGCAGGGAACCTGCTTCCCTTCCTCTCTCTCTGCCTGCCTCTCTGCCTACTTGTGATCTCTGTCAAATAAATAAATAAAAATCTAAAAAAAAAAAAAAATTATTCCTGTTTTGTACAAATCATAAGTAATTTTTGTTTTCTATATATTTCAAAGTGATTATCACTGAGAAAACCAGTACAAATAACCAGATGTGTGAATATACATACGTGAGAGGACTTTATCTATAGTTTGTGGCGGAAAGAATACTAGGATATTATTTTTTTGTTACCTAGTATATTGTATATGTGTAAGATACATGAACATTGACATTTTCTAATCTTATAATCATGAATTAGAACTTGATAAATTTAGGAACTATTTTAATTATGTTAAAATGAAATGCTTCCTCTATTTAATAAATTAGAATTTGAAAATAATAGGACTTTCCAACCAGAGAAAGTAAATTATCATATAGTTTCACTTACTTGTGGAGCATAAGGAATAACATGGAGGACATTAGGAGAAGGAAAGGAAAAGTGAATTGGGGTAAATCGGAGGGGGAGATGAAACATGAGAGACTGTGGACTCTGAGAAACCAACAGGTTTTGGAGGGAGGAGGGTGGGGGGATGGGTGAGCCTGGTGGTGGGTATTAAGGAGGGCATGAATTACATAGAGCACTGGGTATGGTGGATAAACAATAAATCTTGGAACACTGAAAAAATAAAATTTAATAAAAGAAAAAATAGGACTTTCTGGTAGATTTTGAAATGATTGTTGAAATAACATATATAGAAGAAGCTATCAGTAAATATTGTGGTTAGTACCTTGTGGGTATTGTGTTTGATTACAGAAAATATATTTGCTTTTATTCCTTTATTATTTAGGTCGCTACGTGTTTCAGATCTGGAAGCCTCTAGAACAAGTAATCACAGAAACAGCAAAGAAGATTTCCACTCCTGTGAGTTTAAGATGGCTTTAGTTAGAAGGCTCATTTTGATTTTTTGTTTATATGCCATATTTGATAGTAATTCAGAAAATGTCTTGAATTTTCCAACATTTGTAGTTTTCTTCATTATATCCTTGGACAGTTTGTTTAATTTATTGATTTTTTTAGTTTTTTGGTCACATTATTTTTATTTCTAACCTCATTCCTGTTTTGACATCTAATTACTATGTTCCTTTTAGTAGTATCACACCAACTTTGAGGTAATTTATTGTTTTTGTTTAATTAATACTAATTTATTCTTGCAGTGATTTTCTATACTAATCCCTGTGGTAGAAGCTGGGTATAGTTAATAAACAAAACAGATATGGTCCCTGCCCTGATGGGAGTTTATTACTCAGGAGTTTATTTCATCCTAAAATTTGAAATGGGTCCCCTTGTACCACCACCTGGTCATCTAAAACACAAACTTAGAAGAATCTAATTCTGAAATCTGCATGATTTCTACATTCATCTACAGGCATTATAGTTACTCTCTGAGCTGAATATAAGTGAAGAATGAGTGATAGTAGGTATCTGAAAAGCTACAGTGTAGTTTTCAGTTTGTAACCACTGGACGTAATGCAAAGAAAACTCACTGAAGTGTTACAGCATAAACATTGACTTCTGGGCAGTAGAAGTGGATCAACTTGGGATAGATCAGCTTGGCTTGCAGCAATCTGAGAATGAATGACTTGTTTTTTAGCAAAGTCATTACAGGCTTGTGAGGCTTAGTTAGTCATGAACAATGACCACACTTTCAAAGGATGACATACTGACAAGTAATTAAACTCAGGTTCAGAAGAAGTGCAAGTGATTTTGCAGACCTAGAAATGCATGTCTGTGATTAGAGGGAACATGTTTTTTGTGTGTGTGTGGGGGGAGTTCCTTCTGTTTTCCTATTTATATTTTATTTGGCTGCAGTATTAATAGGTATTTAGCATTCATTCAGTAAATATTCATTAAACTCTTACTACATGCCAGACGTTATTGTGGGGAGTGGGCTATGGTCAGGGACCATACAAAGACATTACCCTTAGGAGCATACACTTTAGTGGACACAGGCAATTAACAAGTAAATAAGTAAAATACATGATATGTAGAAGTGTTGACTGCTTTTAAGAAAGCAGGGTAAGAGGTTAAAGAGTAACAGCAGTGAGGAATCTATGTTAGATGGATCAGAGAAGACCTTTGTGAGAAGATGAGGGACTTGGCCAGGTGAATTTCTCTTTCCAAGCAGTGAGAACCCAGCAGAGGTCCTGAGGTGGAAATGAGCTTGGCCGTAAGAGTAACTCCAGAGGAGTATGCAAAGATAATAGTGGTAGAGTAGGGCCTAGATCATTTAAAGCCCCATAGATTATAGATAAAAACTGCAAATTTTACTTACAGTGTAATGGAAGGAAAGCTTTTGGAAGGTTTTAACCATGGAGGCAATGTGATTTGCATTTTAGATTATCACTTTGCCTGGGGTGGAGTGTAGACAAGAATGAGCCAGAGTAAAAGCTATCAGTCCAGTTAAGAGGGTATTGAGATAGTGCAGGTAATAGATAATGGTGGCTTGAAATCCAGGAATGGAAATAGTAGCATAGTTCTTTAATGGATTGTTATTTATTTTTTTCCGTATGTTTTTATAAATAACGAATGGAGAAAATTTCAGAAATTATTTCTCTTCTGTTAAGGTGATCTTCAATAGATATATTTATATTGTAAATAAAAGTTTTGTAGAACTACATCATTAAACAGGAAGAGAGAGCAAGAAAATGAGGAAATTTTTGTAGAACTAGTTTTGTAGAACTACATATTAAACAAACAGGAAGAGAGAGCAAGAAAATGAGGAAATTTTCCCTGCTCTGTGGAGGCTCATGGATAAGGTGGAATAATTTAAGAGATTGTCATGGGTATACTGAACTTGGTACCTGCATTTCTTAAGGAGAGAGAAATGATGTATCCCTCTTATCCTTCATCTTTGTGGGCCTGAGGTAAGGAACACTGTTCTATAAATCTGGCCCTACCCCACCCCTCTGCCCCAACAAAGTACTATTCCTGCAATTTGCAGTGAAAATATTTCGTAGAACATCTTTATCATCATCACTGTCATCATAATTATACCTCTGTGAAGATAAGAGCGTCTTAAACAGTTCTTTAAATATTAATAATTCGAGGGAAACTGAGAAATAAATATATACATACTTTCTCTTGGTACTAATGATTTCAAATTGTCAAACTTCACAAAACACGGCGTTTACAGTGTTTTGATGTTGTAAGTATGATTCATTATGAAACCAAATAGAGTTGCTAAAAAATGCGAATTGTAATCATGGGCCACTAAATCTCTATGACTCAAAAGAAAGCCTGCAAGATTCAAGTTTCTGTGAAGTTTGCTTTCTCTGTGCTTTAACATCATCTTGTTCTTAAATCTCATCTTTGTTTTTTCATACCTTTTTCCCTCCATTTTTCTGGAATACTGCCTGGAGTAACTTTTTTCATATGGGATGCATGGGTGGTAAATGTCTTAAGTTCTTCTCTGCTAACAGCTTGTTTCTTTTGCTCTCACCATTAATCATCAGTTAGCTGCTGGCTCTTTGGAATCTGATGGAGCCAGTATGAGAGGAGTATAGAAATCTCTGCTCAGGGGCCTCCTGGCTGGCTTAGTCAGTGGAGCCTGCTGCAACTCTTGATCTTGGGTCTTGAGTTTGAGCCCCACATTGCGGGTAGAGATTACTTAAAAAAAAAAAAAAAATCTCTGCTTGGATTGAATGAACCTCAGTGCCCACGTACATGCTTTCCTACATATTCTTAGCCACATTTTCTGGTACACTCAAGGCTCTCAGCCAGAATTTCTGATGTTCTTATTCTTACTCCTTTGTACGCTGCCTGTTTTGGTTTTCTTTTGTTGTTTGTGTTTTATGCTTTTGGGGTTTTTTGGTGATTTTTGGTTGTTTTTTAACTCTGGAAGTTTTGGGGGGTTCTCTTTATTATTGATGTTCTGAAATTTCACAGGTCTTCTTAGTGAGACTTAAGTGAAGATTGCCTGTCTTTTATTTTAGAAGATTCTCTTAGACTGTTTTTTTATTTTTTTCCTTCCATTGTCTCTCTTCTCTGTTCCTGGAACTCTTATTAGAGACACATTGGACCTCTAAGTATGTCCTTTATGTCTCTGAACATTTTCTTTCTATTTTCCATCTTCTTATCTTTTTGTTTTACATTCCACAGTATTTCCACAGCTTATTTTCCAGATCATCAAATTGGTTTTTAGCAGTGAATTTTTTTATTTAGTCCATCTGCTAAATTTTTTATATCAGTAATATTTTAATATCTGAAAATTTTCTTGTTTCTTTTTCATAGCAACTTACACTTTTATCGATATAAGATACTAATTCAAATTTTGACAAATCCTCTTCTGGTTCCTGATTTATCTCTTTTCTCCAAAAGCCAGTTGTTATTTGTTCATCTTTGTTCTGCTTTTCCCCCATGATACTGGATTTGTTCAAATGTCTGGTAATCCTTGGTTTTTGGTTTATGTTTGTGAGAACTAAGTTGATTAATATAAGTGACCTTCCTCAGCAGTTTGGTAGACTCACTTCAATAATTTTATTGAATGAGAAGGTTGATAGTGGGCTGTGAATAGGTAGATGGGATATGTCAATAGCATGTCTTCCCAAGAAAGGAGCCAAGAGGCAGGCTTGGGACCTCTAGAGAGAGGTTGAGGAGACATTGAGTACTATGTATATCTTATTCATTGGCATAACTATGTCCCTCTCTGGCCTTGTGGGTTCTGATATGTGATCTGCTAGTACTCTACTTTGCTTCTCTTGGGACCTACCCCCCACAATGAGATACATCCCAGGACATGCAGTTGTCTTTCTTAGCCTAAGGGCAAAATGACAGGCGGTAGGCCCCTTAAGCTCTGTATTACTGAGGTTAGAAATTGTCATTTCTACTGTTGTAGTTTAATTAATTATCCTGATGTTATTGTATGGTTGATTCTAAAGGTATGGTTTTCTTTTTAATTTCCTAAAAAGGGTTTTCTTCTTTCCTCTGGTGTTTAAGGCTGTAGTGATTTTTCCATATGTGCAAGTCTTACCTGTTTTCAGCCTTTCAGTATTTATCTTTAAAGTTTTTGGTTTGCTATTTGTATCATCTCTTGTTTTCTAGGGCTATAACGGACTTTCCTTTTAAAAACATCTCTCTTAAAAAAAAAAATCTCTCTTCTCATTTCAGAGGCACTTTAGAAAGCAAAAGAGTTTGTTTATGCAATCTTCTGTTTTGAACCAGTACTTTTTTGCTTGATTTTTAATATGTTAGTATGTTATTACCTCAGGTAATGTTTAACTACCCCTATTTTTTTTCCCTGGGGGAAAAAAACCTAATCCATTCATCTTCTTTTAAGGCGTTTTACTTTACTATTTGTGAAAATGTCCTTTTATTTGAATATAATTTTTAAAAAATTGGACTTCCTTTGTCTTATGGTTAAGTGAAATTCATGGAACCAGCACAAATTAAAATCATCCCTCTGTGGCTCTCTAAGTGAAATAGATTATTGTAAATAATAGGAATTTATAGTTTATGGTAAATGTGTTTCTTCTCTTAAGATTATGGAATGATATAGTTCTTTGGTTGTCTGGAGAGTTTTTGTTTATCTGGCTCTTGGCTGAGTAAATTCTCTAATGAAGATTTTGTTTAACTTGATTCATTTCATATTTCCTTTGATAATATATAGCACTATAGTATTTAATGCTAATTTTAGATGGAAAATGATTTTGAGGTATGTTTATATATATACTCAACGAATAGAATAACACAAAATAATAATTTGTAAGGTTCAGGGTATATTTCAAATAGACAGCAACATAAAAGTAGTAGAATCATACTGATTTTGTTCTTAGAAATTCTATTAGAAAGGTATAACCAAAAAAAAAAAGAAAAGAAAAGAAGTTCTAGTCATCCACTCTATTTGATGGAGTTGTTCTATAGTTGTCCCTTATAGATATGCACATACTCACTTATTCTTCAGCAGGTCTGTGTTTTAGGGTATGAGCCTTATCCAAATGCTAGGTTTTAAGTTCTGGGTCTCCTTTTCCACCTGGGTAAAACTGAAAGTAAACAACTGCTCAGATACAATTCCTGCCATTAGGGTTAATGAGCATTGTGACTAGTGGGAGTGACACTTCCTAAAACATCAATTTATCATGTTTATTATGTTGAAATTTTGGAGCTCCCTAAGCTAAATAAATACTTACAGAAATGTCGGGGAGGAAGGTATGCATCTAGGAAAAACTTTAGTCTGCTGAGAGAAAACTTAAAACCATCTGTTATTTCTCTGTTAAATCCCCTAGTCCTTTATATATTCCCTTCTGTGTGTGTGGAAGTGTATATGTGTGCATGTGTATAATTTGTCCAGGTTACTATGTGTACTTAAATAATTTGATTCTCTTCCTCCCATCACAACTTGGAGAAGGATATTGTTTTTAGTTTTCTTTCTAGATTACAAATTACTTGAAACTTGAAATAGTATGTCATATTCCTCCCAGCACTGGTACATTGATAGATTAGCATCTCTGTGATGAAGAACTAAACTTGACCTGTCTCATTTGAAATGTTCCTGGCTTTACTAGGTGCTGAAGTGCTTGTTATGTGAATTAATTGCCAGCGAATTCTTACCAAGTAGAAATTTATCACAAGCTATTCGAAGACAACAGCTTATATAAATGACCAGATCTGGCTCATTTTTTAAGTTCTACTAATTTCCTTGGTCTTTTATTTAGTTCTCCTTTTAAAAAAAATTATACAGGTAGCCTGTGTTCATTTTTGAAAATTTAGAAAGTAAAAATAAACATAAGAAAAAAAAATTATTCATGATGTCACCAACCAAAAATAACATTTTAGTGTATATATTTTCTGATGTTGTTTTATGTAAACATACACTTATTTTTCCTTACAAAAATAGGGGTTCATGTTTTAAAAACATGCTTGCAATACAATCACTGATGCATTTTTTTCCTTCTAAAAGTTGAGTTCACGCATCCTGTTTCTTTGTTAGGAACTCTTAAAGCATTGTCTGTACTACTGTCTCCCATTCCTTCCATCCTGTTCTCTCTTAAATCTACCCTAATCAGACTCTCGCTCCCACTCCCTGCAGCTCTTGTCAAAGAGTTTTTGACCTCTTTGATAAATCCAACAGCCAGGGCTCAGCTCAGTTCTGATGTAACCTATCAGAAGTGTTTGAAACTGTTTTTCCCTCCCTTACTTTTGGTGTCTGCACTGCTAGGCCTCCTCAGTCTGCTTACTGACTTATTTATCTCCATTTCTCTGCCCCTCAAACTTGCAATCTCTAGGGCTCAGTCTTTGGACTTTTTTCTCTTCTCTCACTCCGTAGGTGATCTCATCCAGTGTCATGCCTTAGCAGCCATTCCACAGGGGGCCCACACTCAGGAAGCTTCAGATAGTTCTGCAGAAGAGCTCATAAGAACCCCTGGATTTAAATGTCAAAACGTCAACTCTCTTGGGTCCCCTCCCTCTCTGGGAGCTTTGTACTACCGCTCAATAAAGTTCCCCATGCTGCCCACCGCTCTTCATCTGGTCTACCTCTTCATTCTTTGAAGTAGCGTGACCAAGAACTGCGGGCACTAAAGGAATAGAAATCCTGCAACAGTAGTTCATTAGGAAGTGCTCTTAGGATCCGCAGCTCCAGAAAGGAAGACAAGGGAGAAAGGCAGAGGGACAATTTAGGCTGCAGTATGGTCATTAACAAAGGCCTCTGTCAACCCGATGCCAAGCTCTGAAGCTCGGCTGGCTCATTGTGGTTGTCCCAGGTTGGGGCAAGGAGCCCATGAGACTAAATGAGATCACCTGGTCAATGAACTATAGATATGAAGTGAAGGACTGAGCTCTAGAGAACTACAATGTTTATACCCCCATATCAACCAGTCATTAAATAGAGACTGCTCTGGGAAAGGGACCTGAACTTGACTTTCTTCAGCCAAGGCAATTCCTAAAGAGTCTGACAGCTGACTGCTGTCTGCCAGCAATAGCCCTAGCACCCAAAGTATTAAGTCCTTCACTTCCAAAGGGGAAGCTGCACAGTGTATAGTGTGTTTAGTACATCATCGTCAATCCCTCTCTTTCTCATATCCTTTATTTAATCTACCAAGAAAACGTTAGGGTTGCTTTCAGTATACATCTAGAATCAGATCACTTTTAAACTAGCTCCGCTCTTACCATGTTGGCGCATACCACTATCATCTCTTGACTAGATTATTGTTGTGTCCTCTTGGCTGGTCTCCTGCTTCCCTCTTGCACCTTTCTTTCTATTCTCCACATAGCAGTTAGAGTAATCCTTTCAAAATATAGTCAGATGACATTACTCCAGTGCTCTGAGAATAAACTCATAAATTATTTCTGTTGCTTACAGCCTTGCTCCACCATTCTGGCCCAGCTGCCTCTCTGATTCTACTCTCTTTCTTGCTCATGCCTTTCCAGCCACCTTTCAGTGACCTTGTAGTCCTTTGCTGGTCTCCCTTGGCCTGCCTGTCTGCTCTCCTGATGTCCTCCCCACTTTGTCAGTTCCTTTTCTTCCTTCTTATCAGCCAGTCCAGGAGGTAAAAAAGATGTGTGTCCTATCAACATTAGTGACTTAGCAAGGTTATCCAAAGAGAAAATTACTGCAGAGCTTAGGAAAAGTTCAAGCCTTTTGCTTCTACTGATTTATTTTAATTCTGTTATATCTTAGTGTAGAAAAATTAATGTATTTGAAAGTGAAAAAATTGTTAATGTTTTTTACGTTCATTTTGGTCATAGTTTCTTGTAAAGGCTCATTGTTTAGTTCTCCTCCCTCCACAGTTTCAAGTTGACTTCTGGTAAAATGCATTACTCTTACTGCAGCTATGATGGGATTGAGGTCATGCCACCTCATACATGGAACTAATTATTTCATGCTCTTTCTTTCCTGTACAGAGCCTTTCATCCTACTATAAAGGAGGATTTGAACAGAAAATGAGTAGGCGAGAAGCTAGTCTTATTTTGGGTATAAGGTAGGTGTGCTGCATAAGTATTATTTTGTTCTGTGGCCAAGCTTGTTTTGAAAAAAAATGAGAAAACGTTACAGTAAAGTTATCCTTATATTTTAAGTTATGAATAGGAGGCAGAGGAGAAAATACAAAATTTTTATATTTTGAAACCTCAAATCTAAAAATATATCCTACTCCCGCTAAAAATATCAGGCATGACGTAATATGTCTTTATTTATTTATTTATTTATTTTTAAAGTATTTTTTATTTTATTTGACAGAGAGATCACAAGTAGGCAGAGAGGCAGGCAGGGGTGGTGGAAAACAGGCTCCTCTCGGAGCAGAGAGCCCGACGCAGGGCTCGATCCCAGAATCCCGAGACCATGACCTGAGCCTAAGACAGAGGCTCAACTCACTGAGCCACCCAGGAGCCCCGTGATATGTCTTTATTAACAAGGAACTCTGAATACTAATTTCACAGCAACTATCAAAATATCCCTTATTGTGACACTGAATTTTTTTTTTGATTTTTTAGTTTCATAATTTGATATCTATCGTTTTTCTGTTATAATATGGGATCTGTCTCACAATTCTTTTTCCATAATTTGACATCTAGCATATTTTATTATAATCGTTTCACCTTAGTAATCTGTTTATTGTGTGACTTTGGACAGTGTAGGAGAAAGTTAATGTTGTGTGATTGCTCTGTGATATTTTCTTAACTTTTAGTGTTAAGTGATGTCCCTGCTATAGATTTGCCAGCCGCTAATATTAATTTGTTTACATTGTGATCCTTTAGAACTCACTTAAATTTTTGTGGGGGTTGGTTACAGTATGTCATCTATAGCAGATCTTCTGATAATTTAATCAAACAAGCAAAATAGGTCATAAAGCCCTATGTTGAGATAGTCTTTTAAATCTCTTGTAAGTCAGCATATTTTTAAGACCAAAACATTTAATTATTTCTTTTGACTTAGCAAGAAAGCCAAAGGGGTGGAAAGCAACGGAAACAGCTCTTTTGGCTTGGTGCTTTATTAAATAAGAGATGAATTATCTCACTGGGAATAGGTTTTAGGTAAGGGAAACCAAATTAGGAAGTTGGCTATATTGCTGATTATTATTTGCTTTAATATTATTCAGGATGGCACTGTTATTTTTCTTGAACTTTTATTGGACCCCCATACCATTCCATTCATAGTCTTGAAATGTGAATATGAAACTTACTTTAAAACTGAACACAAAGGTTTTTGAGAATATCAGTTAATATCATCCAAGCCAGTCCTGTTGAAACAGATAATTAGGACTTAAGATTTATGGTTATAAAGGTTTATCCTGTTGAACTAGAAGCTATAGAAAATTTTACAAGGATAATCTGCTGATTAAGATTAAGAGTATATCCTCTAATAACAGGTGAGTAAGATTATGAATATTGGTTTTACCATTTACTAGCTATGTGATGTCAATGTCATTATTTGTAAAATAGAGATAATATCAGTTTCTATTGCCTAGAATTGTTGTGAGGATTAGTACATATATAATACATGCATTCTTTGAAAGATTTTATTTATTTATTTGACAGAGAGAGAGAGTAGGAACACAAGCAGGGGGAATGGGAGAGGAAAAGCAGACCCCCTGCCAAGCAGAGAGCCTGATGTGGGGCTCGATCCCAGGACCATGACCTGAGCTGAAGGCAGACGCTTAATGACTAAACCACCCGGTTGTCCCAATACATACATTCTTAATATAAACATGGCACTTAGTAACTACTCAACAAATACCAGCTGAACCAAACAGATCCTTCTCCTGGTTCTGTCACTGAAGCACCACATTGTATGAGCTTTGTCAAGTTATTTTTAGCTCTTCTGCCCTTCAGTTTCTTCAGTTTTGAATAGAATTAATATGATTTAGCCTTGCTGAAATAATATAAAATGATAGGAGGATACCTTTTTATAAAAGTACCTACCAAACAACAGGTGCGAAATAAATGTTGGTTCCTCTTTCTTCCCATCGATATCACCAATGCAGAAGCTAAATATTTACCCTTACTTAACACGTTAAATAGAAAGGTAAGCTTTATTTGCTTTCTAACTCTAGCCCTTTCTTTCAATCAGGTAGTATTGTATTTTGAGAATATTCTTTAAAATATGAATACATTGCCGTGGCTCCATTCTCTTGCATTTCTTACTTCCTCTAATCTATCTAGTTCTGTGGTTGACAGACCTTATAGTAAATAATGGTTTATGGACTTTCATGTACAAAACCACGTGTACTGTTCTTTATAGGCAATGTAAGTGATTATCAAGGATAATCTATCAGGTATAATTATCAAGGATAATATTCAAATTTTGTCCCATATGCTAAATTAAAGTTTAATATCCAGAATAAGATACAACCTACCATATAAACCGCCCCCCACCAAAACACACAGAATGCAGATTTGGATTTTACCGGACTTACAACTTAATTATGTAGTGGTCCACTTTAAGAAATGTTTTTTAAAGCTCCTCTTTTTCTACTTTAAAATTTTCTGTAATACAGTAATGCCTTAGAGTGTTAGTATTTATTAATATAGAGCCATTATTCTTTGAAGGAGTTTGCCTTATTAATAGCCATTTTCTTTTGGAGGTTGCATAAAATGCATTAAGCCCTATTGTGTATTCAATACTAGATACTACTTTTTTTTAAGATTTTATTTATTTATTTGACAGAAAGAGAGAGACAGCAAGAGAGGGAGCACAAAAGGGGGAGTGGGACAGCCTTCCCACTGAGCAGGGAGCCCGATGTGGGGCTCGATCCCACATAGCTTCTGCTCTTTAGTTTAGTGTCTACCTAAGGAGACATATCAAATGTCTACAGAACAACTAGAAAACATAACTAATAAAGGAAAGCAGTACTACAGAGCACCACAAAAGAGAATGATAAATGTATATTTACTACAAGAAACTAAACATACTGGAATTTTTTTTTTTTTTAAAGATTTTATTTATTTATTTGACAGACAGAGATCACAAGTAGGCAGAGAGGCAGGCAGAGAGAGAGGGGGAAGCAGGCTCCCTGCTGGGCAGAGAGCCCAATGTGGGGCTCAATCCCCAGACCCCGGGATCATGACCCGAGCCAAAGGCAGAGGCTTTAACCCATTGAGCCACCCAGGTACCTCTAATGTTGTATATTTAAGATGAATTACATAGTGATTTGATATATGTATAATATGTATAGATTACAAAATGATTACCACAAAAACTTTAGTTAACATCCTTCACCTCACAGTGTTACAGATTTATTTTTTCTTATGATGAGAACTTTTAAGATCTACTCTTTCAGCAACTTTCAAATATGAAGTACAGCATTGTTAACTGTAGTTACTATGCTGTGCATTCCATCCCCAGGACTCTCTCATAACCATAAGTTGGGCCTTTTGACTACCTTCACCTATTTCCCCTGCCGTCCTACTCTTGCCTCTGGCAACCACCAGTCTGTTCTCTGTTTCTGTGTTTTGCTTTTTCAGATTTCCCATATATATGAGATCATACAACATTTGTCTTTCTCTCTCTCTCTGACTTATTTCACTTAGCGTAATGCTCTCAAGGCCCGTTCATGTTGTCAACAAATAGCAAGATTTTCTTCTTTTTTAGTTGATGGACATAGATTGTTTCCATGTCTTGGGTATTGCAAATAATGCTGCAGGGATCATGAGGGTGCAGATATCTCTTGGAGACAGTGATTTCATTTTTTATTTCCTTCAGACACATACCTAGAAGTGGAATTGCCGGGTCATAAGGTAGTTCTATTTTTAATTTTTTCAGACCCTCCATACTGTTCCACAGTAGCTGTACCAGTTTACGTTTCCATGAACAGTGTGCGAGGGTTCCCTTTGCATCTTTCTAACACTTGTTTATCTCATCTTGTTGATGGCAGTTATTCTGTAAGCTGCGATGTTGTATCATTGTGGCTTTGATTTGCTTCTCTGTGATGATTAGTGATGCTGATCACCTCATGTACCTGTTTGACATTTTCTGTTTTTTGTAAAAATGTCTAGTCAGATCCTCCACTCATTTGGAAATCAGATCTACTTATCTATGTATCTAGCTATGCTGTACTATTGAATTGTATGAGTTCTTATTTTGGCAATAACCTCTATGCAAATCTATCTGATTTGCAGATATCTTCTCCCTATTTCATAGGTTAATTTTTTTCATTTTTTTTATAGTTTTCCTTACTGTGTAGAAATTTTTTCAAGTTTGATGTAGTCCCAGCTGTTTAATTTTGTTTTCTTGCCTTTGCTTTTGGTTTCAAATTTTAAAAGTTACTGCAAAGACTGATGTCAAGGAGCTTACCCCCTGTATTTTCTTCTAGGAGTTTTATGGTTTCAGGTCTTTATCAAGGCTTTAATCCATTTTGAGTTGATTTTCGTGTGTGGTCTAAGAGAAGGGTCCAGTTTCATTCTTTTGCATGTGGCTGTCCCAATTTCCCAGTACCATTTATTGAGGAGACTATCTTTTATTTGTTTTATGTTTTTGTCTCCTTTGTTATATGTTAATTAACCATATATGCATGGATTTATTTCTGGGTTCTCTCTTCTGTTCCAGTGATGTATGTATCTGTTTTTTAATCTAATACCATGCTATTTTGATTATATTTTAGCTTTGTAATATAATTTGAATTTAAGAAGTATGATGCTTTGTCCTTTCCCAAGATTGCTTTGGCTATTTGGAGTCTTTGTGGTTCCATATAAATTTTAGGATAGTTCCATTTTTGTGAAAAATGCCTTTGGAATTTTGATAGAGATTTCATTGTATCTGTAGATAGCTTTGAATAGTATGGGCATTTTAACAAAATGAATTCTTCCAATCCATGAATGTGGGATATCCTTCTATTTATTGGTGTTTTTAATTTCTTTCATCAATGTCCTACAGTTTTCAGTGTATAGGTCTTTAACTTCCTAGTCCAATTTATTTCTAGGTATTTTATTCTTTTTTTTTTTTGATGCAATTATAAATGGAATTGTTTTCTTTCTCTTTCTGATAGTTTATTAGTGTATAGAGGGGCAACAGATTTTTGTATATTGATTTTGTATCCTCCAATGTTACCAAATTTGTTGATTACTTCTAACAGTTTTAGGGTTTTCTTTATGTAATAATCATATCATATGCACTTTTCCTTCTTTGTTTCTGATTTGGATGCCCTTCATTTCTTCTTCTTGCCAAATTGCTCTGGCCATGACTGCCAGTACTATGTTGGAAAAAAGTGGTGAGATCATACAACCTTGTGCTATATCTGATTTAAGAAGAAAAACTCTGAGCTTTTCACCATTGAGTATGATATTTGCTATGCATTTGTCATACGGCTTTTATCATGTTGAAGTATGTTCCCTCTGTACTGAATTTGTTGAGAGTTTTTGTCATGAATGGGTATTGAATTTTATCAAATGGTTTTTCTACATCTTTGGAAATGTCATGTGATTTTTATTCTTCATTTTGTTTCACATTTATGGTATTTCACATTGACTGATTTGTGAATGTTGTACAATCCTTTCATCCCTGGAATAAATCCTACTTGTTCATGATATGTGATCCTTGAATGTTTTGTTGAATTTGACTTGCTAATATTTTGCTGAAGACTTTGGTATCTGTGTTCATCAGGGAAATCGGCTTGTAATTTTCTTCTAGTGTCCTGTCTACATGTGGTATCAGGATAATGCTTGCCTCATAAAATGAGTTTGGAAGCATTTCCTCTTCTGTTTTTGGGAAAAGTTTGAGAAGAATTGGTATTCTTTAGATGTTTGGTATATTTCAGTGAAGCTGTCGGTCCTGGGCTTTTTTCTTTGTTGGGAGGTTTTTGATTAGTGATTCAATCTCATTGTTAATAATTGGTCTTTCCAGATTTTCTTTCTTCCACTCAGTCTTGGTAGAAAGTCTTTTTTTCTTTAATTTCTGTTTTATTTGAGTCCTCTCTGCTTTTTTCTTGTGAGTCCGGATAATGGTTTGTCTGTTTTGTTTATCTTTAAAAAAAAAAACACAGCTCTTAGTTTCATTAATACAATAAAAGATAACCTTTTATTATCTTTTTAGTCTCTGTTTCATTTATTTTACTCTGGATCTTTATTATTTCCTTCCTTCAGCTAACTTTGTTTTAGTTTAGCCTTCTTTTTTCTACTTCCCTGAGACATAGATAAAGTTGTTTATTTGAGTTCTTTCTTTTTTCTTAATGTAGGCATTTATTACTATAAACTTACTATAACCTTTCATCTTAGAACTCCCTTAGCTGCATCCCATAAATTTGTTGTTATATTTCCAGTTTCATTTCCATTTGTCGCAGGATGTTTTTTCTCTTTTGATTTTGTCTTTGACTCAAGACTTTTTTTTTACTCACAGAAGAATATTTTATATGCATATTCAGCAATTGATAGTGTGTTTTAACATGCTTGGTGATCTGTTATTTAATCTCAAAAGATTAGAAGTGTAAGTAACTGTCAAGGAATAGCTAGACTGGAACAATGGCAGAACAAGGGTTCACAGCTGATAACAAGGGGGCAGTGCTAAAAAACAGACAGAGGAACTTAAATGGAAAGCATTGGAGGACCCTTTAAGGGTGACAAATCTCTTCAGACCTTAAGAATTTCTTTGCTCTTAATTTATACTCAGATTAATACTATTGAGTCATTCAAGAAACATTAAATTAGGTGATTTATACTATATTTTTAGAAGTGGGGAATATGTAATATATTTTCATAAACATGCTTTATCTTTATGATAATAACTAAAGACTAGTTATTTTTGAACACTTTCAGTGCTAACTCTCTGCTAGGTTATGCTAATCCTTTTACTTGCATTATCTAATTTATTCTTAAAATAATCCTGGGAGGTAGTTTAGAATGTTCATTTTACTTATGAGAGAATTTTCTTTTTTTTTTTTTTAAGATTTTTATTTATTTATTTGACAGAGAGAGATCACAAGTAGGCAGAGAGGCAGGCAGAGAGAGAGGAGGAAGCAGGCTCCCTGCTGAGCAGAAAGCCCCGACGCGGGGCTTGAACCCAGGACCTGGGATCATGACCTGAGCTGAAGGCAGCGGCCCAACCCACTGAGCCACCCAGGCGCCCCTTATGAGAGAATTTTCGCTCAGAGTTTAAGTGAGCAGGACAGAGTTTTGCAGCTAATGAATGGTGGAATCAGGATGTTGAACCTGTGTCTGACTATCTCTAAAAGTACCTGCTTTTATAGCCAGTACATACAAATTAATTTACATACATTTACATACAAATTAAATTACTTTGAGGTTTGCAACAACCACTCTGTACTTTAAGTCAGCTGCTACTATCCCAATTTGAGGCCCAAAAAAGTAACTTAGGTAAAATAATATAGCTATTAATTAGCAATACCAGAATTTTGTTGTTGTTAAGTGTTAATTTTGTTTCCTTGCCTGGAAAATGTACTAGTGAGAAACATTTCCAGTACTGGATAAATTAGTTTGTATTGAAATAATTTTAAGTTGATTTAACTTCCTCAATTTTTGTCTATAGCTAGGGCGTCTCCCATACATTTCTCACAAGTTCAATAAACTACAGGTTATGAAGAGTTTTGAGATGCTCTGTTGAAATATAATAATTAATAAAAACTAACTGTTTTGGAACCCTTGCTACATTCCAGGCACTGTTCTAACACTTTGATGGTTTTAATTAATTTAATCCCTACAGTCTCTCTATGAGAAATATGTTGTTCCTAGCCTTGGTTTACAATGAGGAGATGGAAGTACAGAGAGGTTAAGAATTTGACCAAGTTTACCCCATCCTAAGTAGCAATGGAAATGAAATCTGACTGTCTAGTATCTCTGGAGTTTGGATACCTGTCTGTAACACTGTTTAAGCTGCCTTCCCCCAGGTAACTTGAGGCATATGTTTTCAAACTCAGTCTAGTCTAGAGAAAATGCCCCTCTTACCTTGTATGCTGTTTTATTTATTTATTTTAGTGAGAGAGAGGGAGAGAGAATCTTAAGCAGATTCCACGCAAAGCCTAGAGACCAACTCGGGGCTCGGTGATCCTGGGATCACAACCTGAGCTGAAACCAAGAGTGGGTTATTTAACCAACTGCCCCACCTAGGCACCCCATTGTGTTTTATTTTTTAAATTGATTGAGAAAAGAGACTGACATTACAAAGGAAGAAAAATACATGCATCAGTCAACAGTTTATTTTGATGGTTAGTAGACTTAAGTGACAAGCTGTAATTTCATATTTATCCACAAGATGGTGAAATTCTCATTAGTTTTTAATTCCTTGAAACCCATATAAACTGTTAATTTATAATCTGCGTTTGACACTATTTATTATAAGCACTTTAATTTCTTTTTACAGCCCATCTGCTGGCAAGGCCAAGATTAGAACAGCTCATAGGAGAATTATGATTTTGAATCACCCAGATAAAGGTAAGTAAAATTCCTATTATTCATAAAATGTGCATCTGAATCTGCCCTGAATTCCTTTCAGTTTACTTAAACTCATTGTAAGTGATACATATAAGTGATATATATATATAAATATATGTATATATATATAGTTGAAATGGAAGTTTATATGCCACATGTATTGTGATTTTCTTATAAATAAATAAGCTTTTGGATTGAAGTTAAGTAGCCCACAGAAGTGGTGGATTCATATTAGTGCTTTCAAGAACTTAGTTACTGATTTTTATATATGTGTACCTAGCCTCTGTGTGAGGCTCCTAGCATTTTGACTGGGAAAGAGAAAACATGAGTTGTGAACTCTTGTGTAAACTGATATGGGCATCGTGAATTATGTTTGTTTAACCTTAAACATAAAAGCATAAGATTTAGAGGATATCTTCTAAATCTCTGTACTATGTCATAGATAATTCTAAATTTCTTAGTTTTATTCTGGAAGGCTCTGAGGCTGAGCCATTTGTTTTTAACTGGCCAGGTTTTTAATGTAAATTTATCTTACAGAAAGGCAATTATTATAACTTTAACTACACTACAGCTGCTTGAGAGGGAAAGCCCATATGTTCATTACTGTTTCTTCTCTAAAATAACAGATGGTAGAAAGTTGCACTGTATTTCAGAAGTCAAGGGTGCGGAAAGGGGAAGAGAGTAAAGGGTTTTTTGGATTCTTATTTACAGACTCTCAGTTTTCTAATTTTTTTGAAAAAAATTAAAAACAAATTTTAGATTTTTGCACATCATAACTGACACCAAAGTAGGACATTCTTTTTCAGTTTTCTCACTTAATTATGTACTATAAAAATTCTTTTCACTAAACATCATCTTTGGCTTTTTATTTGCTGTTCTTTAGTATGAGTAAACAAGAGATTAAACTTTGAAAAGAGATTTTGCTTAAAATTTCTAAATAGCCTCAACAGTTACTGAACGATCCACTCAACTAATTTACTTCGCATTGTGGGCTTTCAGAGTGATTGACTCAGAAAGAAATGTGTTTAAAGTGCCTGCTTGAAGCCCTCTCTCTCCTACTAAACATCCTTTGTCCTTTCCAGGTCAAGTGTATGCCCTTCTCTGATTGATTGCAGTAGAATCAGGCACTCATGTCTTTCAGATGATTGACAAGTTGTTGATTGTGCCTACTGGGATGGAAGCAAGTTCTAAAATGTATCTAAGAGAAATTGTATTTTTAGATATTTAGTAAAGAAAGAAAATGTGTGTCCTGTGAGCCAGTAGTATTTACAGAATTACTTGATTTACTCTGAGGTTATATATTTATCAGAAGTGGGATTGATTGCCTGTAGGATGCTTATTGTTACCCCTTCTGGCCCTGTATAGGTAGCAGGATGTAAGGGAATGAACCTAGAAGCCAGAGGCTGTTGTTTTTCTCTGGCTTCTGCCTTCTAACTACCAGTATGACCATGAATACTCCCTTAACCTCTCCAAATGTCAATTTTATTTTATACAAAATGAAGAGTTTTATTTCTAAAGTCCTTTTTGTTAAGTAATAAAGTATCTTTATATGCCTATTCAATTAATGAAGAACCTGTACCCTATATTTCTATTCAGATCACATTTTTCACTCCAGGAAGATGCTTTTAATCATTTTGGATTATTGTACCCTCTAGGAATGTATTAACAACTGGACATTTTGTTCATGTAATTGGTCATTCACCCACAATTTTAAAAACATTTGGAGTTTCAGAGCTCATAGATTCCCAACACCCACGCATAAGCTCACAGTTAAGAACTCCTGCTCTAGTAAAAAGTAGGGTAAATTAAGGAATATTGGCATTACTGGAGGGAAGGTATTCATGGATTGATGGAGTTGGGACATGATAATGCATAAATCCTTAAGTGGCCTCTTGAGAAGGAAGGTGGTTTGTTTTGTTTTCTTTTCTTTTCAATGAGAAGTTACCAGGTTTTAAGCAAGAATGTCTCATTGTCCTTGGATAGAGAAAGCTAGAAGTATTGGGGGAAATATGAGAATAGGCAACTTTTAATTTTGTCTACTCTTTTTCCTAATTCCTTATCATATTTGCTTTGGCCAGGTCAGCACTGACCGCGTATTATATAGGTAGTTTCAAAAACTTAAATCCTCTACTCCATGCTTCTGAAATTCATGAATGTACCCCCACTTCATCCCCAAGTCAGTTTTCTTCTGGTTTTGCTGCCAGCGAGTAAAACAAAGTTAGAACTTCAAATGTGTGATCAACTATAATTTATCACACATTTCATTATCAGTTTTTGCAAAGAAGGTAACATGAGAAAATTAGGTGTAGGGATGGCTAAAAATAAATTTTTTGTAACTGGTTTTAAATGAGCATTCACATGTGTTTTGGTTAAAAGTATACTTCGCTATTCAGTTTAGTGAGATAAAATCTCAGTTGATCTAATGCTTTCAGGTTAATATCTTTTAGGTTATGCTTTTTTAAATTGCTGAAGAGAGAGGTTAATTGTTAGGAAATAAGCAGTTCACATTATACTTAATATAAAGGAAGACAGACTAGGTAAATTTGAAAAGCTGTAGAACCTCACTGATCTCTCATAAACTCTCTAATTCAGTGCTACTCAAAAGTATAGTTTGCTTGTTCACATGGGCCAATTTGTTACCGGTGTGCAACGAGTTAAGAACAGAAGTCAAAAGAAACCCTTATGGCAGTTTGACATTGTAGTAACATCCAAATGTGTGATACTTTTGTAATTTGTAGTGTATTAGTTTACCACAGAATGGAAATTTCTTTACAAGTGCGTCTTCACCATAGTTTGAGAGACACTGATGTGAACAGCGCTGCCTACTAAGTCAAGACTGTTTCTGCTGTATCATGGGGACAATGTCCAATTAGACATTGTCTAATCCTTAAAGATTTTTAGTGGTGGAGAGCTTCCTGCTTTATAGGAAGCCTATAGGTAGGCAGCTCTAAGTACTAGAAAGTTCTTCCTTATATTTAACTGAAATCTGCCTGCCTATAGCAGAGATTCTCATTCCTTTTTCATTTATGCCCCCTTTCAATAAACATACAGTACTGCCACTCTTCTTTAATAGTATTTAAATAGGGCACCTGGATGGCTCAGTCGGTTAAGGGTCCTGGGATCGAGTTTCACTTGGGCTCCCTGCTCAGCAGGGAGTCTGCTTCTCCCTCTCCCTCTCCACTGCTTGTGTTCTCTCTTCTCTCTCATGTGCTCTCTCATATAAATAAATAAAATCTTCAAAAAATAGGATTTAAATAAAAATTAAATATTGGGACTAAAAATAAAGTAAAGGGATTTTCACTAATTACTCTCATTGTAGAAGAAGCTAAATTTGACAGAAAGCCCTGGTAATAATATATTACGATTTATTATGATATAGTACATTTAAAAGGTGTATTGTAAACATTTACAAAAAGAAAGACATGATCGCCAAGAGTCAAAATGAATTCACTAAGAAAAAGTCATGCCTAATTAGCTTGGTTTCCTTTTTTTGATAGCTGTAACTAGACTATTAACTTCTTTCAAAGGTCTCATCTTTTCTTCCCCTTATTTTAACATTTTAATTAGACTTAAGTTTTTATATTTAATAACTTTTTTGGTAAAAGTATAATTTTGTTTTATCCATATTCATTTTCTTTGATAAATGGTGTGATCTTTAAAAGGTAAAGAACATGGCTTATTCATTTTTATAATCTCTATTGCTGATACTTAAACTCTTAATTTTTTTCATGAATGAATGAGTAAGCAAGTGAATAAAAAGATGGTATACAAAGAAAATGTACAGGTAAAATAGAATTGAGATTGCTAACTAATACATAGTGATCATATGAAAAATTTTAAAGATTTATTACACTGATATGAAACAACCTATAATTATTCTTTCATTCTTTCAGAAAGTATTTACTCAACTTCTCTAATGTGCCAGATATTGTGGTAAACCTTGGGGCTTTAACTGTAAAACAGGACAACTACATCCTTGTCTTCATAGACCATGTATGCTGATGGAGGGACAGACAAAAAACAAGTAAACCTATTTCACATTGTAGTAAAGGGTGCAGCAGGCAGAGATATAGAATATGAGAAAGAGGCAGCTTAACATAAAGTGACTGGGAAGACCTCTATGAGGAGAGACTTAAAGGATGGAAAGAAGCTATCTCTGTGAAGAATGGTTGGAAGGTCGGGGAACTAGCATATGCAAAAGCTCTAAGGGAAGAAAGAAAATAATGAGCTTAAGGACTTGAAAGAAAACTAGCTTGCTAGAGATATAATATGTAAGGGGAGAGATAGCCTGAAATGAGGTGGTGTTCACATTTTGAAAACTGCAGGTATGCTTTCTGATAATGAAACACACATATGTGCTATATAATACTTGAACTTGATTCTAAAGACAGTGGGAAGTTTCCGTTAGCTTTTAAGCAGTAGAGTGATGTAATTTAATTTACTTTTTAAGAAATCACTTTTCTCCTCAATCTTTCCTTACTTCTTTTTATTTTTAAATATACTTCATATTGAAGTATATAGTCAGAAAAGTAGACAAATCATTAAGTATGTATCTACGTAAATTTTTACAAACACCTGTATAACCAGCCTCCAGGTCAAGAACTAGGACATCATCACACCTCTGAATCCCCTTCATGAGCCCTCCCAGTCTGCTTCATCCCTAGAACGAACATTGTCTTGATTTATAATATCATAAGTTAGTTTTGCCTCTTTTGAATGTGTGTAGTCATTTGCATCTGGCTGCTTTCAGTCAATATTTATCCTTGTGAGAATCATCCATATTGTAATGTGGAGCAGGAATGTGTTCATTCTCATTGATATATAGCAGCCTTAGCAAAGTAATTCTAATCTTTTGGTACTAGTTGAGACCTGATTTGTGACCCATTATGTGATCTATTCTGGAAAATGTTCCAAGTGCACTTGAGGAGAATGTGTATCCTGTTGCTTTAGGATGGAATATTCCGAATATATCTGTGATGTCTGTTTGGTCCAGTGTGTCGTTCAAAGCCCTTATTTCCTTGTTGACTTTCCGCTTAGATGATCTGTCCATTTCAGTGAGGAGGCTGTTAAAGTCCTCTACTATTATGGTATTATTATCAATGTATTCTTTGATTTTGTTATTAATTGGCTTATGTAATTGGCTGCTCCCATGTTAGGGACATAAATATTTAAAATTGTTAGATCCTTTTATTGGGTAGACCCTTTAATTATATGATAGAGTGTCCTCCCTCCCTCCTTCTTACTACAGTCATTGGTTTAAAGTCTAATTTGTCTGATATAAGGATTGCTACCCCAGATATCTTTTGATATCAATTAGCATGATAAATGGTTTTCCACCCCTTCACTTTAAATATGGGGGTATCTTGGGGGCCTAAAATGAGTCTCTTGCAGATAGCATATTGATGGGTCTTGCTTTTTTATCCAGTCTGATACCCTATGTCTTTTGATTAGGGCATTTATCCCATTTACATTGAGAGTAATCATTGAGAGAAAGGAATTTAGTGCCGTTGTATTACATGAAAAGTGACTGTTACTGTATATGGTCTCTGTTTCTTTCTGTTCTACGCTACTTTGGGGCTCTTTCTGCTTAGAGGATCCCTTTGACTATTTCTTGCAGGGCTGATGTAGTGATCATAAATTCTTTTAGTTTCTGTGTGTCCTGGAAGGTTTTTATCACTCCTATTTTGAATAACATCCTAGCTAGATAAAGTATCCTTGGCTCCATATTTTTCTCATTTAGCACCCTGAATATATCATGCTGGCCCTTTCTGGCCTGCCAGGTGTCTGTGGGTAGGTCTGCTGCCAATCTAATGTTTCTGCTATTGTAGATTATAGAACTCTTGTCCTGAGCTACTTTTAGGATTTTTCTCTTTGTCTCAGATTTGTAAGTTTTACTATTAGATGTTGCGGTGTTGACCTATTTTCATTGATTTTGAGGGGGGATTTCTCTGTGCCTCCTGGATTTTGATTCCTGTTTCCTTCCCCAGATTAGGAACATTCTCTGTCACAATTTGCTCCAATATATTTTCTGCCCCCCGCTTTCCTTTTCTTCTGAGGTCCCAATTATTCTAATATTGTTTCTTTTATCTTTTGAATTCTCCCCTCATGATCCACTCGTTGCTTATTACTCTTTTCTCAGCTTCCTTATTCTCCATCATTTGGTCTTGTGTATCACTAATTCCCTCTTCTGCCTCATTTATTCTAGCAGTTAGAGCCTCCATTATTTATTGCATCTCATTTATAGCCTTTTTGATTTCAATGTGGTTAGATTTTAATTCTTTTATTTCTCAAGAGAGGGATTCTCTAGTATCGTCTATGCTTTTTTTCAAGCCCAGCTAGTATCTTTATAATCATTATTCTGAAATCTAGTTCCAACATCTTACTTATATCCATACTGATTAGGTCCCTGGCAGTCAGTACTTCCTCTTGTTCTCTTTTTTGAGGTGAGTTTTTCCATCTTGTCATTCTGTCCAGAGAAGAATAGATGAATGAAAGAACAAAATACTAAAATGGCAAAAACAACCCCAGAGAAATAGACACTAAACAAATCAGAATCAACAATCAGAATCAAAAAAAGAGATAAAGAGAATATAATCAGACAGGTGAGCAGAATAGAGCAGTAACTGGATTCTGTGTGTAGTTTGGTCTGCTTTTTAGAAAATGAGATCCCACAATTGTAAAGAAAGAAAAATTTATCTGTGTACAAAAATAAAATTAAATACAAAGAAAGGTTAGAATGTCTCTGTAAAAGTAGAAATTCAAAGGCAAGAAAAAACAAAAGAGAAAAAAAAGAACCCTTAAAAAGGGAAGGGATATATACAGGTGAACAGAACAGAATAATACACTATCTTCTGAGGGTATTTTGGTCAGTTTGTTAGAAGAAACTACATCTCAAAATTGTAAAGAAAAATGTATATTAAAAAAATAAGATTAATTAATTACTATTGAAAGGATAGAATGTAACTGTAAAGATACATTTTTTTTAAAGATTTTATTGTTTATTTGTCAGAGAGAGATTGAACAGCAGGCAGAAGGAGAAGTAGGTTCCTGCTTCAGCACAGCAGGGAGCCTGATGCGGAACTTGATCCCAGGACCCTGGGATCATGACTGGAGCCAAAGGCAGGCACTTAACCAACTGAGCCACCCAGGCATCCCTAAAGATGAAAATTTTAAAAGACTTTAACAAAACAAAAAAACAAAAACAAAACAAAACAAAAAGGAAGAAGAAAAAGAAAAGAAAAAAAAATCACAAAACAACAAAAAAAGGGAATATGGTCAGACAGGTGAATAGAACAATGCCATACACTAGATTTTGGATGTATTTTGGTCTGTTAGAAGAAACTGCATCCCAAAATTTTAAAGAAAGAAAAACTTATATATATACACAAAAATAAGATTAAGTACAATGAAAGGGATACAGTGTAACTGTAAAAATGAAGATTGAAAAAGATTTAAGAAAGGAGTTGATAAGAAATTGGTTGAAAAGGGAAAGAAAAATATTTTTTTTTTAAATTGAACTTAATGGATTAAATAACCATGGGGAAAAAGCCATGAATTCTATGTGCTGTATTCCCTTAGTGCTGGAGTTCTGCAGTTCTCATTGATCAGTAAACTTGGTCTTGGCTGGATGTTCCTGCTGATCTTCTGGGAGAGGGGCCTGTTGCAGTGATTCTCAAGTGTTTTTGCCTCAGGCAGAATTGCACCTCACTTGGCAGGAGGCCAGGCTAAGTTAAGTAATCTCCTGTTTCCTCTGTTTGGCTTTTGTTCCCTGAAGGCTTTCTGTGCAGCTTTAGAGGATGAGAATGAAAATGGCGGCCTCCTAATCTCTGCCTGGAGCTGAAAGCTCGAGGCCACACTACATGTTCACCAGGTCACGGTGTTTCTATCTCTAGCACACAGCCCATTTGGAATCTCCAAACCCTGCAGACTCCTACGGGAGGAAATTGGGGGTGATCTTGCTGGTTCTCCTGCTTCTTGGGCCCCTGCTCAGGAGCAGTTGCTTAACTGTGCTGCAGTTTGCAGTTTATGGCAACCCCGAGCTGAGAGCCCATTCCTGGGCTCGCTCTTGCAGCTGGCTTCCCTGTTCTGATGCCTGGGAGTTCTGCTGCACTCAGGCACTCAGTCTTCCTGTGACCCGAGGGTCTTGAGACCACATTGTCCCAGCTAGGTTTCAGCTCCCACTTAGCCACCTGAGTGATGTCCCTCACCGGAGCAGACTTCTAAAAGTTCTGATTTTATGCTCTGCTGCTCCACCGCTTGCCAGGAGCCAGCTAACGGAGGCTCCCCCGCCCTCCCAGGTCTGTCTTCTCATTTATCATTTCTCTGCACCTCCTACCTTACAAAAAGTCATCACTTTTCTACTCGTAGACTTGAAGCTATTCTTTTCTTCTATCTCTGGTTGAGTCTGCAGGTGTTCAGAATGATATGAAGGCCTTCTAGCTGAATACCTGGGACCAGACACAATTAAGATCTCCTACTCCACCATCTTGGACTCCCTCCTATCCTTGCTCATTTCTTATTTACCTGCTATGGTTGTATGTTTGTTTATTTCTCCATTTAGGTTTTGTTTGTTTTGCTTTACTTATTGTGGTGATATGATTATATGATTTGGGGACAGATAATTTAGAATTATTATATTTTCCTTGTGGATTGAACCCTCCTCATTTTAAAATGTCGTCCTTCATATCTAGTAATGCTTTTTGCCGTAAGTCTGCTTTACTTGTAACTATACCATGTAAACACGTTAGTGTTTACATGGTATATCTTTTCCAGTCTTTTTCTTCAGTCTTTCTATATCTTTATTTTTGAAGTTTGAAGTTGGTCTTTCCTAAGAAGCATGCAGTTGGGTTTTAATTTTTTTTAAGACTTATTTATTTGAAAGAGAAAAAGCATTGTGCACACACCCATTTGAGTTAGAGGAGGGACAGAGGGAGAGAATCCCCAAGCAAACTCTTTCCTGAGCATGGAGCCCAACATGTGGCTCAGTCCCATGACCCATGAGATAGTGACCTGAGCCAAAACCAAGAATCAGTCACTCAACTGAATCAGCCATCCAGGCAGCCCTGCGCTTTACTTTTTTTAATGAGGTCTGACAATTTTTGGCTTTTATTTTTTTTTAATTTTTTTAAAGATTTTATTTATTTATTTGACAGAGAGATCAGAGGCAGGCAGAGAGAGAGGAGGAAGCAGGCTCCCTGCTGAGCAGAGAGCCTGATGCGGGGCTCGATCCCAGGACCCTGAGATCATGACCTGAGCCGAAGGCAGCGGCTTAACCCACTGAGCCACCCATGCGCCCCAATTTTTGGCTTTTAATACAAGTTTTAGTTCTTTTACATTTAATGTACTTAGTTACATTTGAATATATTTATACCGTGTTACTATTTGTTTTCTTTTTTTTTTTTCATTTTATTCTTTCTTTTCAGTGTTCCAAAATTCATTGTTTTTGCACCACACCCCGTGCTCCATGCAATACTGTTTGTTTTCTATCTGACTCACCTCTTTTATGTTCCTTCTTCTTTACTACTTTTGGCACATTCAAAATTTTAAAAGATTGGAGTGTCTTTTTCTTCAGTGACTTCGTAGATATACTTAAAAAAATGAGTAGAATGAAGAGAATGGTGCCATAGAAGCTAAAAGAGGAATATATTTCAAGAAACCAGTGATCAGCTATGCTGAATATTACTGTGAGAATCATTAAGATGAAGACAGAGAAGAGGATCCATAGTATTTTTGCAACTTTGGAAGACTTTGATGACCTTATAAAACAATTTAATTGGTGGTGGGTTGAGAAGTGAAAGGGAGATGAGGAAGTTGAGTTAGCTTATATAAGCAGCTTTCTTTAGAAGTATTATAAGGAAGATAAGGAGAGAAATGGAATAGTAGCTAGAAAGTAGGGATGTGGCATTAAGGGAAAGAATTTCTTTTGTGGGGCGCCTGGGTGGCTCAGTGGGTTAAGCCGCTGCCTTCAGCTCGGGTCATGATCTCAGGGTCCTGGGATCGAGCCCGCATTGGGCTCTCTGCTCAGCAGGGAGCCTGCTTCCTCCTCTCTCTCTGCCTGCCTCTCTGCCTACTTGTGATCTCTCTCTGTCAGATAAATAAATAAAATCTTTTTTAAAAAAATTTAAAAATTAAAAAAAAAAAGAATTTCTTTTGTTTTCTTTGTTTTTTACTTGGAAAATATGCTTTTTGGAAGCTTGTTGAGCAGTTTTGAGCAGGTTTTTATATCAGTGGAAATGATCAACTAGAGAGATCAATGATTTAGAAGAGATTAAATATAAATTCAATAGGGATAAAGGTAATGTTCTTTTAGGTCCCCTAAATCAATTGTGTAAATACAGGACAGAGACTTGGCAGTGTTTCAGATGTAAAGGAGCCATGGGGGTATATTTGGTCTCAAAGCCTATAAGACTCAGCAGTGTAAAAGTCACTAAAATATGTCAGTGGATTCTTAAGCTGCCTTAAAGGACTTGATGCAGGGTATCAGTATTATGAGATTGAATGTTACTGTAGTCTTTTGTGCTTGTCATTCATTCACTCATTCATTCACCTGATACTTATTTTTCTGCTGTACAGAGCTTGGGCAGTTAGACCTTATGTAAAATTTTGTGTCCATTTCTATATCCCAAATTTTGAAGGATCCTGACAAACTAAGTAGTATTCAAAGGAAAGCAAACAGGATGGTGAAAAGCTGAAAGCAATGTCATGTGAATGGTCATTCATTCATTCAGCACACATTTATTGAGTATATAATACAAGCCAGACATATACTAGACACTGAAAAGAGAGCCAGTCTTGCCTTCACAGATCTTATATTCCACTGGGAGAGACAGTAGATAGATAATTTGTTAGGTTAAAATTGTCTACAAATTCTTGGGGCGCCTGGGTGGCTCAGCGGGTTAAGCCGCTGCCTTCGGCTCAGGTCATGATCTCAGGGTCCTGGGATCGAGCCCCGCATCGGGCTCTCTGCTCGGCGGAGAGCCTGCTTCCTCCTCTCTCTCTGCCTGCCTCTCTGCCTGCTTGTGATCTCTCTCTGTCAAATAAATAAATAAAAAATCTTTAAAAAAAAATTGTCTACAAATTCTTTACAGCACCTCACATCAAGAGATGGTCTGTTTCCTTACCCTTTTTATTTAGGCTAGCCTTGTGACTTGATTTAACCAATAGGATATAGTAGAGCTCAAGAAGTATTGCAGCTTCAAGCCGTTACCCTCTTAGAACCTGGAGACCACCATATGAAGAAAACCAGGCTCAGATCCTGAAGGATGAAAGGCAAGTGAGAGCAGCCTAGCTGTGCAGTCAAGGTCCCAGTCCATCATTTTGCCCGTGGTATCCTATCCAGGTTATAATCATCCAGTTATAGCAGACCTAACCCAACCCAGAAGAACCACCCAGCTTAATCCATTAAATAGTGAGAATAAAAAACCATTGTTTTTAGCCTTGGGATAAAGGCTTGGGATAGTTTGTTATGCAGAAAAGGCTAATATAGAAAATGTCCCATGATGGTACGTGCTTTTAAGAAAAATGAGGTAGGGGGAATAGAGATTGGCAGCTGGAGAGAGGCAGCTGCCTCCTGTAACTGCAGTATGTATTATAGCATCTTAAAAATTCTCTGTAAGGAGATAATATTTGAGCAGAGACCTGAGAGAGTAAGTTATACAAAAATCTGAAGAAAGAGTATTTTAGGCAGAAAGAACATCAAGTACAAAGAGCATACTATATGTTATGGAATTATAAGGAGATTGCCCAGAGTATAATGAGCAAAGGAAGGAATGACAGGAGGTATGATTAGATAGGATACCCAGGGTTAAATGATGGAGTAGCTTGCAAGCTATACTAAGAATTTTGGCTTTTATTCTTAAGTGTGACAGGCATGATGTTACTCGATTTATAATAATTAGACTGCTTAGGTATGGAAAAAATAGGGAGTCAAAAGTAGAAGCAAGAAAGTCAGTAGAGAATATTGTAACCCAAGAAAGAATGATACTGGTTTAGACTAGGATTTTTGTGATGAAAGAGGTAAAGAATGGTCTACTCGATGATACAGTTTGAAAGAGAAGCCAGCGAGGGGCGCCTGTGTGGCTCAGTGGGTTAAGCCTCCGCCTTTGGCTCAGGTCATGGTCTCGGAGTCGTGGGATCAAGCCCTGCATTGGGCTCTCTGTTCATCAGGGAGCCTGCTTCCCCTCTTTCTGCCTGCCTCTCTGCCTACTTGTGATTTCTCTCTGTCAAATAAATAAATAAAATCTTTAAAAAAAAAAAAAAGTAAAAAGAAAGTGAAGCCAACGAAGTTGATGGGTTGGGGATAAGAAAAAAGTAAGGTTTTTGGCCAAAGCAGTAAAGAACAAGAAACCTTACTATAATGAGAATCTTGGAGGGATTCTTTGCAACATCTAATATTTAAAATGTTGCACATATGTGTGAAGTCTCTCTTCTATGCCTTTGTGAGGACAGAAGTATGTTTACTGAGACGAGACCATGAGCAGTTTGAATATTGGACCTCTATGTGGAAGACTGTTCTTATAGTTGGAGTTATATTAGTTCCCCTTCAAAAGATATCAGTCAGCTAGTTATTATGGAGTACCTTCTGAGAGCGAGGCCCTGTTCTAGGCACTGCAGCCACAGCAGTGGAAGAAGAGAAGTTCAGACAGAGCAGTGAAGTGAACTTGAGATTGAGAACTGCTGGAGGACAATTTGTTAGGGATATCATAGGAAGTGTTCGTTTATTGGGTAATGAGGTGTAGAACCCTTTAAGACTCTTCCAACTCTATGTTTCAGTGATTCTCTACACCTGATACACTGAATCAAGATTCAAAGTTTTCTTCAAATTCTCCTGTCTCTACATGATTGTTTTTTTAAACAGCTTTATTGATTCATGTACCATGTGATTCATCGTTTCAAGTGTACAATTCAGTCGTTTCTGATATATTTACAGATATGTGCAGCCATCACCACTGTTGATTAGACTATTTTCATTACCTCACAAAGAAACCCCATATCCTTGAGCCAAAAAGCCTCCTTCCCCTATCCCCTCCCCTTCTCCCTTCTCCTAATTCCCAGTTCTATTTCACTTATCTGCATGCTTGTCCTTCTACCAGTACCACACTATCTTTGGTGACTTTTGCTTTTTTTTTTTTTCTCTCTTTTTTAAATTTTATTTCTTTTCAGTGTCCCAGAATTCATTGTTTATGCACCACACCCAGTGCTCCAGGCAGTATGTGCCCTCCATAATACCCACCACCAAGCTCACCCAACCCCCCGCTCCCCTCCCCTCCAAAACCCCCAGTTTGTTTCTCAGAGTCCACAGTCTGTCATGGTTCATCTCCCCCTCCAATTTCCCCCAACCCACTTCTCTTCATCTCCCAACATACTCCATGTTATTCCTTATGCTCCACAAGTAAGTGAAACCATATGATAATTGATTCTCTCTGCTTGACTTATTTCACTCAGCATAATCTCCTCCAGTCCCATCCATGTTGATACAAAAGCTGGGTATTCATCCTTTCTGATGGAGACATAATACTTCGTTGTATATATGGACCATATCTTCTTTATCCATTCATCCATTGAAGGGCATCTTGGTTCTTTCTACAGTTTGGCAACTGTGGCCATTGCTGTTATGAACATTGGGGTACAGATGGCCCTTCTTTTCACTACATCTGTATCTTTGGGATAAATACCCAGTAGTGCAATTGCAGGGTCATAGGGAAGCTCTATTTTTAATTTCTTGAGGAATCTCCACACTGTTCTCCAAAGTGGCTGCACCAACTTGCATTCCCACCAACAGTGTAAGAGTGTTCCCCTTTCTCCACATCCTCTCCAACACTTGTTTACTGTCTTGTTGATTTTGGCCATTCTAACTGGTGTAAGGTGGCATCTCAATGTGGTTTTGATTTGAATCTCCCTACGGCTAATGATGAACATTTTTCATCTATTAGCCATTTGTATGTCTTCTTTGGAAAAGTGTCCATTCACAGTCTTCTGCCCATTTTTTGACGTGATTATCTGTTTTGTGTGTGTTGAGTTTGAGGAGTTCTTTATAGATTTTCAATATTAGCCCTTTGTCTGTAGTGTCATTTGCGAATATCTTCTCCTATTCTGTGGGTTGCCTCTTTGTTTTGTTGACTGTTTCCTTTGCTGTGCAATAGCTTTTGATCTTGATGAAGTCCCAAAAGTTCATTTTCGCTTTTGTTTCCTTGGCCTTTGGAGACATATATGAAAGAAGTTGCTGTGGCTAATGTCGAAGAGGTTACTACCTATGTCCTCCTTAGGATTTTGATAGATTCCTGCCTCACGTTGAAGTCTTTTATCCATTCGAGTTTGTCTTTGTGTATGGTGTAAGAGAATGGTTGAGTTTCATTCTTCTACACATAGCTGTCCAATTTTCCCAGCATCATTTATTGAAGAGACTGTTTTTTTCCCCTGTATATTTTTTCCTGCTTTGCCAAAGATTATTTGACCATAGAGTTGAGGGTCCATATCTGGGCTCTCTACTCTGTTCCACTGGTCTCTGTGTCTGTTTTTATGCCAGTACCATGCTGTCTTGGTGATCACAGCTTTGTAGCAAAGCTTGAAATCAGGCAAGGTATGCCCCCAGTTTTGTTTTTCTTTTTCAGCATTTCCTTAGAAATTTGGGGTCTCTTCTAGTTCCATACACATTTTAGGATTGTTTGTTCCAGCTCTTTGAAAAATGCTAGTGGAATTTTGATCGGGATGGCATTGAAAGTATAGATAGCTCTAGGCAGTATAGACATTTTAACAATGTTTATTCTTCCAATCCATGAACATGGAATGGTCTTCCATCTTTTTGTGTCTTCTTCAATTTCTTTCATAAGTGTTCTGTAGTTCCTTGAGTACAGATCCTTTACCTCTTTGATTAGGTTTATTCCCAGGTATCTTATGGTTCTTGGTGCTATAGTAAATGGAATTGATTTTCTGATTTCCCTTTCTGTATTTTCATTATTAGTCTATAAGAAAGCAACTGATTTCTGTACATTGACTTTGTATCCTGCCACATTACTGAATTGCTCTATGAGTTCTAATAGTTTGGGGATGGAGTCTTTTGGGTTTCCCATACAAAGTATCATGTCATCTGCGAAGAGAGAGAGTTTGACTTCTTCATTGCCAATTTGAATACCTTTTATTTCTTTTTGTTGTCTAATTGCTGTTACGAGGACTTCTAGTACTATGTTGAACAAGAGTGGCGATAGTGGGCATCCTTGTCGTGTTCCTGATCTCAAAGGGAAGGCTGTCAGCTTTTCTCCATTGAGGATGATATTCTTTGTGGGTTTTTCATAGATAGATTTTATGAAGTTGAGGAATGTTCCTTCTATCCCTATACTTTGAATCGTTTTAATCAGGACCAGATGCTGTATCTTGTCAAATGCTTTTTCTGCATCAATGGGGAGGACCATGTGGTTTTTCTGTCTTCTCTTATTGATTTGTTCTGTCACATTGATTGATTTGCAGATGTTGAACCACACTTACATCCCATGGATAAATACCACCTGGTCATGGTGGATAATCTTTTTTTTTTTTTTTTTTTTTTTAAAGATTTTATTTATTTATTCAACAGAGAGAGATCACAAGTAGACGGAGAGGAAGGCAGAGAGAGAGAGAGAGAGGGAAGCAGGCTTCTTGCTGAGCAGAGAGCCCGATGTGGGACTCGATCCCAGGACCCTGAGATCATGACCTGAGCCGAAGGCAGCGGCTTAACCCACTGAGCCACCCAGGCGCCCCGGATAATCTTTTTAATGTACTGTTGTATCCTATTAGCTAGGATCTTGTTGAGAATCTTAGCATCCATATTCATCAGGGATATTGGTCTGAAATTCTCCTTTTGGTGGGTTCTTTGCCTGGTTTGGGGATCAGAGTAATGCTGTCTAAAGAGTCTGGAAGTTTTCCTTCTGTTTCTGTTTTTTGCAACAGCTTCAGGAGAATAGGTATTATTTCTTCTTTTAGTGATTGGTAGAATTCTCTAGGGAATCTTTGTAATAAGTTTTAATTTTGTGAAGTGCAAGTCCTCTGACTGTATTCTTTTTTTTAGGACTGTTTCAGCTGTTCTGGGTCCCCTGGAATTCCATATGAATTTTAGAATCAGGTTGTCAATTTTTACAAAGAAGTTAGCTGGATTCTGATAGAGATTGTGTTGAATCTTTAAGTCAGATTAGGGAATATTGCATCTTAACATGTTAGGCCATTGATTCATGGACATGGGATTTTTCCCATTCATTTAGATAATTTAATTTCTTTCAACACTAATTTTATAGTTCTAAGTGTACAGGTTTTGCACTTTATAAGTTTATTCCTAAGTGTATTATTCTTTTTGATGCTAGTATGAAAAGAATTATTTTCTTAATTTCATTTTTATATTATTCATTGAAAATGTATAGGAATATCACTGTATTTTATATATGGTCTTATCACCGGCAACCTTGCTGAACTTGTTTATTAGTTCCAGTGCTTTTTTAGTGGTTTCAGGAGAATATTGTGTCACCTGTGAATAGAGGTAGTTTTACTTCTTCCTTTCCTGTGTGGATCCCTTTATTTCTTTTTCTTACTTAATTGCCCTGAGTAGTCTCCAGTACAATATTTTGAAAAGTTGTGAGAACAGATAGTCTTATCTTGTTTCTGATATTAGGGAAAAGCATCCAATCTTTACCCCATTAGTATGATATAACTGTGGGTTTTTAATGGATGCCCTTTATCAGGTTAGGAAGTTCCCTTCTATTTTTGTTTTTTACTCTGTAGATGTAATGGATCATATTAATTGATTTTTGGTTGTTAAACCAACCTCACATCCCTGGGATGAATTTCAGTTGTTCTGGTGTATAATTTTTTTAAAATGTGGCTAGATTCAGTTTGCTTGTATTTTGTTGAGTTTTTTTTTTTTTAAATCCATACTCATAAGAAATATTAGTCTGTAGTTTTATTGTGATGTCTGTGGTTTTAGTGTCAAGATAATGTAGGCCTTATAAAATGAGTTAGGAGGTGTTTCCTCCTCTTCTATAAACCACCTAGGCTCAGCCTTTGCTTTGTGCAGAGTTTTTTGATTACTGATTCAGTCTCTGAAGTTGTTAAAGCTCTCTTCAATTGTCTGTTCCTTCTTGAGTTAAGTTTCAGTAATTTGTATCTTCCAAGGAATTCGTTCACTTTATCTAAATTGCCTAATTTGTTGAAATGCAGTTGTTCTTAGTATTCTTTCATAGTCTTTTTTATTTCTTTAAGGTTGATAGTAGCATTGGTTTCTAATTCTAGTAATTTGACTGTGTTGTTTTTCTTGGCCAAACAAGCTTAAGGTTTGTATTGCTGATCAACAAGTTAAAGGATTCTTTCCAAAGAACCAGCTTTTGGGATTGTTAATTTCTCTCTCTCTCTTTTTTTTTTCTTTTGTTCTCTCTTTGATTTCTATTTTAACTTTAACTTTTTCCTTCCCTTTACTTGCTTTAGGTTTATTCTTCTTTTTAGTGTTTTAAGGTTGAAGTTAGGTCGTTGATTTAAGATCTCTCTGTTAACATGGGCATTTATAGCTATAATTGCCATGTTGTAGACACTGGTTTCGTTGTACTCCATAAGTTTTAATATTGTGTCTTCATTATCATTTAACTTAAAGTACTTTCTGATTTTCCTTTTGATTTCTTTTTTGACTTGTTGATTGTACAAGAGTATGTTTAATTCCCACAAATCTATTTCTTAAATATGTCCTTGTTTTTATTTCTAATTTTATACCATTGTGTTTGGAAAACATGATGTATTATTTCTATCCTTTTAATTTATTTACGTCTCTTTAATAGCCTAGCACATGGCCTCTCCTGGAGAATGTTTCATGTGTACTTGAGAAGAACGTATATTCTGTTTTTGTTTGGTGAAGTGTTCTATAGATTAACAGACATTATATAGATGTCTGTTAGATCTAGTTGGTTTAAATGTTGTGCAGTTTTGTTTTCTTGTTGATCTTCTGTCCGTTAATTGAAAGTGGAGCATTAATTTTTGTTGTTGAATTGTCTTTTTTCTCTGTTTATGTCTTTTAGTTTCTGTTTTTGTGCTGTTTGATGCATGTATGTTTATAATTGCCAAATCTTTTTTTTTTTTTAAGATTTTATTTATCTATTTGACAGAGATCATAAGTAGGCAGAGAGTCAGGCAGAGAGAGAGGAAGGGAAGCAGGCTCCCTGCTGAGTGGAGAGCCCGAAGCGGGGCTTGATCCCAGGACCCTGGAATCACGACCCAAGCCGAAGGCAGAGGCTTCAATCCACTGAGCCACCCAGGTGCCCCTATAATTGCCAAATCTTAATGAATTGGCCCTTTTATCATTATTAAATGTCCCTTTTAAAGTCTCATTTACATTTTTTGTTTCAAAGCCTATTTTGAATATATGCACTCTAGTTTTTCTGTGATTGACTTTTTTTTTCATATTACATCTTTTTGCATCCTTGACCTTCAGTCTCTTTGTCTTTTAATCTGAAGTGTGTCTCTGGCAGATAGCGTGAAGTTGGGTCATGTTTTTTAAATCAAATCTGATAACTTTTTGATTGATTGGATTATTTAATCCATTCACATATATTATTATTAACATAGTTGCATTTACATCTGATTTACTTTTTGTTTCTATATCTCATGTCTTTTTTACTCCTTTATTAATCCTCTTTTACTACTTTCTTTTACACTGAGTGAATGTTTTCTATGTAGCTTTTTAATATCATTAATTAGTTTTTAATGGTTTTTGAGATTTTTAAAAAGTGATTGGGGTGCCTGGGTGGCTTAGTAGGTTAAGTGTCTGCCTTTAGCTCAGGTCATGATCCCAGGCTTCTGGGATCAAGCTCTAAGCCAGACTGACTGCTCAGTGGAGTCTCTGCTTCTTCCTCTCCCTCTCCCTCTACCCCACCCATTGTGTACTCTCTTTCAGTCTCAAATAAATAAATTCTTTAAAAAATTTTTTTAAATTTTATTTATTTATTTGAGACACAGAGAGAGAGATCACAAGTAGGCAGAAGCAGGTAGAAGGGGATGGGGAAGCAGGCTCCCTGCCAAGCAGAGAGCCTGATGCGGGGTTCGATCCCAGGACCCTGAGATCATGACCTGAGCCAAAGGCAGAGGCTCAACCCACTGAGCCACCCAGGCACCCCTCTTTAAAAAAATTTTTAAGAGTTTATTTGAGCAAAAAATCTATTTGAATTGGGTATTGCCAAACTGAAATTGGTTAAGAACACTCCACTGACAGGAGCTAGGGGAAATGTTTTTATAGAGAAGAGGCAGAAGCAAAACAAATTATTTGATTGGCTGCAGCTTAAGCATTTGCTTTATTTAGAAAAGCCTAGTTGACTGTGATTAGTCTTCCTCAGGTTTTAATTTCTTAATGTTAAGGGATTTACAGCCTTAGGTTTTGATTTGGTTATATAGGCTAGTAAAGCATTAAAGCCACTTCAGTCTAATGGCTTCTTTATTTAATCAATTTAACATTACTTTATAGATTTTCTCCTTGTCTTTGGCTTTCTGCATTTTTACTATGATTTAGATTTACTATGTTTTTAGATTTATTGTGTCTTTAGATTTCTTTTTATTTATCCTACTTGGAGTGTGTTGACCTCATTAGATGTGTAGGTTTTTGTTTTTCAGTAAACTATGGAAGTTTTTAACTATTTTTTCTTCAAAGTTTTATTTTCTTTCTCTCCTCTTCTTCTAGTACTCCCATTACATGTATATTTGTGAGTTTAATGATGTTCCACATCTTTCTAAGGCTCTGTTCTTTTTTCTTATTTTTTCTTTTAGATCTTTGGCTTCCTTAATCTCAATTGTTCTATCTTCAAGTTCACTAATTCTTTCTTATGCCAGTTCAGATCTACTCTTCAGCGCCTCTAGTGGTTTTTTTAAAAATTTTGTTCTGTAGATCTGTAATGACTATTTTGGAATCTTTTCTCATAAATGCATCTGATCACTTTCACAGGTAGTTTCTGTTGCTGCTTTTTTCATTACATACACATGGCTCATACTGTCATACTTTGCTTTTTCATTGCATGCCTTGCATATTTTGTTGGAAACTGAACATTTTATATTATGTGTCATAGCAGCTCTGGGTACTTGTCCACCCCAGGGAGGGCTTATTATTTTTATTTGTTTAGTAACTGTCAGTATTATTTTAGTGAAATTGTTACCCCCACCTTGAAATGTTCAGTTTCTTACACTGCTCCCCAAGGAGGTATAGCTTTGGGTATGCCATCAGTTACCATGGGATGACAGTGGTACTAGTAGGGCACTCTTCCTCTCTTTTCTTGATCACACCCAACTGTAAACTATCCTAATTTCTGACCAGTTACTCAGTCATTCTCAACAATGCCCTGAGATATAAATTCCTCTACAAACTAATACAATCAAATAGTTGCTCCTTTGATGGAACAGTTTCTGGGGTCAGTGTTTGATATTTGTTCTGACCCCAGAGGGGTTCCTCTCTGCCTGTTTGTTCCCTGGTTCTGTCCTGTGAATTGGCCTATAATCTATGCTGTATGTTCACTAGATTCATGAATCTTCTTCCAATTATTTTTTTGTCCCTGTGAGCATCCTCCATGCTATGTTGCAAATGAAGTCTGTTCCTTTGGAAAGAAATTAGGGGCTCTCTGTTTTATGGCCTGTGTACTTCACAGGCAAAATCTCTGCTGGGACTCTGGAGCTGAGCTGAGGGTGGAAACTATGGCAGTCTTCTCTCCAAGTGAAACCCCCACTGTTGGAGCCAAACATGCAGTGCAGGGAGCAGTAGTCTTCTTGGCTTGCCTCTTCTGTGTGAGACTACCATGCCTAATGGACTGGGAAAAGGGCTCTTGAGACCCAGTATTCTAAGGGAGCCACAATTAAGGTATAACTTCTGTATCACTTCCTTAGGACTTAGCCTTGGTGTCAGGCAGCTGGGAGCAGGAAGGGAAATATGGAGAGCCTGCTCCTCCCAAGAAGAAAGTCCTTTGTGCAGGAGCTGGGGAGAAAGGGAGCCCTGTTTTTTTGGCTGCAGCAGTCCAGTGCCTGAGCTGGGAGGAAAGAAGGAAGAAGCTGTTTTGGTTCAAATACCAGTTTCCTGCCTTTCTTACTGAATTTTTCATAGGTTTTCTTGAATGGATGTTTCTTTTTCACTTTTACTTTTAAGACCATTTTCAGAGGTTTTAAGTGATTGGGGTTTTTTACATAATTTTCACCAGTTCCAGTGGGGAGCAGATCAGTGGAACTCCTCATGTCAGAAGTCAAAATATCTGCCTCCTCATGATATTACCATCTTTCTTTTAAGAAATGTGCGTGGCCTTTAAGAACCCTTCAGACAGTAGATGATAATGATAATACTTTTTACTTCTGTCTTACAGATTTGGTATGTTAAAGAATATATAAAAACCCATGAAAAGATCTAAGAAAGACCCAAGGATATAAGGCAACTTGTATCTTCTTATTCCTCAGATTGGTGTGCTTGTTATGAAACTCACATTAGTAACAATTATTATACTTGATTAGATAAAATTATTATCATCAAATTATAACTATTATTATTAGTTACATATAATTATTAATAATTCTACCTAGCTTTGAAATTCTTGTTATTTATAGAATATTTACTTATTTTCTCTTGTGCTGGTTAGATTTCTTACTCAGATGTTTTGCAGAATTTATTTATTTTTTAAAGCACCTACTTGTGCTTACCTGTTTTCTTGTGTTTACCTGTTTTCTGAGTCTTTGGAGTGGTTTTACTTCTGTGAAGCTGGTACATGATGCAAGAAAATAATGGAATAGTGACTCATCACTTTTCCTACTCCACAAAGAGTATCTCAAGCCCCATCTGTATACTCAGAGATGTGTTGATAATACATAAATATCTAAGGCAAGATTGCTCTTCAAGGTATTTATTATCTAATGGGTAAATAGACATATTTAAATGATAAATCACAGTCATGATTTCAATCTTCTCCAGGAAGAAGGGAACCTGGGATGAGATTATATAAAAAAGTAGACTAGTGCCTACTCACTGTCCTCATCATCGTGGTCTTGATCATAGGTTTGTTGAGCCCTAGTGATTTGGGGAAAGTATAAATTTATAGTGTCATTGAACTGCAGGAGGTCAACATATCTTAGTAAATTTTTAAAAAAGATTTTATTTATTTATTTGACAGAGAAAGCACTAGCAGGGGGAGCAGCACGCAGAGGGAGAGGGAGAAGGAGGCTCTCTGCAAAGCAGGGAGCCAGATGCAGGACTCAATCCCAGGACCCTGGGATCATGACCTGAGCCAAAGGCAGACACTTAACCATCTGAGCCACCCAGGCTCCCTTATAGTAAATTTTTTAATAAACTTTAAAAAATTGAAATATATATATTTATAAAGGTACACAGATCATAAATATACAACTCAATAAATTGTCACAAAGTGAACCAATTTATGTAGCTATTACCCAGATTAAGAAAACCAGACAAAACCTCTCCTCATGGGGCGCCTGGGTGGCTCAGTGGGTTGGACCTCTGCCTTGGGCTCTGGTCATGATCTCGGGGTCCTGGGATCGAGCCCTACATTGGACTCTCTGCTCAGCAGGGAGCCTCCTTCCCCCCCCCCACCCCACACCTGTCTCTCTGCCTAGTTGTGATCTCTGTCAAATAAATAAATAAAATCTTAAAAAAAAAAAAAAAACACCTCTCCTCAGGTACATTTCCTGTCATTCCCCACTCCCCAAAAGTGATCACTGTCCTAGATTTTATTGCCATAGATCAGCTTTGCCTGTTTTCTGAACTTTGTGTGGGTAGAATCGTATAGCATGCAGTCTTCTGTATTTGTCTTCTTTCATTTATTATCTTTGTGAGATTCATTTATGTAGCAGTGAATGCAGTAGTAATGATTCCCTCATTTTTATTGCTGTATAGTATTCCATGGTATGAATATCCTGCATTTATTCATTTTTTTCTGTTATGTCATCTCCTTTTCTTATTGACTTCTGAGAAAATCATATATTTTGGTATTCTAGACATGAGTCTTCGTGTTGTAGGTATCTTCTCTCTGTGGCTTGCTTTTGCCTCTTAATGGTATCCATTCATTGTACAGAAATTTTAAAATTTTAATATATTTCAGTTTATCCAATTTTTCCTTTATACTTAGTGTGTTTTATTTTGCCTAGGAAATTTTTGCCTGTCTCAAGGTCATGAAGATAATTTCTGAAACCTTTATTATCTTGCATAATTATACTTATAATAAACTAGAATCAATTTTTGTATATCATGCGAGATATTAATATAGATATCCAAGTGGCCCAACATTATTTACTGAAAAGAATGTTCTTTCACCTGGTGATCTACAGTATTACTTTGTTATAAGTCAAGTAACTTCATATTTATGGAGACCTTTTTGTATTTTCTCTCTTCTTCTGATTGTTAAATTCTTTGTCTTTATGCCAATACCATACTATTTTAATTTGTGTAGCTTCATAACACATCTTTACTTTTGGTAGTGTAAATCCTACTTAAGATCTTTTTACTATGTTTGGCCCTTTGCACTTTAACATAAATTAGGAATTATCGTATCGATTTGCATGTGAACATGTACAAGTGTACACATACACATTCATACTCTAACCTTCTGGGGTTATGATCGGGATTGCCATGAATCTGTAGATCATTTCAGGAGAATTGACATCTTTACAATACTGAATTTTCTAATCCAGGAGCAAGACATATCATTCTGTTTATGTATGTGATCTTTAATTTGTTTCAATAAGGCTTTTCCGTGTTCTGGGTTGTAGTCATATACTTAATTTGTTAAATTTATCCTTAGGCATCAATTTTTTAAATGCTACTATAGATTGTGGTGTTTCAAAAATTTATATTGTATAGTCATTTTTTTCTAAGACATAACTATTGAGTTTGTATATTTGCTGTTGTGTATCCAACAACTTGTTAAATTCATTTAATTCTATGATTTTTGTCTTTAGATCCTTTTGGATTTTCTACATACTCAGTCGTGTCATTTGTGAAGAATGACAGTTTCATTCTAATCATTATTTCTTTTTTTTTTTTAATTGGGAAAGGAGGGGAGCATTTATTAAAATGGCTAGACCCTTGAATATAATGTTAAATAGAAATTATGATAGTAGGTATCTTTTTTCTTGTTGCTGATCTCAGAGCCAAAGGTCTCATCATTTTACTAAGTATGTTTGCTATATTTTTTGATGACTTCTATTACATAAAAGAACTTCCCTTCCGTTCCTAGTTTACTAAAAGTTTTTGTTATGAATATGCATTGAGTTTTCTACATCTATTGAGATGATTATAGGATATTTATTCTTTATTCTATTAATGTGGTGAATTACATTGATTCATTTTCTAATGTTGAAGCCAGTCTTAGATTCTCAGTCATGATATTTAGCCTGATTTGATAAGCTAATATTTTGTTTTTGCATTTATGTTCATCTTATGATACTTCTCTCAGGGTTTGTTATTAAAGATATGCTAGCCTCATAAAAAGAGTTGAAATGTGGGGTGGGGGAGGTTTTCTTTCTTTTAGTTTTTGGAAAAATTCACTGATGAAACCATCCAGACCAGGCATTTTATTTGTGGGAAGATTTTGATTATAGATCCAATTTCTCAAAAAGAGAGGATCCTTTTGGTATTCTATTTCTTCTTGTATCAGTTTTGATATATTACATTTTTCCTGGAGTTTATTTCTTTTTTTTTTTTTAAGATTTTTTATTTATTTATTTGACAGACAGAGATCTCAAATAGGCAGAGAGGCAGGCAGAGAGAAAGGAGGAAGCAGGCTCCCCGCTGAGGAGATAGCTCCACACAGGGCTCATCCCAGGACCCTGGGATCATGACCTGAGCCAAAGACAGAGGCTTTAACCCACTGAGCCACCCAGGCGCCCCATTTCCTGGAGTTTATTTCATTTAAATTTCAAATGCTTTGGTATGAATTGATCAGTTTTTTCAGAAAACTAAACTTTAACTCTGTTGATTCTCTTGAATGCTAATTTCTGTTACATTTTCCTTGATGCATGGGTTATTTACAAATACAGTAATTAATTTCCAAGCATTAGGATCCCCTACGTGTGTTTATTATTGTTGTCCACCTTAATTCTACTGAAGTCAATTAGCATATTTCATATAGTACTTCTCAAACTGTGATAGAGGACTTGTTCCTTTTTCCCAATCTATGTTGGACTAGCAACTTTAAAAAAATACAATAAAAATGAATTTATTAGAAAATCAAAATAAAAAGATATATAAGAGCAAAGCCCCAGGTTTATTTTTTATTATTAGGTTCTATAGAGACGCACTACTATATCAAATGGCTATATTTTCTAAACACTTATTCTCAATATCTAAACCTATCTAGTTGTGGTCCATTAACACCTGTGAACCAGTACTAGTCCATGGGAAACACTTCCATGTTGTGCTGCTTATTGTGATTTTAGTCTTCAGAGTTTGTTGAGACTTACTCTATAACCTTCCACATGGTCAGCTTCAGTAAATGTTCCTCATGCAGTTTAAAAGAAGGCATATTCTGTACTTGCAGAGTGGAGTGTTTTATGTATGTTACTTAGATTGTTTCTTTATCATGTTTTTTAACTTAACTATATTGAGACATAATTTACATACAATAAAATATATCTATTTAAATGCACTGTTTGATGGATTTTTAACAAATGTAGACACCCAAGTAACCACTAACACAATTAATACAGAACATTTTTTTTTTTAAAGATTTTATTCATTTGTCAGAAAGAGAGAGAGAGAAAGCACACATGCAGGCAGAAAGGCAGAGGGAGGTGGAGAGAGAGGCGGAGCGAGAAGCAGGCTCCCCGCTGAGCAAGGAGCCCGTTGCGGGACTCGATCCGAGGACCTCGGGATCATGACCTGAGCCGAAGGCAGCGGCTTAACCCACTGAGCCACCCAGGCGTCCCAATACAGAACATTTTAAAAACTCAGTGCCAGTCCCTAACCCCAACTCAGGCAATCATCACCATTCTATGTTCTGCAGCTACGGGTTTGATTAGATAGATTTGTGGGGTTTTTTTCTGTTTTGTTGTTGTTGTTGTTGTTGTTGTTGTTGTTGTTGTTTTAATGGGGAAAGAGGGCCAGAAGGAGAGGGAGAAACAACCTAGTACAGAGGCCGATGTGGGTCTTAATCTCACATCACTACCCGAGCTGAAATCAAGAGTCAGATGCTTAACTGACTGAGCCACCTAGACACCCCTAGAAATGTCTTTTCTAACATTTCATATAAGCAGAATTATATAGTATGTGCTATTTTGTGTCTGATTTCTGTGAAGGATATAAATAGTGCAGAATTTGGGCTCATTACAATGCATTTTCCTTATCTTTAAGATCTTGACCCTCAAGACCTGGCTGACTTGGTAGAACTCCAGTGCTTTCCTACTAATATGTTTTTTCAGCTCTTATAGTTGGAGTCAGTGGGATGGTTGGTCTAAAACAATAGTTCATGGTAGCCAAAGGCAGAAGAGCTCTGGCAGTATTTAGTGAAGGTACAGTGGTATAGAGATCAGGTGTGAGGGTGAGTGTTCTAACTAAATGGAATTCAGATGACTCTCCCAAGAAATCTGAGCAGGATTGAAAGATCCAAAAGTAGATTGTGTCCATTAAATATAGTCTATGTATCATTATATCAGTCAAGATTCAGTGCCAGAAACTGGATGTTCTAAACAGGAGAGCGTTAAATACAATGAGTTAGTGTTTACAGATTGTTGGAAGGTTTGAAGGAGTAAATTCTAGACTTGGCCTACAAAAATGACTCCCAAAATAGTGCTAGAGCTGCTCTGTCAGGGAAACTGCTACCTTGTGGACTGCCACTAGCACTGCACAAGAAGCACAGTTGCTGCCACTACCATACCACGATCTCACTGATAGCAGCAAGAACAAAGAGGACCAGCAAGAAAGCCTTGCTATCGCTTGAGCCTTCTAGATCTTGCAAGATTGCCCTTCACTGAGAGATCCGAACTAGAATCACACACTACTTGTAAAGAATATAGGAGTTGTAGTTTTCCAAGTTTTAGGAAGACAGAATGAGGGTATAATGAGAGCTGACGAAAAGTTTCTACCATGCACATAAATTGAAAGTGCAGTGTGACTCTGACTTAAAGAGGGTGAGTGGTAATTCAACCATATTCTAAATTGTCGGTTCTTTTTCTGTAACTCTGCCATCAGTAAATGTAGTGTTTAATGCAACTTTTTTTTAAAAGATTTTATTTATTTATTTGACAGAGATCAAAAGTAGGCAGAGAGGCAGGCAGAGTGAGAGAGAGGAGGAAGCAGGATCCCTGCTGAGCAGAGATCCCGATGTGGGGCTCGATTCCAGGACCCTGAGATCATGACTTGAGCTGAAGGCAGAGGCTTTAACCCACTGAGCCACCCAGGCGCCCCTTTAATGCATCTTTTAATTTAAGTGTCTCTGTTTTTTTCTAGCTGCTAAATGAGCATATTATGGTCTATGATTTAAATATCCAGAGTGCATATCAATCAATTACAGGTTATATTTGAGTTCAATTAATATTTTAATATTTGTTGAAGACATACAAAATGCCTGGCATCACCTTGGAAACTCTAAACATTCAAACATCTTACCAAGATTGACATTACCTAATTCAAGATTATTTTCAAAGATAATCATGAAATCAATTCATTTCATAACCAAGTGCATATGGAAACTTTCATCAACTTCATTTGTAATTCTTGCTATATATTCAAGGACACTCCATAATATATCCCATAAGTGTTCATAGCAATTCAGATCTTGATATGGAAATGTCAGTAGGATCCTCAAGGGCAAAAAGCTAAACATAGCTTCCTCTAGTGTTGCCCTTTCTACTACAGCACCGTATTTGTTGATCTGTTTTCCCTGCTTTCTTCTTCCTGTATAAGTTGGTGGTATGATACTAATAAAAGGCTTGGTTATGGTCTGGACAGTTTATACACCAGTGCTGTCTAGATGTATTTTGGTTTGTTGTAAGCTACTAAGGTTTTCTGAGGTTTTCACAAGCCATAGATGGTTTGTACTCAGGGGGAGAATGAAAAAATAAAAACAAACACAAAGAGACTGGTGAACCGTAGTATGATTGTTAGCTCAAGCATTAAGCAGTGAAAATATTCAGGACTAGAAGTTAGAAGGCATATAATGCTTAAATAGCTTTAATGTGACTTTTTTGGACTAGTATTTTTGTATGTCAGATTCTGTTTATGATTCATAATGATTCTGAATTTGAAATTCAGCTCAGTTTCCTTCCATCTTGCTGTTTGCATTAGAAAGAATTCATTACAAAGAATTCTAAAAAAAGAACTGATGTAATTTTATTTTAGGGCACAGTGAATCTAAGACTACTCTATAAGTATTCTAATTAGGATCATTTCGGAGAATAGGGAGCATTTCCTTTAACATTATTTTTATTATCTTCATTTATTAGTTCATTCACCTGTATTAGTAAGTATGATTTTTAGAACTGGGTAAGTTGCATTTTCTAATACTTTGTGTGTGTGTGTGTGTGTGTGTGTGTGTGTGTGTGTGTGTAAATGTAAGGCTTGATATGACTCTGAAAGTTCCCTTGAATTGCTTTACCTCCTTCAGAAAGATACCCTTCTTCATAGTTGAATATTCTTCCCTTTACAGAAAAAAGTTTTGGAGTGAGACCATTATTTTATATACCTAACCATCCACTTAATCTCTGATCAAGTATTTGAATGGCAACGTCTGACCAGTGAAATATTTGAGTGTTTTTCAAATTATTCCTGATCATAGCTTTCTTTCATTATTTTTTTCAGAGGTTATCTTTGATTGTTGGGTATCTGTAGTGCTTCGCTAAACAAATTTAATTTATGCTATTGTGATTTCTACTTAGCTTATAAAATAATTTTGTCAAGAAGATGAATATGTGGGAAAGTATCAGAGAATTCTAATTAAGAGTGTTTTTCTTTATTTGAGACTTTAGAAAATATCAATAATGAAGTATGTTTTAATCCATTTATTTTTTCTTTGTCCTTTCAGGTGGATCTCCTTACTTAGCAACCAAAATAAATGAAGCAAAAGACTTATTAGAAGCAACCACCAAACATTGATCAATACTTAAGAATCATTCTGAAGGAAAAGAAAGGAGAATATAAAACAAAAAAGTCTTGCAAATTAATCTAAACCACGTTGTTCATAATTTTCATACATGTACTGACCACAATCATTTGTTCCACTATTAAGGTATATAATAATAAAAGATTAACAATCTATCTTTTATTATCTTTCTTTTTAAAGATTTTATTTATTTGAGAGAGAGAGAGCACAAGCAGGGGGAATAGCAGTGGGAGAGGGAGAAGTAGGCTCCCTGCTGAGCAGGAAGCCTGACGTGGGGCTTGATCCTAGGACGCTGAAATCGTGACCTGAGCTGAAGGCAGACGTTTAACTTATTGAGTCACCCAGATGCCCCTATCTTTTTATTATCTTTTAAAGGAACACCTTAAAATTCAATGACTGATCTTCGTTCTTTTTTTCCCTTCCTTTCTCTGTGATAGTCATACATTTGAAGTTTTTTGTTCTTTTAGTCCTAAGTTCTCTTGGCTCCCCACGCTCACTCAGTTATCATCATCAGTAATGTGGGAATTGTGAGCAATAAGTAGAAATTTTCTTACTGCTGATACTGATATTCACAATATCCCTTGTTTCCTTAGAGGACTTTACTACTCTGCCTATGTAAGGGTTTGAGATCAAACGCTGACTGCCATCCCATGAGAAAATGATTGGAAACTCAATCAAATTTACTAAATGGTGTTTTGTAAAATAGTGGTTAGGACTTATTAAAGAACTGTGTTCTCTCTGAGACCCTATAACTGAAGCATGGGAACTTGGAGAGCTACTAAAATGATTAAAGATTTGCAAAATGAGCCCAGTGAGGAAAAGTTAAAAAGTGGTAGGAGAAGTCTGAGGAATTTGTCTTTAATCACAGCGTTCCAGTACTGTATATTTATTCAATTATTCGTTCTGCAAATATTTATTGACCACCTATAATGTGTAAGGCTCTCTAGTGGGTCCTCAGAGAGTTATAGTTGTGAACCAACCATGGATCATGACCCCAAAGAAGTTACATTTAGAGAAAAGATAAATCACACTATTAGAGAAGTACAGGTGATATGCTAACGAAGTACAAAGAAGAAAAGAATATTTTAAACTGAGAGCATAAAGGAGGAGCTTCATAGAATAAGTGGCATGAAAGCTGGGCTTTAGATACAATTAATAAGAGATAAACCATATGATTGGTGAGTCAGTGTTGTTTCCCCTGAGATCACTCACAATTAGCAGAAATAGGATTTATTAGTGTGATTAGAGTACAGGGTTTCTGAGAAGCAATGGACAGACACATAATCTTGAAGGACCAGCCCTTTAATTTACACTGCATGAAATTATTATCTCCAATAGCCCTCAGTCATCATCACTTTACTGGCCCAAAGGTGAGAAAACAGATTCAGATACAGAGTAACAACATCATTTTCTTATCTTTCCTTTTTAAATTTTTTTTAAAGATTTTTATTTATTTATTTATTTGACAGATAGATCACAAGTAGGCAGAGAGGCAAGCAGAGAGAGAGAGAGGAGGAAGCAGGCTTCCTACTGAGCAGAGAGCCCGATGCAGGGCTCCATCCCAGGACCCTGGGATCATGACCTGAGCTGAAGGCAGAGGCTTTAACCCACTGAGCCACCCAGGTGCCCCTCTTAACTTTTTTTTAAAAACATTTTAGTTATTGATTTGACACAGACACAGCAAGAGAGGGAACACAAGCAGGGGGAGTGGGAGAGGGAGAAGCAGGGTTCCTGCCAAGCACAGAGCCCAATGTGGGGCTCGATCCCAGGACCCTGGGATCAGGACCTGAGCCGAAGGCAGACGAGTAACGACTGAGACACCCAGGTGTCCCAGCAGCATCATTTTCCAGTACTCCTTTAAAAATCCTCGGTCATCCCAGGTAAACTGACCACTATATTTCAACTATCTTAAAATTACTTTTTAAATACTGTGGAGGAGCCTCTTCATGTTGCTGGCAAGTGAGTATTGGCTTTGGCTGGGAGGTTGACCAGGGCCATCAGCCAGGAGGAGCCTCAGTTGCTCTCCACGTAGCTTCTCCCCAGGGCTGTGGAGAGAAGCATCATCACACTACAGCGGCTGTGTAATGAGAGAAGGTGAAGAGACAGGAAGCGGAAGCTGCAAACTCAAGCTGGCTCCGGTAGTGGTTCCCATAGGCACCGAGCCTGCCTAGACTCAAAGACAGAGGGTACAGGGGATTGTGGGAGAACTAGTGGCCGTTTTTAACATGTAGCAGGGCAGGGTTTAGATTTTTTTTTCCCCCGCTTACTCAAATCAGTTAAGGCATTGCTTTAAAAATTTTGTCAGGAGGGACGCCTGGGTGGCTCAGTTGGTTAAGCAGCTGCCTTCGGCTCAGGTCATGATCCCAGCGTCCTGGGATCGAGTCCCACATCGGGCTCCTTGCTTGGCAGGGAGCCTGCTTCTCCCTCTGCCTCTGCCTGTGCTCACTCTCGCTTCTCTCTCTATGACAAATAAATAAATAAAATCTTTTAAAAAAAAAAAAATTTTGTCAGGAGCATAGAATTCAAGTACACTAGAGTAATTTCAGATGACACAAGTACTACTCTAGGTAGATATTAATTCAGTAGTCATTCTGCAAATGGCGTTATACTTATGCAATTGGGTTTTAAAAGCTGCCCACCCTCAGCTCTTTAGTATCTGTAAAAAGCTTATTTGAATGGTTACCTATCCTCAGTAAAGATGGCTTTTACATATTTGCTGTCATTGCATATTCTTCTTAATTAAGTTCTTTGTTGATATTGCAGTTTCTGTTTATTCTTACAACTTAGATGCAATCTGAGAAAGCAGAAAAGACCTTTTAAAAATAAAACAGTTACTAACCAGATCCAGAGAAAGTGTAAGTCAAACGGACAGTTAATTAAAGGGAGCACAGGATGCCATTTAGACCGTAGTTGGTGGCGCTAATCTCCAGCATAAAGTCAAACGTGGAAAGTTGTTCAGTAAGGGAAAAACTATGGTGATTGCAGAAGACATTGTTTTATTTAGTCTTCAGACCATTCCCTTTATTTGGTTTGAAATGCATTTTAGTGATTCAGTTAATATTAAATACTATGTCAGGCAGTAAAGATATAAAATAAGTACATTCTTAAAATGCATAATATGCTCAAAATAAATAGAAAAAACAGATTCTTACTTTTTTTCCCCTGATACTACTGAATTAAGAAATTCTGCTGGGCACACTTGTGATTACCCAGCATGGTCATTAGACATAACGTATTTTATCCAAGGACAGAAATCCTTGGTTGTCATGGAGAATCTTGAATACAAAAAAGAGCCTTTAGTGACATATCTTCAACACGTTTGGCAATTAGCTTAAGGTAGTTTACTGACATTTGTGGGAGAAGATGAATCAAAAATACTGAAGTTTCTCTGACTCAATTCACTGAAGATGAGCTGTAGAGGCTGCAGTGCAAAGTTAAATATCTAGGTAGGCCAGCTTATTTTGCACATTGGGAACCATACCATCCATAGGCACTCAGCTCCTCGCCCACAGTCACCTCCTTAAAGGCCTCTGGCTCCAACGAGGATTTGATGGCAATGTCAGCAGTGTGCCTCCCTCCTATCAGAAGGGCAACCCAAAGAGCATATCCCATTAACACTACATCAGTATCATCTACTTGTCAAAAGCATTCCATGAATTATGGGCCGAATTTTATTTATGGTAGAGTTAGACACATTAGAAAATTAGAATTTTAATTTATTAGCTGGAAAAGTTGAGAAGTTCTCTGGACTCATTTTTTTTTTAGGTAGAATCTAAGTGATCTGGATCATTGCCCACCAGTGAAATTGCTGGGCATGGTAGACAAAGAAAATGTTCCTTCTAATGATTTTTATGAGCTGAGTAGCTATTGTTCCCAGTTGAGTGCTCTTTTCCTTTTTTTATTGTTGCTGAGCAAAAGAATTTATAAAAAGCTTTTTTTTTTTATTAAAAACCCTGCTCAATTGAAATGCAAGTTCATTAAGTGCTATTCATTTCTCTTCCTGCCATAATAACCCTTTCCCCCTCTGCTCAATTCAGGAGTGCCTAGCAGCCCTGGTCAACATTTTAAGTCTGAACAGACTATAATATAGATGGAGATACGCAATCTCCAACATCAAGAGAGAGTTTTATTTCACGTGGGCAGAATACGATCACTCAGGCTAGATGTTAGCTATAAATTTCACATAAGTACCTCAACTTAGAGGGGCAAGATGCCCCTGGAAAGTTAAATCAACAGTGGGAAATTTAATTTTTTGACAAGATGAAAATCACATTGAAAATACTAGTTCAATATTGACATCTAAGCTGTAGTGCTAAAGACTAAGAAATTAGAATCAGCTCGTTATCATAAGTCCAAGAGATTTTATTAATACTAGCTAATAGTTGTTGAGCACATTGTGCCAAGCATCCTGCCTACATTATCTCTTTTAATTTTCACAGTACCCCTAAGAAATAGGTACTATTTATATCCCCATTTTACAGATAAAGAAAGAAAGGTAAGGTCAGAGGAGTTTAGGAACTTTACCAAAATTATGTAATTAATAAGCAGTGGGACTAGGATCCAAATCCAGTTTGGCTTGACTCTGAAGCACATATTCTTTACCTTCCCATTATATTGCACTGATTCTAGACATGTGGGAATCATTGTAAAATGAAGGGGCTTGCATGGCCCTCTACTCATTCATCGATAACTCTGAATGTCGGGTGATAGTTTGTAAAATGTTTATGGAAGGGTCATGTCCTTTGGCACTATGAATGAGGACTGCCTAATGTCTTGATTTCTGCCCTGGAAACTTGTGATGCCCGTCTAGCTGCACATAGTGAAAGTTCACTTGTAGAGTTTAGCAGCTGGGTTTCTCTGACTTGAGTGGGGGGTCGATGAAACTTAGAAGAGATTTTATGTGAAACTTTCATGGGCCAAAGCTTCCTAGGAAAACATCTAGAGCAAAGTTCAGAGCACGGCTTGTGAAACTGAAGCAGCAGGCATTGGGAGAGAAATGAAGAAATTGCTCGATATAATAAAGATGAGAATAAGAAGGCTGAACTTATTGAAAGGAACGGGGGTAGTGAAAAAATTAAGGTTAACAAGAGAGACAACTGAACCAAGAAGAGATCACTTACAGCATTTGAAAGAGAATTGCCAGAGCTCAGTAGATTTCTTGAAAACTTTCCAATATTCCCAATTGTAGACTGGCTTATTTGTTCATGCCATGCTTTTATGCCAAATTCCAGAATTACATTTTGCACAGTTAAAGGCTTGTCTAGTAGAACCCATAGTTCTTAAATCGCCGATCTAAGAATGTGTCTTAAGATTACCACTTAATTTTCTGTGTTCTCAGCTGCTCTACTCAAATGGTGAAAAGGTTTCTAACTTCCAGAGATTTATAACTCCGCATAACTCTAATATTGATAGTGGATTTGTGAGTTCTTTGAATGTCAGATACCCCTATATTCATGCATAAGTTCATTCCAAAGCCAACTGCCTGGTCTTTCCATCTATCTGCTCTTAGATTCCCAGGCCCTTTGCTCTTTCCTTCTGTAAATGTGGACCATCAAGAGTTCATTTTCGAAGTATTTACATCTTGGCTTCTATGCCGCTGGAGTGGGATGAAATTATCTAATAATGTTTGTCCTGTGGTGGTGGGAAGTCAAACGACATCTGTGTCGTTTGCCTCTCTTAGGCTGTCCTGGAATGTTGTAGTGCAGTGTGGCAGAGAGAGCAGCATGTACAGAAATGCAGCCCTCCCTAATCAGCCCCACTCGGATCTGATGGTATGCTTTGTTCCTCAGCTTCTGGGTACTTAAGTATTCAGTCTTTTACTTAAGTATTCTACTCTTTTACACTCTTACACTATATACTCGTTTGGGCTTTTTTCCCCTTGCAAACATTTTTTTTAGCCCAATATGTAAAAATTATATACATACTTACATAAATACATATATACTACTGTGTTTGTTTTGCTTTAAAATTGTAAAGGATAAACTAAGATACTTCTATCTGTCTCGTTTTCCAACACAGTTAAAATTAAATCTGACTTGGTAAAATTGAATTTCCACTAAATTTTTTCTGTCATACAACTCTTGAAGAAAATACACTAATCGTATGTGTTATGTAACTTCGTTTACACTGTGATTGCTCTTGCAGGCACTGCTTTTATTTCTTTTATACCTCTGTTTCAGGAGATGCTGGGCCCGGCTGCCTCTCAGGACACAGTATTGATTGATTGGTTCACTTCTAAAGGCTACTATCAGAAACTGAAACTGTAGACGCGTGGATTTTCTTAGAAGCCCTTGGTGAAACTTGAGTTTTTACCCTTCACCAAAATAAACAAGGGGAAAAAATAGAAATCAGCCCAATGATACTTTAAAATTGATTTGTGTATTTATCTTGTAACACAGATACCAAAGAAAGTACCTATTTCCTTGGTTTATTTCTTTCTTGCCTCAGGTGTATCCCTAGCAGCTTTTGGCCTGCAGCTGCATAAAGAACTCTAAACAGAGGCATTGGTATTCGAAATGCTGATGCAACCAGACTGTTACCCTGGGTATTACCGAAAATGTCTGCACAAATGCCTGGATTCCATACTTCGTGTAAATGACGGATAGGCTACTGTTCTGTCTCCAACTTCTCGCCGAGGGGAGTACAGATAGGCGTGCCCTATGTTTCTCCTCTCTCACCCTTCATCATCTGGCCAGCCCCACACAGTGGTCACTTCGTAATTCTCTCCCAAGGCCAGTTGGACAGTGCACGCCACAGTCACCTGGCCTGGGAGGGTCTCATGTTGTCATGAGACACCATCCTATGATGTGTTTGCAACAGGAAGGGGAAAGAGGACTGACAGTATTGGGATAACATAACATGAAGGGTGTGTCTATCATAAAATACGAGCTTGAGTTTTGTTTTGTCAGGAGAGGAATATGTTTTCCACAGCAGTCTGGTGAATTAAGAACAATATACTGAGTCCTACAGGGAACGTGTTCTATTTGACTCTGTTGATAGGATTTATGTATGGAACATCAGTTTTCTGTACAGACATAATTGAGTACATATTACCATGATATGAAAAACTGGAAGCATACATATGGTTGTGTAGGCTGTTAAATTTTAAGAAATGTAACAAAGAGGAAAATCAAACTGAAAACAATACAGCTGATGAAATTATTAACTTGAAGTTTTTGCTCAAGATATATGTGAAGTACACACATTCTATGTAGAAATACAAAGACAAATAAATTATCTTAATGTGTTACCTTCTTCCTTTTCGGATTGAATTTTTTTTTTTAATTTTTTATTTTTTCAGCATAACAGTATTCATTATTTTTGCACCACACCCAGTGCTCCATGCAATCCGTGCCCTCTACAATACCCACCACCTGGTGCCCCCAACCTCCCACCCCCCACCCCTTCAAAATTCTCAGATCGTTTTTCAGAGTCCATAGTCTCTCATGGTTCACCTCCCCTTCCAATTTCCCTCAACTCCCTTCTCCTCTCCATCTCCCCTTGTCCTCCATGCTATTTGTTATGCTCCACAAATAAGTGAAACCATATGATAATTGACTCCCTCTGCTTGACTTATTGAACTCACCATAATCTCTTCCAGTCCCGTCCATGTTGCTACAAAACTTGGGGATTCATCCTTTCTTTTTTTTTTTTTTTTTACAGCTTTATAAACATATATTTTTATCCCCAGGGTTACAGGTCTGCGAATCGCCAGGTTTACACACTTCACAACACTCACCATAGCACATACCCTCCCCAATATCCATAAACCCACCCCCTCTCCCAATCCCCTCCCCCCATCAACCCTCAGTTTGTTTTGTGAGATTAAGAGTCACTTATGGTTTGTCTCCCTCCCAATCCCATCTTGTTTCATTTACTCTTCTCCTACCCCCTCAACACCCCATGTTGCATCTCCTCTCCCTCATATCAGGGAGATCATATGATAGTTGTCTTTCTCCGATTGACTTATTTCGCTAAGCATGATACCCTCTAGTTCCATCCACGTCGTCGCAAATGGCAAGATTTCATTTCTTTTGACGGCTGCATAGTATTCCATTGTGTATATATACCACATCTTCTTTATCCATTCGTCTGTTGATGGACATCTAGGTTCTTTCCATAGTTTGGCTATTGTAGACATTGCTGCTATAAACATTCGGGTGCATGTGCCCCTTCGGATCACTATGTTTGTATCTTTAGGGTAAATACCCAGCAGTGCAATTGCAGGGTCATAGGGTAGTTCTATTTTCAACATTTTGAGAAACCTCCATGCTGTTTTCCAGAGTGGTTGCACCAGCTTGCATTCCCACCAACAGTGTAGGAGGGTTTCCCTTTCTCCGCATCCTCGCCAGCATCTGTCATTTCCTGACTTGTTAATTTTAGCCATTCTGACTGGTGTGAGGTGATATCTCATGGTGGTTTTGATTTGTATTTCCCTGATGCCGAGTGATATGGAGCACTTTTTCATGTGTCTGTTGGCCATCTGGATGTCTTCTTTGCAGAAATGTCTGTTCATGTCCTCTGCCCATTTCTTGATTGGATTATTTGTTCTTTGGGGGTTGAGTTTGCTAAGTTCTTTATAGATTTTGGACACTAGCCCTTTATCCGATATGTCATTTGCAAATATCTTCTCCCATTCTGTCAGTTGTCTTTTGGTTTTTTTAACTGTTTCCTTTGCTGTGCAAAAGCTTTTGATCTTGATAAAATCCCAAAAGTTCATTTTTGCCCTTGCTTCCCTTGCCTTTGGTGATGTTCCTAGGAAGATGTTGCTGCGGCTGACGTCGAAGAGGTTGCTGCCTGTGTTCTCCTCGAGGATTTTGATGGATTCCTTTCTCACATTGAGATCCTTCATCCATTTTGAGTCTATTTTCGTGTGTGGTGTAAGGAAATGATCCAATTTCATTTTTCTGCATGTGGCTGTCCAATTTTCCCAACACCATTTATTGAAGAGGCTGTCTTTGTTCCATTGGACATTCTTTCCTGCTTTGTCGAAGATGAGTTGACCATAGAGTTGAGGGTCCATTTCTGGGCTCTCTATTCTGTTCCATTGATCTATGTGTCTGTTTTTGTGCCAGTACCATGCTGTCTTGATGATGACAGCTTTGTAATAGAGCTTGAAGTCCGGAATTGTGATGCCACCAACTTTGGCTTTCTTTTTCAATATTCCTTTGGCTATTCGAGGTCTTTTCTGGTTCCATATAAATTTTAGGATTATTTGTTCCATTTCTTTGAAAAAAATGGATGGTACTTTGATAGGAATTGCATTAAATGTGTAGATTGCTTTAGGTAGCATAGACATTTTCACAATATTTATTCTTCCAATCCAGGAGCATGGAACATTTTTCCATTTCTTTGTGTCTTCCTCAATTTCTTTCATGAGTACTTTATAGTTTTCTGAGTATAGATTCTTAGTCTCTTTGGTTAGGTTTATTCCTAGGTATCTTATAGTTTTGGGTGCAATTGTAAATGGGATGGACTCCTTAATTTCTCTTTCTTCTGTCTTGTTGTTGGTGTAGAGAAATGCAACTGATTTCTGTGCATTGATTTTATATCCTGACACTTTACTGAATTCCTGTACAAGTTCTAGCAGTTTTGGAGTGGAGTCTTTTGGGTTTTCCACATAGAGTATCATATCATCTGCGAAGAGTGATAGTTTGACTTCTTCTTTGCCGATTTGGATGCCTTTAATTTCCTTTTGTTGTCTGATTGCTGAGGCTAGGACTTCTAGTACTATGTTGAATAGCAGTGGTGATAACGGACATCCCTGCCGTGTTCCTGACCTTAGCGGAAAAGCTTTCAGTTTTTCTCCATTGAGAATGATATTTGCGGTGGGTTTTTCATAGATGGCTTTGATAATATTGAGGTATGTGCCGTCTATCCCTACACTTTGAAGAGTTTTGATCAGGAAGGGATGCTGTACTTTGTCAAATGCTTTTTCAGCATCTATGGAGAGTATCATATGGTTCTTGTTCTTTCTTTTATTAATGTGTTGTATCACATTGATTGATTTGCGGATGTTGAACCAGCCTTGCAGCCCTGGAATAAATCCCACTTGGTCGTGGCGAATAATCCTTTTAATGTACTGTTGAATCCTATTGGCTAGTATTTTGGCGAGAATTTTTGTATCTGTGTTCATCAAGGATATTGGTCTGTAGTTCTCTTTTTTGTTGGGATCCTTGTCTGGTTTTGGGATCAAGGTGATGCTGGCCTCATAAAATGAGTTTGGAAGTTTTCCTTCTATTTCTATTTTTTGGAACAGTTTCAGGAGAATAGGAATTAGTTCTTCTTTAAATGTTTGGTAGAATTCCCCCGGGAAGCCGTCTGGCCCTGGGCTTTTGTTTGTTTGGAGATTTTTGATGACTGTTTCAATCTCCTTACTGGTTATGGGTCTGTTCAGGCTTTCTATTTCTTCCTGGTTCAGTTGTGGTAGTTTATATGTCTCTAAGAATGGATCCATTTCTTCCAGATTGTCAAATTTGTTGGCGTAGAGTTGCTCATAGTATGTTCTTATAATTGTCTGTATTTCTTTGGTGTTCGTTGTGATCTCTCCTCTTTCATTCATGATTTTATTTATTTGGGTCCTTTCTCTTTTCTTTTTGATAAGTCTGGCCAGGGGTTTATCAATCTTATTAATTCTTTCAAAGAACCAGCTCCTAGTTTCGTTGATTTGTTCTATTATTTTTTTGGTTTCTATTTCATTGATTTCTGCTCTGATCTTTATGATTTCTCTTCTCCTGCTGGGTTTAGGGTTTCTTTCTTGTTCTTTCTCCAGCTCCTTTAGGTGTAGGGTTAGGTTGTGTACCTGAGACCTTTCTTGTTTCTTGAGAAAGGCTTGTACCGCTATATATTTTCCTCTCAGGACTGCCTTTGTTGTGTCCCACAGATTCTGAACCGTTGTGTTTTCATTATCATTTGTTTCCATGAATTTTTTCAATTCTTCTTTAATTTCCTGGTTGACCCATTCATTCTTTAGAAGGATGCTGTTTAGTCTCCATGTATTTGGGTTCTTTCCAAATTTCCTCTTGTGATTGAGTTCTAGCTTTAGAGCATTGTGGTCTGAAAATATGCAGGGAATGATCCCAATCTTTTGATACCGGTTGAGACTTGATTTAGGACCAAGAATGTGATCTATTCTGGAGAACGTTCCATGTGCACTAGAGAAGAATGTGTATTCTGTTGCTTTGGGATGAAATGTTCTGAATATATCTGTGATGTCCATCTGGTCCAGTGTGTCATTTAAGGCCTTGATTTCCTTGTTGATCTTTTGCTTGGATGATCTGTCCATTTCAGTGAGGGGAGTGTTAAAATCCCCTACTATGATTGTATTCTTGTCGATGTGTTTCTTTGATTTTGTTATTAATTGGTTTATATAGTTGGCTGCTCCCACGTTAGGGGCATAGATATTTAAAATTGTTAGATCTTCTTGTTGGACAGCTCCTTTGAGTATGATATAGTGTCCTTCCTCATCTCTTATTATAGTCTTTGGCTTAAAATCTAATTGATCTGCTATAAGGATCGCCACTCCTGCTTTCTTCTGATGTCCATTAGCATGGTAAATTCTTTTCCACCCCCTCACTTTAAACCTGGAGGTGTCTTCGGGTTTAAGATGAGTTTCTTGTAGGCAACATATAGATCGGTTTTGTTTTTTTATCCATTCTGATACCCTGTGTCTTTTGATTGGGGCATTTAGCCCATTAACATTCAGGGTAAGTATTGAGAGATATGAATTTAGTGCCATTGTATTGCCTGTAAGGTGACTGTTATTGTATATTGTCTCTGTTTCTTTCTGATCTACTACTTTTAGGGTCTCTCTTTGCTTAGAGGACCCCTTTCAATATTTCCTGTAGAGCTGGTTTGGTATTTGCAAATTCTTTCAGTTTTTGTTTGTCCTGGAAGCTTTTAATCTCTCCTCCTATTTTCAATGATAGCCTAGATGGATATAGTATTCTTGGCTGCATGTTTTTCTCATTTAGTACTCTGAATATATCATGCCAGCTCTTTCTGGCCTGCCAGGTCTCTGTGGATAAGTCTGCTGCCAATCTAATATTTTTACCATTGTTCGTTACAGACTTCTTTTCCCGGGCTGCTTTCAGGATCTTTTCTTTGTCACGAAGACTTGTCAATTTTACTATTAGGTGACGGGGTGTGGACCTATTCTTATTGATTTTGAGGGGGGTTCTCTGAACCTCCTGGATTTTGATGCTTGTTCCCTTTGCCATATTGGGGAAATTCTCTCCAATAATTCTCTCCAACATACCTTCTGCTCCCCTCTCTGTTTCCTCTTCTTCTGGAATCCCAATTATTCTAATGTTGTTTCGTCTTATGGTGTCACTTATCTCTCGAATTCTCCCCTCGTGGTCCAGTAGCTGTTTGTCCCTCTTTTGCTCAACTTCTTTATTCTCTGTCATTTGGTCTTCTAGATCGCTAATTCTTTCTTCTGCCTCATTTATCCTAGCAGTGAGAGCCTCCATTTTTGATTGCACCTCATTAATAGCTTTTTTGATTTCAACTTGGTTAGATTTTAGTTCTTTTATTTCTCCAGAAAGGGCTTTTATATCTCCCGAGAAGGTTGCTTTAATATCTTACATGCCTTTTTCAAGCCCGGCTAGAACCTTGAGAATCGTCATTCTGAACTCTATATCTGACATATTACCAATGTCTTTATTGATTAGGTCCCTAGCCTTTGGAACTGCCTCTTGTTCTTTTTTTTGTTGTGAATTTTTCCGCCTTGTCATTTTGTCCAGATAAGAGTTTATGAAGGAGCAAGTAAAATACTAAAAGGGTGGCAACAACCCCAGGAAAATATGCTTTAGCCAAATCAGAAGAGATCCCGAATTGTGAGGGGGGAGAAAGGGGATAAAAAGGGGTTCAGAAAGAAAGAAAAAAAAAAACTATTAAAAAAAAGAAAGCCGATAAAGAAAAAATATAAAAGAGGAAAAAAATATATATATTAGATAAACTATTTAAAAAACGTTAAAAAAAGAAAACGGTAAAAGTTAAAAAAAATTTAGCAGAAGAAGAGAAAAAAAAATTGAAAAAGAAAAAGAAAAAAAAAAATTAAATTAACTGCAAGGCTAAAAAATCATGGGGAGAAAGCCATGAGTTCCGTGCTTTGCTTTCTTCTCCTCTGGAATTCCGCCGCTCTCCTTGGTAGGTGAACTTGGTCCTGGCTGGGTTTCCCGTTGATCTTCTGGGGGAGGGGCCTGTTGTAGTGATTCTCAAGCGTCTTTGCCCCAGGCGGAGTTGCACCGCCCTTACCCGGGGCCGCGCTGAGTCATCCGCTCGGGTTCGCTTTGGGGAGCTTTTGTTCCCTGAGCGCTTTCCGCAGAGTCCGGAGGACGGGAATAAAGATGGCGGCCTCCCGGTCTCTGGCCCGGAGGAGCTGAGCGCCCGGGGCCCCACTCCTCAGTGTGCCCTCAGAGAACAGCGCCCAATGACTCCCGTCAGCCTGGCCTCCGGCCGCGCTCCGAGCTGACCGAGCCTGCGACTTGTTCAAGGCGACCCCGAGCTGAGAGTCACTCCTCGGCTCTGTCTCTGCAACCGGCTTCCCCGTTCTAATACCGGTAAGCTCTGCGACACTCAGACACCCCCGATCCTTCTGCGATCCTGCGGGACCTGAGGCCGCGCTGACCCCGCCTGGGCTTCACCCCAGTTAAGCCTCTGGAGCGATGTCCCTCAGCAGAACAGACTTTTAAATGTCCCGATTTTGTGCTCCGTTGCTCCGTTGCTCCGCCGCTCGCCGGGAGCCGGCCCGCCCCCCCGTGGTCTATCTTCCCGTCGCTTTGGATTCACTTCTCCGCCAGTCCTACCTTGCAGAAAGTGGTTGATTTTCTGTTTCTGGAATTGCTGTTCTTCTTCTCTTCAATCTCCCGTTGGATTTGTAGGTGTTTGCAATCTTTAGATAAGCTATTTAGCTGATCTCCCGCTACCCGAAGTAGTCTCAGCCTGCTACTTCTCCGCCATCTTGACTCCTCCTCCTCGGATTGAATTTTTTAACAGCAAGAATGCCTAACGGGCAGTTCCTGGGGTCTCGTGGACAGTGGGTTCAACAACAGCTTCAGCCCTCAGGGCTCCGAGTAGAGTATCTGATGTCAGGAGGTCTGAGGGCCTTTTGTCCTCGTGCATTTTTTACCCCAAAGCCAGGCTGAAAGTTACTCCTAGGGACAGAAAAGGAACTTGGCTGACCAATCTGTCACCAGCCTAAAAGAAATGTATAGGAGTCCTACACACGTAGGAAGTGGACATCAGCCGGAAGCCAGGCGGTCTTTGCTCAGAGCCTCCTTCGTGGCCCATGGTGGAATTACCATGGCATAATGTGACTGTCGGGGACAATTTGATCAACCAAAAGAGGTTTGAAGATTTTTAGTGTTGGTGTTACAACAAAGGTTCCAATGTTCTGATCCAGTGAAGAAATGCATAGCAGCTGACTGCTTATCTTTAGGTTTTGTGTCCCCTTCCAAGCCCCAACAGCAAGCACTTCTTGTTCATAGGCGGCCTAGCCTGAGGCCGAGATTTTGGTGTTTGCTCTCTGGAAGTTAGCAGTCCACCATATGGCAGCCGGAGTTTTTCTCTGTCCTAATAAGCCCATCTGCCTTTGTCCTCTTCTACTGTTGGCCTCTTTTTCACTTTCACACCAGCCACAACTTCATCAGGCTGGGAGACTCCCCAGCGTCAGGGCGCTGGGGCATGTTTCCTGCTTTGCCATCTGTGAGCTCTGGGCCCACAGCCCAGCACCCCAAACCACCTCACCGTGTTTGCTCCCGGGAATACCATCCACCTACCTGCCCATAGAGTGAGACAGTGAGACTAATGAGAAAGGAGTGGAAAATAATGAAATAATGAGAACCACACGGAATGTTCTGGACACCTTCAAGAGAGGTTCAAGGCATTAATATCTTTGCAAGGAACGGCAACACTGATTTTTTCATCTGAGAACCATTCTGCATGTGTATAGAGTTGGAATGTTGAAACTTCCTCTTGTAGGGGCAGTTGGTTAAGCATCTGCCTTCAACTCTAGTCATGAGCCCAGGGTCCTGGGATTGAGCCCTGCATTTGGTTCCCTGCTCAGTGGAGAACTGCTTCTCCCTCTCCCTCTGCCTGCTTCTCCCCTACTTGTGCTCTCTGTCTGTCAAATAAATAAATAAAATCTTTAAAAAAGAAAGGAAGGGAGGGAGGAAGGAAAGATGGAAGGAAAGAAAGAAGGAAACTTTCTCTCGTAAATGGGCCAAATGCCTCACCCACAGCCTAATAGCACAGACTTTGAAGTCAGTATTTCTTATTTCCAGTTCTACGTATGAATATCTGCTCCATTTTGTCAGTGACTGGGAGATAATACTGCATTCTTTTCAGTTTTCTACCTGAAGCTCAGTGTATGAGTTAGCCAGTGTCGAGCACATACTCCATCATGCCAAGAATGCTCAGTACAGGCTCTGTGCTGCAACCTTAGCACATGGATGGATTTGAAATTTTCCTTTGCAACCCAGCCAATCAGGTGTCCGACTATACCTTGAAGCCAATTAGTATTTTTCACAGAGCCAGGTGCAAAGCTGCCAGGTAACATCTGTAAGTGACTTGGATTGCTCTAATGGGATCTGCATATGTTCAGCCCTATATGAAGATATTTTTCACTTGACACAGAGTCATCTTTGGTCTTGTTCTCCACCCACTCCATTAAGCAGACACACCTACACATGTTACCGATTTGATTTGCTTTCCGAGGAGGAGGGTGCCTAGATTTTCTCTTCCCGATGCTACTATTTGTGCAGATGCCTCTTGGAAAACTACCCATCCCAAGTGCTTTCAGAGGGGAGGGGACAACAAATCTTATGTTATTATCAAGGGATTTTTCTCATAATCCTGCATGTCTAATCTAAATTATCCAGTAATGATTTATTTGAGTATCTTGTGTTTTCTTTTTTTTAACAATAAGTTTAAAGATAGCACTATTCCTCAAAGGGACAACACACCTGAGTTCCTGTAACTTTCGGGACTGGACACTTGGGTTCTAATCCCCTAGCTCTGCAGCTCATAAGCTCTGTGACTCTGGGCAGGATGCAGCCTTTTCTGAGCCACTTGAATTAGCTGTTTTCTAAGAGTCATGCAGTCTGTTGAAGAAGCACTTGTTTCCAAGTCACACAGACCTAAGTGTAAGTGTCTGAACCACCTTCAATTAGAGTGGTCTTGTGGAAATTTTGTAGCCTCTCTGGGCTTCCTGACCCATAAAATGGGTATAATAATATGTACCTCAGAGGGTGATTTCAGGAGTTTAATAATTTCATAGACAAAGATGTGCCTGTTTACCAGTGACTGTACATGGTAGCTTCTCCACAAATGTTCGTTTTTACTGCTTATCAATTTGGCTTTACTTTTTTTTTTCTCTCAAGTACTGCACAAATATAACAGCAATTAAAGAATTTTTAAAAGACTGAATAACAAATTACCAATAATTCCAATATCCTAACATCAACCATTTTCTTTTTTTCTGGGGCCCCTTCCTGTGCCTCTTAATATAGATCTTGGGAATTTATCTTCCAGAAAATGCCTATGAACAAATACACAGATCTCTAGATTGGAAATCAAGCTATAATATTTTACAACATTATCTCAAATTAAAATGCTTTTACTAGAATGAATACTTTTATCAATGCTAGTGACTAAATAAGAATATTTGCTCTTATTTTTTTAACAGCTGAAAAATTGATCCAGGGCGCCTGGGTGGCTCAGTGGGTTAAGCCTCTGCCTTCGGCTCAGGTCACAATCTCAGGGTCCTGGGATCGAGTCCCGCATTGGGCTCTTTGCTCGGCAGGGAGCCTGCTTCCTCCTCTCTCTCTCTGCCTGCCTCTCTGCCTACTTTTGATCTCTCTCTGTCAAATAAATAAATAAAAATCTAAAATATATATATATAAATTTAAAAAATTTTTTTAAATTTAAAATTTTTAAAAAAAGAAAAATTGATCCAAGGGAATCTAGAGAAAGAACAGTCCTTTGGCCAGCTTTATGGCAAAGCAAGGTATGGCAACGGACAATTATTGGGTGCCTCATGTTTGTGCCAGACATTCTTTATATACATGATGTCTTTACTCCCCAAAACAACCCAGTTAGCTAGGTATTTTTATGCCCATTTCATCCACAAAGCGGGGGGTTCAAGAGCTTAAGCACCTTGCTCAGAATCCCAATTAGGAAGGCGTGGAGTTGGATCTGCTCTTAGGTTGACTAACCCCAAAGTCCGTCCTCTTTCCCTTTTCCTGCTGCCTCCCAGGGAGTGTTCTCAGCCAAGTACAAAACTCCTTGCCCTTAAGATTTTTAGCCTAAGTTCCTAAAAACTTCACTCCTGGCTTAGAGTGCATGCTGGGGATTTTATTAAGTCTCCTCGGTGTGGTCATTCATTCCAACATGATCGCAGTCCAAGGACCTCCCTACCTCTGAAGACATTTGTCTCTTGTCATGTTGCATTCAGGATGCCAGAGGAGGAATCCAGCAAAACGAACAGAGGCCCTTTTGTGACAAATAGACTTACAAAGCCGGAGTTGGAGCTGGAAAAGACCTTGCAGATCTGCAGGCCTCCTTCAGGCGCTGTCTGATGGATTTCCAGATCCATGGCATTTTCTAAGCATTTGATCACAGCAAAGAGGATAAACACTGTGAGTTAAAAGGGATAGCATCAGGCCTGGGGGCAAAAGAGAATGTTACCTCTTTCATGTCCCCTCCATTGGGAACGGGTAGGCTTCCAAGAACTCAGGCTTTAGAGGTGGACTGATGGGGGTTTAAATTCTGGCTCATACACTTGTGGCTTTAGACAAGTTACTTAACTACTACTTTTTTTTTTTTTTTTTAAAGATGTGAGTCTATATTTATTTTTAAGGAATTATTTCTTTTTAAAATAAAAATGGGGCACAAATTACTGCTTAGCTAGATACAGTAACCATTATATCACTCTTGTTTTATCGACTGGATTTTATTTATTTATTTAAAAAAAATTTTTAATTCCCATGTAGTTAACATACAGTGCTATATTAGTTTCAGGTGTACAATATATAGTGATTCAACAATTCTATACATTACTCAGTGCTCATAGTGATAAGAAGTTACTTAACTTCTATGAACCCTCAGTTTTCTTCTCTGAAAAATGGGAATCATGTCACTACTTCACAGAATTACTGTGAGGATGAAATAAAGTGATGTGAGTCAAATACCGGACATACTGTCCAGTGCATAGCCAACAGTCCCTCACTGTGCACACAACTGATTTCCTTTCACAAAGCCAGGGCTTCTCTACTTTGACTATTCCTTGAGATCACCTCTGTAGCTTTTACAACTCCTAATGTCCAGGCAGTGCCCCAGACTCTCAGAGTTTCTGGGGCAGAAGCCAGGCCACGGTTTTTTCCAAAACCCCTCCATATGTCCATGTCCAGCCAAGGTTGGGCATCCTGGGACTGGGTACAGTGTGAGTGACCCAGAAGGTGCACAGGGCTGAGCCTGTTTGCACGGACTCTGCAGGAACACAGTGGACCAGGCATCAGGGACTGAGGGCCACAGAGCCATGTTTGGGGGGGACTCTCAGCTCTCCCTGGGAGCTGTGGGCAGAGCTGTTCCCAGGGCCCAGCTGAAGTTAATCACCCTGGGGCCACTCCTCCCCACCCCCACCGGCAGAATTTTTAATCCAAGTGAAACCAGTTTAAAATGGAATTTGAGGGCATCTTGGGAAAGAACCAGGGCCAAAACAGAACGCTTAAGGGGAGATGGCTTAAGGGGGAGAAGAGGCAGCAGAAGGAGATAGTGAGAGCAAGCCTGTACTCACAGGTCCTGACCATGAAGGCACTCTTTCAGTGTAAGGTGCCCAGAGTTACCCTCTCGTTGTCTCTCCAGAGTCAAAGACCAATGGACTCATTACTTTGAATGAGGTCTCCCCATATCATTGTTGGGAAGCGCAGTGTGGTTAGTCCTGGGACCAGCAGTATCACTGGGGAGCCAGTGAGAAATGCAGAAATCTCCGACCCTCACCCCTCGGCCAACCTGAACCAGAGTCCTTAGGGGTGGGGCCTTGGACTGTGCAATTAACGAGGTTCCCAAGTGAGTCTGTTGCTCATTAAAGATTGAGAAGCACAACTATAGTGAAAACAGAACAAGTTTTAGAGGTGAGCAGTGCTTCTAAGTTTGAACCCTGGCTCTTTCACTTACTCTGTGATCTTAGAAAAGTTAACTTCTCTGAGGTCTGGTTTCCTCTTCTGAAAACTGGGGATACAAATATTTACCTTAATAACAGACTGCCAAGGGGATTGTGGATGGAATCCGTGGTTGGGGGGGGGCTACGGACAGGATGGGAAGGAAAACATTTTCATTCTCGACAATCTTTAACTGAAATTTAGCATCCTGTTTAATTATGAATGTCAGCAACAAATTACGACTTTGTCTATAGCGGAAGTCACAGAAGTTTGCATATCACGTTACAGTTGCAGATATCTCTACGTATATTTGTATTCATCTACTTCAAAATTATAGCTTCAGACTTGCTGCTGGATCTCAATATTTAATGTATTAATAATGAGGCACTTACTCCATTATAAATGTTTTAAATCTTTTTTTTTTTTTAAAGATTTTATTTATTTGACAGAAAGAGATCACAAGTAGACAGAGAGGCAGGCAGAGAGAGAGAGAGAGGGAAGCAGGCTCCCTGCTGAGCAGAGAGCCCGATGTGGGACTCGATCCCAGGACCCTGAGATCATGACCTGAGCCGAAGGCAGCGGCTTAACCCACTGAGCCACCCAGGCGCCCTAAATGTTTTAAATCTTTATGAAGATTGTGTTTTAAACTAATTGGTTTTCTTTGTAATTTTATTTATTTATTTATTTATTTATTTATTTATTTATTTATTTAATGTGTGCATTTGAAAACTTTATTCTGAAAAGGGGTTCAGTGCCCCAGGGCACAAAAAAGTTTAAGAAACCCTTCTCCTGCTTGCAAGTTGTAATGATTAAACAAGGGAATCCAGTGTCTCTAACACTTAGCAGAGATATAAATAACAACACCCTGACTGTTCTCAACAACATCATGGACCATAGGACCAACAACAACCTGGACCATAGGATCCTCCAGTCTTTCCACATGCACTGTGTCTAGTCAACATTCCCTGTAGGCATCTTTCTGGTTAATTCTGGTTTTATGGAATGAAAGTTATTCCTTACTGAGTGTCTGCTCTGTGTCAGAGAGGTGAAGTGAGCTCTCTAGAATCACACTAGCTAGTGTTGGGAAAGAAGGCATTCAACCTTCACATTGCATTGTATATTCCTATATCTAGATGTAGATATAGATCTAGATAGATCTAGGTATAGATTTAGATCTAGGGGACTAGATTAAGGGTTCCTGCATCCTCCTGGTTCAAAAAGACTATCATAGAGGTGGTATCATCTGGCTCACTGAACACCTACAATCTCTCAGTTCTTGTACATTCAACAAACATTTATAGAACACTTAGGGAGAAGGTTCCTTGACATTGGTCTTGGCGATGACTTTTTGGATTTGATACCAAAAGCAAAGGCAACAAAAGCAAAAATAAACAAGTGGGACTACATAAACCAAAGAGCTTCTGGGCAACAAAGGAAAACATCAACAAAATGAAAAGGCAGCCTACCAAACTGGAGAAAATATTTGCAAGGCATATATCTGATAAGAGGTTAATGTCCCAAGTATATTAAAAAACTCGTATAACTCAATAACAAAAAAAGAAAAAAAAAGTGATAAAAAAATGGCAGAGGATCTAAATAGACATTCTTCCAAAAAAGACATACAGCTAGCCAAGAGGTTCATCAAGGAAATGCAAATCACACCACATCAAACCCATAAAAACCACAATGAGCTATCACCTCACACCTGTTATAGTAAGTCTAACCTCAAAAGATAAGAGATAGCAAGTGTTGATGAGAATGTGGAAAAAAGGAAATCCTTGTGCACTGTTGGTGGGAGTGTAAATCAATGCAGCAAGGAAGGAACACAATGTAGAGGCTCATTAAAAAATTTAAAAGAGAACTACCACATAATCCAGCAATCCCATTTCTGGATAGGTATCCAGAGGAAATGAGGTCAGGATATTGAAGAAATGTCTGCATTCACATGTTCGTGGCAGCTTTATTCACAATAACCAAGATACGTACAGAAACAACCTTAACGTCTACAACAGATGAATGATTGAGAAGATGTGGTACAGATATATGATGGAATATCATTTAACTATGAGGCAGAAGGAAGTCCTGCCATTTGTAACAGCATGGATGGACCTTGAAGCATTATACTAAGTGAACTAAGTCAGACAAAGACAAATATTGTATGATCTTACACATGTAGAATCTGAAAAAGCCAAATCATGCAAACAAAGAGTAGAATGGTTGTCACAGGCTAGGGCATAGGATAAAGGTGCTGGTCAAAGGGCATTAACTTGGGGCACCTGGGTGGCTCAGTGGGTTAAACCTCTGCCTTCGGCCCAGTTCATCATCCCAGGGTCCTGGGATCAAGCCCCACATCAGGCTCTCTGCTCAGCGAGGGAGCCGGCTTCCCCCTCTCTCTCTGCCTGCCTCTCTGCCTACTTGTGATCTCTCTCTGTGTTAAATAAATAAAATCTTTAAAAAGCGGGGGGGGGGGCATTAACTTTCAGTAATAAGATGCGTACGTTCAGGGGATCCAATGCACAGCACAGGTTCGTAGTTAACAATACCGTATTATACACATCAAAGTTGCTGAGAGTAGATCTTAAATGTTCTTACCACACACACAAAATGGTAATTATATAATGTGATAGAAGTGTTAACTAAAGCCTATTGTAATTATTTTGCAATGATTACGTAAAGAGACCAAATTATCAGCTTGTATATCTTAAATGTGTACAATGCTTTATGTCAATTATATCTCAGTAAAGGTGGAACAAAAATAAAATTTAAAGAAATAACAACAAAAAAAATCCTGTTAAGTCCAATTGGCTCTATCCATTTGTGATTATATACCCATGTGCTTTACTTTTTGTTTGGTTCTGTTTTATTACAGAGCTCCTGGCCTGAGGTTCAAGGGTTCTGGGCCTCTGAGAGATTTTTATTTCCATTAAAGATCCTTGGCAACAATGGTGTATCTTGACTCCTGGAAATTGCGCTGGTTTACTGACACAGACCATTTAGGAAGCACTGAGAAGTCTGGGGTTAGGGAGAAAGGAAATAACATTTATTGAGTGCTTGGCACTATGCATTTTACATTCATTTTAATCTCTAGTTATTAGCGCACACAAAGATATTTACAAAAAAGAATTCTGTCCATTTCACAGACAAGAAAACTAACATCTAGAGAGGGTAAATGACCTTCCTGCATCACCCAGCTAGCAGGAAGGATCAGAGCTGGCATCCAAACTGCAGTGTGTCTGCCTGACACCCAAGACAGTCGAGGCCAGGCTCTTTAAAACCCAGGTGTACCTTCTCACAGAAGGTGCTTCCTACCACCAATGGGTCCCCGCAGTCACGCCAACCCCTCCATGAGAGATTACTCTGTACCCTGCTTGAAGCCCACCAGGACCACCAAGTTGTCAAAGAAAGAAGCCCTGGAGTCTCAGCAGACTTTGAAACATCCCACTTTGGTCTTGGTGCAGAGTTTGGGCTCACCCCGGACTCTCTGGGCCTCAGGCATGTTGGGCATCAAGCTCCACTTCACCTTGCTCGGGATCATGCTCTACTGCATCCCTGCCATCTCGCTCTGCTGCTGAGAATGTTACAATGGGCAGAGTTGAGAGGTCTCCGGCAGCCCTGGGAGACTGCATCTACTTCTGCTTCCCTATCGGTGTGTTCTTTCATTCTATCAGACAAGGAAATTAAATAGGTCTGGCACCATTTGCTCTCCAGAAAGCTACGTTGGCTGCTAAATCTACCAAAAAGTGTGGATTTATTTGGGTGTTCCTTTCCGAAGAGAGTGAACAGGCCTCTTCAGAGCTGTCCACAATTAGCCGAAAGTCCTGAGCTGCCGTGCCAGGCCCACCTGTCAAAAGGATGGCAGCCAAATGGGGCAGATGGGATCGGACCAAGGCCAACAGATAGCCTCTTAATTTGGCCTCAGAGTCCTTTCCCACTCTGCTCTGAGTGCCCCTGGAAAGAAGAAATCCATGGAAGGCAAGAACATGTGTCAGAAAAAACCATCCAGGAGCCTGTGCGTTAAAAACTCACCTCCAGACCACAGCGGTAATTCTTTAGGGGGGAACAAAGCTGAAAACCAAAATTAAATATTGGTTTTGCTCATGCTTTCTGGAAGGCTCTCCCTTGCCTTGTCCTCTTTATGAATAAGTGTCTACCTCTCTATCCTTCAAAGGTCATCTCCTCTCAGGAGCTTTCCCCAGCACTGCCTCCTCTCCCCACCTCCCCAGACAGAGCCCGCCCATGCTTCTTTGTGCATATTGAAACAACCTCTTGGCATAGTTGTGAGTTCATATTATTGAATATTTTTAATTTTTACACGCTCCGAGATGGGGGGTTATGGTGGATTGCAAATGTACAATTAAAATGTAAAATAAACCACATACTTTAAAGTAGGTGAAAAATCAGGGCATGGGGGAAAAGGTTTAAAACATAAGAAATAATAAAGAATGAGGTTTATGCATAGAATCCACATTCTGGGGTCTTCTACTCAGGCTTCGGATGGGCCCCAGCTTCAACCCTAATCTTTATAGGGGCCCACCCAACTCTTTGAGTGGTTGTCAGCAATGTCCTCAGCAGCATCCTTGGAATGGACGTAGTAGAGCTCATGGGGCTGTGTTAGGAAACATACTTGACTGTCCACCTATGGCATCACATCTGAGTGCCCTTCAGGGTAAGCCATTCTGCACGGTGGCCCATTCAAGGAGATTTGGCTACACAGTCTTTGCTTGGCCTGGCTAGATTCACAGACAGGCTTTACTGAATCAGAGGAACTGCAGGTCTTGCTGGCCTCCCTGGAGATTTGGAGAAGGGCAATGCAGCAGTCATGATGGATATCCATTCTCTTCATTACTGAACATCGGAGCCCCTTCCTAGCTTTATGGAATTCCCTGAGCTGACATGGATCCTCCTTACCATTGTAGAAGCTGAAAAGGGCAGCTCCTTGTTCTGCCAGCCTCCTTTGCAACGGGGAGGTGGGCAGGTGACCTGGACAGCACCAACTTGCCCCGGAGTTACGATGACAACATAGGTCCTGGCAGGGGCTGCAGAAGGATGACCTTTTGAGGGTAGCACCGGCACCCACCTTGACTGGTGGCACACAGTGACTGATGTCAGCACTATCAGTAGTGGAGATTGTGAACTCTGCATTTGGCTGAAGTCACTGTCCTGGCTGCAGGACCCTGAACCTGGTTCCCATGACCTCCTGGTGATTCTGTGAACCTCTAAGTATCCTGGTAATGAGTTTATTTTCTGCTAAAATCAGCCTGAGTTAGTTCCTGTCTCTTGCAAGAAAAAGCCTGTGTGATTCATGCAGCTCTTCTCCCCTGCCTCCTGCTACTTGTACATGGAGCAAAGGAAAGTCAAATGACTATGAAAATCAGGGCTGTGTAAGAACATAAGGACAGAACCCAGGTCTGCCCACAGAGAGTCCCTAGATGTGTGAATGGGAGAACTGAACACGTGAGGGGAGACTGTTCCAGCGCTGGCCCACCTGGAATCTCAAACCCTAGAATTGTGCTGACCAATATGGTAGCCAGTGGCCATATTGGCAGTTAAAATGTGAATTTAGTTAAAATTAAATATAATTATAAATTTGTCTTCTCAGGTGCGCTATCTCCATATCAAGTAATCAATAGCCACCTGAACCTAGTGGCTACCCTTTTGCACAGCAAAGATACATAATAGTTTCAACATTGCAAAAAGCTCCATTGAACCATGCCAGCCTACGACCTTGAGATTCCAGGGTTGAGTGGTAGGATTACTGCCTTGTTTGGCCACATCCATCTTTCTGGTGGCTGATGAGCCTGGATGTACAAAGGCAATGGGCCAGCAGTTCTGTGCTTCTCCATCCTGGTGGACCGCAAATCCATACCAGCGGGCAGGACCAGGAAACACTGGGTATACCCTGGGAGAAATGGTGGAGGTATGGGGAACCCCCCGACTACCCTCCTGCTTCTTTGTCTTGTTTACATTCCATATGCTGCGTGTTGTTGGCTGTCTCAGAGGGAAACAAAAGTAAAAGTAACTTTGAATCTAGTATCCCCATCATTCTCATGGTTCTAGGACCTGGACCGTGCTTTGCAACCCAGGGAGGGATGGAGGCTGCCTCATGTGGAGACACGTGTTAGTGGTGGGGGCTCTGTGCTTACTCAGGACTGGTGCAGTGCTTGGCTTACTGAAGTACCCAGCAAGCGTTCATCGGGTTGACACAGATCTAATGCAGACCCCCAGGGACCAGATGTAGGACAGTCAGGTAATTTTCATGCCAAATACTTTTCACTCAGGGGGTAAGGGAGATGGTATAATAATGATGACATGATGGTATATGAAATAAATGGGAGTTTAGGGTGTAAGTTCATTATAATTGGAACTATGGAAAAAAATAGGTTGCATGTGTGAAGATGTTTCGAGTTCTGGGATTTTTTTTTCTTTTAAAATTCCTTAAATATGATATATATCAGGACGATTAAGAATATGGTCAGATAGATGTGATCCCTTCTGTGAAATGAGAACAGTAATAGTGGCTACTCATTGGGTTGTATGAGGAATAAATGAGATAATGCATGAAAAACATTTAGGACAGCCCTTGGCACATGATAAATGCTAAGTACAAGATGGCTATTACTGTGATTTTGCTCTAGAAATCTGCAGGATAATAAAAGATCAAGGATCCTTGGCATCCCTATCATAGTATGGCTTTGGTCCCCTTTCCAGTGGGACAAGGCTGAGAAGGGGCCGAGCCTGGGGGTGGTTTCTGGATCCCGTCAGCCCCAGCCCTCTGCCCACAGGGCAGCCCTGCTAAGTCTCCATTGCCCGCTCTCTCCAGGAGGATGCTGCCAACCTCCTCACACCGCTTTACACTTCTTGGTTTAAGCCATGGAGGTTTGGAGGGATTTTTATTTTTAATTACAAGTCTGTCATTTTTGCAAATGATTTTTGCTTTTTGCAGCAATTCCACCCCCAAAAAATACACTTTCCAGTTTTCTTTCCATTGGCCTGTCTCCTCCCTTCTGTTCACATCACACGGCTATTAATGAGGGCTCAGTCAACAACCTGGGAGGACCCACAGAGCCACCTCCTCCTCCCTCCCTCTTTCTGTCTCTATGCGTATTTGCATCTTTCTCTGTGCATCTGTTTCTGTCCCTCCTCCCTTGCCTGTCACCCTTCTCTCTCTGTGTCCCTTGAATCTTCAAAACCCCTCTGGGGGCTGTGGTTTGGAATGCAGTCACTACTAATAAAAACCATGCCCCCCTCCCCAAGCTCTAACACACCCTCAGCAGACATATGTTGGAGGAGCAGGAAGGGGGCTGACCATCAGAAAATGGATTCCTAGGGTGCTTGTGTGGCTCAGTCATTTAGCATCTGCCTTCAGCTCGGGTCATGATCCAAGGGTTCCAGGGTGGAGCCCTTCATTCTGCTCCAGCCCTGCTCAGCGGGAAGCCTGCTTCTCCCTCTGCCACTCTCCCTGCTTGTGTTCCCTCTCTCACTGTCTCTCTCTTTCTGTCAAATAAACAAATAAAATCTTAAAAAAAAAAAAAAAGAAAGAAAGAAAGAAAGAAAATGGATTCCTCCATCCTAGGCAGGAGATCAAAATTCACCCCTCTTCTTACCACCCTCTCTCTGAAATAGAAATTACTGTACACAGGTTCCTGCCTGGAAAAACTTCTGGTTGAGGAAGTCCTGTTGCAAAACAAACCTTTAAATATCAGATGTATTGAAACGAAATCTTCGTGGCTGTTTAACTGGTTTAGTCTACTTGCAGACATACAGAATACCTAAAAATAAAATGTTTATAATTATAGCAGTGTGCTGTATCTTAACCCTTTCATAATGTATTTTTTGATATATTATCCCATTCTTTGTCTCTCAGGAAAAACTTTTCATAGTGGAGAGGTGGTATTTTTTTTTTAATTTATGTATATGTTTTTGAGTGAAAGAGAGTGGAGGGAGGGGCAGAGGAAGAGGCAGCAGACTCCCCACTGAGCACAGAGCCTGCAAGTCCAGCACAGGCCACAGTCCCACCACCATGAGATCATGACCTAAATGGAAACCAAGAGTCAAACAGACACTTAAGCAACTGAGCCACCCAGGCACCCCAAGGTGGCATTATTATTATTGTCTCCATTTTTAAGAATGGAAACTGAGGTTCAGAGAGACACAATGATTTGCCCTCTGTCCCAAAGTTTCATTGTCCGGGGCCCCCATCCACTGGGGACCTTGAGGCCCTCACTCCCCTCCATGGCCTCAGCTCTTGGACTCTATGGTTCCCTCCAGAAATTCCAAACAACTCAGACCGAGCTTGCCCCAGAGAGTTGGTGTGGCTTGTATGCACATGGTGTCTTCTATAAATCCTGGTCTAGGGCCACAGGAGCTGGCTGGGGCTCCACGCTGAGTGCCGCTCAGAGATCTAATCACGTTCTCGGTTTTAGTCATGGCAGTGAATCTTACAGCGGAGCTGCGAGAGCCAAAGCAGAAACCCTGGTGACAGAAGGAAGTCTCGGAGGTTTGGTGGAATAAATGACTCAAACACTTGGGTTTCTCTAAAAGCGATGAAACTTAATTTGTGGTATGATACTGGGATAAACGGAATGTAATCTACAGCATTGTCCTAGCTCATCCAAATCGTATCTTCTTTTTCCATGTAAATAATTGGGAAAAAAAAATTGCAGAGACCTTCTGGAGCATTATCTTATTTAGATCTGATTTTAACCAGAATGCGAAATATTTCATACTGAAGGCAAGTGCATAGTCGCTGTAAATGCAAGGCGAAGTTCAAGGTGAAGTAGCTCCCCGGTATGATGGCAAATGCAAATGTTTAAAGCTACTCAACAATTTTCCCCTTGCAGCTGCCCATTTTATCTCTTGCAAAACTAGTAATGATACAAGCAGTTGATTATGGTTTACAATAGCAATAAACCTCTCACAATTGGTTGTTTCCAAAATAAATAGCCATTCTGTTAAATGTTAAATAACAAGTCATAAACTGCTGAAAACAACCAATTTCTTGTGGATTATTGCCTGAATAAATTTCAGCGGGAAAGGCAGATCATTAAGCCGTGAACACCACAGATCAAAACTACCGAAATTAAAAAAAAAAAAAAAATCAATCAATCAACTAATCCATGAAGAAGAACTCCTGTCTTACCAACCGAATCACACCACATATCCTAACATATTCTTTGGATCCACTCCTTTCGGTGGTCACCGTTAGCTCTCTTCTTGCCCGAATCCTTACGCACTCTTTCAGAGATGGAAGAGTATCTAGCCTGGTGGTGAAATTGGCCCACTCCGAAGGCAGACAATTTCACACAGCTGCGTTCTATAGGCATCACCTGTAAAGTCTACAATATTCCAATTGATAAAACAGAGACCTGTCCACTAAGTTACACATTTGAGTCAAAGCTCAGTGGCAAATGTATTCAAACCGCAGCTCTAAGAGAAGCTGTTCTCACAAGAGGAGCCAACTTCATGAGAGTGATTGACAGAAGATTCCTCGCCATAGCAACCGGGGTTATCTCTCTGGAATAACAACATTAACCTCCTTCATAGCCGGCTTTTCATCCTTAAGTATAAAAGGCAGTGGCATGCATCTTGCGTGATCCTTTACTTTTATTTTTGAGTGAATAGTTAGCATGTAGATAAAATAGGACGAGAGGCGGGGGATCCAAATGAATTTCAAATTTCTCCTGGAAAAAGCACGTCAATGGGTCTTGTGGGTCGAACGGTTAAAGGACAGGAAGGATGATGGCAGAGAGATTTCTGTTCCTCCATCATCTTTAAAATAGCCTACTGCATTGTACTGATTTGTTTTGGGCATTTGTGGGATTAGGCTGGAGACCTTTTTCAGATCATATTCCTGCCTCATTCTTTGGCCTCATAACTCCTGATACATGTGCACATGCTTGCACACACACACACACACACACACCCCACACGCCCCTACCTTAGCTGTGTTCAAGTAGTGAATAATAAGTGGTCTGTGGGAAATGCATCTTCTATCTGGGAAAATATGCATATGCTATCACTTTTTTGAAAGACATTGTTAAATGGATCCTAACCCCTTTTCATCTTACTCTTGGGTTCTGTGGAAGTCTTAGACGTCAGTGCATTAAAATGTCACTGAGGCACTGAGGCAGCATCTTGCTTAGATCCCATGCTGCTACTCTGGGCCCTCCTTCTACCACCCGACTCTGCAAGTGAAAAGCGAAGCGCTCCAGCCTCAAGGAACACTTGGACGGTGATGAGGAGAGACAGACCATAAACCTGGACGGGCCGCCGCCGAATCTCGTTCTCCCCATTTCGTATCCTGGCTCAGAATCATTTCCCAAGGGAGTCTGCTTAATTGCAAATGCTACCTTGACAGGTTGAGCAATCTTTCTTGAGGCTTGTGTATATCATTCAAAGTCACAATCTTGCAACCTGAGTCCCCAGTGGTAATCTCAGAGAATTTTCATCCTCTGCTGAGGGAAGGGACTAGGTGGGAAAGGAAAAAAGGTGTCACCTGGGTTATAACGAGATGACTCCGGGAATATGGGATTGAAAACGAGCAGAACAGCAGGGGCTGAAAGAGGGGGAAGGTAGCAGAATCCTTCCAGGCAAAGCTCTGACCTGATTTGGATTTAAGCAAACCAGTGAGCCAAAAAGGAATGGCAACAGATTTCAAAAAAATTGTTCTGTGATGCAACTTTGTACTAAGTTTGGAAGTAGGAAGAATTTTTTGAGAAATCCATTGTATTGGACCCAAACGCTGAAGATCTCCTCAGATTCCCTTTATGACCACCTTACTTCCGAAGGTGCTGCCCATTCCCTCAGCCCCCACTGACAGTGCTGTTGCCTTTGCCAAGCTCTGGAATTGCCCGGATGCCAAGCGGAGGCTGTAAGCCTCATAGCCTCACTGCCAAGCTCATTCATTCCAAGTTGCTCTCCACCCTGGGAGTTAGATGTAATGCCACAGCCATGGGACATGGGACCTGGTTTCCTGAGTGGCTGCTGAGGGACCAGATGACACCCAGAAGAGCAGGGTGTTGCCTCCCTGGGAGTGAACCTGGGCTCAGGTCACTGGAGATGGAGAGCCTCTTCTGTCTCTAACCTGGGGTACAGCTTCTGCTGGCAAACCTACAGCGGTTCCTTGGGCTGAGGGGACACACGCAGAGCAGCCTGTGTCTTCGGCCACCCACCAAGAAGCAGTGCCTGGGGCAGCACCATCACATCACCTCGCTGCTCGTCTTCCCTGCCTTTCCGCCCATGTTCTTCTCATCCTCCCCACTCTAGGGTTTTACTTCCCAAATACAGTAGCTGTCCTCTGTCCTTGCCTCAGTCTCTGCAAGCAGGATGTGGCTGAGAAAATCACCTCTAAGAGTCCTACTCAGGGCTCTGGCAATGTTCTCTAAACAGCTTTTAGGCAAATAAATGGGCAGTGAAAAGTATAGCCCTTCCCTCTCAGAGAGTCCAAAGACCCTCCCTTTCGTTTGTTGAATGATTCGTGACCCACAGCCAGCTCTGGAAGCCATGAGTTTCCTACAGACGGAGGCAGGAGAAAGAGTTGGTTATTTGCTTTTAAGAAATAGCGTTATGGGCCTTTCTTATTCATCAACAAAGGTATTGAACTGGGAGAAAAATAAGCCTCTTTGCGTCCAAGGTGTTTGCAATTAGTTTCTTTTAAAACAGAAAGAAATGGGGGCGCCTGGGTGGCTCAGTGGGTTAAGCCGCTGCCTTCGGCTCAGGTCATGATCCCAGGTCCTGGGTTCGAGCCCCACATCGGGCTTTCTGCTCAGCAGGGAGCCTGCTTCCTCCTCTCTCTCTGCCTGCCTCTCTGCCTACTTGTGATTTCTCTCTGTCGAATAAATAAATAAAATCTTAAAAAAAAAAACAGAAAGAAATGTATTTTAGTAATCCAAAGAACAGTAGCAACAGCCGCAAATTGCTGGTGTTAGCAGACTGAGGAGACTTAAGGTGTCCTTTTGAAATGCACAGAGGTGGCATTGCTTTTCCTGGTTGAGAGGAAAGAACACCGATGCTCCTGCTCTCCCACTCAATGCTCTCCTCATGAAGTCTTGCTAAACCCTGTGGCTCATGTAAATATTTCATTATTTACGGGTGTGTTGGTTTATTCATGTGTCTGCCTCAGCCATCCTGTGTCCTCTCTTTGTTTCTCGGAGTCTGTGTGTGACTGGTGGGTGGCAGCTGGTGCTAATGAGGCCAAAGTCTGGGTACAATCCCTGCAGGGATCAGTTAACTTCACTCTGCTCCACTTGCCAGGACTGCACCCAGCCACTCTGGTTGGAGCCTGTGCGTGTGACCCTGGGCGAAGGGCACACCAACAGAAAGGAGGGAGTGGCAGGAGATAAATGGCTCCACACGCTGACTCCACCTCTCCTGGAGAAACAGCAATGCCCCATAATACCTCTACCCTCTGCAAAGGTCCACACTGATTTGCTCTAAGATTACCTATTAGATCCTGGGAGGTGACATTTGGGAGATGACATCCTCTCGAAGGTGATTGTGCATGTGTTTTTGGAGCGTTCAATTTTCATTAAATGAGCAAGTATTTTATTTGCCGGTTACCTGCCACACATTAAGGACTGTTACACACTTCTTTTGCCTCAATTCCCTGGCATGTTTGTTGTTCACTTACTAGAGTACACCAAAGGCTCTGGTGGGGGAGGCGGGGAGAGCAGTCTGTGGACATCAGAAAATAAACTAGGTGGAGTTAGAGATTTTGTAACGGGTTTTGAGACTAGAGCTACGGCAGTTATAGTGTGGGGGTCAATAAACAATAAATAGAAAAGCTAGTAAAAAACCAGTGTGTTACCTGATGATAAGTGCTAAGGAGAAAATTAAAGCAGGAGCAGGAATGGAGGTGGCTGGGAAGGATTAGGTGTTTATAAAGATGGCAGTCAACAGTTACCTCACGGAGGAGTGACATTACCGCAAGGACCTGACAAGGGAGAGATAGCTGTGTGAATAAGAGGCGGGAGAACATTCCAGTCAGAGGGAACAGCAAAGGTAGAGACCATGAGAGGGGAGCATGCACAACATGTTTGAAGATGAGCGAAGGGGTCAGTGTGGCTGAAGCAGAGTGAGCAAAGGGGAAGCGAAGGGAGATGCAGCAAGAAGGAAGGGAGGCTGAAGTGTCAGGGAGGGTCTACAAGCACTTGTAAGGGTGTTGGCTTCTTTCTGAAGAAATCAGAAAACAGTTCATCAAAGATAATACTTTGGAGCTGGATCTTAAAGGCTGAGTCGTGTTAATACATTCTCCCATGGAAAGAGGTATTGCCAGCCCTACCATGTAATTTGGGAGTTGACATTTGTATGTATCAGCGTGGATTGTCAGACTTGAAGACTGACTGAAGTTAACATCTACTCCCTGCCCTCGCCTCACCCACCCTGTCCCTAAGTGCATCTGCGCTGCAAGCCTGGGCATCACGTGTGGTCCTATGGCGGGAACCTACACTCTATTCTCACTGGCATGACTTTTCCCACCAGCTGAGCAAATGGGGGCTCAGAACAGATGTAGGAGAGTAAAGGGCTGAGTCATTTCTTGCCCTGTAGAGTTAAAGTCATCAGTTCATACCTGACCAAGAATCATGAAAATTACCTCACGAGGCAACTCAACGCCAAATGAGTGAGGAAGAAAGCAGACGCTCCCTGAGTTCCAAGCAAGAGAGGGCCATCTCAGGGTGACTTGGGCGGGGGTTGTGTGTTGATGAGGGGTTATTGTGGAACACATAGAGGAGGGGGAGATTTGAGTAGGTCGTGAAACATGGCTAAGATGTGGATCCATGAACAGGAGAAAGAACACTACAAATTTATGTCCCTGTGTGATGGACAGTAGGCTATTTTGGACATGTTCAGGATTGAGGAAGACTGTCCAGGCTAGAACAGAATGGCTGTACTGGGAAAGAAGAGAAAGGGGCTGGCAAAGAGTAGGGCAAATAGTGGAAGTCCTGGCATGCCAGACAGAGAAGTTTGGACTGGTCCTAAGGGCGACTCTCTGCTTTGGACGTCAGGGTTACAGCAGATGGAGCCATGTCTGTCCCCTTTATGCATCTATTTATGTATGTTGTAGCTACTCCAGATATCAAATGCAGGAGACCCAGTTAAATTTGGATTTCGGATAAACAACAGATCATTTTTCAGCATAAGTACATCCCATGAAATATTTGAGACACAAATACAGGACACCCAGGTAAATTTGTATTTCAGATAAACAATAGACAATTTATTTTTATTTTTATTTATTTATTTTTTTTACTACAAGTCAACAAGTTACCTGGGACCTACTGAGACTGAAAAAAAAAATCCATGGTTATAGGAAGTTCAAATTTAGCTGGACATTGGGTATTTTTCTGTGTTAAGTTTGGGAACCCTAGTGTATGGTGCTGAGAAGTGCTGCTTTTTGACCCTATGAACTCCAGGGCAGGGTCCCCTTCTGTTACATGAACAAGCCTGGAGAGCTTTGCCCCCAAGGAGCTCATTTCTCAGCCACCTTGGGTGCTGGCCCAGCTCTCCGATGACTCCAGTGTGTGAATTACCTATGAGATCTGCTGGACACCCAGCTGTCTCCCCGAAGGACAGCAGCAGTTCCCCAGATCCGCCTCTCTGGAGTTGAGCACAGCATAGCCATCCTGACTTTGGCCCACAGAGCAGTAACAACACAGAGAATCGATAGGAAGCCCCGACGTGTGGAGTGGGCTGGGGTACAAGGGGCTACCCTGAGCCAGATTGATTGCACAGGCAGGCTGTCCATCAACCAAGCAGGCATGCTGAAAGGGGATGGTGTCAGCAGCCTTGACTTTCATGGATAAGACTCTTCAGAAATCCCTGAAGATCTGACAGCCTCGAAGGGAGAACCAGCAACTTCTTTCCATTCACTAATGCAATGCCTGGGGGAGTTACATTATATTCTTTTTCTCCCCGTTTCTTTTTTAAATACAAAGTTGAGGGTTAAACACCCACCCAGGTCTTCTCTCCTTCAGGACTCTGTCTCTTAAATGTGGTCCTTCATTCATGTAGGCACCAAAGCCAAAAACAGAAAAACGAAGAGAAGTTGCTTTGAAAGTCTAGAATGTGCTGCACCCTGGTCATGAGCATTTTTTTAATAGATTACGGTGTTTTGTCCCTTAGGAATTCTAGGAGATAGACAATACTCTCCCCATTTCACAGATTCAGAAATAGAGACTCAGCAAGGCTAAGTGATCTGCTCAGGGCATCCTGCTAGTAGGTCAGAACCTGGGTTCAAACTTGGGTCAATTTGACTTAACACTACTGCCCACTCACAGACCCACTATGCTACCAAACCACTGGTTTGGTAGGCTAGTTTGTCCCTGAATATTCCTACATGATAAAAAAGATTCCTCTTACTATTGCTGGTTGCTTTTAAAAAAGTCAGGTACCTTTCTGCTCTCAGGTGATTTCCTTCCCACTGGTGTTGTTAAATAACCACTCCCGGCCCCTTTGTGCTATGAAGACATTCACCTTTCTGCATCTCCATTTATGCGTGAGGTCTTCAAGGTCAGCATCAGCCTTTTTCTATTAAGTGTGTCTCTTTCTACCTGCAGGGCCTAGAATACTGCTTGGCATATAGTAGACTCAAGAAATATCTGCTGTTGGATACTATTATTTCTAATTCTCTTTTCCACATGTGTAGGGATCTCTAAGGATGCTGTCGTGTTGATGTGTTTCATTTGTGACTGCTGGTCTTCTGCATTCTTATTTATATAAAGTTTTTGTTTGTTTGTTTGTTTGTTTGTTTTCCACAGTGGGTTTTATATTTTCCTGTCCTCACTGAGGACTCAATTCACTAGTCAATACCAATACTGAAAGAAGGTTCCTCCATGGCTGAAAGACTGGACAAGCATGGTTGCCAGATGGCTATATTTGCAGAAGCCCAAGCTAGTTTTCTCAGTTGTTCGTCTCTGCCATTTGGTGGGAGGGTTTGGAAAGAAGCAAACCCAATGAGAAACCAAACTTCCTGGACTTAGGATCTTAAGACCAATCTGCATTCAGTCACAGTGATATAGGGAGGGAGTATCAAGAGAAGGGGGTAGAACACATCGAGGAAAGAGGATGACAGATTAGTTCTGATTCTTCCTCCTTCCAAAAACTTCACAGGAAAGAGTCACCCTAGTTTTGAAAAGAGCATATGTTCCCACAAAACCTTCTAGGAAGTAGATGGACAAATTTTATCATGGTTCTGAAGAATGAAGTATGGGTATAAAAGGAAACATGTGATCCCATGTGTAGGATGGCCCTTCAGGGATGAACAGGCTGTGGGGCTGGTAGTTGTTCACGGACAGGCTGAGGGGGTGGCGTGGCTCTCGAGCCTGGCCACCGGACGCTCAAGCACGAAGGAGGTCTATAAATGGAGATCATGGCATTTAGGCATTTTCCATCTTTATGGTCCTCTCAGGTCTGAGGTCCTTCAAGGGGTTTTATGACTCACAGTGATTGCCCTGTCACATTAATTCATTTCACATCGGCTGGTTTTTTATAGATCCTATCTGGGGCGAAGACGACTGTGACAGAAATCTGGACTTGTTCTTGCTGACAGAGTTAAATTTGGTCTGTGTTTCTTCTGCATAAGAAGAAAGCCTGAATGGCACTGAACAACTGTCTTGAGGGCATGTCCAGAGCTGAGTTTGTCTCGCTCATCTTCAACCTTTTATTGTTTTTGTTACTGTACATATATTTCAGTGATGTCAGGATTTTTTAAGGCTCTACCTTGGGAGAAGCTCAAGAAATGGTCTGTGTGAGGCTAAGACAGTTTTATGCATATGATCCTGGCTGTTTATTGATCCCATGGAATAAGAAACCATTTGGAATACCTTGGCTGTGAGAAATACAACCCTTGACCAGCTAAAGCCATTTGTCTGCCTTCCCTGTCGAGGCAAGCACGTTTAAACGTCCTCACCTGGGAAGAACTTCTTGGAAAGAATATTTCATGCAAAACGAATACACTTCTTAGACTTGAATTGCAATTTGGATAAGAAAAAAATGAGCTCATTACTTCCGGGAATACATTTTGTTAGAGGCCATCTTGAAAGCAAGAGCAAAGATGATTCAAGGGTGCTCGTGAATCATCTATCTTGGAGTAGATTTTGGATATATTTTGCTCCCCATCCTGTATGAGGGGCTCGGGGCTGGGACTTCTGATACAGTTGATTTAATGCTGTTTGTTACTAGTGAGGAGGCCCCAGTAAAGTTCAGAATTCTAAAATAAAGTGCTAAAATATGCTGGGAGGAAATGGAGAACATTTCTCAATTGCTATCTTGAGGGCTTTACGGATATTTACTGAGTAAAAAAAACCCTCCAAAAATTAGTCAGATTTATACTTTGTATACATTTAGAATTTGAAAGAATGTTACTTTGCCCTCCAGAGGTTCTGTTTTGTTTTTTAAACTAGTCACTTTGTGAAATGCATTCTATGAGGAATGTTGAAGAAACGTCCAATCAATATTTTCAGTTTCTGCTGCTTCGGGGGCACCAACCGTGCCCAGAAATTTCTTCCTTACAACCTGCCGCTTCCAAATTACTGATCTTGGAAGGCAGCTGACTGAGTGGTATATGAGGACTTCACTAGAGAATGGATTTTCACAGCCCATTGTGAGGTAATATGGGCTGTGGTCCCTGCTAGGGACTTGGTTACACATCTGTTGCAGCCATGAAATTTGTCAAAGTTGGAGGAGGGCATTTGACTACAGAAACCTTAGATGTTTAAGTAAAAAAGATACCCCCCCACACACAGAATATGATCATCATCATCACCATATGGATTTTGAGAAGTTGCTCTTCAGAGAATGACCCAGAGGGGAAAGACTCTTTTGAATGCACAGCCTCTCACTCAGCATGTGGGATGTAGGAAGTGGTGTCTGGCCTAGGGCTCCTCTCCCAATGTCATGGATATCATCCAGGGTATGTGTTAAAACCAGTTATCAACCCTTTTTAAATTTTTCCTTCTCAAATGCTAATTTGCATGTGAATTCCACGGGAGCTTGTTAAAGTTCAGATTTGGGTTCAGTAGGTTTAGGTGACACCCAAGATTGTTCCTTCCCAGCAAGCTCCCAGGTGGTACTCAAGCTGCATGCCAAGGATCCATCTTCTCCCTCACACTTAGAAACACAACCTTTCTGTCTGGTGTCAACAGGCCTGAGATGGGCATCTCCTTTAGGGTCTGGCTGAACCTTGGCTACTCAAGTTTGCAACACAAGGGAAGAAACCAAAGGGTTGAAACTCGTTTGGAGAGGGACAGGGTTTACCGAGGTAGAATGGGGGAGATGTGGACACTGGGGAGCTAGAAAGAGGGAGGTAGCTGGGTAGGGACCACAAGGAGAGTGAGGATCAGGAGAGAGGAAGAAAGGCGACTGTGAGAAATGCCTGTGCCACCAGCATGTTTGACAGGCCCAAGTCTAGTCCTTCCTTCCATGACCAGTCAGTGCTCAAATGAAATCCACGAAGAACTTCTGTTTCTCCATATGGTAATGCTACTGTGAGCTATACCTAACCCTTTAATAAAGACCTTTTTACTAGCTTGGGGCATCTGGATGGCTCAATTGGTTAAGTGTCTGACTCTTGATCTCAGTTCAAGCCTTCATCTCAGGGTCATGAGTTCAAGCCCTGCATTGGGCTCCACACTGGGCATGGAGATTACTTAAAAAAAAAAAAAAAAAAAAGACCTTTTTACTAGTTCCATCATAATCCTCTTACTACCATACATGTTTCAGCTGCACACAATGGGGTACCTCCTAGTTTTTATTTATCATTCTCTTTCAGTCCTGCTCTTCCCTGCCCTTAGACAATACCTAGGGCAGAATGCATAACTCTTCTGGTTATTTCCAGGTGAAAATGTCCATTCTTATTAGCAGACGTGAAAAACTCCAAAACAATCTGATATCAAAATTGTTATCTCTCATCTTCTTTAAGCTGTTCTCTTCTCTCTAGCTCAAGCCAGATTCAGAAACTTGCAGGGAAGGAAGATAAAAACAATTTCCTCCCCTCCCTCCTGCTCTTTTGCTTTGGGTTCCAGCTGGACTGGGTTTGGTGAGAGGAGCAGCAAAGGAAGGTAAAGATCTTTTCCACCTGAACCCATGGAATCTGCCATTAGTATCCTCTGCGTGGCTTGGGCCTAATTGAGCTGTTCCCTGACAGTAATTTCAATAACAGCATTTACTCAGTAATGTTGACGGCACTGTTTTTTTTGTTTTGTTTTGTTTTGTTTTGTTTTGTTTTGTTTTGTTTCTGTGGGAAATGAAGGTCATCAAAATAACCCACTGTTGTTATTCAGGGTTTGCAAAGTGCTTTTCTCCTTCTTGATTTCATAAGCTGTTCTCCCTCAAGGAAAGCTCTAATTCCAACCCTAAAAGTGGGCCTCACTTAGGAGACTAGTAGGAAGGCCTGAGGCATTTCCCCGAGTGACCATGTCCAGATGGCTCTTCACTTCATAAGAAAGTTCTTGGTCTCTCAGTCGCCTGACCAAGAAGTCTGCTCAGGACAGGCTTCTCCCCACACCTTTCCTCAAAATACATAGACAATTGGTGGTGGTTGGAATTGAAAAATTTCAAGTCCCCCTGGTAAGAATTGGTTGGATCATGTCGAAATAGTATATTCTAGCATTCAGAGTAAGATGCCATGGGAAGAGGAAAAAAAGAGAGAGAAAAGGGGGCCCATGTTCCCCAGTGGGTAGATATCAGTGGTTCTGAGTGGGTCAACCCTATACTGGCAGGGCAGCCCTGACACCCAAAAGACAAATGCCTGACTAGGAACAGTGTCAAGTGTTGACCCTTTGGCCAGAAAAGTCAGATTATGTTCATGCCACAGTCCTGCATACAGAGTAAGAGTTAATCCTTAATTTTGTTCTCATTCACAAGAAGGCATCAAGTTTTTAAAAGACCCCTCTGATATGAGTTGACTTATGCCCTCCCACACACATTCAGAAAAGATGGGAGTTGAAGTCCTAAACCCCCAACCTCAGATATGACCTTATGAGGAAATAGGGTCATAACAGATATAATCAGTTCAGCTGAGGTCATATTGGAATACCGTGGGCCCCTAATCCGATATGATTGGGGTCCTTGTAAGAAGAGGGCTATCTATACACAGAAACACTCAGAACACCCTAGGACCACAAAGGTAGACGTTGGACTGATGCACCTTAAGAGTGAGGAGTCCCAAAGCATACTGACAACAAACAGAAACTAGGAAGAGAAAAAGAAGGATCCTCCCGTAGAGCCTTCAGAGAAAGCCGGCTCCCTGCGGATGCCTTGATTTCAGACTTCTAGCCTCCAGAAGTGTAAGCGAAAAAAATTTCAGTTGTGTTAAGCCACCCAGTTTGTTAAGCGGCCCTAGCAAACCAGTAGGACCTCTTACGGTCCTTAGAGCAGGTAATCTCATTGACTTGTGATCTCACTGAGTAGACCGGAAGCTCCGAAGACTCCCTACAGCCCACTTCCTAACACAGATCACAGTGCTTGCTCGTAAATATTGGCTGAATGAACACATTTTAGGAGTTTAGATCTTAATGGTTTATTTAATACGACTAAAATATAAGAATTAACAAGGGAGAGATGGTTGCTTAAATTGCATTGGTGTGTATATTTTATTCATAACAGCATTACATAATCTCACTTACGATTTGCACAAGTGAATTATTATGCTGTCATTTGAAACTCCCGTCTGTGGCTTCTCCTTGCTACTTGAAGGAAACAGAACAGAAGTCTTCATCTCCCCTCTGGGTGTTAAAGATAATTGTTGTGTTAGTCAAATGACAGACCCTGGTCTTTACCCCTCTTAACTTCTTAGCATCTTCTCCGGTTTCTCACTGGAGCTGGAATGGCTGCTGGGGGACTCTTCCTGCCTATGAGATTTACATTATTGGAGATTTAAAGCAAACACTATTTCAGAACCAGCAGTAACTTCAATAATTGACTGACGTTAATGCCCCAAGGCACAATCTCAGATTATCAATTTAACTTACCTGGTTTCTAATCGTTAAGAAGTAGCCAACATCTGGATGACTGCTGTGTGCCTAGGAGGCCATGACAGGAGGGACCCAGTGCCTTGGAGGAATTTGTGAGGTTCATCTCACTGGGTCTTTATTTCTTCATGGATTCCTTTTCTGAATAGCAACTTAAAAGATACTAAAGTTGACAGGGACAACGGCACATGTGTGTGTGTGTGTGTGTGTGTGTGTGTTCATCCAAGAACCAGAGCCAGCAGAGGTAAAGGACCAGGGAGGACCCACATGCAATCTTACAGAGAATGTGGAAGAAAATAAACGGGAGACAAGAGAAAGAAAAATGGAACTAATTAGAGAGGTTCTCAATTTCTGTAATGATTTTGTTTCTCTTTTCACAACTGCTGGTTCTTTGTATCTAAAGATTCTACTTCCATTGGTGATGTCATTTACTTCCTGTTGAAATGAGATGAGCCGTGATCTTTTGGGGGACTTCCTGTTCTGATCCTGACAGAGGCCATGCCCTCCAACCTCCTCCTTAAATCTATCACCCAGAAGCACATTTTCTTCAATCTGGCTTTAATTCAGTCCAATAAGCATGAGAGATTTGTTGACCTTATGCCAAATACAATGCTTGACAGTTGAATACAAAGATAAGTTAAACATAGCTGTAGATCATGAGGCAGTTATAATCTGGAGGGGGGAGTAGTGCATTGCATTGATATGGTAGAGTCCCTTCATTTTCTCTTCATAAAGGTGACTTTTGCCAACCCTTAGAGAAGAGTCAAGAGGTTAAGTCACATTGCCTCCCAAATATGGAGTCTTATCTAGCATCTCCTGGGTCATGAGTCTCTTCTCTGCAGCTGGCTCTGTAGTTTATCCCAGAAGGAACTCACCCAAAGGGCTGGACCAGGTCTCTCTCTCCCTGGGCTACCCTTTGCTTCGTCCTCAACCCCGTCCACTACTTCAGACCACAGTGTAGGTGCATGAAATTCCTTACTGGATGCTTATTGATTTGGAGGTTCTACCTAATCCAGAAATGGTACAAGTTGCCACCTTGGGAATAAAAAGGTTGGATCCACTTCATTGTGGGCCCAGCAAGTGCTAAATGACCTTGAGAGTCTAGGTCTTCTGGGCAACTCTGGACTATAGCATTGAGGGGGTGGGGGCACCCAGGGTCAAATTGTCCTTTCTTACTCCTTCCCCAGAATTGAAGTTATAAGGCCCCCAGTGAAGGCCAGCTGATCTCCCCCATTGAGTCACAGATGGAGGAAGAGGAACTAAGGGACAGACACCTGGCCCAGCCTCCCCACAGCAGGCCCATCTGGTTTGTGACCTCCTCCTCATGCAGCCTGGGAAGACAAGGGACCCCTTAGCCTTAGCACAGACAGGCCAGGAGAGCAAGGAAAGGGCTTCCTCACCTTTAAGGCCAAGTACCCCTACCTGCTGGAATAGGGCATGTGATCCCAGGAATTTGTCAGGAATTTGTCCTCTGTCAACGCATTAAGCAGACCAATTCCTCCTCCTTTGGGAAGAGTGAAGAGAGGGTGAGAAGAGAGGACACAATATGCATCTCAATACTTCTTTCTGATCTTGAGGTGGAAATCCTTTTCCTCCATGAAAATGTGTGTGCGCCCTCAGTGGAAGAGGCAGCCGGGAACGTTCCCAGCAGTGAGACAAGACAAACAACTCTGAAGAGTATTTGCAAATAAGTAGGGAGAATTAGAACTGAAATTCTAGGTAGACATTTCCTTGTGCCACACCTTCCAGACTTGGGCCCATACATGGAGTTTGTCCCCTCACATAGTCCCCTCCCCAGCTCTGGTCTTGGATTTCTTCCCTCTGGTCGCCCACCCTACAGCTGCTTCCCCAGATGCCAGTGCAGGGACCCCAGACTTGCACTGGGAAAATGCTATGCTTTTCCAAAGTTTCCTTCAAGAATTCTGTAACCTTTGCCTCCACACGCAATGATGTTTCCCACTCAGTCATCACAGCTGCCGGACAGGGTGGGCTGAGGACAGCTGACAGGCCCCGGGAGCCTGTGGACTGGCCATTTGCCTTATTGGGTCATCTGTGACGTTGCACCTCATGAGTCTAGCACAGACTTTCCTCAGAGACCACACCACCTAATCCTAGAATCTACAGGGAAAAAAGGGCTGTTTCCAATTTGCCTGCTTTTGGCAGGAATGGTGGGCGCCGCTCTGCCCCACCCTCCCAGGCCCGGGGCCTTCCTGAGGTCATAAGGAGGGGCTCATGGGTGCAGAGCGAGACTGCCCTGCCTCGGATTACATTGTCTTGATCCCGGTCTTCTAATAAAAAGCGTGTTGGAAGCAGTTCACCCCCAAATAGACATTGGATAAATGAGCTTATTCAGGGAAGAGAGGGCAAGGACTCCATGGGAAATGCTGAGAAACTTTTGAAGGTTTCAAAGATTAAAAAGCTTAAATGCAGGCCGGCAACCGAGGAGGCACCCGGAGGCGGCTCTCGGGGAGAGAAGTGCAAGCAGAAGAGATGGTGAGAGCAGAGCGGAGGCCTGGAGCTGAGGAAGCGGCCCTCCGCGTCTTCGGGCAAAATGAGGCTTAGTCTGGCTGTGGTGGGGGCCATCAGATCGGAGGCGGGAAGATGCGCAACGGCAGCGGCCGAAAGCCAGGCTGTGGGGTCCAGACTGCATACCAGAGGCATCCTCGGCTCCCGAAGGTGTCTCAAGAGGGTGATCACATCAGAGCAGGCTCCTGGAAGTGAATCCCCCTGTGGTGTCGTCAGGGCCTGGGGAGAGAGAGGGCCAGGAAGAAGGGGGAAGGGCCAGCCCGTCAGGATGAGGAGGAGGAAGATGATGACGGAAGGTAAGCCTTATAATGGCATTCACGGCTTCTGGCACTTAGAATCCATCCCCACAACACCATGGTGAGGGAGGCAGCTGTTCTCACCGTTTACAGATAAGAGAAAGAAGGGACAGAGAGGTTAAGTCACTAGTTCACGGTCCCCCAGGTCATAGGTGAAAGACCCAGGATACAGTTAGGGGCACTAATCTGTTTATTCAGGCAAAACACAATGAGGGCCTGAGCAAAAGTGAGGGGCGGTGGAGGCACGGTGTGAACTCATAGAATCGGAGGCCACCGGGATGTGTGATGTGTGATGGCAGGAGGCCAGTGGGAGGGATTGGAGAAGGAAAGGTGAAAAGGATTGCCCAGCTTCTTGTTGTAGGTCTCCAGGAAATAGCAGTACCATCACCGGGATAGGGGCGCCTGGAGGAGGAGCTGGTTTGCAGAGCAAGATGGAGCGATGGTGTCGGGAACCGGCATCTGGGTTCTGAGCTACCACAGCCTGCAGTAGCTTTTGGACCACCTCCCTCCTTTCTGCTGTCCTACAACTCCTCTCTCGATGCTGAGCTCTACCTGATGTAAAGCAGGTCCTCTTATGCCCTTGGTAGATCCCCGCAGTGTCTTCCTGGCACACAAATAGATAGTCTGGGCTACTGACTCCGGCCGTCAAAGCCTCCCAGTTGTGGCTCCGGCCGGTCCATCTGACACCATCTCACAGCTGGCTCCCGTCGCGCACAGAGCCCCACCTGCCCCTCCTGCCCACTGCCCAGAGCCGGCCTTTCTGGCCCTGCCTTGCTCCAGGACACACAGGCTCCCACGGACCTTCTCAGGACAGAGAGGCCTGCTTTGGTCGTGTCGCCCAGGGTGGCGCCTCTAGTCACCACCTATCGCAGGCCCGGGCATATCCATCACCAGCAGTGTACTCATGTTTCCCTGTGCATGTATGCGTTCACTCCCTGTGGCTGCGGAAACCCATCACCACTCACTTGCTGACTTGAAACAACACAAGTGTATCCTCCCACAGTTAATGCAGGCCGTAAGTCTGAGGTCAGCATCCCCGGGCCAAAATCAAGGTGTCAGTCAGCAGGGCCATTCTCCCTCTGGAGGCCCTTGAGGCAAATTCACTCTTGCCTCTCCCAGCAGCACTCCTTGGTTCGTGGCTGCTAACCTCCAGCCTCCGAGGCCGACATCTTCTCTCAGCTCCATTTTCGCATCACCTTCTCTGTCCATCTGTGTCAAAACCTCCCTCTGCCTCCCTCTTAGAAGAACATGTGTAATTGCACTGGAGGCCCGCTCTGATCAGCTCCCATACCAAGAGCCTCCCCTCAATCACACCCACAAAGCACCTCTTTCCATGCAAGGTGACATTTCCGGGCAAGGTGGCATTTCCAGGCAAGGTGGCATTTCCATGCAAGGTGGCATTTCCGGGCAAGATGGCACTCACAGGTTCCAGGGATTAGGGCCTGATATCTTCTGAGGACCATTATCCTGCTTCCCGCAATGTCTGTTTCTCTCAATGGCTCCGTGGAGGAAATCTGCTCCACCCCAGGCACCTAGAACCTTGCCCACAACGGAGAGATTCTTAGCTGCTATTTACCAAGGGACTAAATAAACTAATATAGGCAAGTGTATTTTATTCTAGAAAGTGTTTTTCATTATATGTTCATAATTTAATAACAATGCGCCATACTGTTTTTAGCTTCTATAACAATAAAATAGCTTTGATACGACAGTCATCTTACATAAATGAAAACATGATTTAATGAAATGGCACTTTATGAGCTTTAGGCAAAGCAAATGTTTGAATTATCTTGTTTAAATTAAATGGCTCTTTTGTGTTCAGTAGTAAGCATCACTAAGTGTGTCTATCTTGCTAATACAGTGGCATCATTATATTCTAAATTATACAATTTAATTACATGTAACTTGAAATTTAAACTGAAGTATTGTTGAGGAACAAGCGTGACCTTTACATCCACTCATTTTTTTTTCAAATGACGTGACACTCAGAAGAAGTTAACAAAATCTGATGTTTTCAACCAGCTAAATAAGCAGGAAGATATGGAAAAACCAGTTCGAACCCTTCCTTTGGCTGCGTAGCCCCGGGCAGGATATTTGAGTACTCTGGGATTCACAGCTCCCACTGGGTAAAATGAGCTCAGATAAGCACCTAATGTGTGCCTCTCGGCGCTCAGCCGGTATTCGCTCTGCCTTTACCCTTCTGTTCTCATAAACACGCGGGGTTGGGGGAGACTGAGGTGGGGAGAAATCCATTTTAGCTCTGTTAACTCCACAAACCCACACTTATATGGAAACACACTGGCATACAATATAGGGCACGAAGCACTAGCCCTTCCGGTGGGAGCCCTGCCTGTTTCTTCCCTGTTGCTCAGCACAGTGAGAAACCACCCCAGGGCCTGCTAGGGATTGATGCCTCAGCCAGACGGATGAGGGAAGAGGGTTGAAGTTGAAAACTTTGCAGAGAGGATGCTGTGCGGGCTGACAGAGGGAAAGGAGGGGTTGTCATCAGAACTGCCAAGATACAGGGAGATAAAAGTGGACTAGAGCGTGGTGATCCCCAGGTTTCTTTTAAGGGGAAACAGACCACCTACAGGGTGAGATTTTTGGGAACACGGAACAAAGGCCAGGTTACCAATCTAAGGCTAAGTGGGCAGCTGTGCCAGAAGTCACAGAAGATATGTCAGAGCGGGGTGGGGGTGGGGGTTCCTCTTTTTCTTTTTTCCCTGTACTTCCTTTTATGATGGGCTCACTATTTGGTTTATGGATTTTGAGATTCAGAGGAGTCCTAACCTCAACTCCTTCAGAGGAGTCCTTGCCTCAACCTCCTTCCCCATGCAGAAATCTTCTTTATGACATTCTCAGCAGATGGTCATCCTTTGTGGTGTTGCCTTTGTTATAATTTATTTTCTTTAGTAATTGGTTTTTATAGAACATTGTTAACTTAAAGAGTTTATTTTTCAAGTTCCCATTAGTAAGGCTGTCTATTTACTGTGTGTATGTGTGTGTGTGTCCCATATCAGATTAGACCCTGGGACTTTGTGCTCCCTGGTGGCTCCAACTATGAGTAGGGGCAGTAAAGGGGACAGGAGGTTTCAATGTCTCAGACTTGACTTTTGGGTAGGATTCAGGCCAGGGAATAGGAAGAGAAGGTCAGGAATAATAATAATAAAAAAAAAATTTCTAGTTTGGGAAAGGGTTTTTTTGAACTTCACTGCCATTGTTGTTTCAAATAATGCCAGTTGAGATTTTCTCCTTCTATAAATAACCCAGTCCAAAGAAAAATTTTAGAGATACATAAAAAGCATACAAAAATCATAAACATTTGAGGATCTTGCAATTCTATGGTTTCTTCCAGTTTCATATTCTTCTATTTTTACAATATATTGTGGAAATTTCCCATGTTATTCTATGTTCTTTTGCAATGTAATTCCTAATTATGCAGCATATTCTATTGTACGGCGGTGGAATTATTTACTTAACCAGCCTTAGCTCCTCTCACCTCTTGCCTCTTCCTGCTGGTCAGGGAAGCTGCTTCTGGCATAAGCACTTCTTAATCTGCCTTGACTTTCATCCAGACACAGAATGCTTGTCCGAGTGTATTTGGAAGGGATGATACAATTACAGTGTGTTTCCTGGGAGTAATCACGGTGGTGCTGTGGAGTCCATCTTTGGGCTTTGTGTAGATGATGTGTTAATTATATTCTGTCAAGCCACAAACTTCTATTCCCCAAGCCTCTCTCTGTATAAGCACAATCATTTGTGTTTCACACCGCAAGTGAGACTCAGTCGAACAGGTCCCTTTAAATCAGGCTGGGCTGCTAACTGTGGGCTCTATTGGCCATGCTGTGGTTACTGAGAGGAGGATGCCACAGGCCCTGAAAACAGAAGGCGAACCCTTGCAGTGGGAATCCAGGAGAGCCTCCATGACCCTGTTTGGTGAAAGACAGAGTGAGGGATGCTGAAAGTACCGATCTTGGGCCCGTCTAGGACAACTGGCTTTTTTCACTTGGGTTCTTCGGCCAACAGGTATACACACACACACACACACACACACCCCTTTAAAAGAAACCCCCAGGGCCAGTAAGTCTCCACTTGTTGGTTTGATCTCTGAGTTCCCAAATCTCTTTCTCATTTCTTGCTCACTGAACAGCTGTCCAGAAAGCCAGCCCTGGGACACTGGTCTTGATTCTGAAATTTTCACCTCCTCTTCCTATAGATTCACACCCTGGATACTGTCACCATCTTACTTCATCTTACTTCCTCTTATGCTAGATATAATTGCTGATTTCACGTGGGGACACTGAGCATCAGACTATGAGTTTTCACATGAAAGAACACTCTTCTTCTCTTCTTGGTGATGCATTGTGTCCCTTGGGCCTTAAATAATGTTGCTTGTGTTCTGGGTCTCATGATGGCATCGGCAGTGATGAAGTCTTACCAGGAGGCTTCAGAAGGGTATACACAGATGAGCAGGAATGGATTACAGAGGGAGCACATGTATAGTGGCCTGAGGTAGCCTTTGATTTTGTCTGACACTCTCTTTGTCCTAGTAATGGACTTTGTCCCCCAGCTGCAGAAATGGGCAAGTGACCCAGGCTCACAAATCATTACTTCTCATTTCCTGGACACAGTGTGTCCGGGCAAGGGCATGAGAGCCACATAGAGTTCATCAGAGTCTGTCCCTGGGATCGATTCACATCACTGCCATGATCTGTGACATGTGGGTAAGGACAGAAAATGAAGCCAGTACATAAAGAAGAGCAAAGACAGCCGAAATGAGAAACAGGAGGAGAGAGAAGTAGTGTGGAGGTACCAGGCACTGGTTCTAGTCCCGGGGCACTGGTCCCCTCCACTGCTACTTGAATTACATGAAAATCTTCAGCCTTTTTTCTGAAAAATGGGAACCAGTTATTTTCTTGTCTTCCATAAGCTAGTTTGTGATGGCCTTGAACACACGTGGCAAAATGGGCCTGACTAATGCACTTTCTGATGCCAGCAGGTGCCAGTTTGATTTGTGAATACAGTTGAGACATCCCTCTAGGGACTTCTGGAAATTACACGAAGACACTGTGAGGAAGACTCGTTTCCCACAGGCACGCAGGATGAGGCCTCCTGCCATAATAATTTGGATTGTAGAAGGGAAGTACGACCTTGTTTTGTAATCATAGGCGGGTGAAGCCAGGAAAAATGTAGGTTATACTCTCACAAATTCACACAAATCTCTTAACCAAACTGGCTCCTGGCTAGATCTCCCCCACCGGCCCAGTGCCCAGATGTATCAGACAAGCTCAGACCCAGGTCAAAAACCTAGCCCTGGAGATCACTTGGGCTCTGGCTGGACACACCATCTGTACTGAATAGAGAGAAGTTGCTAAGGGAGAATTGTGAGGTTTCAATGGTCAGGTAAGTGGAGAAGGAGGAGAAAGAGGAAAAATAATCAAAGGTAACATCAAAATTTAAGGTTGAGAAGGGAGGTGTTTGGTGATGGCACTAGCCTAGATAAAAAATTATTGAGGGGAGAGCAGGTATGTAAAAGATACATTCAGAGTTGGACCTTGCGCAGAGATAGTGCATGAAAGGCACATGAGGTTCACTGTTACTGCTGTTGTAGCAGATCTTAGAAACACAGATTTAGAACTTAGGAAAGAGCTAGATGTCATAGGTATGTAGAGGGAACTGAGACCATGAGAGCTGAATAAAATATTTAAGATGCCTGTACTGGTTTCCTAGGGCTGCTGGAACAAATTGTCATAAGCTGGGATAAAAGAACAGAGATGTATTCTCTTCTTAGAGTCCAGGAGGCTAGATGCCTGAAATCAGGTTCTCACCTGGTCCATGCCCTAGAGAAGAATCCTTCCTGGCCCCTTCCTACTTTCTGGGAGCTCCTGGCAATTGTTGGTGTTCCTTGGCTTGCAACTGCATCAATTCAATCTCTGCCTCCGTTGTCACATGGCCTTCCCTCCGTGTCGGTCTATTTTTGTGGGTCCTGTGCTTTTCTTGTAAGGATATCGGTTATGCTGGACTTAGGACCTGGCCTAATCTGGCATGACCTCAACTTAGTTAATTGTGTCCTCCAAGACCCTAGTTCCAAAGAAGCTCACGTTCTGCAGTTCTGAGTGAACATGAATTTGAGGGGTCACTATTCAATGCAGTGCAAAGGGGAAGAAAAAAAAGAAAGCTAAGGGCAGAATCCTGAGAGACACTAACATTCTAGAGGTTAGAAGGGAAGTGTCAGCGGAGAAATGAGAGGAGAGATAGGGAAAGTAAGAATGAGAGAGGGAGGAGGCAAGGAAACCAGGGGAATAAAGAGTCTTCTGAAAGTACAAGGACGAACTCACATCCACAGCTGTTGAGAGGTCAAGTATGAGGGGTGCAGACAGGTCACTGCACATGCGCTGGGAACCTCACTAGGTTGCCCATGGCTGCGGGGGGGCGGTGGGGGCTGCCTTAGTTGCAGGGCGTTCAGCACAGGGCCAGGACCCCCTGGACGGTTGGTCTCCCTCCCTCAGCATCAGCGGTTACTTGTCACTGAGGATGGAGAGACAACAGGGTTGAAATTTAACAGGTTGGGGAGTGAGTGGGAGTTAAGAAATGTACCTGTTGGGGGTATGATCGTGGCTTCCATGGTTGCGCTGTGTTTTTCTGACAATTTCACTACACTGGGACTTTCTTGGTTAGGATGTAGGGCCTGGGTATTTAGTCCAAAGTGAAGTCTTCCGGTAAGGTCAGCTTAGTCTCTAACCACTGACACTCTCTTTGTCCTGACATCATGGAACAACCACATTACTGGAGATCAGAGTGCCCCTCCAATGCAGTGAAAGCCACTCTGACCTTTCTTGTTTGGCGGGATACTCTAGGGCATGCTATTTAAATGAACCCATTTTTGAAATTCCGCCCATCTCTCCTGAATATGATAGCTATCTTGCTCTGCCTTCAGAGCACTTATCTTCAAAGCATTCAACACTAGGAAAAAGTCTTGATTTTTCCTTAAAAAGAAATCATCAGGATGTCTGACTCCATCCAGACCTTTGGATGTATGATTTCATTATTCATGGCTGGAGCTCCTCTTGTGGCTTTTGATCTGTAGTTTACAGAATATGTGCGTAAGGAGGTTCTCTTTTCCATAAACTGATCTCTTTACCCTCTCAGCCCAGAATAACTTTCCATTTATTCCTCTGATAAAGCATTGATGCTGTGAGCCAGCATATATTAAATCTATCATTATACAAACACAGCACTAGACTTTTATCCAGCCCAGATCAGCAACCAGATCACTGTCAGGGCTCCTCAAGTGCTTGCTGATGATGAACAGCAAAGGGGACCTGAGGCTTTTCACAACCATCAAATCTGTTGAAGGAATCTCGTCTGAGAACAGTTTGCAAAGTCTATCGCCAGTATCCCAGTGCTATTGCTAGCTGGCCAAGGTACTGAAATATAATCTGAGCCTTAACTCACTAATATGCATTTAAAAATACACATCAAAACACCACTTCATTTAAATTCTTCAGTGGCTTTTCTACCTCTCTTCTGATGAAACTCAATCATTAATATGGCTTGGGAGGACCCTGCCTTCTCTTGGGAACTCACAAATACATATGCATCTTTTATGGTCCTATATAGCTCTTGTAACCCCATGATTTGTTAGGTATAGACGTCAATGTCTTATCCATATTTCCAGATTATAAACTCTTGTCGATTAGGAAGATACTGTATCTGTTTCACCCTTGAGTATCCCACAATGCCTAACCATGCACTTATAGATAGTAGGTGCTCTATAAATTTTATTGAATTAAGTCGTATTCAAATGATTTTTGAAAGCATTTTCTTTTCTCGTATATTTCTGAGAAACGTAGGAATCTTCATCTTCTCCCCTCAATAATATTGTTAGTAAATGTAATTCCCGATGTCACTGTTAATAAGTAATTCAACAGAAAAGAGGTTTATCTAAATATGTATGTCTGTGCTACTTTTGACCCCGTAAAGAATCGACTCCACTCCTTCCATTCAATTGAGTAAGTGTTAATTAAATGCCTATGATGTCCGAGGCTCATGGTGTGGGAGTACAGTGTTTCATTTCAGCAGGATGATTTGGGATTAAAATAATATATATCTCTGAACAATTTTGGGCTCCTGAGTCTGACTCGAGCAGTCACCAAGTGATTCTCCCATGTTTACACTGTAGCTCTTCTCCTTCCCTCCCCTCCTTCCTTCCTTCCACCAGACTTTGTTGACCATCTATTAGATATGGTTGTGACAGCTCTGGATTAGATATTTCAGAAGGAGTGAGACAAAAGAAGAGATCATGCTTGTCCTTGCCCATTTGGAAAGAAAAGTTCAGTCGATAAGGCATCTGACAGAGAGCAATTCCCACCCCTGTTCTGTCACTAAGAAGCAAAGTGAACTTAGCAAGTCACCCCCACAGCTCAGGACCTCAGTTTGTTATCTGTAAAATTACGGCAGCAGACTGATACCTGAAGAATAGTAGGGGTTAGAAAATCATTGAGCCAGATGGCTCTCGCCAGTAACTAGAGCTGGAAGGCAAAATACCGCTTTTTGGTTTAATTTTTTTTTTTGTTTTTTAAATTTTGGAAGGATGAACGTAGGTAACCAAACTACTGAAGATACTGGAGGTGCTTCTTTCAAAGAAGTCTGAGATTAGATCAATTATACACAGTCAGTTCCAGGTAACTGAAAACCCAGTGACTGAAATCATGAGAACATTTGTTGTTCACCCAGCAAGATGTCTGGAGGTGGGTGATTCCAGGTGTCAGGGCCTGGATTTCTATCTCTGCCACTTTCTTGCTTTCTCCGTTATAAAATGGCCACCATAGCTCCAGATATCAACTCCCCGCATAACTGTAACTACAAGAAGAAAGTAGGGAAGCAGAATAGCCCTGGCCCGGTGTACCTCTCCATTTATTAGAAAGAAAATCACCCTCCCAGAAGCCTTCCCTGCAGACTTCCCTTTTATTTTAGCAGCAAAGGAAGCTGACAAAGAAAATATCCATTGTTGTTTTCAGCTTCTACTTTGGAAGGTATACAAGGGAAAGGAAGATTGGGCATGGCTGCGGATGGCCTGCCAGAGTGTTTACCAGAATCCGTAATCTTGGCCACTCACCATCTCTAGGCCTCATTTTTCCCCAGTAGCCACTGTGGGTGGAGTGCTGTCACCCATTTTCAATGGGAGAACAAATGTGCTGAATCACCCAGTTACTGTAGTTGCCACCAAATCTCGAATCTCTGGCTGGCTGGTAATCTTCTCCATCATATCTCAATGTAGATTCAAGTGCAACAGCCTCTAACTAAAAAACAATGTAGCCACTTCAAACACAATGATGTAGAAAGAAGATGCCTTCAATAAAATTTTGCATTTGGAAAAGGGCTCAATGGGAAGCCTACAACAGTCCCTGGTTTTTAGCACGTACCCAGTACTGTTGCTCTTTAATGGTAAGAATGAGAGAGAATTCCATTTCTTCGTCAGCCTATCTGGCAACCTATAATACAGAACAAGGAGATACGACAGGAGGTGAGGAAAATAAGACGCAAGGCAAGGAAGGCCTATGTTGTCGATCAAAGAACACCTGTGAGAGAGAAAATGGTGAAGTATGATTGGGTAGGAAAAGCCTCCTACTGTGCTACAAATCTGACAAAGTCTTTGCTAACTCAATAGAGAGCTTCAGAGCAAAGAAATAACCAGCCTTGTTTACTCCTGCTATGCTTAGGCATTGACCAGAGGCTTCTCAGAGCCCGGCTTCCAGTGTAAAGCTGGGCCGGAGCCCAAGAGGGCTAACAGCTGGAGGCTATCAGCTAACTATCTTCACCATATGTTCTTTCTTGCCCAAGTGGGGCACCTCCTCAGCAGCCCGGGCCAGGGATATGGTTGACTAGCTTCGGGTCCTCTCTTTACTAGTTTAATGGTGCCTGCTGTGAAGCAGCTCAAAACAAGAGGGTTGGGTGGGGCAGCTCCATCTTTATCAGAACTTTTCTGGCAGGCCTGTCTGCTTTGCCTGACAAAGAAAACAAATGGTAGGAGTTTGAGTGTTTGGGCTCTAATTTTGCCGGTCTTATCTCTTGCTCTATGTGCCCCTGCTTCTGACTGCAACACATCTCTGAATTGTGGAATTCTCAGTCAATTTAGATTGCTGGTTACAGCAGAGAACATCCCAGAAGGGATCTTTTTCTTCCCTTGCTAATGACAGATCTTCTCTAACCTATGTGTATCTTCTTGTGGGACCTTACCAAAAGCTGAAAGAGGTAGCCAACATCACCCAACATCTTCAATGTTCCTAACTACTTCCCTTCACGCTATAGCCTCAGTAGGCATGTGCTTATGTTGCTGGCTGGCTGGGTCCAAGGACCCAGAGGGGGTCCTGCAGGACCAGCCAAGAGGATCCTTGACTTCATGCAGGATGGAAATCAAACATGAACTGAGAGGAAGTGAGAGCAGAATTTATTGAGGATATAGAAAGAGAGTATGGATACAGACAGGGCATCTGAGAAACTTGGAAAGGAAAGAAATTCTCATCTTTGCTCAGAGGCTGGGGTTTTTATTGAGGATGGTAGTCTGGTATACATGTCCTCTCAGACATCCAGGAACAAAGTCAAGTGTTTGGGTGTTTTCCATATGTCATTTATGCCCTCAAATCAGGGGTCTTGATGAGTCAGTTGTCTTGAAAAATGTTCCTGGTGACCCTGCCAGGTAACTCCTTAGGTGGTGTTATCTACTGTATGGGAAGACTCCAAAGAAATCTTCAATTCCTTGACCTTTACAAGGAGGACTTACTTTATCTGTCTTATAAGGCCTGTGTAAGGTGGAAGTGTAGGTCCTAGCAAGAATGGAAGCAGGATAAGGAGGGAATAAAGCAGTTTTCCATGGGGCCCCTTTTGTTTCCCTGTTGCAGTTTGAATCTCAAGGCATGAAAATCAAGAGTCTGAAACAAATGCTTTGTCACCACCTAGTAAGTGTTACCAAAGTCCCAGCCTCTAACAGAAGGCCACACTGTCCCCTGTACCACCACCTTGACTCCATCATTCTGTATTTTCAGCTGTGTTATTTGTGCTGCTCTGTTTGTTTCAACTAAATTTTTTTTTTAAGTGTTTGGCTACAAGTAACAGAAAAACCTGAAATGGCTGGGTAAAGTTTGCATTTTTATGATGTCAAGACACCAGATTGTCATCTCATTCAGTTTTTGTCCTCCTCCTCATGCTCACAAGAAGGTTGCCACAGCTCCAGGCACTATATCCTCACCTAACCATGTCCAAAGGGCAGAAAGGAGGGTCACACAAAAGTTTTCCACTTGTGTACCTCCCACCTTCGGTTGAGGAGGAAAATTTCCTCCCAGAGACCTCCCAGTATAGTTCTGTTAGCACTACTTTTGTAGCAAAGGAGGTTTAGAACATGAGTCTCTGGTATTTTCACTCTTTAGAGTGGGAGAAGGGCAAAAGGAAGGGGGATTTGGAGGATAGCCAGACAGCAGTGTTTACCATGGGATCATGCCTATTGATCTTAGTCCTTCAACCTCCAATTTGAAAATAGGGATGAACCATCTGTTTTCGCTTCCTGGGAAGTAGCAAGTTATGAATAAATTATGCAGCCAGAGCCCCAGAGAGTCCTTAGAACAAAGTATTGTCAATCCAAGGCCCTCATTTCATTAAACCTATATTAGTTTCTATTGCTCATTTGATGGCATCTGATTGTTCCCTAGGATAAGAAGTACTGGCAATATAGGAGAAAGGAGAAAATTACCTCAAATCTACTCTACCAACCCCCACCTCTCCCCAGTGCTGAATAATCATGGGATCCCCACATCCTCAGTCATTTCTGTGTAACCAGCAAGCTAAGGCTACAAGTTCAGGCCAGGGGATTGACATGTTCCAGAAATCTCTTGGGCTCTTAGAGTCCTGAGAAGGCCATTGGAGAGGGATACATTATCAAAGGAGTGAATTTAGCCACCAGTGACAAAGGTGGGTTATTAGGGAGCACTGTGTCATTAAGGTGTCCCTGAAATGACACCTTTGTAAAGCTGCCCATCCACCTTCCTGCCCACAACACTATTCTCAGCTCTCTCAAAATCATCTTCCCAGTTTTCTTAATCTTTGGATTTTTTTTTTTTTAATCTCAGCATTCTTAAAAGGGTTTGAAAGCAGTTCTCTGGCTTTCTTGAATGAAAATGGCTGAACATATTTATTTATAGTTTAAAATATCTTTATGTTATTTTCTTATCAAAGTGATTTCACAGTGTTACGAATTTAATTTGTGGTTTGTTTTGTCTTGCCTTGTAATCTTTTACTTAGAAAACTGGCTCTTCTTATCTGGGGTGTAGTCTCCAGTGGTCAGGATGGCTCTTCCCCACCCCCGGCCAGTCCAAATCTCTTTTATTTCAGGACGGCAGTGGAGGGTCCAAAGCCAGATGCCTCTGTACTTGCCTCTTGTTCTCAATTAAGAAAAAATAAAGGTAACTACCCCCCCCCAAAAAAAAATCCTTTCTTTTTCAGAAGACATTTCCTTTGGCAGTAGGCCTGGCTGATGACTGTTTTTGGACCCACAAGGCTAAACTAGAAAGCCGGAACATGCAAGAGGCCTTCAGGGGCACCCTGAAGAATCAGATGCAGTCATGTAATCATTACTGTCACCTCTGGCCTGAGTTCTTGCAGTCCACCCAGACTTCCTAGGCCAAGGGGCTGCGACCGCGCAGGCAAGAGCTATATCTCTGTACCCCTGCACTTCTCTCTCACATGGCCAACTTACCTGTCTTGTTTTCCCTTTTCCTCCTCAGCTCCTCCTGGCTTTGTTGATCTGGCTCAACTGTATCTCTCTGACACAATGTGTTTCTTGCTCCCTGATGCCTGGGGAGTGGGCCCACGCAGGGACCCCCACCAAGTGACCACTCTAGGCTCCTAGGGACACATACTGCTCTGGTTGGCCTATCAGCTTCCCCAAGCCCATCATTCCAAACCAAGAAGTGGGATCCGAGTTGTGACCACTTCCTGGATCTTGGAACTTGAACTGTCTTCTTCAAGGTTTTACTGGATTTGGTCTATGTTTTTCCTGAACCATGGCCAGTTCCTCTGCTCCCTACTCATATCCTAGCCAGTGCTGTTTTGGTCCCCAGAAATAGAAATGCTGCATGAAGGGCAGCAACCCAATGGGGTCTCACCTCCATGGGCTGCTAGGGCTTATTTGTGAGCCATGACTTAATACCTGGTTTCCAAGGGTACCAGGAGACTCACAACACCATCAAAATGGCACAGCCATTTTGAATGAATCCATTAGTTTGAAACGGTGAATCCCAAGGAATTTCCAGCTCAGATGTCAACTAGGATAACTTATGCCTTTGAGATTCAAATGACATTGGCTTTAAAGCATGGTGAAAAAAATATGGCTCACACTGTTACTGTTCAGCTCTGCCTCATGAGACGGAAAGACCTTGTGGGTGAGGTTACCTTTCTTCTAGTAACTATGGCTCCAAATTTCTGCTGCAGCTACAAGAGCCCACTGCCAGGGAGTGTCTAGCCATCTCATGCTCTCTGGGTGTCTTGTACACTACCACTCCTATGCTCCATGCCACCCGGATTTCTTTTGTGCCCACTAATGTCTGATCTATAAGGCGGTATATGCAGAAGTCTTCCTGAAGTGTTAGGGCAGTGAGGGGGATGTGTAACACAGTGCTACGCAACCTAGATATAAATATCAGAGAGCAAGTTCCCAGCCTCCAACCCTCTCCCTGTCTCTTTACTGACTGCCTCTTTCCTTCACTTTGTTTCTCTGTGTGCTTAGGGCAAAGTCCTTGGGTTTTACTTCCTGCACCAAAAAATTCCCAGCTTTTTCTTGAACAAAGATGTCTTAAGAGGAACTTAAGTTGCAGCATTTTAAACATCAAAATTTCCCCTCTTTATATGTTGATGATGATAACTAATTGTGACAAGCAAAGATTTAAATGGGCACTAATAACAAAATGGCAACAAACCACTATCATTAGCATGTGTTTTACAGTTTACAAAGCACTTTCGAATTCTTTATTGTCTCATTTGAATAAATTTCCTATTCTGTTTATGCCTGGAAGGCTTATGGATAAGAGCTTCATACCAGAGGAGGAACACACACCAGTACCATAAACACAATCATCTGTGCACATGGGGACTCTGCGAGGCTCCCATAGAGCTCCATGAGGGACGAGGTCCCTGATCAATAGATAGACAAAGTCATTGGTGCAGTTTTTATTGATTCCAAGTCCAAGGCTGGGACCCCCTGACACCGTGGGCCACCACAAGGAGCTATTACGACTCTGCTCTATTAGCGGCTACACGTATTGAGTTTCCAAAAATTCAGAGAACGGATAGGCTCATCTTCCGCCGAGATTATTGGGTCATTTCTCAGCATGTCTGCAGCCTGAACAAGAGTGAGGCTCTGATGAATCACACTCAGCATCTACAGTTCAAGCAGGAGAAATCTGGAGTTTGAACAAAGATTTGAGTACTTCCAAGTACATAGCCTTTCATCTTTAAGGACTAATTCACAGTGTGCATTTTATACATCTTTATAGTGTTATGTTGCCATTCCTGGACGCTTATTTCTTAGCAAATAGGGGATGGAGTGACACTTACAAGTGAATGCATTCAGTGGAAGAGCTTGCCTTGACATGTATTTCACTGGGAGAGGCCATAAATATTTTCCGCACGTGTGTCTATATCTGCGTGATGCTTCATTCTGAAAAACAACAATAACAACTGCATCATTAAGCAACAGAGAGGCTAATGTGTCAGCTAGCCTAGTGGGAAAGACAAACAAGGATCATCTTGTCAAGTCATACAATGGATTGCGCTTTGGCACAAGCTGCCTGCTGTCTCGGTGTTCCACAGTTCAAGGACGAATTTAACCTGCGGCTGTAACGCAAGGTATCACTGTGACCTCAGACAGTTTACCAGCTTCTTTCTGTCCTCTGGGGTCCTGCCACGGCTGGGGTGGGAAGTTGTTGGAAGCCTACAATGTGGACCGGTCATTGCCCAGGACTTTCCAAAGTGTCCTGAATGGAAAAGAAGCACAGTGGTTTGTCAGGCCTGTCCCTAAGGTCTTTGGCACCATCTAAGCTTTTAAACACACATTTAACATTGTAATTGATGAATCACTTCTCAGTCACCATCTTTAGAGCAAACACTCCATGCAGAGACTGCCCTATTTATCCATAGCTCCAGCATCTAACACAATACCTGGCATAATTAATTAATAGGTTTGTTGATTGAATAAGTGAATGGCCTTGTGCCAGCAGGACAAAGGAAATATTTTTCTTTTGAACTAATGTTTCTCCTATGACAATGCCCAACTTCCCCCAATTTCCTTTGAATCACTTCATGGCTCTTGTGTTGCATGTACGTAATGAGTATTGAGAACACTTAAACTTTATTTATTTACTTTCTCCCGCAACTGGGACACAATGAATAATCCCACCATAAAATCAAATGAAAGGTCAAAGGGAGGTATGATGGGTTGGGAACGTGGGAGAAGGGTTGCCTAAGCTTGTCCTGAGGCCAGACTTGATGCAGATGTCTAAGCATCTTTATCTTGGGGCGGGTCTCAGAATAAGTGGCCCTTAATGGGTGGGGGTCAGGGGTGCTAAACATCCTGTAACACTTGGGTCAATACCTCTGATGAATAATTTTCTGCCCAAATGCTATTAATGCCCAAGATGGGAGTCATCTTTTATACTGTAAGTTAATTTCATTTCCAGATATGATGTTTCTTTTCTTCCTCCACCCTTTCTTTCCTTCCCTCCTGCCTTCTCTTCCTCTTTCCTGTAGTTACTGAACATCCACCACAGGAAATGTTTGGTGAGCATTATTATGACTTGGCCTCAGGGAGCACAGTCACACAAGGGAAGACATGACATGTTCTCAAAAAACAAGAGAACTAGGCAGAAAACCATAACTGGAGAGCAAGTAAAGTGTTATAGGGGACAGAAGAGATGTGCCTGATGTTTTCAATGAAATATGTCTTATAAATCAAGATCTGGTTGTGTTGTATAAAACTTTATGGTTCACAAAGGTCTCTCCTATATATTTTCTGGTTTTATTAATCCTCACGATAACCCTATAAAGGTACTTAGTTTGCCCTCAGATTTATTCCTCATTGGTTCTCAGCTCTGCTGTGTACTGCCGGCCATGCCCTCTCCCTGTTAGCAGGCTTCCAACGCAGGTTGGCTAATGGGAAGCACCGGTGGGAGGTGGGGGCTCCTCCATTTAAGCAGTGAGTGGCTGTTCCTACTCTGGGGCTCCATCTCCCACCAGACATGCCTTCAGTACCTGGGATTGCAAATTCTGCCTCCTTGCCCTTTTCTCTTGCTTCTGTTGCAAACCTGGTTTACCTTACGATCACTTTGGGCTCAGAGCTTCTAGCACCTGAGTAAGCAATTCTTTGCATTAACATCCCTTGGTTCTAAATATTTGAGGGGGGTTGTGTTTTCCTAACTAGGTTCTAAATAGAAGGGAAGCATTATTTTTTAATCTTTAGAGATAAGGAGAGAAGAATTAAATGTCTTGCCCAACGTCAGCTAGGTACAGGAGACAAAGCCCAGCCCTGTCCCCTGACTCTAAATCCACTGCTTGGGCTGCCTCCCCTAGAGGTAATAGCAATGAAAAGGTCATATAAAGAGTTCTTGAAGGTCTTATGAAAGCCACATCTGATTGGTTTTTACTGTGTGCGTTTAAATGTGAAGGAGCTTTAAGCTTGTATGATGTGGGCTTTGTTTTCATTTGCTCTTGAAGAAGTTAGCATATTGGCTAGATTAGGGGAATGCCTCACAAGTGCTTGTGGTCATTAGCCGGCCATTTGGTGGAATAATGTTTGTTGGCACAGTCACATGGATCAGTAAAATGATGCAAGATAAAAACCAGCCCTCATAGTACTTTATGCTTTAGTATCAAAATATTGTTCTGATTATCATGATTATCTCACCTCAAAAGAAGAAAAAAGTAGAAGTCATATTGAATATGCTCTGGCTTTAGAAAAGCTTTTAGGCATTTATGAATCAGACATGTTACTATATGCTGGCTATAAGAATGTTTTCATTCTCAGCGTTACTAAATTAATGACTAAATGTGGGACACCTGAGGGGCTTAGTCGGTTCAGCTCAGGTCATGATCCCAGGGTCCCAAGATGGAGCCCCCGCATCAGGCTCCCTGCTCAGTGGAGAGCCTGCTTCTCCCTCTCCTTCTGCCCTTCTCCTCCTACTCATGTTCTAGTCTGCTTTGCTCTCTCTCTCAAATAAATAAATAAATAAATACTTTAAAAATTACTAAATTTTTTTTTTTAAAGATTTTATTTATTTATTTGACAGAGAGAGATCACAAGTAGACGGAGAGGCAGGCAGAGAGAGAGAGAGAGGGAAACAGGCTTCTTGCTGAGCAGAGAGCCCGATGTGGGACTCGATCCCAGGACCCTGAGATCATGACCTGAGCCGAAGGCAGTGGCTTAACCCACTGAGCCACCCAGGCGCCCCCAAAATTACTAAATGTTACAGTCACTTAATCAATTGATTTAATAATAATGAAGCCCTGTTCTCTGAAAAGGCCCATGAGGAAGGGCCCCAGTCTGTAGTAAGGACCTTAAGGGATATGGGCCAATGGGGAGCTGACGCTGGAGAGATGGACAGGAAGAGGGGCTCTGTAAGGGGTCTCAGTTTGGGGGTGCTGCTGATTCAGAAGTCTCTTTTGGGGTGGGGGCTGTTTGTGCGGGTGATGCCACGCCTGGACTCCTTTTATTTCTCTTACAGAATAAGCAACTGAAAATAGGAATCCAGAAGTATCATATCACAGTTCAAGAACAATCACTTACATCACATCAATCAGCTGGCAAATCTGTTTTGCCTGGAAGGCAGAGGGGGAGGAGTAGGAGGAAGGCATTTGATGGTGCTATTTCCTTCTTTGCACATGAAACCAAATAAATAGCCTCTTTTTCTTTTTAAAGTCTATGGAATTGAAGGTTAAAATATCTGTGTCTATCAAATACGGTGTGATCTCACTTATATGTGGATTCTAAAAACAAATCCCAGCAAACTCTTAGAAAAAGAGATCAGATTTTTGTTTACCGGGAATCAGGAATTTGGGAGGGGGAATCAAAGGAAGGTGGTTAAAAGGCACAAACTTCCAGTTATATGGTAAGTAAGTACTAAGGATAAAATATACAACATGACGACTATAGCCAACACCACTGCATGATATACGGAGAAGCTGCTAAGAGAGTAAATCCTAAGCATTCTCATCACAAGGGTATTTTTTTTTTCCTATTCTTTTTATGGTTTCTATAGGAGATGCTGGGTGTTAGTAAAACTTCCTGTGGTAACCATTTCACAGGATACGTAAATCCAACCATCATGCTGTATGCCTGAAATATATGCAGTGCTGTATGTCAATTATTTCTCAAAAAAAAAAAAAGAAAAGAAAAAAGAAACTGGGAAAAAGTTATCCACTTCTTTGAAGGGTTGGGTTTGGATAAGTTAACGTATAAATCCCAGGGATTCTCAGTTGTGGATCCTAGGATACCTTTGAAAATTGTGGAGTCATTTTTGTTATTTTTGTCATTTTTGTTATTTTGTCATTTTTGTTAGACACAGTGGCTAGGGTTGTTTAGTGCATGTCATGGTAGTTGTTAGGACAGCTCCACACAAGGAAGAATTTTTCTAGAATCCTCCCACCTTCCCCTCTAAGTGGAACATGTGGTCATCTTACGATTGTCCTGTTAAGATCATACAGGTGAGACTACACTCCTTCTGAAGCTGGAATTGGGATGTCCCCCTAAAAGAGAAGGGCTTCCCAGGTATCAATTTTTTGGAGAAGAACTGATTTATCAGGAAAAATTTTCATAGTTCTTTGGGATGAGACATCTAGGAGTGTTTCCTCTTCAAACAGATGTTGGACCACCTGCAAGAGAGAGTCACTGGGTGAGTCATACTGTTTTGTTGCCTGGAGGGGCCAAGAGTCCACAGCGAGGACTTGGGAACTGGTGGAATCATCACCAAATTTCTTTGGACTGTGGAAGGAACAAGCTCACCTATTTCATCTAACTCAACTGGTGAAAGCATCTCTTCCACATTGTTTGGGTTGGTGGAAAGTGAGTTTCTCTTCAGTGGGCATATTATAGAGGTTTCAGCAGCCCCTGATATCTTGGTGGTGATGGCAGTAATGCCAATGAGAGAGCTCCAAAGGAAGGCAAAACCCTACGGGGAGAAGAGTAAGGCTGCAAGTTTCATTCACCCTTTCCCACTCAGGAAGTCCCCTGTTATTGCCAACCTTGAATGGTGGAGGTTTTATTATTACGAAACTATAGCTAGAAGCTCATCAATACTATTTCCTCTTCCTGGAGACACTGAAAGACTACATTTCCCAATAGTTAGTTGGAGGCCATGTGACTGATACAGCCCATAGGATGTGGACAGGAGTAATAAAGGCCCCCTTTTTAAATAATTTTTTAAAAAGACTTTATTTATTTATCTGTCATAGAGAGAGAGAGAGCACAGGCAGACAGAATGGCAGGCAGAGGCAGAGGAAGAAGCGGGCTCCTTGTAGGGATCTACACATGATCTACTGTCTGTAGATCACATGACCTACACATGATCTACTGTCTGTAGATGTGGGACTCGATCCTAGGATGCTGGGATCATGACCTGAGCCGAAGGCAGCCACTTAACTGACTGAGCCACCCAGGTGTCCCAATAAAGGCCACTTTTAAACCTACCTTGTAAAATCTCCTGTGAGACACTTAGCTCTCTCTCTCTCTGTGCCCTATCCACCATGTGCATGGTATAGAGATGGAAATCAGCCCAGTTCCCTTGGTGGTGCATAGAGGCAAAGTGCCTAGGAGAGTTGCCCAACTTACACTAGACAGATACATGAGTAAGAATTAAATTTCTGTTAAGTCACTGATATTTGGGGGTTCATTTGTTATAACAGCATATCCTAGTTTAGGTACAAAAATATTGAAAGAGCACTAATCAATGAACTGTTGCCTATTATCTGGGAAAAAAGGGGTACAGTGGTATATGACATGTCTCTGGCTTTGCTTTCTACCTATTAGTGGTCTGGATGAGGTGGTGCCTGGCTGGCTCAGACAGTAGATCATGTGGCTCTTGATCTCAGGGTCATGAGTTTGAGTCCCACATTGGGCATAGAGCCTACCTTAAAAAAAAAAAAAAAAAAAAAAAAAAAAGATCTGGATGGGGACACTGATAATATGTTGATGAAATTAGAAACTGTATAGGCAACAGGAAGGGATATCTTGTCTACCTGATGGTAACATAAGAATCTGAAAAATAACTAAAAAATTTAGAATAATGGGCCAAAATAAAGATAAACTTCTTCAGGGCCAAATGGAAACTCCTACACTTATAACCAAAAAGTTAATCTTACAAGTATAGAATGGATGACATCTGAAAAATGACTTCAATTTTTAACATGAAAGTAAGGTCAGTGTGCGTTAACATGATGAAAGTATACAACATAATCTTCAGCTACCTTAAAAGGAATACAGAGTCTAAAACTGTAGCTATCAGTCCCATTCTATTTTATACTGATCAAATCAATACTACACTCTTTAGTTGCCTCAGATTAAATTTTAGGAATATCCCCAAAGAAAAAAGTCACCATTATGTAGAAGTTTGAGTTAATGGTATGAGGAATGATTGGTAAGACTGGAGAGGTTTACTCTGGAGAAAACTTACAGGGACTCTGTTAGCCATGTAAAAAATATACGTTTTTGAGATATAATTCATATATCATAAAACTCACTTTTAAAATTATATAATTTAGTGATTTTTAGTATATTTATAACATTTTGAAACTATCACCACTATCTAATTTCACAATATTTGCCTCACCCCAGAAGAAAACTCCATATCCATTAGCAGTCACTCCCTATTTCCTTCCCACCAGTAGTCACCAGCAATCACCAATCTGCGCTTCTATGTGTTTGACTATTTTGCACATTTTATTTTCTTTCTTTTCAGAGTTTCAGAATTCATTGTTTATGCACCACACCCAGTGCTCCATGCAATATGTGCCCTCCGCAATACCCACCACCACGCATTTTATATAAGCGGAGTAATATAATTTGTTGTATGATGTGTCTGGCTTCTATCACTTATCAAGATTTTTTCAAAATTCATGCACTGTGCAGGATTTACCAGTACTTCATTGCTTTTTATGGCTGAATAATATTCTATTATACGGATATACATTTGCTTATCCATTAGTTGACATACATTTAGATTGTGCTCACCTTTTGGCCCTTGGAAATAATGCTTCAATGAACAGTGGTCCACAGTTTTTTTTATGACATATGTTTTCAGTTCTCTTGGGCATATACTTAGGAATGGAAATGCTAGGTCATACGGCAATTCTGTTTAATGTTTTGGGGAACTGCTACACTGTTTTCCAAAGAGCTGCATTGTTTTATATTCTTACTAGCAATGATGATAGCTCCAACTTCTCTACAAACTGACTTATCATTGTCCATTTTCTAAATTATAGCCATTTAGTGGGTATGAAGTAGTATCTCACTCTGACTTGATAGCATTTGCCTAATGATTAATGATACTGAGAATCTTTTTTTTTTTAAGATTTTATTTATTTATTTGACAGAGAGAGAGAGAGAGAGATCACAAGTAGGCAGAGAGGCAGGCAGAGAGAGGATGAAGCAGGCTCCCTGCTGAGCAGAGAGCCCGATTCGGGCCTCGATCCCAGGACCCTGAGATATGACCTGAGCCGAAGGCAGAGGCTTTAACCCACTGAGCCACCCAGGTGCCCCGAGAATCTTTTCATGTGCTTATTGGCCACTGGTATATCTTCTTTGGGGGAATGTCTATTCAGATGCTTTCCCATTTTTAAATTGGGATGTCTTTTTATTGTTCACTTACAATGGGTCTTTCTATGTTCTGGACATTGGGTCTGATCAGACACATAGTTTGCTGATATCCTGTCCCATCTTGTGAGTTATCTTTACAATTTCTTGATAGTGTCTTTTTAAAAAAGTTTTCAATTTTGATGGAGTCCTATGTGTTTTGTTTTGTTTTGTTTTCTCTTTGGTTGCTTGTGAATAGCAGTAGTGAGATTGGACATCCTTCTCTTGCTCCTAATTATAGGGGGGATATTTTCTTCACTGTTAAGTATGAGGTTAGCTGTGGGGGGGGTTTCCCTTAGCTTTATTGTAGTATAATTGACAAATAAAAACTGTGTGTATTTAAGGTATACAATGTGATGTTTTCATATACATATACATTGTGAAATGATTACCACAATCAAGCTCATTAACATATCCAACACCTAACACAGGGGAGAACACAAGATCTACTCTCTGAGCAAAGTTTAAGTATGCAATACAGTACACTTAACTATAATCACCATGTTGTCTATTAGATCTCCGGAACTTACTCATCTTGCACAACTGAACTTTGTACCCTTCGACTAACATCTCGCCATCTCCCCCATTTCCCAGACCCTGGCAACCACCATTTTACTCTGCTTTTATCAGTTCAGCTTTTACAAATTTCATATACATGTGAGATCATGCAGTGTTGGGTCTTTCTGTGTCTGGCTTATTTCATTTAGCATAATGTTCTTCAGGTTTATTCACGTTGTCATAAATGGCAGGATTTCCTGCTTTTTAATGGCTGAATTGTGTTCCATAACAAATAAACCAACAAGACAAACATTTCTCTCTCTCTCTCTCTCTCTCTCACACACACACACACACACACACACACACACACACACTACGTGTTCTTAATCCATTAGTCTATTGACATTAGGTAATTTTCTCAAACTTGGTTACTGTGAATAATGCTGCAATAAACTTGGGAATGTATACGTATCACTTTAAGTTAGCAACTTCATGTCCTTTGGACATATACCAAAAAGTGGGATTGCTGGATCATATGGAGGCTCTATTTTTAAGTTTTTGAGGAATCTTTTTTCCACAGTGGCTGCATCAACTTATATTTCTACTGTCAGTGTATAAGGGTTCCCTTTCCTCCACATCCTCACCAACACTTACCTTTTACTTTTTTGATAATAATAATTCTAAGAGGTGTGAAGAGATATTTCATTGTTTTAAGTTGTACTTCCCTGACAATTAGCACCTTGTCATATACTTGATGGCCATTTATATATGTTCTTTTGAGAAATGTCTATGTCCTTTGCCCAGTTTTAAATTAGGTTATTTGGTTGTTTTTGCTATTGAGTTGTATGAATTCCCTAACTATTTTGGATATTAATCCCTTATTAGATATAGGATTTGCTAATACTTTCTCCTATCCTTTAGGTTGTCTTTTTACTCCGTTGATTGCTTCCTTCGTGGTGTGGAATTTTTTTGGATTGAAGAAATCCCACTTGTCCATTTTTGCTTTTGGGGTAATATCTTAAAAAAAAAAAAAAATCATTGCCCCAACCATTGTCATGAAGATTTTCCTCTCTGTTTTCTTCTAGGCTTTTACAGTTTCAGGTGTTACCTTTAAGTCTTTATTTTTAATTGGTTTTTGTACATAGTGTGAGAAAAGGATTCAATCTGGATATCCCGTGGATATCCAGTTTTTCCAACACCATTAATTGAAGGGACTATCATTTCCCTCTTGTGTGTTCTTGTTACCCTTTTGAAGATCAATGACCATAAAGAGTAGATTTATTTCTGGGCTCTGTGTTGTGTTCCATTGGTCTGTATGTCTGTTCTTAAATCAGTATCATAATGTTTTGTTTACTATAGCTTTTGTAAATTTTGTAATACATTTTGAAATCAGAAGTGTGATGCCTCTAGCTGTATTCTTCTTGACTCAAGATTGCTTTGCTTACATAGGGTCTTTAGTTCCATATGACTTCTAGAATTTTTTTCTACTTTTGTGAAAAATGCTTTTGGAATTTTGATAGAGATTGCATTAAATCTATAGATCACTTTGGGTGGTACGGGCATTTTAACAATATTAAATCTTCTAATCCATGAACAGGGGATATCTCTCCATTTATTTGTTTCTTCTTTAATTTCTTCCATCAATGTTTTGTAGTTTTCAGTGCATAGATCTTTCATCTCCTTGATTAAATTTAAGTTATTTTATTCTTTTCGATGTTACTATGACTGTAATTGTTTTCTTTCTTTTTCAGATAGTTCATTGTTGATATATAGATATCTATATATAGATATATAGAATGCAACTGATTTTTGTATGTTTTGTATGTTGTATGTTGATTTTGAATCAAGCCACTTAACTAAATTTATTCATTAGTTCTAAGTGTTTTGGTGGTGTCTTCAGGTATCTTTCCTGTATATAAGATCATGTTATCTGCAAAGAAGGATAATTTTACTTTTCCCCTCTTACTTGGATGACTTTTATTTTTTTTTTCTTGCCTAATTCCTCTGGTTAGTACTTCCAGAACTATGTTGAATGGAAGTGGTGAGAGTGGAGACCCCTGTCTCATTCCTGATTTTAGAGAAAAAGCTTTTAGCTTTTCACTGTTGAGTATATTAACTGTGGGCTTATCATATATGACTTTTGTGATATTGAGCTACATTTGTTCTAGAGCTAATTTTTTATAGTTTTTTTATCATTAATAGATACTGAATTTTATCAAATGCTTCTTCTGCATCTATTGAAATGATCGTATAATTTTTGTCTTTCGTTTTGTTAATGTACCACGCAGATTGATTTATGGATGTTAAATCATCTTTATACTCCTGCAATAAATCCCTCTTGATCACACTATATAATCCTTTCAATGTTTTTTTGAATTTGGCTTGCTAGTATTCTGCTGAGGATATCTAGCACTATTTTCATCAAGAATACTGACCCATAATTTTCTTTTCTTGTAATGTCCTTGTCTGGTTTTGAATGCACATGTTAGAAGAGAAGAAAGATCTAAAATCAATCATCTAACAGTCCACCTTAGGAAACCAGAAAATGAGGAGAAAATTAAATCCAAAATAAGTAGAAGAAAAGAAATAAGCATTAGAGCAGAAATAATTGAAATTGAAAACAGGATATTAATGAGAAGTTCAAGGACACCAAAAGCTGGTTCTTTGAAAAGAACAATAAAATCCATAAGCTCTTGCTAACTAAGAAAAAAAGAGATGGGGCACAAATAACTAATATAAAAAATGAAATAGAGGATATGACTACAGATATCATGGAAATTAAAAGGATAATAAGGGAATAGTATGACCAACTCTGTGTTCACAAATTTGATAGCCTAGATGAAATGGACCAATTCCTTAAAAGACACAATTCTGCTAAAACATACACAGGAAGAAATAGACAATTTGAACAGGTCTATATCTATTTAAAAATTTGAATCAATAATTAACCTTTCAAAACAAAAAGCACCAGGCCAAGATGAGTTCCCTGGAAATTCTACCAAACATTTAAGGAAGCATTATACTAGTTCTCTGTAGTCTCTATCAGGGAACAGAAGCAGAGGGAATACTTCCTAACTCATGCTATGAGGCCAGAATTACATTAAGGCCAAAACTAGACAAAGATATTACAAGAAAACTACAGGCCAATCTCTCCTATGAACATAGACCCTTCTGCTTTTGGGTCTCCTATTATGCATATATTGATGTGCTTGATGTGAACCACATTTCTCTAAGTCTCTATTCATTTCTTTTTATTTATTTATTTTATTTTACTTTATTTTATTTTTTAAAAGATTTTATTTATTTGACAAAGAGAGAGAGAGAGAGAGATCACAAGTAGGCAGAGAGGCAGGTAGAGACAGAGGGGGAAGCAGGCTCTCTGCTCAGCAGAGAGCCCAATGCGGGGCTCTATCCCAGGACCCTGAGATCATGACCTGAGCTGAAGGCAGAGGCTAAACCCACTGAATCACCCAGGCACCCCTCTATTCATTTCTTTTTAAAAAGATTTTATTTATTCATTTGAGAGGGAGAGACAGAGAGCAAAAGCAGGGGGAGAGGCAGAGGGAGGGGGAGATACAGACTCCCTGCTAAACTGGGAGCCTTATATGGGGCTCAATTCCAGGACCTAGAGATTATGAACTGAGCAGAAGGCAGACACTCAACCATCTGAGCCACCCAGGCACCCCTCTATTCATTTTTTTCTGTTCTTTTTTTTTTTTCTAGTATTCACACTGTGTAATCTTCATTGACTTATCTTCAAGTGTGCTGATTTCTTATTCTGCCTATTCAAATCAGATGTTGAGCCCGTACTGAAATCTCATTTCAGGTTTTGTGTTTTTTAACTCTAAAATTTTATTCTTTTTATAATTTTTGTCCTTATTGATATTCTCTATTTGGTGAGACATCATCCTCATACTTTCCTTTAATTCTTTAGACATGGTTTCCTTAGTTCTTCGGACACATTTAAAATTGTAGGGGTGCCTGGGTGGCTCAGTGGGTTAAGCCTCTACCTTCAGCTCAAGTCGTGATCTCAGGGTCCTGGGATCAAGCCCCACATCGGGCTTTCTGCTCAGCAAGGAGTCTGCTTCCTCCTCTCTCTTTGCCTGCCTGTCTGCCTACTTGTGGTCTCTGTCAAATAAATAAATAAAATCTTAAAAATATATATATATAATTGTAAAGTGTTGTTTTTTTTAAAATTAAGCACAATATCTAGGCTTCCCCAGGGACACTTCTTATCACCCTCTTTTTTCCCTCCTGTTTATGGGTCATACTTCCTTATTTCTGTACATATCTCATAAATATTTGTTGAAAATTGGGTATTTTAAATAAAATGATGTGGCAACTCTGAAAAGCAATTTCTCCCTCCTACTTGAGATTTAGTTTGTTCTTGTTGGCATTTGTTATTTTTATTTATTTATTTATTTATTTATTTATTTTGATATTTAAAACAGAAACATCACTTTTATTGACAAGTTAGAGCCACGGACAGACAGCTTCCAGAACAGAAAAAAGACAGTCCCAAGACAACGGAGTGTAAAATCATAGCAGACAGCCTAATACTCTTCACCCTCATCCTCTCCCTCAGCACTATCTGCTCCGACCTCCTCATAATCCTTCTCAAGGGCAGCCATGTCCTCACGGGCCTCAGAAAAACTCTCCTTCCTCCATGCCCTCCCCCACATACCAGTGAACAAAGGCACGCTTGGCATACATCAGGTCAAACTTGTGGTCCAGGCGAGCCCAGGCCTCAGCGATGGCTGTGGTGTTGCTCAGCATGCACACAGCTCGCTGGACTTTGGCCAGGTCTCCACCAGGCACCACAGTGGGAGGCTGGTAATTAATGCCCACTTTGAAGCCAGTGGGACACCAGTCCACAAACTGGATGGTACACTTGGTCTTGATGGTGGCAATGGCGGCATTGACATCTTTGGGAACCACATCGCCACGGTACAACAGACAGCAAGCCATGTATTTACCATGGCGAGGGTCACACTTCACCATCTGGTTGGCTGGCTCAAAGCATGCGTTGGTGATCTCTGCTACTGTAAGCTGTTCATGGTAGGCTTTCTCAGCAGAGATGACAGGGGCATAGGTGGCTAGAGGGAAGTGGATACGGGGATAGGGCACCAGGTTGGTCTGGAATTCTGTCAGATCAACATTCAGGGCTCCATCAAATCTGAGGGAAGCGGTGATGGAGGACACAATCTGGCTAATAAGGCGGTTAAGGTTAGTGTAGGTTGGGCGTTCGATATCGAGGTTCCTACGACAGATGTCATAGATGGCCTCGTTGTCTACCATGAAGGCACAATCAGAGTGCTCCAGGGTGGTGTGGGTAGTGAGGATGGAGTTGTAGGGCTCAACTACAGCTGTGGAAACCTGAGGGGCTGGGTAGATGGAGAACTCCAGCTTGGACTTCTTGCCGTAATCGACAGAGAGACGTTCCATCAGCAGGGAGGTGAACCCGGAACCAGTTCCCCCTCCAAAGCTGTGGAAAACCAAGAAGCCCTGAAGACCTGTGCACTGGTCAGCCAGCTTCCGAATTCGGTCCAAGACAAGGTCAATGATCTCCTTGCCAATGGTGTAGTGCCCTCGGGCGTAGTTGTTGGCAGCATCTTCCTTGCCTGTGATGAGCTGCTCAGGGTGGAAGAGCTGGCGGTAGGTGCCAGTGCGAACTTCATCAATGACTGTGGGTTCCAGGTCTACAAACACGGCCCGGGGCACATGCTTGCCAGCGCCCGTCTCACTGAAGAAGGTGTTGAAGGAGTCATCTCCTCCCCCGATGGTCTTGTCACTTGGCATCTGGCCATCGGGCTGAATGCCGTGCTCCAGGCAATAGAGCTCCCAGCAGGCATTGCCGATCTGGACACCAGCCTGGCTGACGTGGATGGAGATCGCATTTGTTATTTTTAAAGATTTATTTATTTATTTTAGAGAGGGGGAAGGGCAGAGAGAAAGGGAGAGAGAATCCTTAAGCAGACTCCCCACAGATGGTGGAGCCCAGTGTGGGGCTTGATCGCAGGACCCTGAGATCATGACCTGAGCTGAAACCAAGAGTCGGATGCTTAACCAGCTGTACCATCCAGGTGCCCCCTGCTACTTGATACAGATGTTGTGTATATATTACCTGACTTCTGAACTAGTTTTGTAAAGTCTATATTTTTTTGTTATGTATGGCCACAAAGTCTGTTCAGTTAGCTTAGCAGTGAGTTAAATGGTGCTGGGGAATTAGGATGTACATGTAGAAAATAAAACTTGACTCCTACTCACACCTTCCCACGCCAAACACACAAATCAATTCCTGGTGGATCATATATCTAAGCATTAAAAAGATAACATAAAGATTCTAGAACATTGGATAACATCTACATGACCTTAGACAAATATTCTTACAATAGTAAAGAAAGGTACAAACCTACAAAAGTCGAGGTCAACTTATTTTACCATATTCAAAGAAAGAAAAATATGGTCGTCTCAACAGATGTAGAAATTCAACACTTTTTCAATGAAATAAAACAAACACAAAAAACTCTCTGCTAACAGAAGATGAATAGCATCATAGATCAAGTATACTTATGTATATGTAGGTCTATCTCTAGACTCCCTATTCTATTTCATTGGTTTATTTGCTTATCCTAGCCCCAATACCACACTCTCTTAACACTTAATATTCAGTATTGAGTAGAGTAGGTCTCTAATATTTTTGCTGTTCAAGATCGATTTTTGGACTTCTGTATTTTCATGTAGTATTTAGATTAACCTTGTCAATTTACACAATAAGGATGGTTTGGATTTTGTTCTAGATTGCACTGAATTACTAAATCTGTTTAGGGAAATTGACATCTTGACAATATTGAGTCTTTTAGTAACTGAATGTGGTATATCTCTCCATTTATTTAGCTATTCATCAATTTTCCTTTGGTAATGATTTCACCGTTTTCTATGTAGAGGTCTTGCATATCCTTTGTTAGATTATTTTCATAGATATTTTTATGCTTTTGGTTGTTATTGCAAGTGAAATCCCTTTAAATTTTATTTTCCTTTTTCTGGGGGGTGGGGCTGGTATAAAGAAGTATGATTAATTGGTCTATTAGAGTTCTTCAAAGAAACAGAACAAATAGGATGTATATAGAGGTATATATGAGGAGATAAATTTTGGGAATTTGCTCATGCTGTTATGAAAGCCAAGAAGTCCCTTCCTCTGCTGTATGCAAGCTGGAGAAAAAGGCAAATGGGTGTTGTAATCAGTTTGAATCTGAAAGCCTGAGAATGGGGGGGGGCCAAAGGTGTATAAAAGTGTGAGTACAAAAACCGGAAAACCAGAAGCACTGATGTCTAAGGGTAGGAGAGCATGGGTGTCTTAGTTTAGAGAGAGCAAATCTGCCTCTTCTCCACCTTTTTTGTGCTATTCAGGGCTTCAAATGATTGAATGATGCCTGCCTTTATTGGTAATGGAGATCTTTAAACAATCTGCTGATTCAAAGGCTAATCTCTTCTGGAAACACCTTCACAGACACACCCATAAATAATGTTTTACAAGCTATTTTGACACCCCTTAGCCCAGTCGAGTTGACAGGTAAAGTTAACTATCACAATTGGAATAATCGCCACTAAAACCGTAGCTTGTAAATGCAATATTAATTTTTAATAGCATGCATTTATACTTTGAACTTTCTACACATATGATCTTAACTTCTGAAAAAAAAAGAAAGGAAAAAATGTGAGGAAAAAGTTTGTTTTATTTCTTCTTTTCTAAAACTCATGTATTTCATGTTTCTTTTTTGGCTTCATTGTACTGACTAGAATGTGTTTTAAAATATGAATATAAGTGGTGATACCAAGCATCTTTGATTCATTTCAAATCTTAAAGCCAAATCTTTAAACAATTAACCATTAGCTGTGATGGTAACTGTAGGTTTGGATAGATAGATAAAGGATATTTACTTCTATTATTTGTTAGCCAAAGGATTTCTGCATCTGTTGAGATGACAATATTTTGTCTTTTTCTGTTTATGTGGTAAAATACATTGATTTTTGTTTTGGTTTTTGGTTGTTTTGTTCTCCCCTCTAGGTTTTGGATATTTATTTCCATAACCCCTTGGGAAGAAGTAATGAGGCCTGTTACATATTTATAAGAGAGGGGTATACCATACTTTAAGCATACCTTTTTAAAGAACTCCAAAAAGTTACAATATATGATGATATCCTAATTTTGAAGTTTATTGTTAAACTACTAGCCTTTTCTAATGAAACAAGAGTCCAAACCAGAGGTTGCAAACAGGTAGTCTACAGAGAGAATGTGGCCTACAGTGGTTTTGTCTGGCCCATGATAGTTTTAAACCACCCCTATCCCCCAACACAGTTTTTTACTAGAGATACAGAGATTTACATTACATCTGTGGTTTCTGCCTTCTCTTAAACATGTATCTATATATATCTATATATGTATGTATATATATGTATATATATATATGACAATAATAGGCTTGCATGTAACAATCAGCTGGAGAGTACCCGCTTTTGACAAGGCAAAGCATTTATTCTTTAATTTGCCATTGTCGTGTAATGACATACCAAATGCTTCTAATTTTTTGTACATATTGCATTCTTGGCAGACTACTGGCCATTTTATGAAAATGTTGTTAAGTAAACAACATAAAAACATCTACATTTTACACGGCTCTAAAATGCTGTAATAGATAACAACAAAATGGAAAAGGTAAATTAAAGCGGAAGTGAGGGGAATTGGAACTTGGACTTTTAAGATTCAAAAGCAAGCCAAACCACAGAAAATTTTCTGTGTGTACAACACAAGGTAAACCCGGAAGCTAACTTGAATATCAGCAGTTTGTAAGGGAAAATAAATCTGTGTTTGAGATAACATGAGGTAATTCACATCTTTCTCAGGTCACACTACACCAGCCACCCCAGCACTGCAGATGTTTCATTGATTTCAGCGGCCCAGTCCATGAGGCTCTCACAACATCCTTAACTGTTAGCGGCCAACTCTTGGGTTGCTATTAAAATAGCACAGCAGGACATTAAAAAAAAAAAAAAAGGATTACAGGATGACTATGTTTTTTGGGAATTCATCACCCAATTTACAAATCACATAAATGTGGAGAGCCATCACTTCCTACATGTCCCCTTCTCCTCCTGGATTACATCTTCGAGGAGTTTCCAGCTTTTCTGCCTCCCTCCATTCAACATTCCAAGAATTGCAAAGGTCTGGAGTAAACAACAGGCAGCCACTTCCACTCGAGGCCTGACAACCAGCAACGGCTAGGGTACCCAGAATCCAGAAATCAATTACTGCCCGTGCAGAAGCATGCTCCCCTAGCTCAGCAACTGCAGGGAGGACATTGTCGGTGGTTCAGGAGCCACAGAAGGCTCTCTGGTCCTCCAGATCAGTCACAATGGGCCACTCTTGGAAAGCTGTCCCCATGGGTCTGTGGCTTTGCATTAGAATACTGACGAAATGCCTCTGAAGGGCAGTGATCTTCAGCACTTCCGGTGCTGCAGGCAGCCCAGCCCGAGTTACTACACCGAGCACCCCATCATCCCTGCAGTTAGTCACCGTCTCCACTGGAGAAGTTGGGAGAGACACAGAAAGCGCCAAGCCGGCCGGCTGGCTATGATTTAGACCTGGAAGTGCCAGACACCGGCCAATGTGTGAGGCTGGCACTTTGGTCAGCCCCTACCAGTCATTAACCAGACAGGCACAAGAGCACTCCATCGGCGGGTCCTAGAGATGGAGTAGGTCTGGAGCTGCCATGGCATCAGGGCCGGCGCACACGGTACACACTCCACGCCGATGTAACGCAGGGGCCAGAAGGGCCTCATCGTGCAGCCCTTAACGGCCCAGCGGCTCCCCGCTATCAACCGGTAGTCGGCCAGGCCAAGGCCGCCCGCGCCAGGTTGCCAGGAACTGAGCCCGCGGGTGGTCCAGCTCCCCGCTGCCCAGTACCCACGCGGCGGTCGCAGGTGCGGACATGCGCACAGGCCCGCGCACACAGGGCTAGATGGGGGCTGCTGCAGCACCGGAAGCGGAAGCGGATGCTCCGGGCTTAGTTCCGCCTCTGGTGGGGCTGGGCTCCTTTAAAATATGGTGTAGACGCCTCTGCCTAAGGCAGTTCAGGTCCTCCTGGCCCACCGCTCAGGTCAGCTTCAGCCCCTCTAAGGTGAGTACCTCCTCTGTGGCAGCCACGACTGTCTTTTCTGGAAGCAGCCGGTACATTGATTTTTTAAGTTATGCAAATGAACTAATACATTACTACCACATTACATCACTTTTCAGAGTTAGAGTAACATGACCTTGAAAACTAGCGAAAGGCTTGACAAAGCAAGAGTACATTAAGTCCTACATATATATTTTTGTTTTTAGTGACCACATCTCGTGTCTTAGGTGTAACACTAGAAAATTTATGGTACACTTAGGATATCCTAAGTTTGAAGTACGCTCTGTCTTCAAAAGTGACATATTCAACAGCATTTTAAATCGAAAAGAGTTTGGTGAGGTTTGAAAACAGATAAGCATATATTGAACCAAGTGTTTTAAGACAGAATACGCCAATTGTTTACAGCTTTGGTGTGAGAAGGAAGATGTAAATTCAAGGTACATTTTCCTCTACCTCTAATATATATTATGTACTTACTTGAAGAGTGCAAAAAAGTTTTTTAAACTTTTAAAAAGGTAGCAAAATCAGCCTTATTTAATGTTTTAAAATAGTCTTCAGGGTACAAAATATCATGAAGAAAAAATACTGTAAAAAGCTACTCTCTTTTAAGAATAGAAGAACATGGAGAGCTTCTGTAACATTCTGCACAGCCAGTTTCTTCCACAATTTTCAGTACCCGTAAAGATAAGCATAGGATGTTCCTATCCAAATACCCTCTGACTGCAGTTCTCTAGTGAGAACTGGCATAATGGATGGAAAGCAGAATTATTGGCTCATAATACTCATGTCCAATCTGCTAAGCAAGTTCCAAGATGTGGAGATTTTAAAAGGGGAGAAAAGATTGGAAAACTAACAGCAATGGGAAATGTCGGGAACAGCAATCTAGAAAGATGGAGTAAATAATTTGGCTTTGAGCACATTTCAGGTGTGCCTGACAGATCCAGCTTTGACTATGGAAAAGAGGACCCATTTTCATTAAACCTCTTTCCCCGTGGGCTCATGATGAGCTTGTTAATCAAAGCTGTAAGTCCTTTAAATGACCAATAGGATTAAGCCATGAGCGCTTCACCTGGAAATAGCTGAGCTGCTGATCATGCACCTGGGAGCAAGGTTGTTTTTATTCAAATTAGTTATTTTATACTTTATTAGTACATTGATTTTTGAATGTTAAAACATTATTTTCTTTCTTAGACATAATTTGTTCATGGTGTGTTATCCTTTCTGCATATTGTTGGATTTGGTAAAATTTTTGTGTAGGATTTTTGCTTTTATGTAAATGAGAGAGATGGCCCTCTAATTTTCCTTTATTGTAAATATTCTTGGCAAATTTTGATATCAGTGTTATGCTTTTCCCATAAAATGAGTTGGAAAGTATTCTGTTTTAATGCTCTACAGAATTGGTCAGTTAGATAGAATGTATTCCTTAAACATTTGATGGAAGTGACTGGTGAATTCTGGATCTAAGATTTTTATTGAGAGGAGACATTTGATTACAGGTTTATTCCTTCAATAGATAAGGAACTATTTGAAGTTTCTATTTGGTTTTAGTAAGTTGAGCTTCCCTTAGGGTCTATTTCATCTAAAATTTTAAGTTAATTAGCCTAAAGTTATTCATAGTAAGCGATTATGACTGTTATGATTTTTCTAATGTAGGACCTATAATGAGGTCTCCTGTTTAATTTCTAATTTTTGTGTTTCTTTCTCTCTCATGTGCACACGCATGCACACCATACATGTCTTGCTCTGGGTTCATCATTAACAGGCTGACCAACTGTAGCCTTGTATACAGCTTTGTATAACAGGCACAGATATAACCTTGTGTCTGTTTTTGTACATTAAGTTTTATTGTGACACAACCACACCTATTCACTTATTATCTATGGCTGCTTTCCCACCACAATGCCAAATAAAAAGACATCATAAGGCTTGCAAAGACTGAGAAAAGAATCACCTGGCCCTTCAAGAAAAGGTTTTCTTACTCCTACTCTTGATCATTGCTATTGGTCTCCGGAAAGAACTAACTTTTGTCTTTATTTATCTTTTATATGCATATTTATTTCAATAACTTATTTTCTTGCTTTTATTATTTCCCTTCATTTGCCTTTTTTAAAAATAACTTCTTGAGTGTTTGCTCAGATAAATTGATTTTCAGTCTTCCTTTACTATTAAGTGACAAATTTCCCTCCACTCAGAGCTTTAACAGCAGTCCACAAACTTTGATGTGTTTCCAATACCATTTAGTTCAAAATATTTTCTAATTTCCATTGTAATTCCTTATTTAATTGGTGGGTTATTGAGAATTGGATTTCTTTTTTTTTTTTTTTAAAGATTTTATTTATTTATTTGAGAGAGAGACAGTGAGAGAGAGCATGAGCGAGGAGAAGGTCAGAGGGAGAAGCAGACTCCCCATGGAGCTGGGAGCCCGATGCGGGACTCGATCCTGGGACTTCGGGATCACGACCCGAGCCGAAGGCAGTCGTCCAACCAACTGAGCCACCCAGGCGTCCCGAGAATTGGATTTCTTAATTCCAGGACATATTTTCCAGTTATTTTTTGTTAATCATTTCTAGATTAATTTCACAGTGGTCTGGCAATTTAGTCTGCATGATTTTATTTGAAATTTTTGAGACCCTTTCTATGGCTCAACATATCATAAGTTTTGGTAAATAATATGTGTGTCCTTAAAAAAAAGTGCCTTTGAAATTGTTATGTGCAATGTTCTAAACATGTCAATTGGGCCAAATTTTGTAATCCTCTTATTTATATCCTCTGTCCTTACTGATTTATTATCTGCTTGTTCTTCAATTATTGAGAAAGGTATTTTGCAATCTCTCCACTATGACTGTGAATTTTTTTTTACAGTTTTTTTTTTTTTTAAATTTTTAAGTAATCTCTACACCCACCATGGGGCTTGAACTCACAACTCTTGAGATTAGGAGTTGCATGCTTTACCAACTGAGCCCTCCAGGCGCCCCTATGACTATGTATTTTGTACATGTACTTCTGTCATTTTTGTTTTATATGTAATTTTGCCTACAAATATAGATTAGGTACATAAATTTTTAGGATTGTATATTGTCCTGGTGAATTGACCATTTTATCTTTGAAACATCCTTGTTTGTTTCTGATGGGGCCTCTTGCCTCAGTGCTTACCTGTCTCATGTGCAGCAAGCTATCATGGCTTTGTTTGTTTAGCATTCGAATGCTTTTTTATTCTTTTCTATTTTTTACTTTCTGTTCTTTAGTTTGAATATTCTTTTCTATTCTTTCCTTTCTATTTTCTATTCTTTACTTTCAATATTTAAATGGGATTATAGTTAATAACTTTTTTATAAGCAGCATATGGCTGGGTTTGATACTCATTCTATAAATCTTTGTATTTTAATTGAGTGTTTAGTATAGATGTATAGTGTCCGTGAAAGCTGTTTTCTCACCTGCTGTTTCTTTTTCTAACCTTTATTGACTCCTTTGAATTATTTCTGATAATTCAGATTTTCCATAATATTTACATATTCTATTACTTTAGTGATTGTAGGTATGACATATTAAAAAGTAAAATAAATTAATGCCTTTACCCATCCTTAGATAATATAAGGACTTTAACATACTTTAAAGCCACTTATCCTCTCTACTAACTTCTATGATATTGTTATGTGTTTCATTTCTATATAAACTTGAAATCCTAAAAGATATTATTTCATAGAATCAGGATTCTTTTTCATTTACCCATCTATTCACTGGTTTATGTTACTTAGACTAGTCATTGTTACCTTTGGCATCTCTTTCCTTCACTGAGCCCAAAAACACTTTTTCAATATTTCCTACGAGTGAATTTGCTGTGATTAATTCTCTCAATTTTTTTTTATTACAAATGTCTTTATTTTTTTTTAATAAGGAGGATTTCTTTTTCTGCTTTTATAATTTCTTCTTTGATTTTAGTTTCAGAAGTTTTAGTGTGGTATAACTAGGTATGGCTTCCTTGCATGTATCTTTCTGTGGTTAATGTAACTTTGTGAATGTGTTGAGGATCAAGCATTCTGTCCCTTCAGTGGTTCTAGCCAGACTAAGAATCAAATTGACATGAGACAGATAAGAGAAAAATTAAATAGCATACCTATGGGGAATCCACACAAACATAGAAATTCCAAAGAGAGTTAGACAAAATGAGGTATATATGTCATTCTGAACGAAGGAGAAGGGAGTGGGGGTCTGGGACTTCAGAGGAAAGGAATGTAATTCACAGGATGGTAAAAAGAGCAGATGTTTGGCAATTAGCTGTTTGCCCTGGCATACAGATGGGTCATGCAGATAAAATTTTTCTTTGTGGTAACCCTTATTCTGGAAAGACCCTTCATTTTAGATTCTTCTATGTAGTTAAGGGAGAGGCAGAAGTTTCTCTTGAGCCCCCAGGGTCTCAACTGCCTTTAATTTAGCTTAAAATAATATGCATGCCAAAGTGGCATATTCTGGGGGACCTGTCCCAAATCCCTTCAAATTTGTGGCATAATACTGACCTTTTTGTCTGTTATTGGATGCTTAATGTATTTGGGTGCTCCCTTGTTGGGTGCATAAATATTTACAGTTGTTATGTCTTCTCATTGGATTCTTCCTTTTATGATTATATAGTGTCCTTCTTTGTCTCTTGTTATAGTTTGTTTTAAAGTTTATTTTCTCATAAGTATGCTACCCTTTTTTTTCACTATCATTTATATTATAAATGCTTTTACATCCTTTTACTTTAAATCATCTTGTGTCTTAGGTCTGAATTGAATCTTTTGTAAGCAGCAAGCATATAGATAGGTCTTGTCTTTTTATCCATTCTGGTACCCAGTGTCTTTTGATTCAAGTGTTTAGTCCATTAACATTCCAAGTAACTATTAGTAGGTATATACTTACATTTTGTTGTTTATTTTATGGTTGTTTTTGTAGTTCTTCTCTGTTACTTTCTTCTCTTGCTCTTCTCTCTCATGCTTTGGTTGCCTTCTTTGGTCATGTACTTGGATTCTTTTCTCTTTATTTTTTGCATTATATATTATTACTGGGTTTTGATTTATGGTTACTATTAGGTTTGTATATAACATATTATGTATATAGCAGTCTCTATTAAGTGGGTCATTTAAGTTTGAACCCATTCTTTACTCCTTCCCTCTCCACCACGCATTTTAGGTATAAGTTTCATACTTTAGCATCCTTTTGTGAATTTCTTGACTATTTTTTTTACAGAAATATTTATTTTTACTGCTTTTGTGCTTCCCAACTTTTCTAACTCCTACCTTCTTCCCTCTCAAAAAGTTTGCCTTAATAATTCTTGTAGGGCTGGTTTAATGGTTATGAATTCCTTTAACTTTTGTTTGGGAAACTTCTTATCTCTCCTATTCTGAAAGATAGCTTGCTGGATAGACCATTGCTGGCTGCAGCGTTTTTCCTTTTAGCACTTTGAATATATGTTGCCTCTTTTTTCTGGCCTGCTGAAAAGTCAGTTGAATAGGCTTATGAGGTTTCCCTTGTATGTAACTGTTTTCTTTTGCTGCTTTTAAAAGTCTTTCTTCACTATTAGTTTTTTGGAATTTTAATTACTATATGTCTTGGTTGTGTACCTCCTTGGGTTGATTTTGTTGGGGGTTCTTTGTGGGTCCTGGATCTGGGTTTCTATTTCCTTACCCAGAATTGGGAAGTTTTCTGATATTATTTCTTTGAATAAATTTTCTGCTCCTTTTTCTGTGTTCTCCTATTGGAATCTCTATAGTTTGCATGTTATTACATTCAATGGTGTCGTAGGCTGCACTAAGTCTGTTTTCATTTTTTATTATTTTTTTTCTCTCCTGTTCAGCTTTGTTTTTCATTATTCTGTCCTCCATGTCACTGATCTGTTTTTCTGCTTCCTCTAATCTGTTTATTGCATTTAGTGTATTTTTAATTTCAGTTACTGAGTTCTTCATCTCTCTTGATTATGTTTGCTTTCTCTTTGGTAAAGATCTCACTGAGGTCCTCCACTCTTTTCTCAAGTCCAGTGAGTATATTTATGACCATTACTTTAAATTCTCTATGGGGCATATTACTTATCTGTTTTGCATATGACTATTGTGTGATTTTGTTCTGTTCTTTCATTTGGGCCATATTCCTCAGTCTTCTCATTTTGTCTAACTCTCTGTGTCTCCTTCTGTGTAATAGAGAAGTCAGCTAAGTCTCCTTCTCTTGAAAGCAGTGACCTTAACGAAGAAGAGGCGCTGTAATGAACTGCAGTGCAATGTTCCCTGTTCTTCAGAACCTGGAGCTTCAGGAGTGTCTCCTGTATATGTTATCTGACCTTACTGTTGTGGCTGAGCCATGTTCTGTCTTCAGTCGAGTTGTCTGTAATGGATCTCTTTGCCTGCTGTGGGCAGGGTTTGGTCCCTGTGTTGTTAGTGGGCCAGCCTAGGGCTGCCTTGGGCTTTAGTTGAGTCACCCAGGTGTTTGCCAGAGATGCTGTAGTTGGAGCTTCAGGGCACTTTCCCTGTCTTGTCCCCTGAGAAATTTTCCTTGGTGGATGGGGTCTCAATCACACCAGGTATCTGCCCTCAGCCTACTGCTAGGTCTACTATTGGACTGTTGTGTGTGGTTGTCTTCTCTCCATGGGGCAGTAGTCACTGTGGAGTGGTGCTTGCCCCTGTAAGGGCTGCTTAAACAGTATTAGGCTTGCGGTGCCACTTTGGATGGGCTCTGGCCAAGGCCATATTAGAGGGGGAAGGTCTGAGGAGAATGTGGGAGCATGTGGTGTTAGCAAGGTTTGTGCAGGTCTACTGTGAGAGGGGACCCTGAGCTGCTTTAGAAAACTGCTGCTGCAAGGCTGGAGTGGGCGCATCCACAGAAAGGGCAGGTGTGGGGCACACTGTGTTGACAAGTTCTGCTGGGTTTGTTGTAGGAGACCCAGAGCTGAAGCCTGGCTGGAGGAGCTGGGTCTGCAGAATGCAGGGGCAGGGTGTACTGTTACTCAGTGAGGTGGAGGGTGTTGGTGCTGTGCTGGGTGCTGCAGTTGTCTAGATACAAAGGCTGGGAGGTTGGGGAAAGAAATGGAGCCTGTCAGCTCTTTTGGTTTTGGAGATGTCTCCCAATTATCCCTACCCCTTTAGGACATACTTTGAGACTCATAATACAATAATCACTTTTAGGTCATTTTTATAACCCCCAAAGACACCCTGTGCTCCCTAGCTCATAGCATCTCATAATCTCCCATCTTGCCTACCCCCAGGCAACCACTAGTCTACTTTCTGCCTCTGTAGATTTGCCTGTTCTGGACTTTTCATATAAATGGAATCTAACAGTATGCAATCTTTCGTGGCTGGCTTAATGTTTTCAAGATTCACCCATGTTGTTCCATGTATCAGTACTTCTTTTTATTTCTGAATAATGTGTAAATGTACCAAATTTTATCATCCATCTGTTAATAGATGTTTGGATTGTTTTAGGTTGTTCATTTATTGAGTTTCAAATTTCATTTATTATATATATATATATATTTTTTTTTTTTCTTTTTTAAAGATTTTATTTATTTGATGCAGAGAGAAAGAGCACGACTAGGCAGAGCAGCAGGCAGAGAGAAAGGGGGAATTAGGCTCCCCCGCTGAGCGGAGAGCCCGATGCGGGGCTCGATCCCAGGACCCTGAGATCATGATCTGAGCTGGAGGCAGAGGCTTAATCCACTGAGTCACCCAGGCACCCCTCATTTATTATATTTTTTAATTATAGGGTATTGGTTCCTTTTTAATATTTTCTAGTTTTAACTTTTATCTTGTTTTGTGAGCTTATCAGTCTATGATATCTCCAGTTTCTGGATTTTTTTGTTGTTGCTCTGTTTTTATGGTCTGTCTCTCATTTTTTCCTTTCTAGTCTTACATACTTAGTCATATTTTTATTAAGTGTCAGACATTTTGTGTGAAAAATGGTAGAGAGGATTTGTGGCTCTGGATTATGCTGTCTTCCTTCAGAGAGGATTTATTTTGCTTCTGTAAGGCATTTAGGCCAAGGACTGATCACCTTAATCCAATCAAGCTGGATTTAAGTGTTTGTGAGGTCTGGTCTATTTCTGGTTCACCCTTAAACTGTGGGCCTTTTAGGCTTCCAATCCTGAAAGCCTAGGATATTTATCAGAGTCCCTCCCTCATCCTTAGTCATTTCCAAGTTTTGACCCCTCAGCTTGAGACTGCTGACAGGCTCATAGCTGACACTTTCACTTCCAATTTCAGTAATAGCTATAACTATAAAAATGACCCTAACTTTATATTTAAAAATTTTTCTTCCATATCTTTTCCCTGCAAATTTCATTTTCTCAGTAGATCCCCCCCCCCCCCCCCGTAAAGATTGATTGATTGAAGAGATCCAGAGAAAGAACCGAGGAAGAGGGAGATAAGCGTACTCACCTGTGAGCGCAGAGCCCAATAGGGTGCTTGATCCTAAGACCCAGAGATCATGACCAGAGCCAAAACCAAGAGCTATACACTCAACCAACTGAGTCACCCAGGCGCCCCAGGTCTCATGTTTTTAAAAAGCTTTCTTTTAATACATTTTATCTAGTTTTTCTGGTTTTCCTCAGGTAGAAGGTTTTTATAGTCTTGTCAGCCAGTTGTGGAAGCAAAAGTTTAACCACAAATTTTTTAAGTATCTGTTCTCTCAAGTATTTGGTGAAGCAAACATTCCTACACATGTCTGATTAGAATGTAATTTAGTGTATCTTTCTAAAAAAGTTGTGTGTTAAAACCCATGGTTTTAAACAAATTATACTCTTTCACCCGGCAATTTCAATTTTGTGAACAAATCAAATTATTAGAGATGTAGAAAAAAGATTTGTATATAAGGATGTTTAGTACAACATTTAATAGAGAAAATTGGTTGTAAACTATCCAGTGATAAGGACAATAATTAAATTATGGTACATCTATAAGATAGCATAATATGTGATGATTCAAAATGTTTTGAAAAGTATTTAGTGATATGGGAAAATAAAACGTAAGGGAGAAAACAGTATTTTACTTTTCAAATGGCATGATTTCAATTTTTATAAAGGGCATATCTTCAGAGATAAAATGCTAAAAAGATGAAAAGCAGTTTTTAATGTGCTTAACTCTGAGTGGGAAGATTAAGGGTTTTTTTTTTTAATGGATTTTTTCCCATGTTTGAGATATAATTGACATACAAAACTGTGTAAGTTTAAAGTATTACAGCATAATAATTTTTATATATTGCCAATTGGTTACCATAGTAAAGGTAGTTAATATCCATTATCTCATATAGATATAAAAAAAGAAAAAAATTTTTTATAGTAACTCTTAGTATCTATTCTCTTAACTTTCGAATACACCACATAGCACTGTTAACTATAGTCATAGTGTATATTACATCTGAAGGTTTATTTTTTCTTTATATATCTTTGTGTTTTCAAAAGTTTTTTCTTTTTCTTTTTTTCCCAAGGTTTTATTTGTCAGAGAGAGTGTGAGTGAGTAAGCACCAGGGGAACAGCAGACAGAGGGAGAAGCAGACTGCTGAGTAAGGAGCCAGATGTAGGACTCTATCCCAGGACCTGGGATCATGACCCAAGCCAAAGGCAACCCCTTAACTGTGCCATCCAGGTGTCCTCAAAAGTTTTTTTTATGTGGGGTATGTACTATTTTTATAATCAAGAAAAGGAGTCACTAAAAAATAATACTAAAGGTCATCTTTAATCTAATGGATTATCTAAACTTTCTTTATCACAAATTCTTTAACAAGCTAGAGATTCTTTACAGTTTAGAGATTTAGTTCCTGTGTTTCACACTAAGAAATTAAGACAAAGACATTGGAGGCATCCACCTAGGAGGTTGCTGGAGAGGGAACACTGAGCATCTTCATGATGTTTCAGGGAGCAATGTGCTTCCTGGCTCCGGTTGTCTTTTCAGCAGTTGGCACAGAGTACTAGTGATTGAATCGGTTCTTTACAGAAGTAGAATAGATTTTTTGTCTTTTTCATTATGAAAGGAATGAATCCAACCAGAGTCTATTAGTTAAATATTTTGTTTTTAAAAGTACCTGATGGCACTCAAAGGAAAAGTGCAAAAGTATAAAAATAAAAACAAAAACATATGAGTAATATTACAGGAATTCTCTTCTTGAAAGCTCTGATAAGAACCAGTTTTTCCCTGTTACTCATAGAGTGGGTCATTTGTGGAGAGTCTTCAGAGAGGAAGTCTGAAGAGGGCTAAAGAAGGATGATTCCATTGCTTGACTGATTGTACAGCATCTCCATATGAGATGTTACATTTCACATTCTTGAATTATCTGACGCCTTAGTCCAGATGGGCTGGACTATGTCCAGATTGGGCTGCTATGACAAAAATACCATAGACTGGGTGGCTTGAACAACAAACATTTATTTCTCACAGTTCTAGAGACTGGAAAGTCTAAGATCAAGGTGCTGACACATACTGTGTCCGGTGAGAACTCCCTTCTTGGTTCATAGATGGCTGTCTTGCTACAACCTCATGAGTGGAAGGGGCAAGAGAATAGTCAGGGGTTGGCTTCATAAGGGCGTTAATCCCATTCATGAGGGCTCCACCTTCCAAAGGCCTTACCTTCAAATTGGGGGTTAGGATTTCAACATAGGAATTTGGGGTCTGGGGCACAAACAGTCAGTAGTACTTGGCTTCTGTTATCTTTCAAATGTTGATGAACTACCCCATGACCCCTCTTTTTTCTCTAGCTAAGTTTAAGAAAACTGCAGAACTTATTTTGTTTATTGCTTCAGATATGGATGATTTGGGAACTTTCCAAAGTTTTTCAGTGATCATTTTTGGCTAAAAATTTCCCTGATATCCCCAGAACCCTGAATTCTGCCCTAATTAATGAAATGGTCTGTTTTCTTATTTAAATTTGGCTTGTAAAGGTAAGGCCTTTTTTATGTAGTTAGGGGGTCTGCTACCCTGAACTGTCACTCAAAAGCATATTTCAGTTTTATTTGAAAGCTTTTTTTATGTGTATTCCCCCAGAGCACCTTAGCTGAAAATCAAATTTTAGTTTAGAGCTTTATACAGACCAATGTCTCCTTTTTGCTCCTGTATTCCAATAAAATTGTGTATTTCATTTTAACCTCAATCTGCCTGTGTTTAAAATATAAAGGTAAGGTTAAGGGTTTTCTGCTGGCAACTGTACCTGGGCATCTCAATTTCTAGATAAAATCTTTTACAGAGACCTTTTTATTAGCTCCACAGCTCAATCCTGCCATATATGCCAGTTTATCCTATTAATCTGTAGCTGCGAAAATACCAGGATCATTTATGAACTAAAGTTTGTTTTAGCTCTTTAGTTTTTATGAGCCTTTTTCATGTTACTTCCATCAGCTTGGTTGCTGGGACTGCTCTTTCTGTCTTCCCTCTCCCACCACCTTTGTCCCTGGGTGGGGGAAAAGTGTGTCAGACTATAACAGGCTATAGGACTGTCTACCTGATGTAGCTGGCTCTTTCCTGTTAGCCCCTTGTTACCTCTTTTTTTTTTTTTTTAAAGATTTTATTTATTTATTTGACAGATAGAGATCACAAGTAGGCAGAGAGGCAGGCAGAGAGAGAGAGGAGGAGGCAGGTTCCCTGCTGAGCAGAGAGCCCGATGTGGGGCTCGATCCAGGACATTGGGACCATGACCTGAGCCGAAGGCAGAGGCTTTAACCCACTGAGCCACCCAGGCGCCCCCCCTTGTTACCTCTTGATACCTCTTGGTGGAAAAGGAGAGTCAAGGCCTGCGAGGAAGGAGAGTGCCTCCTGGCCATTTCTGGTGGGCCTCCAGTGATCCTTTGTTGTCAGAGGGTCTCCTGGTCTTTTCCAGGGAGGAATATCCTGGGAGGCCTTCTCTTGCTAGGTTGGAGATTGAGGGTTCTGTGGGAACCCACAGAGGAAGGATGGCCTTCCTCTTTTGGGTTGGGGGGAATGCAAGATGCCTCATCACTGTGCTGTGCCTCAGATCCTGGGTTCTCAAATCAGCTAGCCTCCATCTTACCACATTTTGCTCTCCTTGGTGTGTCTTATACGATTTTCAGGTTTTATACTTGTGCTTAGTAGAAAGGCATCAGGAGAATGGGTATACACCATCTTACCTGAACTGACTTTTTTTTTTTTTTTTTTAAGATTTATTTTAGAGAGAGAGTAGGGGGAGGGTCAGAAGGAGAGAGAAACCTGAGACTCCCTGCTGAGCATGGATATCATGCTCCTATACACGCATGTGACCAAGTCTGTGAAGAAAAATAGAAGAGGTAGGGATTGAGAGCAACCCCAGAGTGGAGAAAGCATTTTATACACAGTGGTCAGCAGTGACCTGATGGGAACCATTTGAGCAGTTACAGCGGGAGCCACACAGATATGTGGGGGAAGAGTACTGCAAGCAGAAGGGATTCTAGGTGTGCAGGTGCTGAGGTAGGGGAGTGCTTGGTAAGCCTAAGGACTGACATTGCTGGAGAAGAGCAAGCAAGGACCATGAGGAAATGAGATTAGTGAAATATCAGAAGCTAGATCATGGAGGGCCCTAGAAACCACTGAAGAATTTTGAATTTTGCCCTGAGTGAGATGGAAAAGGTTAGAGGGATTTATTTATTTATTTATTTTTAGAAGATTTTTATCTATCTATCTATCTATGTATTTATTTATTTATTTGACAGAGAGAGCGAGATCTCAAGTAGGCAGAGAGGCAGGCAGAGAGAGGGGGAAAGCAGGCTCCCTGCTGAGCAGAGAGCCCTATGTGGGGCTTGATTCCAGGACCCAAAGGCAGTGCCTTAACCCACTGAGCCAACCATGCACCTTTATTTTATTTTTATTATTTTTTTAAGATTTTATTTATCCATTTGACAGAAAGAGACATGGCAAGAGAGGGAACACAAGCAGGGAGAGTGGGAGAAGGAGAAGCATGCTCTCCCATGGAGCAGGGAGCTCGATGTGCAGGGCTCTATTCGGGGCTGAATCCCAGGACCCTGGATCATGACCTTAGCCAAAGACAGTCACTTAGTAACTGAGCCATCCAGGCGCCCCCATTTGGAGGGATTTAAACAGAGGAGTCAATCTGACATGCATTTCTGTGGCAGAGGAGCCAGAGGGGAGAGAAGAGCACTTAGTGAGCCAGTAAACTGAGAGGTGAGGGGGGTTTGCTAGGGAGGCAGTGATGGGAACATTGAGAAGCTGCTAGACTATGGATTTATTAGAAGGTGGTGTTGACAAGATTTGTGGATGAGTTAGATATGGAACGTGAAGGAAAGAGAAGAGTTGAGAAAAATACATGTCTACCTGAACTCCAGCAGTGACTGTGGCTTAAGTTCTTTCCCAGGAAATCCCTCATGCTATCAGTTCTGTTCCATCGGTTCTCCAGGTGCCACCACACACTGCAAGCCTAGTGGTTGTGATGTCCAGGCTTAACTTCAGATCCCTGCTTTGGGAAGTGGAATTCTGGACACAACCAAGTTTGTGCTGGGAGGCAAAAACTCAGGAGAGGCAAATCTTTGAAGCAGTAAAGATCCCTGACCTAGCAACCAGCCTGTATGTATCCTTGTTTAACATGAAAGGGCAGAAAATATGGCATTGGTTCCCCAGCCCCTAATTCCAGCTGATTTATACATTTTTGCCCAGCTCATGAGTATGATGTTAAATCTCAGTATGAGTATGAAATCTGGAACCAAGTTCTAAGACATCCTAAGTCCCAGTTAAAGAACTGGTCCAAACAATTATTTACCAGGTTCTATAGCATTTCAACCTAATCACTGCTTTTGTACATGAGCAGAGAACAAGTCCTGGAGTTTTCTGGACATGAAAATCACATAAGATTTCTGCATGTAGCCATTTTATAAATAAGTGTAAATAAAAGAAAATCTTTTAGGGGTGCCTGGATGGCTCAGTCAGTTAAGCACCTGCCTTTGGCTCAGGTCATGATCCCAGGGTCCTGGGATCAAGCCCCATGTTGGGCTGCCTGCTCAGTGGAGAGCCTTTTTCTCCAGCTCCATTTGCTCCTCCCCCTGCTTGTGCATACCCTCTCTCTCTCTCTCTCTCTCTCTCTCTCAAATAAGTAAATCTTTAAAAAAAAAAATCTTTTATACAGCTAAAAACAGTTCAGGGGTGCTTGGGTGGTCATTTGGTTAAACACCTAACTCTTAATGTCGTGAATGAATAGAAATGACCTGTACATCTCTGCCTCATGGAATTGGGAAGCCTCAGACCTGCAGAATTTGGGGTGCCTGGGTGGCTTAGTCTGTTAAATGTCTGCCTTCAGCTCAGGTCATGATCCCAGGGTCCTGGGATCGAACTCCATGTTGGGCTCCCTGCTCAGTAGGGAGTCTGCTTCTCTCTCTCCCTCTGTCTCTTCCCCTTCTCATGCATGCGCGCGTGTGCTCTCTCTCTCTCTCTCAGATAAATAAATAAATAAATAAAATCTAAAAACAAAACAACAACAACAACAAAACAACCTGCAGAGTTTTAACCAGTAGCTGAGAAGGGTAATTCTGAAGACTGAGTAATGACTGTCTTTAGACCCAGTACCCTTTGGATACCTGTCTGATCCTTGGAAATCAGGAAGATCCATTTCCCTGAACTGTAAATTATGGGTGCCAAAGAACACTGCTGTGGGGCCACTGAATAGAGAGAACCATTTCTTCCCTTTTGCCATGTATTAGTTTTGTATTTCTTTGTAATATACTACTAAAACTTAGCAGCTTAAAACAACATTCATTTATAATCTCTGATTTCTGTAGGTCAGATGTCCAGGCAGGCATGGATGGGTTCTATGCTTAGGTCTCACAATGCTGAAGTCAAGGTGTCTTGACTAGTCTGGGTTCTTACCTGGCCTCTTGGGAAGAATCTGTTTCTGGGTTCATTCAGGTTGATGACCGAATTCAGTTCCTTGTGGTTGAAGGTCAGAGGTCCTTGTTATCTGTCTGGCTGTTAGCGAGGGGCCACTTTTAGTTTCTAGAGGGTACCCAATTTCTCTCTCTGATGTCCCTCCATCTTCAAGCCAGCAATACTATATCAAATCCTTTTTGTGCTTCATTTCTCCTTCACTTCTCCCTGTGCCATGAGCTGGAGAAAACTATCTGCTTTTGAAGGGTTCAGTAGGTTTAATTAGGCTTACCTGGATAATCTTTCCTTTGCCATATAAGGTAACAGTCACAGGAGTAACATCTCATCCTGTCTGAAGATTCCACACATACTCAAAAAGGAAGGGCCGCAAAGGTGATGGTCATGGTGGGTCATCCTTAAACTTCTATCTAGTGTGCTCATTTCACTGCACATCTCAGCACAGCTTAGTACTGAAAAGTGTTACTTGACAGAGGAGCAATGGTACCTACTGCACTTCTGAGACAAATAGTGGAACTGGTGGGGACTGTTTAGCCTTGACAAAGTCTGGTGGGAAATGAGAGACTTCTGGCAGACCAGTGACACTAGCAGGAACAGAGCTACCCTATAGAGACCTATGGGAAGACTCGAGATGCAAAGACTTTCCAAAGGGCAGGTGATCCTGCAGCAGAAGAGGGGCCACAAACAAATCAAATATGAGTTATTACTGTTTGGGTGACTATGTTTATATGCAGAGGATAGTGAGGATTGGGAAAATTTTCCCCTGGTCAGAGCAGATGGTAGTAACTTAATCTGATGAGGTCCTAAAGATCTAATGTTGACCTTCTATGGTCTTTTAATTTCAAGATCATAACCTGGTAAGTAGCTAAGCCAGAATTCAACTATAGGCTGTCAAACTCAAAAGCCAATGAACTCTCTTAAGCACTCTGCAAGGGATGGGAAATGTGTGGCACATTTGCTGTGACTCACTACTCCCATGTCCTGTCATGGGCTGACCACACAGACCTGCCTGCTGAGACTGGTGCAGTCTCGGAATCAACGGTCTGCTCCCAGGCCCCACTGGCAATTAAACAGAATTGAAATCCAGGGCAGAACTCATCTCCCATCTCTGGACTACACCGTACCTGAAACTCCAGCAGTTTAAGAAAGATTTTCGCCTTTTCTTATGCTGACTGCAAAATTGCATATTGTAAATGTTAGAGCAACACCTCCTCTCCCTCTATTGTGTGCCATTAGCTGAATCTGACTAGAGAAAGAGAAGTGAAAAGAATTGAAATACTTTTTAAAAGGCTATTACTCAAACTTATATGAATTCTGGGATTCTCCTCTCCTAGCATTCCTCTTTTCTAATGAATGGGAAAGGAATTAAAATGATTACATGGCAAGAGTGTAGACCCAAAAAGGATATAATAAAGCCATTTGTGCTATTTAACTTTCTTAGAAGGGACGGACGAGGTTGTGGTCTGTTCCCACAGAGAAGCAGGGCAGCCCTGGGAGAGCTGTCAAGAAGCTCAAGTGAATGGAAGATGCTGGGAGCCATGTAATCTATTGGCAAGAGAAGCAAAGGGGTCTCTTGGGTGGTACACCTCTTCTGTTTGGAGCTGGGAAGTAGAGAGGGCTACTGGAGCCTTGTCATCCTGTGGTTTGGAACTCAAGAGTTCAGTTCTTTAAGTTGACATTTCTAGAATGGACCTACATATTGCAGCCAGCTCACACAGTAGATATCAGGTATTTCTTTCCAATATTTCTAGACAACTAAGACAAAGAAAAAAACTGTGCCTCAGTCTAAAAGAAAGTAAACAGAAGTTACCTTTAACCTGGCCTTTCAGAGCCGGATAACTTAACCCCTACGTCTTCCCCAGTACGTCTCATGATCTGAGTGGGAGCCCTCTGGCTACAAGGCATTCTTCGTTGCTGTTCTCTCTTCCTGGTCTGCTCTCTCCTAACTCTTTGGCTAACTCCTCTTCCTGTCCTCCTATCTCAGTTACACCCCTGCCTAGAGCCTGTACTTGAGCTCAGTTACACTTGCGGTTACTATGTAATAGTGCTCACTGAATCATTAATCATGTCATTCTTTGTGTAATGGGACTGCAAGTTCCTGGAGGGCAGGATTTTCCTCTTTCTTCATTACTGCAGTATCTGCAGTCTGATTCAGGCCTGGACTTAGTAAATATGTGTTGAATAAATGTTTGAAAGAACCCAAAAAATGAGCACATGACCTTTGGGGCACTAACTGTGATGAAAGCATGTAGCAGGTGGGTTTTATTTTTAGCACACCTTCTTCTTTCCTTGGTGTCTCTGTTCCTGCAAACATCTTTGGATTCTGGGCTCATGTGCATAGGGCTTAGCTCTAGGTTGGCTGTAAGGTATTTCCTCAGTTAAGGAACTGAATTGACAATGTCCAGGGCTATTTTAAGGTGTTTTTGGAGAATCTTAAAAAACGTTTCTAAGTTCCAGCTGCTTTGGAGATTCTAAATTGGTAATCTAGGTGCTGATCTGGGAAATGTCATGTGCTATAAGGAGATTCTCCCCAGACTGTTAAAGGACTCTCCCAAATCAGGCCATGCATAGCAGATGGGCGGTAGGTGAGAGAGGATTTTTTTGTGGTGTTGTAAGTGGAGGGGGTTAGGTCAGATCAACTGTTGTTTGTTTTTAACAGAGAGCTGGGATGCTTAAAAATGCCTGACGAGACAGCTGGCATTTTAATGAAGTCACCAGCAACTATACATCTCAGTAATATGTGCCTTGCAGGCAAGGGTTCTGTTGGGATTTTCTTTTATTCTGTGCTCTCCCCAGCCGGCAGTAGGCCCCTTGGGACAGGAAGCTGGTCACCCAGACTTATTTCCAGGGCTCAAACACAGTGCTTCACAGGTCAGTTCTTAAGGCAGGCCTGTTGATTTAAACTGAGTTCTCCACCACTACCAAGACTTGACTGGCCATGGAGAAACAAGTGTAAAACATCTGGCCCCCTTCCTCTGTTTGCCTGTCTCTCTCTCTCTTGCTCTTTCTTGGAAGTGTCCCTTCATCTTCCTTTCCCTTCTTTTTCTTCCTTTCCTTCTCTTACCTTCTTTTTTCATCCTTCCTTCTCTATTTCATTCTCTGTTTCTAAGCTTGGTTTCTCTCTGCACGAGTCTCTTAACCCTCGTCTCTTTCTCAGCTTCCTCCCTTCTTTCTGCCATGTAAAGGTTTATAGGTTGTTAACTGCACAAGGACAGCTTGCCAGGAAGAGAAATGAAAGTGGAAATGCATCCTACACTCTGCTTACTGAGGTAGAAGTGCTGGTGTGGGGCTTTGTCAGCCCAGAGAAGGCATCTTGTTCTAATTTACAGAAAAGCATTTTGGGGGGCTAATAGCAGCTCTTTCCTCCCTTAGAATATTCCCAGGGGAAAGCAGTCACTTTGTATTTTTCTTTTGACCTAGGCTTCCTCCGAATCTCAATAGGAACCTGCAACCTGGGCAGGTTGGAATTGTATTTGTATCACAAATATACCATTCACAAGTGTTCCTGCAGCTGTTTTAGTGCTTTCATCTTTTTTTCTGGTGATCCTTTATTTTCATTGGGATGCAAGTTGAAGAGCTAACCTTTCAGTCATTGGCTTTAGACGTTTAACTCTCATTTTCTCTTCTTAGCTGTCTGAACAGCTAAACCCTTTTACACTCCTGTTGGTTCATTGGCAGTGGTGGTGTTTCTTTAACAGTGGCGTTCATCCCATAATCTCTGAACCATAATCTCTGACCAGAGCTATGAGGATGGGACACCTCTGATTGGGCAAGCTGCCAAACAATCAGAAAACCATGGACTTAGTTCAAGTTCTGTGAATGTTCTTGAGATTGAGGGCCATTTTTTTTTTAAAGATTTTATTTATTTATTTGACAGAGAGATAGCACAAGTAGGCAGAGCAGCAGGCAGAGAGCAAGAAGCAGACTCTCCGCTGAGCAAGGAGCCCATGTGGGGCTGGAGCCCTATGCGGGGCTTGATCCCAGGACCCTGGGATCATGACCTGAGCCGAAGGCAGCCGCTTAACCCTCCGAGCCATCCAGGTGCCTCTTTAGGTCTATTTCTAATTTTCCTTTGTATCTTAAGTGCCTGGTACATTGCTTGGCACATAATAGGCATTCAAGACTCTTGAATGCCTGAATCAAGAAGTGCATAAGTAAATCTTTCTCTAACCACAGGCCACCCTGGCACTAAAGGTAGCTATTATGAATCCACATCAAGGTGGGTACACTGACCCTCACATTTAATTGACCCGGGTTACAGTGCGGTAACACCCCTGGTCAGATGCAAGCAACAGGAACATACTGAGGTTAAGTCAGTTAAGAAATAGAAAGTACACAGGGAAAGGCAGGGAGACTCGAAACCAGCTCATTAGCCATGGAGCAAGGCCTCCTGCCATGTTACTCAGGAGAGCAGGAGAGGTTGTTCCTGGATCTGCTTCATCCCTGTGGTGACAGCAAGTTTGGCCTGCCTCTGCTGTCCCATTGATTGACTTCTTGTTCTCCTCCAATTTCATAGCTTCTGCTTGCTGCCTGGTCTTGGGATATCTCTCAGCTTCTGGAGTCCTTCCTTTCTGATGGTTCTCTCTGTAGATCTCACTTTCCAGTTTTTCAGGAAGGGTCCAACTGGATTGGCTGGCCACATCCAGCAGAGGCCCAGCCCAATGTGCAGAGAGCTTGTCCTAGGCCGCATCAGGGATAGTGCCCCATATACTGCCAGCCCCTCCAGACGGAGACTATGGGGGGGGGGTAGGTATTCAGGACTTCCCAGAAGTGGTCAGAGTGCATGGCCTACATGCTTTACTAGGATTGCTGTTGTCTCTTGAGTGTCAAACTAGAATGTTTTTTAAGGTTACAGGCCTAAACTATTCAACACAGACACATTTAGTGTGCCTTATCCCATGAATACTTTTATGGTACCATATACAAATCCAGTATGGTATGGAACCTTGTGTGTAGTCAGTGAATGGACAGTGGAATAGGTCAACCAGTAGAGGGAACACCATGGATGCTCTCAGCCAGTTGGCACTTGTAGGACCTAGTTTCCCTTGCTTTATAGCCACTTTCATAGGGAGATGATTTTTCTTTATGTCACTGACTCATTGTGACTGACAAAAGGTGCTAGAGGTGCCTCAGAAGTGCCAAGGAGGAGAGTACCACCCTGGAAACCTGAGCCTCCTTCAAGAAAACAGCTCAGAAAACAGAATGCAGCCATTTGGGGTTGGCAGAAATCCTTTGATGTGATGAAAGAAGGACATCATAAACTCACTGAAGCCTGGAAGGACTAAATAAGAATATGTGGAATTGGAAGAAATGGTGTTTGGAAGACTTGTCAAACCTTGGGACATTTGATGAGAACAGTCACCAGCCCTTTAAGGATTATGCTGTAATGACTGTGTACATCACAGATTCAGTTGGTGCTTCCATTTGGGGGGATGCATTATCTCAACCCCTGCCCCATGCTCTTTCCCAAGAAATGAACACAAGACAGTAAGAGCCTGATCCCTCTCCCATCCTCACACAACTGGCACTCACTGGCATTTTCTCCGCCAGTGTGAGGGATGCACGGGGCTGCATCTGTTCTCTTGTTCCACAGTGAGTGCCGCCAGGAGTCCAAATACTGTTTCCCATTTGGAGACTTGGCAGCTTGCCCAAGCCTCCTGCCTGGGATTGGGTCAGGGGGATTATGGAGAGGCTGCCCAGGTCATTGTCCTTGTCCCCCTCGATCTCTCCTTTTAAGTGGCAGACTCAGTCACTGGCACCATCAATCTAGCACATTTCATAAACAATAAATTCATTTTAAAAACCTGCCACTGAGCAGCCATCTGTCTCCATTTTTGTCAATCTGCTATTAAAACAATGCTACTGTAATGTGCGTCTTTCACTAAAGACTCAGTGATCTGAAGGCGAACGTGTTAAGCATGGAGACAAGAGCTATGGGCCAACTGACATCATTGCCACCTACTGGCCTTTCATCACTGAAGCCTAGAATTTAAACCCTGTTTTTGACCTAAGGTGATGATATTAATGGTTTCTATATTTTGCTGTGTTCAATTTATATTCTTTTAAGATTACAAAGTGTTCCAGCAACCTGATTTATTACTTATTAGGTAGGAAGAAGGTGGACAAATGTTGAATATTGCTGGTGGATAAACTGAGACATAGGTAGTTAAGTGCCCAAAGTCAGATAGCGGAGGAAGAGAAATGGGAATATATTTTGGAACTATGATCTCTCTCTTGAACAACTGAATAATCTCCTTTTATGTTTTTTTTTTTCTTGTAGCACTTAAGCATTTCACAAAACCACTACACATGGGTATTTTGCTCTCCAGAGGCCAGTCTGAACATAGCAAAGAGAATTGGAACTAGCTCTGAGCTGAGTTGTAAGAAGAAACTGACACCTGGATCCCAAGCCAGTTTTTAATACATAACATCCTACAATGTATTTTTGCAGCACTCAGGACCTCTCTCCACTAATCATTTTTATTAGGGAGAAAACATATTAAAGAAAATCAAAAAAACCTCAACAACATAAAATCTCTGAAACCAAGCCAGGAATGCAGACAGCACTAGAAGGGATTGTAGGCAGTGGAAATCCCTCTTGCAAAGGAAGCTCGTTAACTTGTGCTCAGTCCTCACATGCCTTGTCTCTAGATGGAACATTTGCAAGAGCTTAGCATGTATTTTCATGTGCTTACCATCAGTGAACACCCTTAAAAGCCATTTGGGATCACCGAACAGTTTTAGGTGGGAAGAAGGTTTTCAGAGCTCTTTAAAACCACATTATTTCCAGGATGTGCCACACCTTATCTGTTAACATGGAAATTTACCTTAAACAAGTGAAATCTAATTTGCAAGCATGGATTTCAATGTAGGAAGCCATACTGTTTTGCTCCTTCCTGCAGCATCTTGGGCTGTCACTGCCCAGGGGCATCATTTCCCCTTTGCCTTCCTTTTCTCAATGTGCTTCAGGCTTTCAGCACATTCCTTCTAGATTTTGTGCTAATCCTCTCTGTGCCTTTCTTTGGCTTTGTTCTTAGTTCTTGTTTTTGATGCATTGAGCACAGCGCCTCCTTCCTGCTGGAATGGAAAAGGCCAGCTTCCCTTTGAGCATTCACTGGATACTAAGAACAACACTGCTACTTTATTCTTTTTTCTTGGGGTGATGATAGTTAATTTTAAGTGTCAACTTGAATAGGTTGTTGTGCCCTGTCTAGACTAGCACACTAGGGTTTGGTGAAACGCTAGTGTGGGTGTTGCTGTGAAGGTATTATTTAAATGTACTAATGTTTAAATCAGACTTTCAGTAAAAGCAGATCATTCTCCCTCCAGTCTGAAGGCTGCAAGGGCAAAGATAAGTTTCCCAAAGAAAAAGAAATTTGTGTCAAAAATTCCAACATAGAATTCTGCCTGAGTTTCCAGACTGCTGGCCTGCCCTGCAGTTTCCAGTGGCAAGACTACAAGCAACCTCATCCTGAATTTCCAACCCATTGACATGCCTTACAAATTTTGAATTTGCTAGCTTCCATAATTGCATGGACAGTAACTTAAACTAAATCTGCCACCCTCTTCCTCTTTTTCCTCTCTCTCCACATATATGTCTTCTATCTATTGGTTGTTACTTTGGACAACTCTGGTTGGTTGGTTAATACCAAACTCTCATTTCTTTCTGTCCAAAGGACTAGCAGGTAATTGAAACATTCTAGAACTTGTCCAGTCCTGCTTCATAGTATCTGTGTGAATCTTGGTCAAGTCACCAACCTCTATGTGCATCCATTTACTCAACCTTTAAATAGTAATAAAGAGTCTTTCTGCATTATCCCCAGAGCGGGGTCCATACAGAGTTGTTCTGAGTTTTCATCATGACTTCTCTGGAGCCCTTGATGTCCTACAAGTGAAGGAGGGGGGTCTCCTTAGATTTCTCGCAGCAGGAATCCACTTAGATGGCACCAACGCTGACTTTCAAATGGATCAGGGCATCTACAAAATGAAAATGGCATCTACGCCATAAATGTTAAGAGAGCCTAGGAGAAGCTCTGCAGGTAGCTCGTGCCATTGTTGCCATTGAAAACCCGGTGGTGTCGTCACGTCCTCCAGGAATACTGGCCAGCAGGCTGTGCTGAAGTGTGCTACAGCCACTGGAGCCACTCCTGGTGCTGGCTGCTTCATTCCTGGAACCTTCGGTAACCAGATCCAGGCAGCCTTCCAGGGCGGGGAGTTCTGGTGGCTCCAGCTCCCAGTACTCACCACCAACCTCTTTAGAGCCATCTCATGTTAACCTGCCTACCGTCACTGAGTGTGACAGATTGCCCTTCACCGATGTGGACACGGCCATCCTGCACAACCACAGGGACCTAACCAGATGGGTCTGAGGAGGCAGACACGGGCTGGGAAGTTCTGCGCATGTGCGGTCCTGGCTCCCATGAGCTCTCGCGGGAGGTCACATGAGTTCTCTGCTTCCTCAGAAATCCTGAGGAGACTGACAAGGAAGAGCCGGCTGCTGCTGGAAAGGCTGTGAGCAAGGAGGAATTTCAGGCCGAATGCACAGCCCGGGCTCCAGAGTTCACAGCTGCTCAGCTGGAGGTGATGCGGGGTCTGAAGGCACACGGGTGCCCTCTGGGCGCTACTGGCCGTTGGTTCCCTGCTGAGGCCTGGGCTGCAGCTCCCACCGCTCAGGCCTGAGTGTGGGGACTACCGACCAGTCTGAAGCTTTTCTTCCAGCGACTCTAAACATAAAGTGGGAATAAGGTTGATGGAAAATAAACAGCACTGAAAGCTGCCAATTAAAAGGAATAAAGAGTATTTGCAGCTGGGTTACTGTAAGGATTAAATAAGGGTATACTTGCCACGTGGCAACCATTATATGGTTTTTAGATGAGTATCACCGTTTGCTGATTTGGTGTGTAGGCATACAATCATGTCTGTGTGTGCACTGTTGTGGGAGGAGGGTTAGGGGAAAATATGGAAAGCCCTTCATGGTGTTCGTGATTCTATTTTTCCTGAAGGAATGCATTGTGTGGTGGTGAAGGAAATAGTATGAGCATTTGGAGGTAGATGAACCCACGTTCTCCCATCTGCTAGCTTTATGATTTAAAAAAGATGATATACCTTTTTGAGACTCCAGACTTAAGACTCTTAGTCTGACCCTACCTCAGTTGGAGTGGAGGTCTTGAAGTGGGCTCAGCTGAGTCAATAGAGAATTCACCCTGAAGGAGGACGAATGGAAGATGTATGTTTTGCTACATCTCCCTGGCTCACCATCCTTGGAAGCAAGACTTTTGAATGGGATGCCGTGACATGCCATGGGAGTCTTCCCCAGTTTTGGCACTAGATGTGTCCGAAATTGCTCAAGATTGGTTGTTATTAAAACCTGGAGAATGGACTCCATATTGGAAGCCTGACGAAGAGCTCAAAAACTTTGGTGTGTAGAGTGGCAAAAGATATTAGGCGGTGGAGGACAAGTGGGAAAGCTACAGAACAGCTGCTGGATTAGGGTCTTTGTTGTGAACAACTGTGGGAAGTTCCAGCTGCACACAAGGACTTGGGGGGAAGCTTAGGATGTTACTTGGTAGTGGTATCCATTTTTCACACACACAAAAATTGGGATTCCCCCCCCCCCCCCAATACTTTAGAGTTCTTATCCAGTAGAGATTTTGTACCTCTGCCCCCCAGGAGACTTTTGGAAATGTCTGGAGTAATTTTGTATTTTTGCATCAGAGGTGGGGGTTGCTGTTATCATCCAGTGGGCATCTAGAGCTGCTAAACATCCTACAATGCACAGGACCACTCCATAATAAAGTATCCAGCTCAAAATGTCGATAGTGCTAGAGAAATCCTGCTCTGAAGGCCCTCCCTCCCTATAGGAAGGAGAAGCAACCCTAGTATATACTGTTAGACTGGTAGCAATAGAAGGATAGAAGTCCTATTGCTTTTTCAGGAGAACAGGAGACTCATGTATTTTGGATATTTCCTGCAAGACAAAGTATTTCACTGAATGCCTGATGTGGTGCTGCGGGTACTGCTGTACCAAAGCCAGACATTAGATCGTAGAGTAAGAAATTATTTTGAGACCAGTTCTCTTCATTGCCTCAGCACAATGGTGAGGTAAAGCCAAGATGGATTCCGTAACAGTGAAATAGCTTCCCTGACAAAGTGACCTTGTTTCTGCCATTCAGTTGGTACCTTCTCTGTGGTCTCCTATTGCTCCAGATTTTATCTCCCCAGTTAGAGGGCAAGCTCAGTGCATCCAAGGGCTCTGGATTCTCCCTCTGTTGGGCCTCCTGCCATTCCTAACAAAGGGCAAGCCCTCAGGAAAGAAATGTTTAATAAAGGAAAGTCACCACCTAGCTTAATGTAGTCCAGCAGGCTGACAACCTGGGGGAAAAAAAATTAGGACAGGAAGAAGAAAACCATCCTCAGTGATGAATGTTCTAAAATTAGTGTCTGCAGTATAGGTATTGTGTCTCCTCAGAATATTAATATGCCCTCAGTGGAATACATCATTGGGATTTCACTGGAAAATTAGAAAGGGCAAGGGAAGAATTTCAGGCTGGAAGAATATTTTGAATATCTTAAGTGATTGAAACAAACAAATCAAAAAATGAATTTGTTATGTTCAGGACCAGATTAATGATAAGGCAGTAAGTTTTAGGTCATCTTTACAGTGGCAGTTGGGAAAGCCTCAGAGGATTCTTGCGTCCCAGAGAACTGTTCATCAAAATATTTTCCAGGTTCTTTGAGGTACAAGGGAATTAAAAAAAAAAAAAGAAAGTTATTTCCAGTATACTCTGTTAAGAAGGTTGTGACCTGCTCGAGATCACTAAGTGGCAAAGCCAGCACTAAAACAAATTTTGTTAAGTATTAGACTATCATCATGTACTGCTTCACCTACCATTTGTCATGGTGTCTGATATTCCACCATTGACAGGGCAATAAAAAGATGATGGGTGTTTGGAAGCAGGCAGATATGGATATACATCCCAGCTTTGCTGCTCTGCTCTCTTTCTGTGGGGCTTGCTTAACTTTTTTGAATTTGGTTTTCTCATCTAGGAATAGAGAAAATCATCACTAAGAGTATTTTTTAAAAATCTCTGCTGTGAAAGCTTCTGGGTCTGCCAAATCTCTCTATTGTAATGCAGTTATTGTAAGGAGTTTTCATAACTTAGACTAGTGCTTCTCAAACTGATTCAGGGAATAGTTGTTGTGTAAGCTATGTTTGAGAGTTTTCTGTGATTAATGTGTTTCATGACTAAATTACTGTGGTAGAGAACAGTTAAACAAGGGTAAACAGACATAGGAATTCTCAGAGTCTTTAATAACTTAATGAGAGCTGTGACTCACCTAGAAGAAATAAATAAGCAGCATTGCACAAATTTATATGACCACAGAACTCTTTTTCAGTGGAACATCTTAAAACATCTGTGGGACATTGGTTTCCAGAGAAGATAGTTTGGGAATTATGGTAGGTTGATTGTATTGATGGTCTTATCCCTTGTTTCTGGGCTCAGTCGTTCACTTATTTTGGCCAGTCAGTTGTTAGCAAGTGTGATGCAATCAGAGGGTTGGAAAATGCTTTGAGGCTTGCTCTCTTGCTGCTCTTCATAACCATGATCTTAATCATACTGTTTTCTTTCTCCATCAGAGTCATGATTTTATGCTAAGCCTAATCTCCTGGAAGGATGAGAAAATCTGTGGAGGAGAGATTTGTCATGGGTGAGGTCACTTGAGACATGCTTATCCCAAGCCAACCACCACTGTAAACACGATCCCAGCCGTTCACCAGCTGACCTAGAAAACATGCAAGTGAGCCCACCCAAGATCAGGAGAAATTCCCAACTTAAATCACAAACCCACAAATCTATGAGCTATATAAATGATTTGTTTCAAGCCATTTAGTTTTGGGTCATCCGTTATGCAGTGTTATGTGTGGCAATAGAACACTGATACAGAAATTGGAGTGGAAACTGGTACAGAAATGAAATGTCCGTACTTTTGTCTCAGCTATTCATTTTATGCCCACATGCAAAATATACTTGTTTCCTCCTCCCAAGATCCCTAAAGATCCCATCTAATCACATGATGCTCAAGGTCCAGGATCTCAACATACATTAACAGATCCAAATCTGGCTCCTTGAATGCAGTTCCTTTGAGTTGAAGATCTATGAATGAAAAAAAAAAACAACAAAAAAACAAACCGGTTTGTCCCCAACCCTAATTAATTGAGGGAAGAAAGAATAGGATAACCATAGTACACTATCCCATTTTAAAAGAGGAAGAATGGAACACACTTATATAGCAGCTCTGAAGGCTAGCCTTATAAATGCTGCCAAGATTGCCATTCATAAGAAGAGTGAAATGTTCCTTGATCAGGCCTCATTTCTCCCTGAGAGTGACTTTCCAGTCCATTGTTTTGTATAGCTCTGTGCTCCAGCATCTGGGATATCTTTACTTTTCTACCATCCTTAGCCATTTCTGTGTGCTTTGAACAGTATTCTCAGTCTGCTTCCTGCTTGTGGAAATGGAGAGCCCAGAGGTTTTCTTAATGTTCCTGACCGTCTCCATTTCTTTTAGTATAAATTGGTGAGATGTTTAGCAATACAGTACCCTTGAACTTTTTGCAGGTTTCTTATAAATCTGATGAGCCAAAAGCAACACCTTACAATACTTTTAGAAGTAGAGCTCTCTCAAGAGCTCAAGGCTTATTGGGCAAGTCAGATTCCTGTGGGACAAGGCTTTTAAGATTTCTAGTAGCCTTTTTGTCTAGCTTAAAGGATCTTCTAGGTGGTTCTTTATTTCTTTCAGAGGTCATAAAAGTCTTAAATATTTGGATACTTGCCCCTGGATATATTTTACTTTGAGAATTTTTTGCTAACTAGAGGACTAGAGATGAGATACAATTTTATTTTCTAGCCCTGAAGTCCTGGTCCCATTATATTCCCTCTAAGTTTGCTTACACACGGTCAGTTATTTTTCTAAACCTTCTCTTTGTTGTAGAACCTTATCAATATACAAGTAGTGAGAGCCACAGACACTGAACATTCTGCCTGGAAATGTTACTGCTTGAATCCCAAACTTCGTTAGTACATTTTCTAGCTTCTGAATGATCACATATGGTGGTTTTACCATTTTATTCTCTGCTACTACATAACCCAAGTCATTTTTTACATCCTTCTAGAACAGTTTTCTTACTGTTTTTCTAGCCTCTGTTTACTGCCTGGTCTCAAAGCCAATGCCACATTTTAAAGTTTGGGTTGTTACAGTATCCTGATTCTAAATAATTTCTGTGTCAGTTATCTGTTGCCACAAATAATGCTATATAACAGGTCACCCCCAAATTCAGTAGCTTAACACAGCCATTGATTTAACTCACAAGTCTATAATCAACACTTGAGGATGAATTGTACTTCTTGTCTTTGATAATGTTTCCTTGAACGATCAGCTGGCTTTCAGCTAACATAGGATGGCCTTGGCTTGGGCCACTTGCCTCAACTGCATAGACTGGTCATTCTCCGGTGGGCTAGTCCAGTGTGTTCTCATAGCTGTGGCACAGTGCAGGAGTGTCCAAACCCAGTCATGCATGAAGGCATGCGGAAGCTTGCGTGCTCTTGTCAAGCTTCTTCCAACATCTCTTTGGCCAAAGCAGGGCAAATGACCAAGTCCAGAGTTGAAGTAGGAGGAGATTACATAGTTATAGGGAAGGAGGTGAGAGTACAGCCTGTTAATAATCTCCATCTACTATAGAAATTATTTCTGGGGAAGTATTAGAATCTTTTGTGTTGCAACCTTGCTCCAGTGCCTTCCTGGAACAGGGTTCACTGATGTCTTCATTGGTTAGCTGTCCCAGGTTCTTTGCTTTTTCTGGCTCTTTTATAAATTTGTTTGAAATATTTTCAAATACACCTACATTTATTGCCAGTGTTATCTTTTCAAAGTTCTGTATGTTGATTACCTACAGAGTTGAGTGGCACCATCTCTTATTTGTCGTAAGTTAATCATTCTCAGGGCACCTGGGCGGCTCAGTGCGTTAAAGCCTCTGCCTTCAGCTCGGGTCATGATCCCAGGATCCTGGGATCGAGCCCCACATCGGGCTCTCTGCTTGGCCTGCTTCCCCTTCTTTCTCTGCCTGCCTCTCTGCCTACTTGTGATCTCTGTCTGTCAAATAAATAAATAAAATCTAAAAAAAAAAAGTTAATCGTTCTCCTTGGAAGAGTAAATAGCTGATGGATTAAAAAAAAAAAAAAAAGGAGAGGGAAGAACCTGAGGGAAGGAAATGATTCCCAAAAGCAGAGGGGTTTGAGTGTCAATGAAGTGAATGTGTGTAAATGTGACTACATGTACATATACATTTTCATTGTGTGTGTGCACAACAATCTGTTAGTGTGCATGTGTGTGAAAAATATCTATACACTTGTGCATTAGTGCATGTATATATGCATGGGGTGAGTGTTCCTTTCCAGTTTACTAAAAAATAACCCCTGCATTTGATCTGATAAATCAATGAGATGTGAGAGAGTGCTCATGGGGCAAAGCCCAATGGGAAAAGAAGGAAATAGGAGTCAAAAGGGTTCTAAGAACAAAGTAGGAGTTGGGGGCTCCTGCATCCATCCTATACTTTCAGATTTGAGAAATTGCAGATGGCAGTTATGAGCAGTTTCTTGGCCCTTCTCCCCCTCTGTCCTCCATTAAACCTGGTTGCTAGGGTAATGTGGGCAATAAATACATCTGTGTTGTTGCCCTGCTATAAAGCAATGTGAAACAGAGTAGCACAGGATAGATTTTTATCTCTTTGATTTTCACACCAGGATGTCCCATCCTTTTTTTTTTTTTTTTTTTAAGATTTTATTTATTTATTTGACAGAGAGATCACAAGTAGACGGAGAGGCAGGCAGAGAGAGAGAGAGGGAAGCAGGCTTCTTGCTGAGCAGAGAGCCCGATGTGGGACTCGATCCCAGGACCCTGAGATCATGACCCGAGCCGAAGGCAGCGGCTTAACCCACTGAGCCACCCAGGTGCCCCAGGATGTCCCATCCTTATTGGAGATAGAAGACTAGGAATAAGACATCTAGTTCTTTCTCTGTCTCAAGAATGGGATATTCTGTTTCCTCTGAAATATTTTATATTTGAGAAAACACATCAGGTTTGTCTTCGCCAAGACTCTCTTCCAAGAGGCCTGGTTTGAGTTAGGAACTTTACTGGTTATTCATCCACTTTATGTGTCCCTCAAACCTCCCAGCGAGGCCATGGGAATCTGGAGTTCTCTGGAAGTCCGAGTTCTAGTTTTGTGCAGTGCAGCAGACTCTTGGGACTGCTGGAGATTTCCTGTTATAATATGTTAAAATACTTGTTTTTCCAGGGAGGACTCAGGAAGGTGGTTCTATTTGATATGTTAGTGGTAACCTCTGAGGAGAAATACTTTTCAGTTGGCAGTGGTCTGTGTGAGGCTTTGAGATGAAAACTTACTAGAAGAGTTCATAATCTTAGATGACCTAGGAAAGTCTATCAATGGATAAAATTACAGAAAGACTATGAGATAGGTATTACCAATCCCTGTTTCAGATATTAAGTCGTATGATTACTCACTTGGAATGATTCCAGATAAATGCTCTTGAATGTCTCACTATAGAGTGTCTACAAGCAGGTGATCTACCCCTTCCATGACCAAAAGTCTGGAATCTTCAGTTACCAGCCCCTAGTAGTAAGCTGCAATGCAAAATACTTGACTGTAGACTGGCAGAGTCTAGATTTCACTGTCTCACCTTGGCTGCCTGCAGTTACTAGGACCAGCACCACAAAGTCTATTCTTTGGCATGCTTTGAACCAAAGTTATTTTAGCTGCTCAAGGAACAGATAATGAGGTGCAGAACATTATTTAGTCACTGCTCAGCTTAGGAAGTGACAAATATCCTAAGAATTCATAGCACTTCCTATGTGAAACTTGATTTACTGTGATTGTAAGTCATAAAAATGATGCATGATATGTTGATTTGATGTAACAATCAATGTCTATTTAATAAACGGCTGACAATGGTTTTCATACATTATCTCCACCTGAAGACAGTGTTTGATTTTCCAGCCCATACTTCACATTCTAGCTCAAAACATACTAGAGAAAAAAAAATCCTCACTTATACATAAACATGTTCAAAGGCAAAAGATTTATTTATTGATGAGGGCTTCAAATTGACCAATTTTTTAGCGTTTTCTTCTGAAAAGAAGAAAGCTTTCCAAAAAAAGATTGCTACCAGATGTAGTGGATTACACAGCACTTGCTTAGATATGAAAAGCGGATGAAATGGAATATTCTGGTTTCTGATTCAGCCCTATTCTTATCTACACATAGCTCTTCTTAAGTGAACTTGACAGTGTTGTGGGCTGATATTAAGATAGACGACTTTAGTAAACAAGAAAAAGGGTTTCACGCCCTACAATAGCAAATGGGCTTTATAATAGAAATTTCTTTGTGCAGAGGAAGATACTACAATTTTCAACACACAATAAATATATTTTCTAGACAAAAAATGCATTTCATTACATGCAATGCACTTTCTATTGTACGTTAACCAATTTCTTGCTTTGTGTAGAAAAGTGCCATTTTCTACTGTAAAATGTCTGCAATTTATTTTTATGAGTCTGCTTTTCCTATGAAGTAAGAATATTCCATTACATAACCTTATACTGATAAATGTACATTATATAAGAGGTGAAATGTGCGGTATAAACGTCTGAGCTTTTATTGTTTGGGTATCTATATAGTTCTGAGAGCAGAGTGAAAATTTTGGACCAGAACAGCTAATTTTATTAACAACCAGTCTGTAATTGCTAGGTTTACTGGAGTCATTTACTTTGATTCTCTCTGCAACCATAATGAATACGTATGTTCTCTAAAATAATACTATTGCATGCTTCAGCTATACCCACAACTTTTCCTGATGATATCTCTGCTGGGTTAAAAAAATAATACTTTATTTAATCCTTGCTTGTTCTATACCTTGTTGACCATCATTCAAAGTGGCACGTGCCCAGAGCCATATAGTTTCTTCACAGTTGAAGGTATTTGACCCTGATTACTGTTTACTAGAATCACCTCGAATAAGTAAAAAAGGACTTAAAACAAAGAATTCCCGCTCTGCATTTTCTCTCTGTTGAGGGTCACAGTGACTGTGACTGCCCGGTGGCCTATAAGAGTTAGGAGAGTCTTTGTGGGTTAGAGAGTTATGCTTATTTTGCTTATGTCTTACACTCGCACATATCAGATGGACTGTTTGTGGGGATGATGCTTGCCTTATACTAATTATTTTATTCTTACATTTAGAAACCTAAACACTGTTGATCCCTAAGGACGGGGTAGTAGGGGAAAAGGGCTTGCCTCCTTTGCTTGGTTGGAATGGTGTATGTAAGGTACGATTTTTATGTGGAACATAAGCAATAGCACAGGGGACCATAGGGGAAGGGAGGGAAATCCAAACGGGGAGAAATCAGAGAGGGAGATGAACCATGAGAGACTGTGGGCCCTGGGAAACAAACTGAGGGTTTCAGAGGGGAGGGGGCTTCGGGGGAGGAAGTAACAGGGTAATGGGTATTAAGGAGGGCACATGTTGTGATGAGCACTGGATGTTATACACAACTAATGAATCATTGAACACTACATCAAAAACTAATGATGTACTATACAGTGGCTAACTGAACATAATTTAAAGAATTAAAGAGAAAGAAAAAAAAAGTATGATGTTTGAAGGGACCAGTGCCTTCAGTTGGCCTGGCTCTATGTTAGGAGCTGTACGCATCATATCTTATTTACCCATCACAGCGACCCTATGAAGTAGGTTTTCACATGACCATATCATGAATCTGGGACTAGTGCCTCACTAGGCACCGAGTTCTATGCCTTAGTCACAAGCCCAGCTGATGCTGGGGCTGTTTACTCCAGGACAGTCTGGATATTCTCCTATACAGTGTGAAAAATTTCAAAATATTTGAAGCCCAGAAATGAAAAATAAAATTCACTTGAAAGCCAAAGAAGAAACTTGGGGGTGGTGGAACTAAGACACACTATTTCTGGTGATCTAATATATAATTCGTTATGATTTGTTTAACTCTGAGATGTTCCTTTGGTTTGCTACACTTAGAAGCACAGGCCTAATGGGGATACTGTAGGTTTGGTGCCAGGCCACAGTAATAAAGTGAGTATCGAGATACAGTGAGTCAGGTAAATTTTTTGGTTTCCCGGTGCATATGAAAGTTATATATACACTATATGTAGTCTGTTAAGCGTGTGGTAGCATTATGTTTAAAAAACAGTGCACATACCTTAATTAAAAGTACTTTGTTGCTGAAATAGGCTAACCCTCACCTGAGCTTCCCAACCCTCTCCTGAGCTTTCCTCGAGTCATATCTTTTTGTTGGCAGACGGTGTTGCCTTGATATCGATGGCTGCTGGCTGATCAGGATGGTTGTTGCCAACGATTGGGATGGCTGTGGCAATTTCTTAAAATAAGACAATGAAGTTTACCCCACCCATTGACTCTTCCTTTCATTAATGATTTCTCTGTAGCGGGTAATGCGGTTAGATTCTAGGACTTCTTTCAAAATTGGATCAATCCTCTCACACCCTGCCACAGCTTTATCAGCTAAATTTATGTAATATTCTAAATCCTTCATTGTCACCTCAACAATATTCACAACATCATCACCGGATGTAGGTTCCATCTTAAGCAGCCATTTTCTTTCTCATCCATAAGAAGCAACTCTTTCTTCATTTGTTCTCATCATGAGATTGCAGCAATGCAGTGACCTTTTCAGGCTCTACTTCTAACACTATTTTCTCAGGCTCTTGCCACCACATCTGCAGTTATTTTGTCTGCTGAAATCTTGAACCCCTTTAAAGACGTCCATGAAGGGTGGAATCCGCTTCCTCCAAACCCTTGTTAATGTTGGTATTTTGACCTCTTCCCATGAATCACAAATGTTCTTAATGACGTCTAACATAGTGAAAACTTTCTAGAAGGTTTTCAATTTACTTTGCCCAGAGCCACCAGAGGAATCACTGTTTATGGCAGCTATAGCCTTATGAAGTATATTTTTTGATTAATTTTTAAAATTTTTATTCTAGTGTAGTTAACATACAGTGTTACAGTAGTTTCAGGTGTACAGTATAGCGATTCGTCAGTTCTGTGCATCATTCAGTGAGCGTCGTGGCAAGTGGACTCTAAACCCCCTTCACCTGTGTCATCCCCCCCCACTCACCTCCCCGCTGGCAACCACCAGTTTGTTCTCTATAGTTGAGTCTGTTTCTTGGTTTGTCTCTCTTTCTTTTGTTTGCCTTTGCTCATTTGTTTCTGAAATTCCACATATGAGTGAAATCATACGATGTTTGTCCTTCTCTGACTTATTTTGCTTGGCATTACACTCTCTGGCTCCATTCATGTTGTTGCAACTGGCATGATTTCATTCTATTTTATGGCTGAATAATATTCCATTACATAAATAGCACATCTTCTTTATTCATCAGTCAGTGGACACTTGGGCTGCTTCCATAGTTTGGCCATTATAAATAATGCAATAAATAGAGGGGTGCATGTATATGTATCCTTTTGAATTAGTGTTTTTGATTTTTGGGGGTTTTTTTGGTAAATACCCAGTAGTGCAATTACTTGATCATAGGATAGTTCTATTTTTAACTTTCTGGGGGAAGTTCCATACTGTTTTCCAGAATGGCTGCACTAGTTTGCATTCCCACAACAGTGCACGAAGATTCCTATTTCTCCACATCCTCCCAACACTTGGTATGTCTTTTGTTTTTGACTTTAGCCATTCTAATAGGTGTGAAGTGATATCTCAGTGTAGTTTTGATTTGCATTTCCCTGATGATTAGTGATGTTGAACATCTTTTCATGTGTCTGTTGGCCATTTGTATTTCTTTTTTGTAGAAATGTCTGTTTATATCTTCTTCCAACTTTTTAATTGGATTATTTGTTTCTGGATGTTGAGTTGTATCAGTTCTTTATATATTTTAGATCCTAACCTTTATCAATGATGTTATTTGCAAATATCTTCTCCTATTTAGTAAGTAGTTTTAGTTTTCTTGATTGTTTTCTTTGCTGTGCAGAAGCTTTTTATTTTGATGTAGTCCCAATAGTTTATTTTTGCTTTTATTTCCCTTGCCTTAGAGGTATATCTAGAAAGAAGTTGCTATAGCTGATGTTGGAGAAATTATTGCCTGTGGTCTCTTCTAGGATTTTTATAGTTTCAGGTCTCAAATTTAGGTCCTTAATCCATTTTGAATTTATCTTTATGTATGGTGTAAGCTGGGAATCCATTCCATTCTTTTTACATGTAGCTGTCCTGGCCTCCCAGTACCATTTGTTGAAGAGGCTGTCTTTTTCCCATTGCGTTTTCTTTCCTCCTTTGTCATAGATTGATCATATAAACATAAATTTATTTAAGGCTTTCTATTCTGGTCTGCTGATCTGCGTGCCTTATTTTCTGCCTGTACCATACTGTTTTGACTACTGTGGCTTTGTAGTATAACTTGAGATCTTGAGTTGTGATACCTCCAGCTTTGTTTTTCTTTTTCAAGATGGTTTTTTGTTATTTATGGAACCACAGAAGACCTCATAAATCTAGGGATTGTTTGTTCTAGTTCTATTAAAAATGTTGGTGTTTTGGTGGAGATTGCATTAAATCTGTAGATAGCTTTGGGTAGTATGGATATTTTAGCAATATTTGCTCTCCCCATCCATACACATGGAATGACTTTCCATTTCTTTGTCTTCAACTTCTTTCAATGTGTTATAGTTTTCAGAGTACAGATCTTTTAACTCCTTGGTTAAGTTTATATTCCCAGGTATCTTATTTTTGGTGTAATTATAAATGGGATTGTTTTCTTAATTTCTTTTTCTGCTTCATTATTAGTGTATAGAAATGCAATAGATTTCTATATGTTGATTTTGTATTCTGCAAGTTTACTGAATTCATTTATCAGTTGTAGGAGTTTTCTGATGGGGTCTTTATGGATTTCTATGTATAGAGAGTATCATGTCATCTGTGAATAGTAAGTTTTACTTCTTCCTTATCAATTTGGATGCCTTTTATTTGTTTTTGTTGTCTGATTGCTATGGCTAGGACTTCCAGTACTGTGTTAAATAGTAGTGGTGAGAGTGGATATCCCTGGCTTCTTCCTGACCTTAGGGAATACACTTTCCATGTTTCCCCTTTGAATATGATGTAAGTTTTGGGATTTTCATATATGGCCTTTATTATGTTGAGGTATGTTCCCTCTAAACCTATTGTGTTCAGGGTTTTTATTCATGAAGAGCTGTTATACTTTGTCAGATGCTTTTTCTGCATCTATTGAAATGATCATATGGTTTTTATCCCTTCTTTTTTTATGATGCGATGTAGCACATTGACTTGGGAATATTGAACCACCCTTGCATTGCAGGGATAAATCCCAATTGATCATGGTGAATGATTTTTTTAATGTATCATTGGATTCAGTTTGATAATATTTTGTAGTATTTTTGTAGTAATTTTTAATACTTTGTAGTATTTTATAATATTTTGTAGTATTTTTTGCATTTTTGAATTTGGTTCATCAGAGATATTGGCCTGTCATTCTCTCTTTTTGTAGCGTCTTTATTTGGTTTTGGTATCAGAGTAATGCTGGCTTCATAGAATAAATTTGGAAACTTTTCTTCCCCTTCTAATTTTTGGAATAGTTTGAGAAGAATAGGTAACAACTTTTCTTTAAATGCTTGGTAGAATTTACCTGTGAAGGTGTCTGGCCCTGGACTTCTGTTTACTGGGAGGTTTTTGTTGTTGTTCTTGTTTGTTTTGTTTTGTTTTTGATTACTGATTCAATTTCAATGCAGGTAATCAGTCTTTTCAAATTTTATATTTTTTCCCTGATTTAGTTTTGGGAGGTTATGTTTCTGGGAATTTATCCATTTCTTCTAGGTTGTCCCATTTGTTGGCATATAATTTTTCATAATATTCTCTTACAGTTTTTTGTATTTCTGTGTTGTTGGTTATTTCTCCCCTTTCATTTCTGATTCTATTTGAGTCCTCTTTTCTTTCTCCTTTTTTTTTTTTTTGGGTGAGTGTGGCTAAAGGTTTATTGATTTTTGTTGATCTTTTCAAACAGCCAGCCCATGGTTTCATTGATCTGTTCTGTTGCTTGTTTTAGTTTCTATTTTGTTTATTTTTGCTCTAATCTTTATTATTTCCACAAAGCGTATTTCTTAACAAACCTTCAAAGTCAGAATTATGCCTTGATCCACAGGCTAAAGTGGATGTTGTGTTAGCAGCCATAAAATAACGTTATTCTTGTACATCTTCATCAGACTGTTGGGTGATCAGGCACATTGTCAGTGAGCAGTCATATCTTGAAGTGAATCTTTTTTTCTGAGCAGTACGTCTTAGCAGAGAGGCTAGAATACTTAGTAAATCATGTTGTAAACAGAGGTGTTCTGGGCTTTATTCTTCCATTTATAGAGTATAGGCAGAGAAAATTTAGTATAATTCTTAAGGATAGTAGGATTTTCAGAATGATAAATGAGCATTGTCTTCAAGTCACCATCTGTGTTAGCCCCTAACAAGAGTCAGTCTTTGAAGCTTTAAAACCAGGCGTTGAGGGGTGCCTGGGTGGCTCAGTGGGTTAAGCCGCTGCCTTCGGCTCAGGTCATGATCCCAGGTCCTGGGTTCGAGCCCCACATCGGGTTACTGCTCTGCAGGGAGCCTGCTTCCTCCTCTCTCTCTGCCTGCCTCTCTGCCTGCCTCTCTGCTTACTTGTGATTTCTCTCTGTCAAATAAATAAATAAAATCTTAAAAAAAAAAATAAAAAATAAAACCAGGCGTTGACTTCTCCTCTCTTTCTCTTATGAAAGTCCTACATGCTTTTTTTTTTTTTTTTGCCCAACAGATGACTACTTTGTCTACACTGAGCATATGTTGTTCAGTGTAGCTACCTTCATTAATGATCTTAGCTGGGTCTTCTGGATAACTTGCTGCAGCTTCTACATTAGCATTTGCTGGCTCACCTTGCAGTTTTATGTTCCGGAGAAGTCTTTCCTTAAACCTCATGAGCCAGCCTCTGCCAGCTTCAGACAAATTCTCAGCATCCTCACCTTTCTCAGCCTTCCTAGAATTGAAGAGAGTTAGGGCCTCGCTCTAGATTAGGCTTTGGCTTCAGGGAATGTTGTGGCTGGCTTGATCCTCTATCTGGACCACTCAGACTTTCTTCATCTCAGCAATAAAACTGTTTGGCTTTACCATTCGTATGTCTGCTGGGTTTTAATTTTCTTCAATAACTTTACCTTTGCATTCACAACTTAGCTGTGTGGCACAAGAGACCTAGGCTTGTTTCGGCTTTTGACATGCTTTTCTCACTAAGGGTAATGTATTCTGGCTTTTGATTTAAAGTGAGAGACATGCAACTCTTCCTTTCACTTGAACACTTAGAGGCCATTGTAGGATTATTAGTTTAGCCAAATTTCAATATTCTTGCATCTCCGGGAATAGGGAGGGAGATGGGGGAATGGCCAGGCAGTGAAGCGGTCAGAACACACATAACATTTATCCTTTGAGTTTGCCATCTTATATGGGTGCAGTTTGTGGCACCCCAAAACCGTTACAATAGTAACACCAAAGATCACTGATAACACAAACATAATAATAATGAAAAGTTGAAAGTATTGTGAGAATTACCAAAATGTGACACAGAAACATGAATGAGCAAATGCTATTGGAAGAGTGGTGCCACCAGACTTGCTTGACACAGGGTTGCCACAAACCTTGCATTTGTAAAACACACAATATCTGCGAAGCACAATGAAGTGAGACGCAATAACATGAGGTATGACTGTAGTTTATTCAGATACTAATGACAGCTGATTGAATATTTGTGTTATCCTCTTACCTTTTTGATATAAAGTGAACAAAGCTGTAAAATTTTAGGCATCTCTAAAATCTGTTTTCTCAGTTTATGAGAAGAAACTGAGTTTTGGTAAAATAGTTCTTATGCTTTCAGGATAAAACATCTCTTATTCAGCGGAACAAACAGAGCAGCCATTTTTGGTAAAAGGAACATTCCTAACCCTTACCCAGAAGAAAACCAACTTGTTTATCATATCACATTTGTCACATGGATATTTGTTTAAAGAGCTTTGTTTTCTACACAATTCCTACAAGTGTTTTCTACCTTTGTCCTTTCATTTTCATCATCCTTGATAAAAAGGAGTTTATTCAGATGGAAAAACAAGCCTCTCTATACTTTCAAATGTTAGTTTTGATGTGGTATTTAATAAAAGTGTTTACGTTTTTTAAAACATAGACAATTGACTTTCCCTTGCTGCAGTAGGTAAAGGATACCTAAACCCGCAAGAAATATTCTCACACAATGGCATATTATTTCATCTCGAAACAGGAATGAGGCTCTGACACGTGCTACAAGGTGGATGAGCACTGAAGACATTGTGCTGTGAAAGAAGTAAGACAGAGAAGCACAAATACCCTCTTTCCATCTCTATTCTACAGAGCTGTACACAAAATAGACGAAGAGACACAAAGTAGAATTGAGATTACCAGGGGCTGGAAGGAAGGGTGAAGGGAGTTGTTTTTTTTTTAAATGGGTACCTTAAAGTTTTTTGGTCTTTTTTTTTTTTTTAAGATTTTATTTATTTATTTGACAGAGATCACAGGTAGGCAGAGAGGCAGGCAGAGAGAGAGAGGAGGAAGCAGCTCCCTGCTGAGCAGAGAGCCCGATTCTGGGCTTGATCCCAAGACCCTGAGATCATGACCTGAGCCGAAGGCAGAGGCCTAACCCTCTGAGCCACCCAGGTGCCCCAGGTACCTTAAAGTTTTTTGGTGGGGATGATGATGAAAAATTATAGTGGTGACTGGAAGCATAACTTTGTAAATATATTTAATGTCACAGAATTGTGCAATTACAAATGGTTTAAATGATAAATGTTATGTATAGTTTGAGACAATGAAAAACATTTTGAAAAAGAAGATAAGAATTCTGCCAAGATCTTACAACTGAGGAGCAGAAAGTTCCGGCTTCTATTACTGGGCCTGATATCTGAATATGTGCTGGTTCAGCAAATTCAGAAAGTTCCTGTGTGGGCTCCTTCTTTCATCGAACATTTGGTTCATTCCATTGATAAATATTTATTTAAAAATAAAAAGTCACGGTATGTCATTTAGACTGAGGATTGGAAAGGTGAGTAAGGGAGCCTGTGGGACTGGGAAAATAGCCGTTTCACATATGATTAAAATACTGTGGAAAGGCTGCAGTAGAAATACAGTGAATAGTGGTGGGAACTTTGGAGAGGAGGTTCCTGAGGGGATCAGGGCTTCATAGAAGAGTCTATAATTTATCTGGGTTTGAACTTTGTGAAGGAATTGGTTGCTTTTATTTTGGTAATGGTATTTTGGTATTTTGTAATATATTTGTATATTTGATATTTTGGTAATAGGCAGTACATGATCACTCATGATTTTATGCCTTGGAATCTTGGATCTAAGATATTTGCAGGCTTTTCAAATATTTCGTGACTTTTTCCCCTAAGGGTACCAGCACACTGGTTCCTGGAGGTGTGAAGACATGTTGGTTTGTTCTCTGTTCTGTTTTTTAAAAATTATAAGCAAAACAACTTTGAGAAATAATTCAAAGTAAATGAGACACATTTAGATCTCTCAAAGAGCTTAGAATCTAATAGGGAGATAAGGTAGAGACAGCTGGGTGGTAAGGGTCTTAAACAGTCAACGTGGGATAGCTGTGCAGGGGCTGGAGAAGCGACTTCATGGGGGAGGGAGAAAAGCATGGTGGGGGAGGGGGAGCGTCTTTGCACTTACCCCTTAAGGCTTTGTAGAACTGTGGTAACTAGATACGAAGGAGGTAATTTTATTTGGATAGAAAGATAGGAACAAAGCAGAAAGGCAGCAAATACTTAGTCCTATTCAGGGAAGCAGTAAAAAACAAGCCAGAAAGGCCCTTTGGTGCCAATGAGGATCTCCAAACTTTCAATGTTCTGCTTATTCTAGGAGTCTAGGAACCATGATTTGTTACTGGTAGATTTGGAAGAGAAAAGCTAGCATCTTCACACCCATTCTCATGTACATGGGATGGCAGAGAAAAAGGAGAGCAAAAGCGGTGATTCAGAAGCCCTGGATGAACACTGGGCTCCTGGGAGGGGTGGGAATACATTGAACTAGAAACATGACACAGTGAGAAGAACATCTTTGGAGTCAGTCAGCTGTGGGTTCAAATCCTGTAATCAGCATTTACTGTGTAGACTTTGCCAGATTACTCAGAACTGCTGAGCCTCGTTCTCCTTGTGTGACAAATGGGGATACTGGTGTCTTTATGTAGGATTGTCCTGAGGGTTCAAGATAATGGGGCAACACACATACGTAGACTCCACATGGCCCCAAGTGATCCCTAGGGTACCTTCTGAATCTGAATGTAAAATAAATTTAAAAGTTTTTCCTGCAAATATAACTTACTTCCGTAATTGAAGTTACATTTTAACTCATATATTTCTAGACAATTAATATAATGAATTTCAAGTAGCAATAAAACCACCACAGCCAAAACAGATTCCCCTGGTACAGAAAATTTTCTCTGGGAATTATTCAAATATTTTGAAAGCTGTGTTAACTATTTCAATCCTATATGTTACCATTTCCACCTCAGAACCTTGTGTTTACAGAATGGTGTTCTTTCCGCAGATCTAATCTAAGGTCCGTCTAATTCCTTTTCCTGATCCGAGCTCTGAGTTAGGGTTTTACTCTGTGAATTGTATCCTGCTAAAGTGACTACAGGCACTACTTGAAAGTGTGAATGCACATTTGAAAACCTCTCCCGTGCTTTCCATTAGAAATAGTCTAGATTGTGGTACCTTGTATCTCTACTAGCTTTTAACTAGCCAGATTATGGAAATATTTTTCTTCTAATTATTCTTCAGGCAAACCTCTTAGGTTTTGTGTTTGATGATGTTTGTATGTGAGGTCATCTCCTTGCTGATGGTTGTATCCTTATTTGTGTGTCCTGACCTAGAGATAAACATGTCAGGATGATGATAGCGGTGGGAATTGGTAGATGGTATTGGAAAGGCCTCTAGTGTTTCAGTATTTAATATGATATTGACATTTAGCTTGAATCCCATAGCACCCTGTTCTATCTTTCCAGTCACCTGGCTCATATTATGTAGAAACCTTTGGGAAAATGTCTTTTTCCTGTTGAACTCTGAGCTCATGAAGGACAGGGTCTTTCTTACTCATATCCGTATTCACAGGATTAGCACTGAGCCTGAACAAAACATGCAGGTATTCATGGGAAGCATGACTAATTTATCAGGGCTCAATAAAAAGATCCCGAAGGCAATAATTTCCTATGTAATAGAAAATTATGAACATATTTTCAGAATTTTGAAGAAGATCACTATTGAGTAATCTTCCTAAAAAAAAGTTTCATTTAAAATTAATATCTTGAATACTTATCTTTTTTGTGATTCTTATGTAAGAAAGCAGGAAGGAGATACAGTTTAAAGCTCTATCCTACTTGTAATTAAATAGTGAAAGCCCAAATTCTGACTAAACTGTTGACTCAAGTGTGAATTCTTTAATTCCTTTTCTAACTTGTATGTTTTCCAGAGAACATGCAAATAAATACATCCGGGAATTAATATTAACTAATTGGCTCTTTTGTACTTGCCTCTGCAGACAAAAAACAAAGGTAATATTTATATTGATTGTATTTCGATTGAGGTATTGGTATTTTAAAATGCTGTGTACCCTAATGCTGTATAATCCTCTTGTCTTGGTACTTCCCACCTTAGTTTTTATAGATTTCTGCTTGAAATAATGTTTTGTCTCAACGTCCTTCATGTAGACAATCATTTAAATATGGTAGGATATGAGATGGAACTGAATAATGGTGAAGAAAGGTCTATCAAAGAATAACTTGCAAAACCTTTATGGCAGAAGTCATATTTATTGAAAAAAATTAATATCTTTGCTATAAAATTTGTAACAGGAATATTTACTGAATGTTTATTTTGATGCATAAACCTGAATATTACATACCAAGTACAAGACAGCAGCACTAGCTTTCCTTTATTTACATTTTATGAAAATCGTTACGCAGTCCATGTTAAAAGAACTTATGATGGAGAATTGTTACATTAGAAAAATAATATTCTTGATAAAGCATTCTCAAGGAGTCCAAGGAGTCCAATCACATTTTCTGCCTCTTCAGTAAGGCAAAAGTCCCTGGAATAGCATATAACTTAATTTACAAAATACAATAAATGTTCAGACACATATTCAAGTTTCCTTTTGGTATGATTTTTCCTCACTGTAAAATTACTTCTTATTTTTATTTTTGTTTTTATTTTTTTACTAAAACAGAAAGACTTTCAGGAAAATGTCATTGAATGATTTCAGCTATACATTACATATACAACTGTGCAGCCTAGCGACAACCATTGCTACACTGTCATTAACTTTAAATATTTTGCTCGGTGAGCTATTCTCAAATGTAGCATATTTTAAGATTTTGCCATCATTATGACTGTGGAATCGTTGGTTTTCATAGGAAACAGATCTGTCACAGTATGAAGCTTTGTTTTAGGGAACTGGTACACAAGCACATTTCCACTCACAGGAGAACGCCACAGATGTAACTGAAGTCGGGCCCCGATGGCTCCACAGGGGCCCCAGGCCGGACCATCCCCAGCCTCCAGTGCTCACGCTGCACAGCCCTGGCCCCGTCAGGCGCCTTTGTTTCCAGAGACTTGCCAGCTCTTCACAGTTAGGTCGTTTTAATTCCTTCAAAGGCACACAGCTTCCACCTTTTTTCCAGTGTTGCTCCCACGCCCGTGAATTCCTGTTTAAACATGCGTGGCAGCCTCATCAGAAGCATTTCAATTTCGTTTGCAGATATCTGTTAGAAAGGAAGAAAAGTCACTTTTGGAGACAAGACTCCTCAGGAGGCAAGGGGTTGGGTAGGGATGCACTTGCCCAGGGAGATAAATGATATGACTTGACTGTCAAGTCATGTGCTTGGGAGAGGAGCACTGGTCAGGGGCTGGATGGGGCTGTCCTGGTCTCCAACAGCTGTCAGGGCTGGGCAGGAGATGGGGTGCAAATCTGAGGCTCACCGTTCCTGTGCATGGCTAGCCTACTGGGTAGTGTCATGCGTGAACAGCACTCCCCACCCTGATGTAAAAGGATATAAGAATGGGATTTAAGAGGGCTGAGAGCAAGTTCATCACCACTCCTGGTGCCCCCATTGTCTTCAAAAAGGGCAGCGCTTTTAGCTAACTCAGTGAGGGCCAGTGGGCATCTGGGTAGATTTCTGGCCACCCTAACTTCTCTTTCTTTAATTTTCACAGAGACCAGAAGATCATACAGGTTTAGAAAGAAATGAAAACCCAGAACCTACAACCTGAAAGTCTCAACATCCATTCTTAAAGTCCAGGTAGTTTTTAAAAAAAATTTTTAGGTTTTATTTAAGTAATCTCTACACCCCATATAGGGCTTGAACTTGGAACCCTGAGATCAAGAGTTGCATGCTCTTCTGACTAACCAGCCAGCACCCTTCCAGGTAGATCTTTATTTCTTCTTTTAAATTAAAAAAAAATATTTGAAGATTTTATCTACTTATTTGAGAGAGAAAGATAGCAAAAGAGAGCACTGACTGGGGAAGAGGGGGAAAAGCAGGCTCTCTGCTGACCGGGGAGCCCAGTGTGGGACTTGATTCCAGGACCCTGGGATCATGACCCCAGCCAAAGGCAGATGCTTAACCGACTAAGCCACCCAGGGACTCCTGTCCCCACCCCAGTAGATTTTTAATGCAGTTTTTTTTCTTCCACCAGTTTTTCTTTATTACATACATTTTTATACCACTAACTCATTTTACCTTAAATAAAGGACAAATAGCCATAATCCTTCTGATTTAACAGTCATTGTTCTCGTCTTCCTGTCTTTGTTTCCCAGCCCATGTGCTTGCATGGGGATCTCCTATAGCAAGGTGGCTAAGACCCTGGAACCAGGGGGCTAACATTTTTGTTTGAATAGTGTCTACTATTGTTATGAGTTAAATGACTCCAGCCAAGATAATCAGTCTCTCTAAGTCTCAGCAAATGGGAGTAACAACATGTAATAAGGATGTATGAAGACTATTGGCTTAGCATAGATTTAGCACATAGAAATGTTTAATGAATCAGACCTATTATTATTTTTCATGGTACTATCACTGGATAGATGTCATTTTAGAGTCTACATTTTCCATTTAACGTTTAAATGTTAAACTTAACATTTATTTTTAAAGAGGGACCAAATAGACCAGGAAGCCAAATCAGTTCATTTAATGTTCACATGAAAAAGATTTCATATGATATTTTCAATATTCCTAGGCCTATAACCAAACCAAACCAAACAAAACAAAAAAGCAAAAACAAACACACACAAAAAACCTTCCGAGGCAGACCTGAAAGTTGAAGTAAATTGCATTCTGAAATTTTTGTGTGAATTATTTTGAAATCTGAATGCATTTTCCCCAAAAACCTTGTTTGTTTTTTTTTTTTAAAGATTTTATTTATTTATTTGACAGAAATCACAAGTAGGCAGAGAGGCAGGCACAGAGATAGGGGGAAGCAGGCTCCCTGCCGAGCAGAGAGCCCGATGCAGGGCTCGATGCAGGGCTTGATCCCAGGATCCTGGGATCATGACCTGAGCCGAAGGCACAGGCTTTAACCCACTGAGCCACCCAGGAGCCCCTTCCCCCAAAACCATGTTAAAGGGATTATTAGATTGCCAGGTCAGCCCACAAAAGCTTATTAAACAGATGATTAAAAGGTTGCATGTGATTTTTAAACTTTTTCTTTCAGTGAGCACTGTGCACAATGCCTTCACCAGTGTCCTCATTCCACTGTCACAGCACTCCTATGACATACATGGGGCGAAAATGTTAGGCTCTATCTTCATTTTATAGCCAAGAAAGCAGAGTGAACTACAGAGGGTTAAGTGCTTTTTCAGAGAGAACTGGGAAGGAACCCACCGCTTGTGCCTGGGAGCTAGGCATTGGTATGCTTTACGTGCTCCGCATGATTTCAGTGAGCTGTGGGTGAAGAACCGGGAGTGTAGTGCTTTCTTTTGAAATGTCAATCACCTGGGGTTCCTGTTAAAAAACTCAGATTCCTTAGCCTCTTCTCTGGAGACTGATTCAGCTAATCTTGGGTGTAGCTCATAGACTCTATTTTTGATAATCATCCCAGGATATTCTTAAGATCAGGTATATTTGGGTTAAGAATGGGGTTTTAAATCAGACAGGTTTGGATTTTAATCAGGCTTAGGCCAACCTGTGTAACCATGGGCAAGTCATTTAATAGCTGTAATTCTCAGTTGCTTCATGTGTAGAATAGAATTAATCTCTCAGCCTGATCGTGAGGATTATACATGAAATGTACCCTGGTACCTGGCACGAGACGCTCTCTCTCTATACGTACCAGCCAATGCTGATAGAATACGACACTGTTACCAACCTCTTTGTGGTAGGTGGGTCAAGCTCTGTGCTCCTAAGCCAAAGCAAACAAACACAGAGAAGTGTGTAGTCAAACCCACTTTCACTTGGTCCAGAAGGAAGTTTTCTGAAGCCAAGTTATCCTCTTAACCTCCTTTCTTTCCTTTGGAGGAGGACGGCCCAGGTCGTCTACAGTAGGCTCCGGTCTCCCCTCAATTCAGGTGATACCCCTGAGAGGAGCTGTCCTTCCCCAGATCAGGCAGAGCCACAGAGAAGCTGCCAGAGCCCCAGGTTAACAGCCAGCCCATCTCAGGTTTATTTTCAGGATAACCATCAGTTGCCTTGGAAAAGTAGGGAAAGGAGCTTTGTGGTGTTCATTAGGGAGGGGAGAAAAAGCTAAATTCTTGAGGGTAAAATAAAGTTTTGATGTAAAGATAACTCTATCTATGCAGGCAGTGCCCCCTAGCAGCCCTGTAGCTGATTGGGAGAAGTGTGACAACTCCAGACTCTTGAAAACACTTCTGTTAATTCTCACTATACTCTCATAAGACAGGGATTGATTTACAGATGAGGAAACTGAGGTCCAAATAGATTAGGGACCTTGTGCAGGGTAACCCAGGCACTGAGTGGAGCTGGGCTGCAGATCCAGACTCCTTGGCCTTGTTCTCAAACATTGATGCCAGCCGCCACGGGGGGCGGGGGACTGTCTCCCTGTTGGGGGAAGGGGTCCACGGGGAAGGGGTTTGTGTATTGGAGGGCAGGTCTGTGATGAACAAGACTTCAGAGTGTTATGAGTTTCAGTAATGAGAAACTGAGAATTCCCAGCTCAACCAGCTCAGACACATTCCAGTGCTAACGCTTGGATGCCCCCACAGAAACCTTCACCAAAATAGCCAGCAGATGGTGGGGAATCTTGTTTTCCACAGTTCCTTTTGACCCAAATCTAGACTAGAACCACAGAGGAAGCTGGAGTAGCCTGCTGGAGGAGAGAGGCAGCCCCCACTTCTCGAGTCCTCCCTGGGGGGCTAGGTACTGAGCATGAGTGTAATGTGCATTCATTCTCTCAGCTCTTTAAACCCGTGAACAAACGCCTCACTTGCTGGAAGAAAGGAATGTGGAGGGAAAACATTTGGAATCCAGTCATGGAACAACCATTAACCAGCTTCATCGACTTGTCTAAATCACTTAATCTCTTTGGGTGTTCCCTCATTTGTAAGACGAGGGAACTGGAAAGAAATCCCTGGATGTTCTAAGATCTTGGATTTGGGTGCTGGCCCCGCCATCTGTTAGTACCGGCCTTTGGGCAAGCTACTTAAAATTCATGGGACCGCTACGTTGCTGCAGAGCTCTCACACTAACAGAATGGGCTAGATCTCCTGTGTGCTTTAAAGCACAAATGGCAACTGATAAACGCAGTAGCACGTGCTGTGCTGCGGTACTCTCGTGAGTGCTTCTCATGTAGTCAGTCATTTATTACACATGGTAGTCCATAAAACCCATTTTACAGAGGGTAAAACTGAGGCACAAAGATGTTAAGTAAATCACTAAAATCCCCACTAGTAAAACTGGGATTTGAAATCCTTATGTTTACTTAGTTTGGATGATCAATTAGCCATTCCTTGGATTTTGCCAGAGCCAGAAATTAGCATAATGGAAATGAGTGTCCTGAAAAGTAGTTAATGCTGAGTGGCTTTTGGTAGTGCAAGGTAACCGCCTGAATATGGACAGGGATGTGTCACAAATACAGACAAGACCACCTCAGAACTATCCAAAATCTCCATTTAATAAGGCTCAAAGATGAATTCCAGAGCATTTCCTTAAAGATGTTTTGTATCTCATGCCAGAGGAAAGATCAAGGAGAAACTGCTTTTAAGTTAGTTTGATGGTTTTTAAAACTTTCTCTATCCTGACAGAATAACTTCGATGATATATCACATTTTGGGATTTTTCAAGACAAAGAGCGAATTTAATTTGTCCTTTTTTTTTTTTTTACCCTGTGGCCAAAGAGTTTTTACTTTTGCCTTGACAATATCCTTTATCTTCCTACCTATAATTTCTTGGTTTTGAGAACTGAAAGAGTCCTGGAGTCCTCACATAAGACAAAGCAGCCAGATCTCACTGGTTAAGCTCTGAGTGAGATGTACCCTAACCTGTCCTCAAATCCATTCTGAGCTCAGGAATTCTCTCTAAGTGCCTGTCCTGGGTGGAGGAGGCCACTGGGAGTCAGGGAAGGGGGTACTCGGCCAGCAGGTGATGTGGGGCTTTGGATGCCGAAGCCAGCCCTGTTTTGAAGGTTCAAATACACATGGTCGAGAGACCTCTGTATGGCATTACCATCTAGGTTAGAGACCTGTGCTGTGCCTGTAAAATCTCATTTACCCGTACACCATGTAGTCGGTGCTCTAGAAAGGGGACGATGGTCACAGATGTGATGCTTTCATTACCCGCTTCCTCAGCTGGCTGTTGTCCCAAAAAAATTGGTGGTCTGTGTATTTTCAGTCTTTGATGTAGTCAGTGGATCCCTGGCCACCTCTGTTTTGTTTAAAATTTTCTAATTCTGACATCTGTTCTTTTAGAAAGGATTGATTTGTTCTAATTAAGGGGCGAAAAAAAAGATGAGAAGGAATAAAGGCTCCATGTAACCAAGGGGCTTGTGTGCTGCTAACACTGTGGAGGTAATTTCTAAGATCTGCTTGATTTATTTTCTGATTTGCTGACTCCAGCCCAAGCCCACTGCTTCCTTGCCAGGCCTCTAAGCATGTATATAAATTGACACAAGCAGACATAAATCAGTTTTATTATGGGGATGGTTGGCTCCATGTCCCATATCAGTCAGGCAAGAGAAGCTGAGTGATAAGGGGTTCTTGTTTGAGGCACTGAAAAGACCTGGCATAGGCTTTGTCAAGGCTGAAGAGTCAGGGAAGCCAATTGCAAAACCAAATTTCCTTCCATAGGATAAACGGTTGGCTTTTAGTGCACTTTTAAATCTTGTTCATTCTTCATATCCCTGGGCAACGCATGGCATCAGGACACAGACTCCTTGCAGTAAACTTTTGCAGAGAGAAATGTGGAATATGGATAGAGAAAGAAGAGAAGGGAAGGGAGGGAGGGAGAAATAAGGAAAGAAGCTAAACGTAAGTAAGGAATTATGAAGACAGAAGGAAAGAACTAGAGAGAAGAGGAACAGGGAGGGAGGGAAGGAGGAAAAGAAAGGAAGAAGATAAATAGAAGGAGGAAAATGAAGGATCTGGATGGAAAATGAGAGGAGGAGAGAAGGGAGGGTAGAAGGTGTAAGGTGGGCCAGCACTGGTGACAGCATCCCAAAAGGAGGTGTGAGAGTGAGCGCACACTCAAGGATATCTCCTGGTAAATATGGTTCACAGGGACTTCAACTTCACCCTTTTCCAACTTCTGTCCCACTAAAACTCTGCCTGCCCACTATAGCCCTTCATTAGTTCATGTCTGATTATCCATTTATTCCCATAAATATTCTGGCATTTCCTCAGTTAGACTACAAACTTTTTGAGAGTATGTTCTTTCTCAGATTGCTTTTGTGCTCTGGCCATCCCTGTTCCTCCCTGATCCCTAGGACATGCTGGGTTCACGAAAAGCAGGGAATTATCCCAGTGTTCACTGGGTCCCTGGTAACCTTGTCAGTTTTTCCTGCTGTGTGTGAGCAACTTCCTTTTTATTCTTTACGTAGCCATGTACTGTTACCCCCAATGCTTCATTTATCATGTGCTTTCCAGAGGTGTTGTCATATCTAAAAAACACACTCATTATAGCCTAAACAATAGAAAACTCACTCATTCGTTAACATACTATGACAGGTGGCGATTTAGGAGAACACTGGAATATACTTAATACTGAAGACTTTTCAGAGTGGAGGGGGGAACCTTAACAAACACCACCGAGAACATTCTGTCTACCCTTACTGCCTAACTATAGTCTAGGAAGGAATGCTCTCCAGTTATGGCAATTTGGATCTCCTTGGAACTGACCAGATACTTTAATTTTGTGTTTCTAGAGGTATGCTCTTAGTACAACATGCAAATGGCTTGCTCCTCTGGTGGGAAATATACACGCCCATGGCCCCCAAGCCCATCAGTGAACAGTGGTATCCTGTCAAAACAACAGGTCTTTGTAAATCCTCCAGTATCCACAGCCATATTATGTTGAATCTGGTTTTCAGAATCAAATCTACTTGGTGGGCGTGGGGAGGAGGCTATACTTATGTAGAGGGGATACCCAGACACATTTAGGAGAACTTAAGTCTGAAAGAATATGTAAACTGGGGGGAAAGCAGAATGCCTCCTCTTGACTGTAAGACAGGATATGCTCATCTGCTAACGCTCCACTAGATGTGACTTTCTTGCTACTCAGGGTCAGGGAGCGGACTTGAAGGGCTCCGGGCTGACCTTGGGGGTTCTCTGTATTGATCAGAAACCATTTCAGGGTAGTGCTGCCTTCTTTGAAGAGCTTACCTGCCTGTACTCAGGGCACAGTTTTTAATTCGGCAAAGTTTTAGGAAGCCATCTCCCCCCACCACCCTTCTCCCACCTTCCTCTGAGTGAATCTTTGTGATGTGGTCATACGGTGACTTTCTGCTATAAGAGGGCTAAGTGAATGTGAGTGGACGGTTTAGAAGAGGCTGAGAAGAGAAAAATACGCAAATATCATTATCAAGAGCAGGAATAATATTTAACTGGAAAATGGCCTATTACTAGGCTATACAGTTTTAGGAGCCATGTGCAGTTCACATGCCCAGCATAATTTAAATTAGTTCCTGGCTCTCCTTCCATTTCTAATCATTCTTATACTCATATGTGGCCTTTGGGGAAATCCTAATAAAATCAGTTCCATTACAGGCTGGATTGATTGAGCCTGCTTTCCTTGCTCTCGTCAGCACTGGAGTAGCCAGAACCTAAATGTTACTTTATAATTGTCATAATGGTGATGTTGTCCAATGTCAAACCAGGTTGTTCTAATTGGAATTTTAAAAAACCCATCCGACTAGAATCCGCGAACCCTCCGTGTGTCGTTGAGGCTAAACTGAATCCATTGCCTTCATGCAACATTAACCAAAACTTAGTGGGGTCTTGGTGACCCCCAACTCCTTCTGATTAACCAGAGGCAGGTGCACCAGGCCGTTGCACTGGAAAGCCTCTGAGTCTGTGGGCTGGTGGTGGCTCCACGATTCTGAGCCTTCTGGCAGCTGATACAAGGACAAGGCCCTGGTGGGTACTTAAAGGGCAAACCTCTCATTATTTTGTTTTCTGCTTAAAGCCCTGAGGATATGGAATTCCAGTTTAGAGCAATAATTTGGTCTGTGGATTAGAAAGTCTAAATATCCCTTCAGCCTCACTGGGATAGAAAGAATATTTGGTCTAATTGCTGGCATCTAGGAGTTTTAGAGCACTTTTTCTATATAGTTTTTACTTCAGGGATAAGGAAACAATCTGACAGCTCTGCTGAACATTTCATTCAGGAGATGGAGGGCTGTGTGGGGAAGACCCTATGTATTTCCTCCACGAAGGAAATATTTTCCTCATTATCTTCTAAAATAAAAGTACCAGTCTGAGATAAAGTAGAATTCCCTTTAACTGAATTCCTTCCAGAAAGGCCAATCATCTAATGGTCAGAGACCAGGGGTGTGAATTCTCTCCTCAGAGACTACAGAGAGAGACCACACAAATTTTGCCTGAACAAATGGATGATGGACACTCTGTTCTGATGGTTAGAATAGAACAAGATAATTCATTATTTATCACCCCACCAGGTGATTTTACACCCCTCCCCCCAGCACACACGCACGCGCGCGCGCACACACACACTCACAAACTCATGTATATACTAAAACAACAACTGCTTCCCGACAAAGGCTTCCCACTTGGGATTTCCAGGAGGGGAAGGAAAACAATGTCAACAAGGCAAGGGAAGGATAATAGCAACAATAGGAATAATTTCTTGAGGACTTATTCTATGCCAAGCCACTCTGGTGAAAGCAGTATTTCATTTAATCTTCCAGGCAAAGGGAGGGTTGATACTAAATGAAACTGGTGAGGGTAAAACGCAAAGAAGCCCTTCAAGAATGCTTAATTTCAACAAAGTAAGACGGTATAGCTGACCCTCATTTTATCTGAATTAACATAAGCATTTTCTATCCCTCCCTGCCCATGAGATGGAAGGCCACAAAGAAGACAATAAGGTGTGTGTGAACTTTCAGAATCTTATAATCTTCTCACCCCCTTTCACTCTGTTTTGGTTTACCCTATTACAAGCTGTGAGAGATGAAAAGGGCATGAATCCCTGTGACTGAAAAATACTTTTTGTTCCAGATGATTCTCTCAGAGGGGAAGTATAAGACCCATTAGAAAGGTTAAGCAGTTGTGGGATCATGAATTGGTAAGATAATTTAACTCCAATTGAGAGCATAGTGTAGTCATTTAATTTATACTGACCATTGAAGATTTAGAATGGCTTGTATGTGTGCGTAGTCAGGGTCATAGAACTGCGGGCCGGGGTCCTGGTCCTACACGTCCCGTGCACTTTGTTGTACTCTGTGCAAGGGCTTATTTCCATTTTCCCTCCCAGCAGGACATTTAACAAGCGACTCAGTGGCTGCCTTCAATTCTCTGCTTCTCTGTCCATCCCCTTCCAAGGCTTTCCTCAGCAATGCTCCCTAATGACATGACTTTATTTCAACAGGGCCCCCTCTCACTGTTCACTGGAATTTGATATAGAAATTGATATACACATTGAACCCTTTGTGTCTTTTCTCTTTTAGAACACAACTACTGCAGTGGGTTAGGAGCATAGCTAATTTGCAGATGAGGCCGACTGAGCCTCAGAGAAATGAAGAATGATGTCCTGACTCTGGGCGTCACCCTTGGGGGGGGCACCACTGAGAATAACTTTGTGGTCATTTTTTCCATTTAGAGAATAATGCTGAAAAACAACCATTAATACTGTTTTCTTGAGAGTCCTATCAGATCTTTATGTTATTTGAGGTGATTTTCCCTCTATCGTGGGGAGTCTTTACCACAGAATCCTGTGAGAATATGGTCTCAGGATAATGCCCCATTAGCCACCCTGACCTGATTTCTCCCTGTTTCGGGAACTTTCAGGCCAACCTGTAATTTTCAGTCCCTCATATGCTTTTCAGAGTAATTTGGCATCTGCAGAAAGTCATTGTCATTTTAGATAACTGCTCTTCTTTCTATAAAGACAAAAGCAAGTGAAAAGAAGACAGCTATCTGCCCAAAACGGAGGTCCTTGTGGAAAACTACTGATGAAACTCCAAATGCTCTTCTATCCCCAAGGCTGCTCCCGTGGGCCCACCTGCAGCCAGCAATCAACATGCTAAATCTTAGCAGTGCGGGTCCCCCGGAGAAAGAGAATTTACCTTGGAGTCCAGCTGCTGCATGTATGACCAAAGGTACTCTATATTGGCTCCAAAAGGATGGACGTGAAGAAACGTTGATATGATGCCTGAATTAAAGAGAAAAACAATGGACATCACTGAAAGGTAAGTAAGAGTCGGAGTCAAATAATGTCGTCTAACCCTGTAATGGTTTCATCAGGCTGAGTTACGGTCTCACCACTGTAACAGCACTCAGCAAGCACTCAGTAACAGCCCGTAACGAAACAGTCCTAGAAACGTGGCGAACAGAACACTCTAGCTCCTGGAATGATAGTAGTTAGAAAAGCTAGGCTCAGAGATAATATATAGATGAATAAAGGTATTTGCTAAACAAAGACTCCTGGAAGTATTTCAACTACCAATTTTATGCTTGATTTACCAATATAAAATTGTAGTTATTGGGAGGATAAAATTCTCTTTTCTTTCCCTCGGTGGACTTCGCAGTATGAAAATGGCTCATACAGCTGTGTCAGAGATTGCACGGCCTCCGATTTCGCTGATAATTACAGCTGCTAGTTACGAAAAGTATTTAATCCATATTTCCCCTAACTGCCACTGAAGGAAGCCCAGATCCTTTCTGAAACCTTTATTCCCCCTCTGGTTGTTGCTGCTGTGTAAACAGAGCCAGCTCTCCCTCTCTCCTCCTCGCTGCTGTAATTTACGGGATCGTTTAAAAAGGCCCGGGAATGGATGGTTTGGCTGGAGTCTGATTCTAAATCAGAAGTCTTTTCAATTGTGAAAATCAGCTGTCAACATGGTACTGACAAATGAAAAGCAGGGTATTCGGTGTCAGGGCTGAAGTAAAAGCATTCGTGTTCTCTCCTTCCTGCTCCCATATCCAAAATCAAGACTCCATAGATTGTACGCTGCTGTTTGCTAGGAAACCGTGTTCAGACTGACATTTTTTAAGTTCTAAGTAGACTTAGAGATGAATTAAATCTGAGGATAAGCCCTCATGTTGTTTATTGGGCCACTTTGATACTTGAGAGGCAGAGGTCAAGAGAAAGACCAGCACTTGTCTGACGTGCAGGCAGGACGAGCCCTCGAGGAGACGTCACTCTTGTGTGAGGTCTGGGAATTGCAGGGGGACCTTGGGTTGATCTGGGATGGGGTCTGTTGGCCTCCTGATCTCCTGTGTGATGCTTGGGATGCTCTGGGATGAGTGTCCGTTTTCAAGCAAAGCTCCCAGTTCAGCCTTTGTCTGAGGATAGAGAACCAGCACTCTCAAAGACCTGCCCTCAGAACACTGCTTCTGTGAGGTTTGTAGTGGTTAACAGAGAAATGAGGAAGATGGAAATAATTCATTATTTCTCCATTATGCCAAAAGCTTAGTTTTTAGAGACTGACCCCATTTTTCTTGAGATATAAAGAACTACCATTTTATTCTGAGATTATGTTCTTCCTTTTTTTGCTAAAATGCCCTTTGATGAAATAATGGCCATGTAAAAGGTACTAATGGCAGTTTTAATATCTTTAAGTGGCGAATAGCTATTTTAATATACTTAAGTGGAACTGTTTTGTTCCCCTCCTGCCACTTTATTTGTTAATTTATATTTTAATTTTACAGACCTGGCAACTACTTTCCTGTGTTTCTGAGGTTCTCAAACCCGGTGAGGTGGCACAGTAAGTAATTCTGTTACTAATGAGTTAAATACAGAGGCTCATGAAGGGCTTACTTAAAAAATAAGTTAGAAGTATTTAAACAATAACACGTATTTGCATTTATTAAGTGGGAAAGGGGGCAGAATTCTTTTTTTTTTTAATATTTTATTTATTTATTTTGACAGAGAGAGACTCAGCGAGAGAGGGAACACAAGCAGGGGGAGTGGGAGAGGGAGAGGGAGAAGCAGGTTTCCCACTGAGCAGGGAGCCTGATGTGGGGCTTGATCCCAGGACCCTGGGATCATGACCTGAGCTGAATGCAGACACTCAACGACTGAGCCACCCAGGTGCCCCAGAATTCTTAAGGGGAAAGTCCTATTGCAGGATGGTGAATGGGGTTCTCCCTCCTGTCCCAGGCTGAGGGCAAGTGGTGCTCTGTCCACGAGTTTCCACAAGGAGCCTCCGACAAATGGTAGGTGGGCCCTTCCCCCACCTCCATTAGAGGACAAGGGGGAAGAATGAGTCGTCGTCTCTGGCTTTGTGAAAGGTGAACCTGTTCCTTTCTTCTCCTGGCACACAGGTTCTCGCAGGCAGGGAGGGGTGCTTCAAGAGAGTGGCTCTGAGAGCCAGGAGGCGTCCTGCAAGACAGGGACAATAGTCCCTTCCTTGGTGGGACCTCTGCTTAGGCAGCAGATGGACTGATCAGCCTTCGGGGTGACAAGGATGAGTGTTTCGCATGAGGTGAGCAGACATCTTAGAAGGTAGAGAGGTTTTGAGCAGCCTTAAGGAGTAAACTACCCCAAGGGCACTAGCAGATAAACGCATTTTTCATTATTAAAATCTCTACTGAACAGAGACTCCTCACCATCTCCTAGATAGCCCACAGCCTCTCCTGTAAATATCCACGGGAATGTGATGTGAAGTTAAATGTCTTCCGTTGGATAAACAGAATGAGTCAGAAGAGGGCTGGGATGGGGGGAATGGGGAAGAGGTTGATAACTTTTGGCCTGGGAGATGAAGTACTGAAGGAGGAAATTTAGGAATACCAGTAATGGGAGGACCTGGAGCAGCTGCTTTTGTTGCCCTCTGTGATGTTGATACCCCTCTGTGTACATGCTCCCTCAAGAGTTACAGTCTGACCCTTAGGCCCATTGTTGGGTCCGTAACACCCGGGAACTCTGCCCTTAACACATTCTGTGCCTGTTCTGGTTCAATATTAGGAATATAGTATACATTTACAATAAATGTATATTGAATGAATTTACCCTCTAGAAGTAAGACTGGCCAGTATGCTTCCTTAAAAATTTCTACTGTTCTATTGATAAATGGAGAGAAATAAGAACCTTAAAAATTGCACAGTACTTGGGGTGCCTGGGTGGCTCAGTGGGTTAAAGCCTCTGCCTTTGGCTCAGGTCATGATCCCAGGGTCCTGGGATCGAGCCCCACATTGGGCTCTCTGCTCAGTGGGGAGCCTGCTTCCCCCTCTCTCTCTGCCTGCCTTTCTGCCCACTTGTGATCTCTGTCAAATGAATAAGTAAAATCTTAAAAAAAAATTGCACAGTATTAACCAATAATGTAGTAGTCTTCCAAAAATCAGATAACTTTGAGGCATTATTCACTGTGATTCCTGCCCTTAACTCATCTACTTTATGGATTCAGGACAGAGCAACCTGAATGTTTTGAGCATGGAAACTTTTTTATTGAAACACTTTCTTGCTCAAAAAGTAAAAAGAAAATGCTTACATGATTTCTATATGTATTTCTAAAATAGACTGGAAATCCTAACCCAGATATGAATATCTTTCCTTAGGAGGGTATTCAAAACCATCACTGTGGTAGCTGATACCAATAAGCCATTAGCTTTAAAAAAAAAAAAAAAAAAAAATCGAGCAATTGCCACTAGATTCATCTGAGGCCAAAGTAGGTAGTTAAAGGTTTTGTTTTTTAATCTTTATTTATTTGACAAAGAGCACAAGCACAGGCAGGGGGAGTGGCAGAGACAGAGGGAGAAACAGGCTCCCCACTGAGCAGGGACCCCCCGATGCAGCTGGATCCCAGGACCCCAGGATTATGACATGAGCTGAAGGCAGATGTTTAACTGACTGAGCCACCCAGGCGCCCCCAAAGTAGGTAGTTAAATAAAGGCTTTGAAGCACTTCCTATGGATGGCAACTAAGCTATTCAATATTGCTAGAGATACAGCAGAAATGGGAAACATTAGTCATATCCTCCAGAGTACTGCGCCCTCCTCTTCCCTACTCCCACCGTATCTCTGCCCATCACAATCTCATCACAGAAGCGTTAGTCATGCCATTTGAGAAAATGTGGTTTCTAAGCCCTGGTTTGGGATTGGATTCATGGGCTGGATGAGGTGGGGCTTCCTGAATAATCAATTAAAGCCTCTTTGTAGCCCTTTAAAAGAACTAGGGTATTTCCTGAGAATGGGAAAGAAAGACAGTGTAGCTCATAATCTAATGAGCAACGCTGCAAACCAGAAATTGGAGACTGTTTCATGGTCCTCTGGGAGGGATCTAAGAGCTTCGTTAAACACACTGACAACCGAGGGTGGAGAACGGAGCCAGGACTGAACTGCTGGATCTCCAAAGGGACAGACTCAGTCCCTGGTCTTGGATATTTCCATGGAGAAGCAGAAGTCTCCATATTTAAGGATCGGTTTCCCAACTAGGAAAATACAAGTGTAAGTAGCTAATTTAAATAAATTTTGAAAAAGGAACAGAGGAGGCTGTCAGTACTCGAGCTTTCTGCATATTTCAGGACCTTAAAAATTGCTTTAGAAAGACCTATAGGAAAAAAAAAAAAAGAAAAAAGAAAAAAATAAAAGGACCTATAGACCAGCTCTGAACAACCTGTGGCAAGCCCCTCATTAGGAAGGCCCATTTAAATAAGGACATAAAAAACCATTTTGAGCTTTCTCCATCAAAATCATTATTGAGTTTATTCTCATTTTTAGACCTCACTAAGACCAAGGAAGCAGCAGCATTTAAATTAGCCAAATAGTGCTAGATTTTTACTGCTTCATTCACTCTTCTTTAAGCATTTCCTTAGCAACAGTTAGCTGCCAGAGTGCTAGGGACACAGCATTGCACAAGACAGACAAGGTTTCCGCTCTGGGGGAATTTATATTCTAGGTAAGTTACAGAGGATAAACACAAAGATTAAAAATAAAGGAAATATTTTCAGGTAGTGGTAAACGTGGTGACGAAACAGGCTCAAGCTTGGTGGGGTGCTACTTCACACGGGAAGGTGGAGTGAAGGTAAATTTTCCTGTGTCAGATGGGAAGGAGCCAGCCACAGGCAGCCTGGGGAAAGATTATTCCAGGTACAGTCAACAGAATGCGCAAAAGACCTGAGGTGGAGATGAACTGGCAGGAACAGACTTGGCTGGTGAGTGGTGGTACAGCATGCATAGGGAGCCAGATCACTTAGGCTGTGAACTGACAGAGGAGGGGATGTGGATTAAATTCTAAAAGTAGCAGGAAACCAATAGAAGAGTTCTAAGTAGTGGCATGATATGATCTGAATTATGTTTTTAAAATTTCATTCAAGTTGCTGTTTGGTGAATAGATGAAAAGGAAACTGAGAGACCATTTTTAGAAGTGTCTATACAAGAAGTGGTGGGGCACCTGGGTGGCTCAATGGGTTAAAGCCTCTGCCTTTGGGTCAGGTCATGATCTCGTGGTCCTGGGATCGAGCCCTGCATCGGGCTCTCTGCTCAGCAGGGAGCTTACTTCCTCCTCTCTCTCTGCCTGCCTCTCTGCCTACTTGTGATCTCTCTCTGTCAAATAAATAAAATCTTTAAAAAAAAAAAAAAAAAAAAAAAAAAGACCTGACATGGTAAGCAGTGGTCTGGACCAAAGGGTAGTGGGCATTGAAGGTAGAGCTGGTGGAAGGCTTGTGAGAGGTAAGGGCTTGGGAGGAGGAGTTCTCACTGTTTGGCTTGAGCAGCTAGGTGGTAGCAATTTCTCAGCTGGGAATACCAGGGAGGAGCATATTAGGGCAGAGAAAAGGGGGAATCAAGCGTTCTCTTCTGGGCTTTTTAAATTTGAGATGTCCATTAGCATCTAAATGGAGACACCAAATGGTAGTTGGAAATGGTATCTGGGAATCAGTGGCCACAAAAAAGGGATTTGAAGCCAAAGTGCATATTGACATTCCGTAGGCAGAGAAGAGGCCTCAAGCCCGAACCCCAAAGAAGCCCAAAATTTAGAGGTTGAGGAAAACTCATCAAAGGAATCTGAGTGGGAGTGATCAATTAGAAAGAATGGTGACATTCTAAGAGAAGAAAGTATTTTTGCTCAGAAGATGTGAGGAGTCCCCTGTATAAAGTGCAGATGACAAATGGAGGGAGTTGAGAAATTGGCAACATGGCATGCTCTGGTCATGTTGACAGAACGACTTCAGTGTGAGGGTGCCAGCCATCCTGGAGTGGTGGCTGGAGAGGGAGTGGGGGGGTGGGGGGGGTGAAGCTGTGAGTGTAGACAGTGCTTTGGAGAATTAGGCTTGGGTGGGGAGGAAGGAAATGGGCTGTTGGAGTCAAGACAAGTTTTCCTTCTCTTTCGTTTCTAAGGTATGAGATAGTAGAGTTCACGTTCATATGCTGAGGGTATGAGCATCTGCTTACATGTAACATCACCACCCAAGGGGCAGTGCAGCTTTCCTAATAGTCCTCATAGATTACAGAGTAGTGAGGTGAAGACGACCATCTAATCAGACCTCCTAGCTTTGGACAGTGTGAGGAATCAGATTCGCCACGGATCATTGACTTGCCCGGTGAATCGATGCCTCCATCTGCCTGTACTCAGAATGGGCCTCCCTTGCTGAGGGCTGTTCAGGGATCATCAGGTACTGTGATTTGTCACAAGGCCAATCGATCCCACTCCCATCTTTTTTTCTGATGGACTCCTCTATTTTAAACAAGTTTACTGGTTACCTGTTGAGAACAAAATATCAGTTTGTATATTCATTTTGGTCAGATGGAATCCTACGAGAACAGACTCCCCTTCCTCAGGTTGCTTGGAGTTTCATTCCAAACTCCCTGTGTCAGCTTGTAACGTCCTGGCTGAGATTAGCCTTCCCTGTGTCCACATTGGCTGATGGTCTCCTGGGGACTTCAGATATCTCTGAGGCCTGGTAGCTTGTTGGGGGAGAGGGCCTCCCAGGGAGTTTCAGGAACCTCAGCTCTGCAGAGGAACAGCTGTCTTTCTGGATGGTTCTGTCTTGCTGAAAACCAAAAGAGGCCTGACCAGAAGCCAGCCTGAAATGTTCTTGCCTCTTGTTGCAGCCTACAAGGCTTCATGAACACTGAACCGGAGGCTACCAGGAGGGTGCCGTGGGAAATCTGGGTTTCCCACTAAGCCATGAGACTACAGGCTGCAGCTGCAGGGCACTAAACCAATTATGGGAACTGAGTGAGGGGTAGTCGGACCCGACACTGTGATTAGTCTCATGCTTCTCAATGTGCTGGGATTCTGAAAAGCTTTTATTTTCCAAAAAGCAGTTTGGGCCACGTATCTGGTGAGTGCCGTACTTGATCTTGCGCAGTTAGGTGTTTTTTTTTTTTTTAATTTAAAGAAATTTAAAAAATCTGTTAGTCTTATTATAACTAAACTCCTGAGACTACATCTGGTCCCTTCAGTACTTCATTCCTTGTGTCTGAAAGGCCTTGACAACTCCTTTATCCCTTCAGAGAAACTCTGCATCCTTGAGGACTTGTTTGACTGTCCCTTCTTCTAACAAGGCATCTGTAGGGTAAGTAGCCCTTTCTCAGGATTTCTGATTTTAGTACAAACCATATTTCATTGTCATTAACTGCTTTCTTTCTCACTAGTCTATGACTTCTTGAGGGAGGAGATCATCTGATCACTACTGTTGGTGAACACAGGTTCGGGGATATGGCAGGCCACTAGCTCTCAAAACACGGTCCCATCAGTGCCTGTTTGAGTGTCACCTCAGATGTCAATTTTACAATAAACATTACCTGGTTGGGGGAGGCAGAGATTCTGCCTCTTAAACAGACTGCCCAGATGATTCCTTTCCACAATGAAGGCTGGTAATTTTTTCGTAGGCTCTTGACAAATGTTTGTTGATTTACTGATATGGACATTTGTGTCTTGGAAGCAAGATTTAGGTCAATGACTCATTCTTTATGGTCAGTAGCTTTCAGAGAAGCACACACTTCCCAGATTACTTTTCTCAGGTGCAGCCTAAATACAGCCTCGACTCCATTCACTGAAAACACCAAAACCTCACCATTTAATCTTCTTTAAGTGTATTTCTCTACAGTCCACTCATCTGCTTCCTAACACCCATTATCAGGGGGAATGTTCCTGTTCAGATGGAGACTGGTTGTGTGCAGACAGGTGAACCAGTGGTAGGGGTGGAAATTGGTGGGGGGGGGCACCGATGGGAGGCAACATCCTGGTTCCCCGTAACATGTATGTCCTGATCTGTAGAGGAGTCAGGGTGATCTGTAAAGAAGTTTGCCTTATCATTAAGAATTTGCAGCTGGTTTTAAACCACAGGTCTGGGAGAGTTCTGAAGAAAAGATACTTTATCAACAGAGCTGTTAAGAACGTTTTGACTATATCGGGGTGGGACTTACAATGATGACTAGCATCGACAGGGTGCCAATCAGGGCTGCTAGGACTGGAAATCTACTTTATTAGAATTACTTAAAAAGAGAAGGTGAAGTGATACAGACACAGAGTTACACTGTTCGCATCTCTTCTGAGCTCTCTGCTTATCAATAAAAATTCTTTTGATCCATTCTTCAGAATAATAGCTAGTGGTTTCAGAGCTTTGGTTATAAATCAAAAGTATTGTCTCCTTCTATCCCATATAAGTTCAGTGAATGCCAAATCCAAGCATAGGCCAAATGTGAAGAGGACTAGGAGTTCAGGCTTAGATGCTAGACAACATCAGGCCGACCTAATGTGTAGTTACCGTAGAGTTGTGAGCTATAAAATAGTACCCTGCATTGCCCTCCATAATCATGTAATTCTTTTAGATCTAATTATATGTTAACCTGTCTTTACAAGGATTGATTATAAAATAATCCAGAAATCAAAATAATAAAGTGCTTTTTAAGGACCCATCTTTTTAGCTGAGTTGGAATATAGCACTTAATCCTTATTGTCAAGCAGAAAGTTTAGCAGAATGGTTGAACTGTCAAGGGACTCAATCCAAATCTGCCAGACTCCCAACTAGTATCAATGAAATCTCACTGATCGTCTGTGATGTATATCTACCTTACGTCTTAAAGACTGTGTAGAATGTGTAGAAAGAATACACACTTTTGCCAGATACATTAGTGTCACAAATAATTAGCATTGCTTATTGTTTAGGAAGTTCTAGCCTCAGTTTTATGTTATCTGTATGTGGAATCTATTTGAATAGCGTATTTCTCACTCCCTGCTTCTCTTCCCGGAAATCAAGATTTATGCCACTCTGCTTTTTTATATAACATTTGTGTGTCCCAAGAGTATTACTAAGAATATATTTGCATATAGCATATAATATAGGTATCCAGATGTGATGAAGATTTTGCTAATTACTATTTCCAATTCAAGGGAGATTTTTGCTATGCTCCTGGCCGTCTAGGCTGATTTGGAGCAGTCCCATTGTACCCTCTATATGGGCTTAATTATTCCAAGGGAAGATTCCAGGGAAATTGCAAAGAGTATTCTGGACCTCTCCAGATATAGCAGAAGTCCAGGAGACTCCCAGAGTCATTCTACCTACAGGTGTTCTTCAGAAAAGAGTAGCCCCAGGACCCAAAACTCCTTTCTCTGTATAGTTTGGCCCAAAGCAGTTTGGGACCCCATAATCTGTCATTCTGTCCCTGTCACAACCCTTATCTAGATTCCAGAAGCTGCAGGAGAGGTCTTTTTGGTCCCAGCATTCAGGTTTCTACAAAGTATGGATGGCCAAACTCAACAGAGAGACACACTTAATGGCAGCATCGATTTTGCCAGTCTTAGAAAATGTTTTCTATGTTGGCTTTCCTCTGGATTACTCCATCTGATGACAAGTGTAAGTACCTCAGTAATTTGGGGGAGGGTATGGACTGGAAAACACATAATTTTAAAACTTATATTAAGGTAAAGTAAGATAAAGTATCAAGGTAGAGAGGTAATGGAGAAATGAAGGGAAAAAAAAAGAAACTCCCAAGTTTATTTTAGTCAAAAAACTTGAGTCTCTAGCCTCCCTTCTACCTAAACATTCTCATACAGTGATCAAAAGGAGTGTCAAAAGCTAATACAGGTAAACCAGTTCGAAAGACCAAAAATGAGGGGGAAAATCCTGGAAAATTTAGAGTTGGTTGTGCCTACTTTTTTTTTTTTTTTTTTTTTAACTTATTCGTGAGAGACAGAGAGAGGCAGAGGGAGAAGCAGGCTCCCTAAGGAGGGAGTCCGATGTGGGAATCGATCTCAGGACTCTGGGATCATGACCTGAGCTGAAGGCAGCTGCTTAACCAACTGAGCCACCCAGGTGCCTGTTTGTGGCTGCTCTTTATTGAAGATTCTGACTTACTAAGTTTTTTTTCTTTCTCATATACTTGTGAATTTTTCAATAGTAAAGACCTAAGCAGAGATAACATGTTATAAATTATCTACTCCTATTAACTATGTTGTGTAAAGCAGATCATTTCTTAAATTTTGAGGTAGCTGATTGAAAAGAAAAATGTGTATGTGTGTAGTACTATTTAGGAGACAGTGTAAGTAAACTGTGTTCTCCAAGCACAAAATACAAGAAGTACTTAGTGAGAGGCATGAAATTTTTAAAAATGGAGACTCATTCCCATTTTTTAAAGCTTCATGTGGTCTGTATTATTCACACTTACAGAAGGAATGTTTACTGATCATCATGTGCTTTGTTCACACCCTAAAATCATGGGGATATCACAACTTTGTCACACCGAGCAAAAGAGAAACAGTTGTCAGCATTTGTCAACATTTTCCAATAGAAGAAAAATCCAGTTGCCAACTACATACAGGTTCATTTTGGGTTCCTGGAACTGATAACACATCCGCATGTCTTATGAAACTTGTGCATGGCACGTTATTACAGCTGTATATCATCAGAGAGAAAAAAATAATTGGTTTTCCTTGGAGTATCTCTAAGTTGATGTCATATTCAATAACCCTGTAGTTGAAAAATCTATATATGATGGATGAAGTTTGGACTATCTTGAATTTAATTCCTCCTGTGCCAACTTCTACAGGCCCTGGTGTACCTGTCATTTTGAGGTGAGTGCATGCATTATTTAGAAAATGCAGCCAGGTGCTACTTCTGCCAGAATACCAACTAGAGAAGAACAATTTGTCTCACATGCACAACAGCCTCATCCTTCACTCTTAACAGTGCCAAGGAGGAGCCAGTTTAAACTTGGAGCCTCACACCAGGGTCAGTGCCAAGGTGCAGCTTGAATCAGTGCTGGGCATCACAGAGCGAGGAGGACAGCTTCTCTTTCTCTAGAGTGAGGACTATGGAGAGAGCCCTTAAAACATACCAGCTTCCACAATGGGGGCCCAGGCACATCACCAACATATCCTCATCAAGAATTCTTCCTTGTGAGAGTAAGTACTACTTCTGGATCTGTGTGCTCATGAGGACTCTCAAAAAGAGATCGGTCAGAGCTTTGTCTCTGGTCCAGACAAAAAAAACCCAACCTAGATGTATTTTGTGGGGCAAATAACAGTAAAATTTTCCCTTCCTTCCCCTTTCTTAGTGGCCAGCTCGTTTTATTTATCTTGGTTAAATGGATCCAGACATGGGCAGGGAAGCCCGGATTAGCCTAGTGGTGGTAGTCCAGATGTCCCTGTGCCATCAGCATCATAGGGCTGACCTCAGGATGCAGCCTCTTTTGATTCTGGGAATCTGGCTTGATTTGCAACTTTTGGATTGGATGTACCCTGGCCTTCCAAATTTTGGAATTTAGGTTTGGTAACATGTGAGATGCAAAATAATTGGTCGTCTTATAATCAGTTCTATGTTGTACAGCCAACTAATATACATGGTTACAGAAGAGCAAACCCCTTAGTTTGTATGTCCCTAATTTGAAGTGTAAGTATAATATTATCTTGACAAAGTTAATCTCACCTCTGACCAGAAGGCAAAGCTTTTTCAATTGTTAATGTGTTGGAGGTAAGTTAGTTTAATATTATTCAAGACAAAGGATGAGGAAAACAATTTCCTTACCGATTAGTAGAGCTTCTTTCTCTGATTTTAAACCTTGGCTTCTTTTTTCTATATTGTTCTCTCGGTCTTGATTGACCAATGCAACTGTCAACACATTGATTTCCTATGAGGTTAAAAAACAAAAACCATATAGGCATGCATGTATATTTTGTGCATTTCAATAAAAGCCACCAGGTTTTTTCAACTCAATAAATAAGGTCATCACTTCCATTTATAACTGAACATCAACTTTTAGAAATAATTGATCTATGTGCCCAATAACAGAAAAGTAATATTAAAACTTAGGTTCCTAGTTACTGCTCCCAACAAATCAAGTAACTATGCAAAAGTGGCAAATTTGGCATAAATTATCTTAGGTTTTTGTCCAATGTGTTGATTAAACTCCGTTAGCAAAGACTGTTTGATTATAGCTACTTTAACATGTTTTTATTTCAAATATAAAAAATTTCCCCAAAAGCATGCACAGACTGATTTATATTACTATGCTAGTAACTTGTTTGAGTGTGTGGGGAAATAGGGCCTATTGGGAAGTTGAGATAGGGTTTACATTGAATAAATATATGTCCTTATACACCACTGGAAAAGGTAGATAAAGCAAAGATTGAGAAATTCTTTTCTTTGGAAACTAAAAATGAAGAATTGTACAACAAACCAATAACATGTAGAACACTGAAGTTGAACTATTTTTAGTTCTTCCAATGGTCTTTTTTATTTAGAAACAGAGAAAAAAAATTAACTCCTATTATCCCAGACTTTGTATTAGGACTCAAAATGGAGAATGATTTAATTAGAAAATCAAATGTAATGACCAGAGACATACATATATGGGTTAGAATCATTAGGGTAGTTGAGTTTTGGAGGAAAGTTTCTCACTGAAAGGTCTCAAAGAAGGACTAGCATATTGAGCAAAGAGTTAAGGATACTCCATTAGATGATGTCACAAGGCTAGAGATTAAACGTAGGGAGGGATAAAAGAGAACTTAGAAGGTCTGGGCAGAAGGTTTGGCAGGTGTTGTCAGGACTAGAACTGGTTACAGATATTGATCTAGTTAATACAAATCAGTAAAGTTGGACAGAGAGAAGAATACAGAAAATTGTTGGGAACATGTTGAGCATGTGAGTAGCACAAACCCCATCTGAAGGCATTCAAATAACTTCAGTGTATGTCAGTCCCAAAGTTCCATGAGCTGTGTTTAACCTAGGAGCTGGTACTTTATAAATCAGGGGTAATTAGAAATTGCCAGGAAAGAAGTCTCTGCTAAGAAATTGCAATTGGCAATATTTGGTGAGCATTTTGGAGGTTCCTTTAAAGGTCAGATTTAACTGCTGAGGACAGAGTAAGAGGTGAAGGTGGGTGTAAGGTAAAGAATTCAGGGAATCACAGTGATGTGGTAATAGATCAGAGGAGGATGCTGGTTGGCTAAGAGGGTACCAGTGAGGACTGAAGCAGGAATGTGCCCAGGAGGATAGGAATCAGAAAGGGTTTAAGGAATGGTCCACAGAAAGGCTGGGGCCAGCCAGACATAAAAAACCATTAGAGATGAAAGATGCTCTTATACTTCCAAAAAGGGATCTTAGGAACCAGCATTGGGAGAAAGAGAGTCCAGAATTTTAAAACCAAACAAACTCAAGTGATTTATGTAGGTGAGCTCAGGAAAGGTAAAGGAATTCCCTCTGTGATGAAATACCATACGGATATGTTTTAAGGGCTAGAAGAGTTCTGGAGGAAAGAGATGGAAAGATATTACCTAGAAGGATGATGGTATTATTTAAGAAATAGTGAACCCAAGGGATGAATGGAAACAGTATCTCTCAAGAAAGGGTGATCTGTTCACAGCCTGGATGATAACTGGAGCCAAATGAAATTACTGAGAAGAGTTTAGCAGACAACAGGCCCACATTAATTGACAAAATTGAGTGGTGTCCTGGAGTCATCACACAGTTGAGGATCCAGGTTTAGTAAGGGAGAGGGACCACAGAAGGCAGGCAGGACCTAAGGAACCAGCAGGAAATGGCAAGGACAGAACAGACAGAGACCATTCAAAGGGTTTATTAGGTACTTGTCTCATATTCAGAGCTGACAAGGACGTTGAGCAGATCCCAGCAAATTCTTTAAGAAGCCAGATACGGCCTACCACTGACTGATTCTCTGATGATGATTTAGGCTTGGGTAAATGAGAATGGAAAGAGAGGAGTCCTAGGAAATATCCTTGAGATTGAATTTTGCAGCAAGTGCTCTGCTGCCCACAAATGTGTTCCCTGGCACGGTCACTTTCTGTGACTCTGGAGTGGACACACCTCCCTGCAAGGCTTCAACATCCACTAGGCCTGGGCCTAACAGAGACCTGAGGCTTGGGAATGCTTCCATCTTCGGGTTCCACTGTGGGTTCTGCCCAGGGTGGATATGTTGCTGCTTTTCTTACCCCTTTCTGGAGAAGAACTCTTCTGGGAAGTGGTACAGGACCTAATGAAGTGGACCAGGCAGGCTCCAGGTGGTGCTTGCATGCTGTAATAAGCTGGTGTCAAGAGCTGGCAAAAAGGGAACTGTCATTTCCTTTAGAGTGCAAGGCGTGTCCCAGCAAACTGAGAGACCTGGGTCCACAACATCATGGGTAGAGCGGACCAGCCTGTGGCCACTCAAAAGCATTACTATTGGCCAAGTGTCCTGGAGGCCAAGCCTGTCACAGGCATGGTACGGAAGCTCAGACTTGGAGGTTTTGGTCCAAGATGGCAACACCGACTATGAACATACCTCCTCCAGAGAACACACCAAGTTACACCTATTTATAGAAGAATTCCTCCTGAAGAAGAACTAAGGGCTGACTGAACAGCCTCTGGATGACAAAAGACAGAATGGCAAAAGAGATCAGTAAGAGACCAGTAAGGAAGGGAGCCCCCAACCACCACGCTGTGAATGGCACTGGGGAAGGAAAGTACTGAAGACCTGGAAGAAATTCCTTACAATTGGGCACAGAAAAAAGCCATGGTTTAAGAGAGTGACTAGTATCTAAAAGAGCCAGCCCTTGAATGCCACCAAATGGTGGAAAAGTTGTGGGAACACACTCTGAGTCAGAGAGACTGGAGAACAACATGGTTTACACCCCAACCCCCAAACTTAAAAGCATAGCCCAGATCAGGGTCCAGTCTCCATAGCTGGCTTGGCCAGCTCTGCAAGCCCCAGGTCCCCTAGGCAAACACCAGCTTCAGATGGTGGGGCACAGGAAAAAAAAAAAAGCCATAGTTTAAAAGATCAACTGGCCTGTTAGAATGCCAGCTCTAAAACTGCCAAATAGTAGGGGTAGCTGCTGGGGTGCTCTGCAGGTGGGAGGGGTTGATAACCATAGTCTACACTCACTACCCCTTGCACACACCTTGAAAACACAGAATGATGCATGGTCCCGGTGGCCTGCTGCCTTGGTGAGCCCTAGACCTCTGACTCACACCAGTACCATCTGGCCCACCAAGGCAGCCAAACGGATGCCCTTGGTTAGCACTACAGCTCTAGCTCATGCCAAGGTCACAGGCAGAAAGCACCCCAGAACGCTCAAGGGGCCCACACCACTTTGGCTTCAGATGCCTTGCTAGGGTGCCTCCAGTGTAGAGTGCTCCAGAACTTTTTGGCTAACATTTGCTTGAGATCCAACTGCCCTGCCAGGGTGCCCCCAGCATGTAGTACCCAAGGAACCCCCAGCCCACGCCTGTGTCAGTTCCAGTTATCCTCTGTACAGAGCACCCCAAAAACACTCTTGTCCACACTGGCCTTGGCTTCAGTTGCCTGGCCAGGGAACCCCCTGCACTGAGTACCCAGAGAAACCACAGCTTGTACCCAATTCAGCTACAGCTGTCCTGCGAGGTTGCCCTCCATGTGGAGGGCCCTGGGACAAACTGGCTTGCAACTGCTTCAGCTGTCCTGCCAGGATACGGTTTGTGTAGACAGCTCAGGGACCACACCATCCCATGCCCAGTTTAGTTCTCAGTGCCCTGCCAGGATGCTCCCTGCAAGAATGCCCCAGAACCTGCTGCCCTATACCCTGCCTCAACGCCATCTACCCCTTCAATGCATCCTTGTGCTGAGTCCTGGAACATCCCAGTTTACATTCACTTCAGCTGGCCTACCAATGTGCCCTCTGTGCTAAGAGCTGCAGGTAACCCTGGCTTGTACCCACTTTAGTTTCAGCTTTCCTGTCCGGGCACTCTCTATGTAGACAACTCTGAGAACTCCTAGCACGCACACTGCCTTCGCTCCAGCCACCCTTCATGCACCCTACATGCCCATGTACAAGGGCATGCCTTGTACACAGTGCCTTAGACACCACAGGTTGCACTACCCATTTCAGCTTCAGCTGTCTTGCCAGGGTGCCCTCAGTGCATAGTATCCTGGGACACCCTGGCCTGCATCCACTTCAGCTAGCTATCCAGACAGGGAGCCAGCTATGTGGAAAGCCCATGCCAGCCACAGCTCAAGCCAACCAGCAAAGGTCACCAAGCACACACAGTCTACCCAGAGGATGACCACACAAATTAAGAAGTAACTGCTTCACTAATCCATAGAAACAAACACAGGAAATTAAATAGGGAAATGGAGAAATATGCTCCAAAATAAAGAACAGGACAAGACCTCAGAAAAAGAACTAAGTGAAATAGAGATAAGCAATATGCCTGATAAAGATTTTAAAGTAGTGAACATAAAAATGCTCACTGGGCTGGAGAGAAGAGTAGAAGAATTCAGTGAGGCCTTCAATAAAGAGATTGAAAATACAAAAAAAAAAAAGAATCAGAATTGAACACAATAACTAAAAAACACAGTAGAGGGAATCAACAGATTATTGGATGCCGGAAAATATTGTGATCCGGAAGACAGGGTAAAGGAAAGCAAACAAACTGAACAGCAAAGGAGGAAAGAATTTAAAAACCCATAGGTTAAGGGAATCTCAAAATCAAGCAAACAAACATTTGCATTATAGGGAGAAGGGAAAGAAAAGGGGGTAGAAAACTTAACTGAAGAAATAATAGCTGAAAACTTCCCTAACCTGGGGAAGGAAACAGACATCCAGGTCCAAGAACCATACAACATTTCACATAAGATGAACTCAAGGTCCACACCATGATACATAATTAAAATATCAAAGGTAAGGAGAATTTTAAAAGCAAGAGAGAAGCAAAAAGTTACCTACAAAGGAAAACCTGTAAGATTATCGGCTGATTTTCTTTCAGCAGACATTTTGCAGGCCAGAATGGAGTGGCGTGATATATTCAAAGCGCTGAAAGGAAAAAGGCTACAACATAAAATACTCTACCTGGCAAGGTTAGGATTCAGATTTGAAGGTGAGAGAGTTTCCCAGACAAAAGATAGAGGAGTTTATTACCACTAAGTAAGCCTCACTGGAATGTTAAAGGGACTTCTTTAAGTGGAAAAGAAATGGTCAGATGAGATGTAATAAAATACAACAGGATATAAATAAAATATGGAGAAGGAAGTAAAAAGGGAAGAGAAGGGATGAAAAAAAGTTTTTTAAAGAATGTGTCTGGGGGCACCTGGGTGGCTCAGTAGGTTAAAGCCTCTGCCTTCGGCTCAGGTCATGATCCCAGGGTCCTGGGATCGAGCCCTGTATCGGGCTCTCTGCTTGGCAGGGAGCCTGCTTCCTCCTCTCTCTCTGCTAAAAAAAAAAAAAAAGAATGTGTCTGAACTTAAATGATCATCAGATTAATATAGACTGTTATTAGGATGTTTATATCAACCTCTTGGTAACCACAAATCCAAAACCTGTAATAGATACACAAAAATATAAAGAGAAGCCAAGCATAACACTATAAACTCATCAATCACAAAGAAAGAGAACAAGAGGAGAAACAGAGAAGACCTAGAAAACAACCGGAAAACAAATAACAAAGTAGCAATAAGTAAATATCTGTCAATTACTTTAAATGTAAATGACCTAAATGCTTCAATAAAAAGGCACTGTGTTGCACAATGGATAAAAAATCAAGACCATCTATACGCTGCCTACAAGAGACTCACCTCAGACCTAAAGACATATAAAGTGAAGGGGATGGAAAAACATTTACCATGCAAATCAAAGCAAAAAAACCCACAAAAACCCCCCAAAATGAGGCAGCAATACTTAGACAATAGCCTTTAAAACAAAGACTTTAACAAGAAACAAGAGCATTCCATAATGATAAAGGGATCCATGCAACAAGAGGATATAACAATTGTAAATATCTACACACCTAACACTGGAGCACTTAAATACATAAAGCAAATGTTAGTGAACATAAAGAGAAACTGATGGTAATACAATAGTAGTGGGGGACTTTAACACTCTACTCACATCAATGGATAGATTATCTAGGCAGAAAAATCAATAAAGACCAGTGTCTCTAAACGGCACATAAGACCAGATGGACATAACAGTTATATACAAAATATTCACCCCTGAACAAGAGAATACATATTTTTTTCTTTAAAAAAAAAAAAATGAGAGAGCACACATGCACGCCTGTGAATGGGGGGAGGGGCAAAGGGAGAAGGGGAGCCAGACTCCCCAGTAAGCAGGGAGTCTGATGCGGGGCTCAATCCCAGGACCCTGGGATCATGACCTGAGCCAAAGGCAGATGCTTAACCCACTGAGGCACCCAGGCGCCCCATATGCATTCAAGTGCACATGCAACCATTCTCCAAAATAGATCGTATGTTAGGTCATTAAGTCTCAACAAATTTAAGATTAAAATCATACTATGTATCTTTTCTGACCACATTGGTATGAAATTGGGAATAAATCACAAGAAAAACACTAGGAAAAACAAACATATGGAAGCTAAACAACATGATACTAAACAATACATGGGTCAGCAAAGCGATCAAAGAAGAATTAAAAAATTACATGAAGACAAATGAAAATGAAAACACAGTAGTCCAAAATCTTTGGAATGCAATGAAAACAGTTCTAAAAGGGAAACATAGTATACAGGCTGGCCTCAAGAAACCAGAAAAAGCTCAAATAAACAATCTAACCTTACATCTAAAGAAATTAGAAAAGGAAGAACAAAGCCCAAGGTGAGGTAAGGAAATAATAAAGATCAGGGCAGAAATAAATAACATAGAATGAAACCAAGAGCTGGCTTTTTTAAAAAGATAAAACTAATAAACCCTTAGACTCATCAAGGAAAAAAAGAGTAGGACCCAAATAAATGAAATATGACTAGACAGACCTGACACCACAGATATAAAAGGGTGATTAAGAGAATACTATGGAAAATTATATGCCAACAAATTGGACAACCTAGAAAAAAACGGATAATTTGTAGAAACAAAATAATAGTCTTTCAAGAGCAAATCAATAAGAAATAGAAAATGTGAACAGACTGATTACTAGTAACAAAAATTGAATTGGGAGTCAAGAAACGACCAAAACAAGAGGTCTAGGAGCAGATGGATTCATAGATGAATTCTACCAAATATTTAAATAAGAGTTAATACATATTCTCCTCAAACTATTCCACAAAAATAGAAAGGAAAGCTTCCAAATGTATTCTATGAGGTCAGCATTGTCCTGGTATCCAAACCAGACAGACACCACAAGAAAAGAAGACTATAGGCCAGTATCCTTGGTGGACATAGATACAAAATCCTCAACAAAGTATTAGCAAAACACATTCAACAATACATTAAAAGAAGCATTCATGACAATCAAGTGGGGTTTACTTTGGGGATGCAAGAATGTTTCAATATTCACAAATCAATCAACCACATCAAGAAAACAAAAAATAAAATTATAGGATCATCTTAGTAGAAGGAAAAAAGCATTTGACAAAATTCAGCACCCATTCATGATAAAAATTCTCAATAAAGTGGGTTTAGAAGGAACATACCTCAACATAACAAAGGGCATATATGAAAAACCCATCTCTGGGGCATCTGGGTGGCTCAGTTAAGTGTCTGACTTGTGAGATACAGCCCCGTTTCAGGCTCTTTGCTCAGTGGGGTGGCTGCTTGAGAGTCTCCTCCTCTATCCCTCTCCTTGCTTCTCTCTCAAAATAAATAAAGCTTAACAACAACAACAACAAAAAAAAAAAAAAAAAAGAGAAAAGCCTATAGCTAACATTATACTAAATGGGGGGGAAAAAACAAAAGAGTTTTTCCTGTAAGATCAGGAGCAAGAAAAGGATGTCCACTTTCACCACTTTTATTCATCGTAGTCCTAGGCATAGCAGTCAGTGAAGAAAAAGAAATGGGCATCATATTTGTGAATAAGAAGTTAAACTCACTATTTGCAGATGACATATTACTATACATAGAAAATCCTGAAGACTCCACCAAACACTACCACAAGTAATAAATTCAGTAAAGTGGGAGGATACAAAAGTAATAACCAGGAATCAATAGCATTTCTATACATTAATAATGAAGTTACAGAAGGAGAAATTAAGAAAACTCCATTTATAATTGTGCCAAAAAGAATAAAATACCTAGGAATAAACTCAGTCAAGGAGGTGAAATACCTATACTCTGAAAACTAGAACACTGATGGAAGAAACTAAAGATAAAAACAAATGGAAATATATTCCATGTTCATGATTTAGAAAAATATTTAAATGTGCATAAAACCCAGTGTACTCTGCATATTCAGTGCAACCTCCATCAGAATATCAATAGCATTTTTCACAAAACTAGAACAAATACTCATTAAATGTGTGTGGAGCCACAGAAGACCTTGGATAGCCAAAGAAGTCCTAAGAAAGAAAAAGCTAGAGATTTTATAATTCCACATTTCAGGATATACAACAAACCTGTAGTTTTCAAAATTGTAGAGAGCTCCCAAATAAATCCATATGGTAAATTAATCTGTGACAGTGGAGGCATGAATATACAGTGAAGAAAATAGTCTCTTCAATAAATGATTTTGGGAAAACTGGACTACTTTCTAACACCATACACAAAAATAAACTCACAATGAACTAAAGACCTAAATGTGAGACCTGAAACCTAAAATGTAAAAATCCTAGAAGAAAACACTGGCAGTAATTTCTCAGCATTTAACATTTTTATAGATAGGTCTCCTACAGCAAGTGAAACAAAAGCAAAAATAAAATATTGGGATTACATCAAAATAAAAAGCTTTTGCACAGTGAAGGAAACCATCAACAAAACAAAAAAAAGGCAACTTACTGAATGGGAGAAGATACTTGCAATTGATATTCAATAAAGGCTTAATATCCCACATATGTAAAGAACTTACACAACTCTACACCCAAAACCCTCCAAACAATGCTGTTTAAAAATGGGCAGAGTACCCGAATGGATGGCTTTCAAAAGACCTACAAATGGCCAAAACACAGATGGAAAGATCCTCAGCTTCACTCATCATCAGGGAAATGCAAATCAAAACAACAGTGAGTTATCACCTCACATTTGTGAGAAAGGCTAGAATCAAAAACACAAGAAGCAACAAGTGTTGGTGAGGATGTGGCAAAAAGGAACCCTCATGCACCATTGGTAGGAATGTGAATTGGTTAGTCACTGTGGAAAACAGTATGGAGATTCCTCAAAAAATTAAAAATAGAGGGACCTCTGGGGAAGATGGTGGAGTAGGAGAACCCTAACCTCACTGTGTCCCATCGGACAACTAGATAACATCAGTATAAATGACCTGAAAGATAACCTGAAGATTGGCAGAACAGACTCTCTGCAGCTAAATGTGGAGAGGTTACCACACTGAAGAGGCTAGGAAAGACAGAGACATGGGTTGGGAGCAAAATGGACCCACGATACTGTATGCAGGTGGGTGGAGGGACATTGTGGGTGTGGAGAGGGGAGAGAAAAAGACTATTAAACTAGGCACCCAGGCACAAGGAACTTGCACAGGAAAGATGAATCCCTGTAATCTGGTTTCCTTTGGAAACCACAGGGGCAAGAAATTTCACGAGTTCTTACAATCAGAAGGACTTAACACCTGGAACTTTAAAAGTCTACAGGCTCCTCTCTGGGAGAGCCAAGAAAGTGAGAGGAAACGGAGTCCATGCCCTAAAAGAGAAAGCACAAAAACAGCCCTGCAGACATAGAGTACAGAAGCAGCAGTCTGGAAGATGCCTGGGGTATATGAGAGGGAGACTGTTCACTCCTCTCAGAGCATGCGCTGGAGGGGCAGGGATCACTGGGAGACTTCTCCAGCAATACAAGAGCTGGAAAGTACTACTGCCTTCCCCGTGCTTCCCAGTACACAGACACCTTTGGAAACCAGTAGCGTGCCAAACTCTCCACCTAACTTGCCAACAGGGCATCCCACCCCTTGTTCTCCTGTGGATATGCCCCCTCTAGCCAGGCCTCTGCTCCAGGTCTCCTTCCACAAGCAGACTCGAGCATACCTAGTTAATATGGCTTTCCCTGCCCCTGCTGTTTCTGCTAATCAGGTCTCAGCCCTGAAGCAGGGGTTTTATAGAGCAGGTCCAGGTCCCTTTCCACGGTACACGCATGCACTTGCTCACACCACATGCTCCACCTCTGAATTATCCTGCAGACATGCCCCTTACAATATGCCCTCGGTCAGAGCCCATTCAAAGCCATGCCACAAGCCTGGCAGTGTACAAGCACTCCCGATGGGCCAGCACCACACCAAAGGGACTCCTGCCCAGGGGACAGTGGAAGATAACTACACACAGCAGTCCAGCTACAGGTAGCAGTGGGCTGGGGGCAGATATCTGGTATGAGATTTATTACGAGATCCAGGTATGAGCCCTGCCCACCAATGAAAGCTTCTCAGGGAAAGCATCCTGCAGTTTGGTGCTACTGCCTCTCTAGCAAATGCCTGGTCTGACAACTCAACTTCAGGACAGGTCCAGACTGACCCACTAACAGCAGAGGGACCAAACCCTGTTCACAACAGTCAAAGACAGCCATTGCAGGTGACTGGACTGAGGCATAATGCAGCTCAGGCACAACAGCAGAGCACACACAACACACATAGGAGACACCCCTGAAGCTCCAGGTTCTGGTAAAGAGGGGCCACTGCACTTCAAGGCACTATAAGACATCTTCATAAGGCCACTACTTTCAAGAGGAATAGATGTAGTTGACATTTCTAACACACAAAACAGACAAAGAGAGACAAAATGAGGCAGAGGAATATGCCCTAAATGAAAGAACAAAACCACAGCAAGAGAGCTCAATGAAACAGAGATAAGTAACATGCCCCATAGCGAATTTAAAGTAAAGGTCATAAATATATTCACTGGACTGGAGAAAAGAGTGGAGGACTTCAGTGAGACCCTTAAGAAAGAGACAAAACATAAAGAACCAATCAGAGATGAATAACTCAATAACTGAAATTAAAAATACACTAGATGGGCAGTGCCTGGGTGGCCCAGTCAGTTAAGCATCTGAATCTTGATTTCAGCTCAGGTCATAATCTTAGCCCCATGTTGGATTCCATGCCGGCTGTGGAGCCTGCTTAAGATTTGCACTCCTTCTCCCTCTGCCCCTCCCCACTACTCTCCCCCTCCCCCTCTTTTTTTTTTTTTTTTAAGATTTTATTTATTGACAGAGATCACAAGTAGGCAGAGAGGCAGGCAGGGAGTGAGAAAGGGAAGCAGGCTCCCCGCTGAGCAGAGAGCCCGATGTGGGGCTTGATCCCAGAACCCTGGGATCATGACCTGAGCCAAAGGTAGAGGCTTTAACCCACTGAGCCACCCAGGCGCCCCCCTCTCCCCATCTTAAGGAAAAAAAAAAAAAACAACAAAACTATAGGGAATAAATAGTACACTAGAAGAAGCAGAAGAATGGATCAGCAACCTGAAGGACAGAGTAATAAAAAGCAATCAAGTTGAACAGGAGAGAGAGAAAAAAAGCAAATGAAAATGGACTTACGGAACCCAGCGACACTATCAAGCATAATAACATTTGCAGTATATGGATCCCAGAAGACGAAAAGAAAGAAAAGTGGGCAGAAAAGTTATATGAAGAAATAATAGCTGAAACCTTCTCAAATCTCAGGAAGGAGACAAATCCAGATTCGGGAGGCAAAGAGACAAAAGTCTAGAAGCAGACAGCTCCACAGGTGAATTCTACCAAATATTTAAAGAGTTAATACCTATTCTTACCAAACTATTTCCAAAAAACAGAGGAGGATGGAGAGCTTTCTAATTCATTCTAGGAGGGCAGAATTACCCTGATACTAAAACCAAATAAAGACACTACAAAAAAGGAGAACTACAGGCCATTATTCCTGATGAACATAGATGCAAAAATCCTCAACAAAAGGTTAGCAAAGTAAATCCAGTAATACATTAAAAAAAAAAAAATCCTTCACCATGGCAGGGGGGAAAGCATTCACCGTGATATAGTGGATTTATTCCTGGGATACAAGGTGCTTCAATATTCTCAAATCAATCAATATGATAATCAGAGAAAGGATAAAAATATTACCATCTTCAATAGATGCAGGAAAAGCACTTGGTAAAGTCCAACATCCATTCATGATAAAAGCCTTCAACACAGTAATCAGAGGGAACATACCCCACTGTAATAAAGGCCATATATCAAAAACCCACAGCTAACACCATACTCAATGGTGAAAAACTGAGAGCTTTCCCTGTAAGATCAGAAACAAGAAAAGAGTATCTGCTCTCACTTTTATTAAGCATAGTACTGGGAAGTCCTAGCCACAGCGATCACGTGAGAAAGAGAAATAAAAGGCATCCAAATGCATAAGGACTTGCAGATAACATAGTACTCTATATAGGAAATCCTAAAAACTAAAAAACAAACAAACCTACCAGAAAAGTGATAAATGAAATAAGTAAAACTGTAAGATACAAAATCAGTATATATACCTTGCATTTCTATACACAAATAATGAAGCAGCAGAAAGAGAAATTGAGAGAACAGGCCCATTTATAGTTGTGCCAAAAAGAATAAAATACCTAGGAATAAATTTAACCAAGGAGGTGAAAGACCTGTAATCTGAAAAGTATGAAAGTAAGTGAGATGATATAGATGGAAAGACATTCCATGCTCATGGGTTGGAATAACATTATTAAAATGTCCATACTACACAAAGCAACCAACAGACTTAATTTGATCTCTATAAAGTAGCAATAGTGTTTTTCACTAGAGCAAAGAATCTTAAAATTTGTATGGGACCACAAAAAGACCCTGAATAGTGATAGCAACTTGAGGTATCACAATCCCAGATTTTAACAGAACTGCAAAACTGTAGTAATCAAAGCAGTGTGGTACCAGCACAAAAAGAGACACACAGATTAATGAAACAGAATAGAGAGCCCAGAAATAAACTCACAGTTATGGTCAGTTAATCTTTGACAAAGCAAGAAACAATATCCAATGGGAAAAAGACAGTCTCTTCAACAAATGGTGTTGGGAAAACAGAAGAGCTACATGCAAAAGAATGGAACCAGACAACTTTCTTATACCATGCACAAAAATAAACTCAAAATGGATTAAAGACCTGAGATCTGATGCCCTAAAAATCCTAGAAGAGAGAACAGATACTAATTGCTCTGGCATCAGCTGTAACATTTTTCTAGATAGGTCTCCTGAGGCAAGGGAAACAAAAAGAAAAATAAACTAAAAGTAAACTATTGGTATTTCATCAAAATAAAAAGCTTCTGCATAGTGAAGGAAACAACAAAACTAAAAGGCAACCTATTGAATGGGAGAAGATATTTGCAAATGACATATCTGATAAAAGGTCAGTATCCAAAATATATAAAGAACTAATAGAGTCAACACCAAAAAAAAAGCAAATAATCCAATTAAAAATGGGCAGAAGCAATAAACAGAAAGTACTCCAAGGAAGACTTTAAGAGGGCCAGTAAACACATGTAAAGTCGCTCAACATCACTAATCATGATGGAAATGCAAATCAAAAGTACACTGAGATATTACCTCACACCTGTCAGAATGGCTAAAATCAAAAACACAAGAAGCAACAAGTGTTGGTGAGGATGTGAAGAAAAAGGAGCCCTCTTTCACTGTTGGTTTGAATGCAAATTGGCGTGGGCACTGCGGAAAACAGTATGGAGGGTTCTCAAAAGTAAAAAGGAACTACCCTATGATCCAATAATCGTGCTACTGGGTATTTATCCCCAAAACAGAAGAACACTAATTCAAAGGGATATGTGAAGCCCCCTGTTTATTGCAGTATTATTAATATTAGTCAAGATATAGAAGCTGCCCAGGTGTCCATCACGAGATGAATGGATAAAGAAAAACTGGTACACACACATACACACACACATATATAATAGAATATTATTCAGCCATAAAAAATGAAATTTTGCCATTTGCAGCAACATGGATGAAGCTAGAGAGTATAATACTAAGCAAAATAAGTCAGACAAAGACAAACACCATATAATTTCATTCATATGTGGAATTCAAGAAGCAGAACAAATAAGCAAAGGGAAGAGAGACAGACGAACTCAGAAACAGACTCTTAACATAGAGAACAAAGTGATGGTAACAGAGGAGAGTGGTGGTGGGATGGGAGATAGGTGATGGGGATTAAGGAGCAATGAGCACTGGGTGATGTATGGAAGTGCTGAATCACTATATTGCACACCTTAAACTGATCTAACACTGGAATTAAAAATTTTAAAAGTGAGATAAAATACTAATTAATTAAAACAAAAACCGAAGTAGTGTATATGCAACACCGATTCCCTCTTTCCATGTTTTCACTTAGTGCCTACAAATTGAAATTATCATGCAATATTTGTCACAAGAGATCCATCCTTATGACTGGTTAAGGGGAGGGGAATACAGAGAGAATGTGGAACTAACTCATTTCCCAAGCCAAATTTTTGTGGCATTTCATTTCAGCTAAGACTGTTTTTCTTTTCAGCCATTGGTAAGTATCTATACATATATAATATATACATATATTCCATGCCTACTGTATGCCAAGTAATGCTAACTTGTTAAGGACATGGAGTCCAGAATGGCAAAAGGTATGTGCTTACCCTGGGGTCAAAGGCAGTTCTTTTCTGAAAGGTCTGTAAGAAAACTCAAAGGAAATGTCAGTAGCTGAAGCTGGAGAAGTAGGTAGATCATGAGGAGGAGTTTGGGTTTTATCTGGAAAGCTCAAGTACTGAAAAGTGCTCAGCGCAGGAGTTATGTGAGTGACTCTGCACATTAGGAGCACATGAAACTGGAGGCAGGGATGCCAGGTTGGAGTCTCCTGCAAATAGTCTATTATTTTTCATGATAAGGGCTCCAAACCGGGTCAGTGGTGCACAGAGTGCAAAGCATAGGAGACATTTAGGAGGCAGAACTGAGAAAACATCTGGTGAGCTGGGGGATGAGGTCAGTGCTGGGGAAGAGTAAGTGCTCTGGCGAATAGGAAAACAGAGAAGGAGGCAAGTGTGAGAGACGATGCATCCAGTTCTGGAAATGCTGAATTTTAGTTTTCTGTGACATCTTGTTAAGATATTTTGGAGAAAATGGGATATAGCGGTTTTTGAACTTAGAAGCAAGGTCTGACAGCTCTTTTTATGGGCCATTTCTCAGGTTTGTGTTTACGGCCAGCAACCCTGATGTCTCCTTCTGGGACAAAGAAAGGCTTGCTTACTATTTTCTATAAAAGAAGTGGATTCCCCAAACTCAGTGTTCCTCTCCTGTCACATAACCCATTGCATGTGTTTCCATCTGGGCACCTCTGGGAATGATGAGCTTGGAAGATCCACGAGGATAAATCTGGTGAAGCTGGGATGGCTGTGTGGCAGGGCAGCACACGATAAAACCTCAAGTGGACACTGGCCAAGACCTTCTCTGAGAACAACCTATTATACTAGTGACAAATTGACCATAATATTAAGCACTAAGAGAGCACATTTCAAGAATATGATTTCAAGTATATCAGAGGATATAACCAGTGTATGCTTCATCTCTTAATTATGGACAAAACATGAAGTTTATGTCTTAGCTTATAAATTTCATATTCCCTACCCAGGATGTTCCAACTTCTCTATTTAGTAATCTGGGACACTTTTTCACTGAGACACTGGTCATAAGTAATAAAGTAAAGGCTTTGCCCCTTTCTTTAAAACATCACTGCCCTTATTAATCCTTCTCATCCCAAATCTCTGGAAAGTGGAAGAAACTTCATCATCAGAATGGGAAAGTTTTATCATTAGAAACATAAAATTCTGGGCACCTGGGTGGCTCAGGTGGTTAAGCAACTGCCTTCAGCTCAGGTCATGATCCCAGAGTTCCGGGATCAAGTCCCATATCAGGCTCCCAGCTCCACGGGGAGTCTGCCTGTCCCTCTGACCTTCTCCCCTCTCATGCTCGCTCTCTCTCTCTCTCAAAGAAATAAAATCTTAAAGAAAGAAACATAAAAGTCTGAAGACTCTTTATCTTTTATCATGTTAAAATCCTTTACCCTGATGATGTAATAAGCCCTGAAGAATTGTGTGTCTTCCAGATGTTCTGGAGAAGGTGCTTTAGTTGCCTGGAGATTGCAAACTGGCTGTGGATAAGAGGAGATGGGATTGTGAGGACATTATTAAGGACAAACTGTTAATGGTGTATCAAATGTACAGAAGGAAGGAACATTAGGATGAGGATCAAAAGTTTCTTCACAGTGAGATCAATGGGATTATAAAATAATAATCTAAGGGAAGTGGTGGGAACACCATTCACTTGATACAGTAAAAGGCACTCCAGGCTAGAAAATGCTCGATAGGTAACAGTTCTGCACTTGGCAAGAGGATGAACAGGATTATCTAACAAGTCTTTTCTCAGTCCACTTTTTAACTCTAATTTCTGTGAACTTAGAAGGAATCATTAAAGAGCTGGAAGAAGAGGTTTTCAATAACTGGAAACTAGATATCACAGACTTTTTCAAAGACTTCTTAAAAGAGTCAGTTACCTGAAGGCAGAAATTTCCCCTCTAAGAGTCCTTATCAGTTACTTTGAGCAATGACTAATTGATCCATTTCCATAGAAAAGCTCTTTATCAGAAATTTACTGACCTAGAATTGTCTTTGTTGTTTTATTTTTGTTCCTTTCCATCCACCAAACCCCTAGGAAGCAAGAACATGGCTTTCCCAGCTTCATCAACTCCTATTATTCCTTTCACTTCATTATTCCCGTGACCTCCTTAACTTTAGTGCTATTCCCTGTCAACTACAAAGCTGCATGAATATGTAGTATATGCCCCCTGTGTCTACTGCCTTCACATCTCAAAGCTCAGCTTTCTCATCAGTCACCCCATTAACTGTCCTTTGAAAGATTTTCAGAGACTGTGTTTTCTCAGTCTCTTACCATGTGTGATATTTGACATCATTGACATCAGCCCCTCCTAAATCATCTGTTTCATTTGCTCCTGTTACATAAAAGGTCCTGGGCTTTTTCCTCCCAAATTTTGTTTAGTTTTCACTGGCTTTTTAATTCCCTCTGCTGGCCCAGGACACATGGAGAAGGTTACTTTGTTCTTCCTCTTATACTTCAACTTTGGTACTTGCCAGAGTTCACTCACCACTCTTCTCTATTGCCTTTTACCAGAGATGTTTCATTCTCACGGGTTCAACTATCATCATGCTTAGCTCTCTGCCTTCTGTTCCTTATCATCAGCTGACCACTGGGCTTGTCTACTTGAACTTACCTCTGCCCAGTTTGAGTTCAGGGTGAGAAATGACCACAAGATGGCACAAGACATACCCCATACTTGAGTGTTGGCCTTGACTCTTCAACTAACAACTGCTTGACCTTGGGCAAGTTACTCAACCTCTTCAAGCCTTAGTTCACTTGCCTACAAAGGAGGGTGCTAGGTGGAGCCATTCATCTCTGGATAATGCTCCGTGAAGCCCTGTCAGCTCTACACAGGTGATGTGGAAAGTTCAAAGAGCAGGTCTTTAGAATTCCCACTCATTTACTGCTTTTTTTCTGTTTTAGATACAGGACTTCTATGTAAAGCTTCATCTAAGGAAATTTCCTCATTTAAAAAAAAAAAAAAAAGTCTCAACCCAGGTCCTGCCTAATGTGGGTCTCTAAAATCTAATTAATCTCACCTGTCAGGCTACAGCCTCTTCTAACTTTCTCATTTCTATTAGTAGTACCATCCTTCTTCTACTTATAAGGGCTTGAAATATCCATCTTATTTTGATTTATTCTCTCCTACTCCCTAAGGGTTTCTAAGGCCTCTCTAGATCTGAGTCCTATCAGGTCTCTGTGAAATGTCTCCCATGGCCCTTGGGAGCCATGACTTCCATTTCCACCCCTGGCACTCCCCATTTCCACCACTGGCACTCTGATACAGTTCTGTTAGTTTCTTGCTTTGACCACTGGGAGAACCTCCTACTTAGTCTCCTCCTCTGGGCTTTTCCTTTTCCAATCCACCTTACATGAGATTATCAGACCAGTTTTCTAAAATGCCACTTTCATTTTGTTAATCTCCAATTTAAACCTTGGATATTTTCTGGTAACCTGTGGGAAAAAGCCAGATCAAGCCTGGGATTTCAGGCTCAATCCTATCAAAATAGCTTATTTCCTATATCCATTACGTCCAGAAATGTTCTTAGACAGCCTTGTCCCTTTTCTTTACCACTTCTGTCTCACATTGTCCACACATTATATCCAAGTCCCATATCTCTCAGAGGCCTGTCTTGCAGGCTATTTGCAAGTTTTCCCTATCTTCACACATCTATGTCACTTATGAGGCACTTGATCATTTACACACTTGGGTAGAACTGATTCATCTGCGTTTGTTTCTTCAGTAACACCACCAACTCCTTTAGGAAAGTCACTGTTCCCTAGCCAGTGAGGCAATGTGGCCGAGGGGACCTGTGTTCTCATTCTGTCACCATTATTTATGTTACTTTAGGCTCAACTCAGCTTCCTCTTACGTAAAACATGGATAAGAAGTCAAGGTTGCTGTGAAGGTCAAATGTCCTATGTGAGATCATGCTTTTGAAAACTGCCAACTTTGAGGAAGATACTGTGGCATCATTTTTATCATCATGATTGACTTGTATTATTCTCAGGTTGACTGGATACCGGTAGGTCAGGTGCACACTGCGCGCCTGGGGTACTGAATCCCTGCAAGAACTCCGTACGAGATCTTGACTGCAGTTCCGTGAAAACATGCATGCAGAAGTGATAACTGTGACAGTGTTCAAATTATGCATATTTTCTATTTTTCTAAATGTTTGTGGCTGTGTTAGTCTACTGCTATTCTTGTAATTTAAAAGAAATAGAGGCCAGTGACATACAGATGACATTTGGAAGAGCTCTATGTAAGCACAGCCAGTAGCTGACTACTTCACTGAATACCATCCTGAGTAGACATCCCCACTCCACACCAAAGAGGGATACCTCCACCGAGTGACTCCTCTGTGGCACTTCAAGGGCTACTAGTCCAAGGTAAGTGGGACAGTTGTCAAGATCCCCATGGTTTGGATTCTCTGTGTCACCTCCCACTCTGCCAGCACCACACCATAAGGCCCCTATTCCTTCTCTGCTTTCCTTGTTCCACAGCCTTGCTTTGCAATTGCTCTGAAGCCCTACTATCAAACATCACACTGTGTGAAATCAGGGTCCCTGTAGACCATAGTCAAGATGCTCTAATTAGCTACTTCAATAGACTTTACCTACATTTTTTCAAAGTACCAAAAGCAATCATTCAAGTGACATGACAGTCTGCAATAACTGTCAGACTATTCCTTATAAGACTGCAGCTGTGGTCAGGGGAGGAAAGAGAATGGAGATGCCTTTCACACTTTTCTTGATGAGCCAGTGACTAAGCCATAGCAGGTGCCCTGTGGCTGACAGATGAAGGAATGACCTTAAATGATGGCCTGGAATAGTGGGAAAAATGATGGGTCTGGACACAGATGACTGGTTCTAATTGCTACTGACTTGCTGTGTACCCTTGTGTCATTATTTCCATTTATAAAAAGTGAGATTTGAAGCACATGGTATCTGCAAGTGTCCTCCTGTTCCACGATTCCATGCCTGTTCTTTGCCCTTACCCTTGACGTGGAACTTCCCTTCAGAAAAAGGTAGCCAACTCGGTACAGATGCTGTGTACTTATTTTGGATTTCAGTGGTCGTATGAGCCAGAAAGGAGGAGGAGACAAGATGGCAGAAAAGTAGGAGACTGAAGTATCATTAGGTCCCAGGAGTTCAGCTAGATAGTTATCGAACCATTCTGAACACCTACAAACTCAACCGGAGATTAGAAGAAGAGCAGCAATTCTAGGAACAGAAAATCGACCACTTTCCAGAAGGTGGGACGTGCAGAGAAGTAAATCCAAAGTGACGGGAAGATAGACCCTGGGGGTAGGGGCCGTCTCCCGGCAAGAGGTAGAGCAGCAGAGCACAGAATGAGAACTTTTAGAAGTCTGCTCCACTGAGGGAGTTCGCTCCAAAAGCTAAGCGGGGGTAGAACCTTTGCAGGGACAGTGTGGTCTCAGGACCCACAGGGTCACAGAAAGATTGGGGGTGTCGGAGTGTGGCAGAGCTGCCAGGTAGAAGAGCAGGGAAGCTGGCTGCAGAGACAGAGCTGAGGAGTGAGTTCTCAGCTCAGGTTTACCTTAAACCATGATCCGAGGCACAGCTGGACCATGGCTCTTCGAGCAGGGACCCCACAAGTGGCAGATCCAGGGAGATTCACCTTCCTCCTCTGGAGGCAGGAGTCTGCTGGTTTGGAGGCTTCAAATGGGGCCATGTGCCAGAGATAGAAACACTCAGTCACAGGCTGGGTGAGCATGGAGTGTGGCTGGAGACCAGGGAGAGGGGAGGGATTGACTCCTTTTCTCTGAGGGCTCACTGAGGAGTGGGTCCCAGAGCTCTCGGCCCTCTGGGCCGGAGCTTGGGAGTTCGCCATCTTCATTCCTGTCTTCCAAAGCTCTACAGAAAGCATTCAGGGAACAGAAGCTCCCAAGAGTAAACCCAAGCAGATTACTTAGCCTGGCCCCTGGCAAGGGTGGTACAATTCTGCCCTGGGCAAAGACATTTGAGAATCACTGCAACAGGCTTCTCCCCCAAAAGACCAGCAAGAACATCCAGCCAAGACTAAGTTCCCCAAAGAGAACTGTGGAACTCCAGAGTTAGGGGAAAGCAATACATAGAATTTATGGCTTTTTCCGCATGATCCTTTACTCTTTCAAAGTTAATTTTTTTTCATTTTTTTTTATTCTATTTTTTTTAACTTTCCCTCTTTTAATGTTTTTTTTTTGAACTATTTTATCTTATCAATACCTTTTTAAGAATCTTAAATTTTCATTGTTATAGTCATATTTTATCACTTCATTATATTTAAGCTTATTTTTTGTATACCTATAGGTATTTTTTCTTTAAAAATCTGGAGTATAATTTCTTCTAATAAGTCAAAATATACCCTAAATCTAGCACATGGCTTTTTTCTAGTCTCCAGACTGATCACATTCTTTTTTTTCTCCTTTTCCAACCAACTTATCAATTCCTTTTTTAGAATCTTTTAAAATTTTCATCTTTACAGTCATATTCTATCCCTTCATCATGTTTACCCTTATTTTTTATATATGTTAAGTTTTTTCTTTAAAATTTTGGGAGGTAGTTTCTTTTAAGAGACTAGAATAAACCCAAAATCAAGTGGGTGGCTCTGTTCTATTCACCAGTTTCACCAGATATATATATATATATATGTATGTATGTATGTGTGTGTGTGTGTGTGTGTATATATATATATATATATATATATATATATATATATATATATATATATTTGTTTTTTATTTATTTCCCCCTTACTTCTCCCCCAGTTTCAGGTCTCCTCTGATTTCAATAGCATATATTTTTCTGGGGTCTTTGCCACCCTTTTAGTATTCTGTTCTCTCATTCATTTATTCTTATCTGGATAAAATGACAAGGTGGGAAAACTCACCACAAAAAAAAAGAACAAGAGGCAGTACCAAGCTACAGACCTAATCAATACAGACATTAGTAATATGTCAGAACTAGAGTTCAGAATGACTATTATCAAGGTGCTAGTTGGGCTCAAAAAAAGCATCGAAGATATTAGAGAATCCCTTTCTGTAGAAATAAAATTCCTTTCTGGAGAATAAAATAACTAAAATCTAACCAAGTTGAAATTAAAAAAGCTATTAATGAGGTGCACTAAAAAATGGAGGCTCTTACTGCTAGGATAAATGAGGGAGAAGAGAGAATTAGTGATATACAAGACCAAATGACAGAGAATAAAGAAGCTGAGCAAAAGAGGGACAAACAACTACTGGACCATGTGGGAAGATTTTGAGAGATAAGTGATACCATAAGATGAAACAATATTAGAAAAATTGGGATTCCAGAAAAAGAAAGAGGGGGGGGGGGCAGAAGGTATATTGGAGTGAATTATTGTAGAGAATTTTCCTAATATGGCAAAGGGAATAAGCATCAAAATCCAGGAGTCACAGAGAACCCCCCTCAAAATCAATAAAAATAGGTCCATGTCCCATCATCTAATAGTAAAACTTACAAGTCCTAGTGACAAAGAGAAAATTCTGAAAGCAGCTCAGGACAAGAGGTCTGTAAGTACAATGGCAGAAATATTTGACTGGCAGCAGACTTATCCATAGAAACCTGGCAGGCCAGAAAAGACTGGCATGATATATTCAGAGCACTAAATGAGAAAACTATGCAGCCAAGAATACTATATCCAGCTAGGCTGTCACTGAAAATAGAAGGAAAATAAAATGTTTTCAGGACAAACAAAAACTAAAAGAATTTGCAAACACCAAACCAGCCCTACAGGAAATATTGAAAGGGGCCATCTAAGCAAAGAGAGAGCCTAAAAGTAATAGACCAGAAAGGAACAGAGACAATATACAGTAACAGTCTCCTTACAGGCAATACAATGGCACTAAATTCATGTCTTTCAATAGTTACCCTGAATGTAAATAGCCTAAATGCCCCAATCAAAAGACACAGGGTATCAGAATGGATAAAAAAACAAGACCCATCAATATGCTGTCACAAGAAACTCATTTTAGACCAAAAGACACCTCCAGATTTAAAGTGAGGGGGTGTAAAAAAATTTACCATGATAATGGACATTCAAAGGAAGCTGGGGTGGCAATCCTTATATCAGATAAATTAGGTTTTAAGCCAAAGACTATAATAAGAAATGAGGAAGGACACTATATCATACTTAAAGGGTCTGTACAACAAGAAGATCTAACAATTTTAAATATCTATGCCCCTAACATGTGAGCAGCCAATTATATAAACCAATTAATAACAAAATCAAAGAAACACATCAACAATAATACAATAATAGTAGAGGAGTTTAAGACACCCCCCCCCCACTGGAATGGACAGATCATCTAAGCAAAAGATCAAAAGGAAATAAAAGCTTTAAATAAAAGCTTTTATTTGATTTAAATGATAAAATCATTTAAAGATTTTATTTGATTTGATTTTATTATCTGATGACCAGATGGACATCACAGATATATTCAGAACATTCCATCCCAAAGCAACAGAATACACATTCTTCTCTATTGCACATGGAACATTCTCCAGAATAGATCACATCCTGGCTCACAAATCAGGTCTCAACTGGTACCAAATGATTGGGATCATTCCCTTCTTATTTTAAGACTGCAATGCTTTGAAACTAGAATTCAGCCACAAAAGGAAAAGTTGGAAAGAACTCAAATACATGGAGGCTAAAGAGCATCCTACTAAGGAATGAAAGGGTTAACCAGGAAATTGAAAATTTTTAAAAATTCATGGAAACAAATGAAAATGAAAACACAACTGTTCAAAATCTGTGGGACACAGCAAATGCAGTCCTGAGAGGAAAGTATATAGTGATACAAGCCTTTCTCAAGAAATAAGAAAGGTCTCAAATCACAACCTAACCCTATATCTAAAGGAGCTGGAGAAAGATTAGCAAAGAAAGCCTAAACCCAGCAGGAGAAGAGAAATAATAAAGATGAGAGCAGAAATCAATGAAATAGAAACCAAAAGAACAATAGAACAAACCAACGGAACTAGGAGCTCATTCTTTGAAAGAATTAATAAGATTGATAAACCTTTGGCCACATATCAAAAAGAAAAGAGAAAGGACCCAAATTAATAAAATCACGAATGAAAGAGGAGAGATCACAACCAACACCAAATACAAACAATTATAAGAACATATTATGAGCAACTATATGCCAGCAAATTTGACAATCTGGAAGAAATTGGTTGCAATCTGGTTGCATTCCTACAGACATATAAACTACCAAAACTGAACCAGAAAGAAAAAGAAAACATAAACAGACCCATAACCAGTAAGGAGATTGAAGCATTCATCAAAAATCTCCCAACAAGAGCCCAGGACAAGATTGCTTCCCAGGAGAATTCTATCAAACATTTAAAGAATTAATACCTTTTCTCCTGAAATTGTTCCAAAAAATAGAAATGGAAGGAAAACTTCCAAACTCATTTTATGAGACCAGCCTTACCTTGATCCCCAAACCAGACAAAGACCCCATTAAAAAGGAGAGTTACAGACCAATATCCTTGATGAACATGGATGCAAAAATTCTCACCAAAATACTAGCCAGTAGGATTCAACAGTACATTAAGAGGATTATTCACCACGACCAAGTGGGATTTGTTCCTGGCCTGCAAGTTTGACTCAACATCTGCAAATCAGTCAATGTGATACAACACATTAATAAAGGAAATAACAAGAACCATATGATACTCTCAATAGATGCTGAAAAAGCATTTGACAAAGTACAGCATCCTTTCTTCATCAAAACTCTTCAAAGTGTAGGGATAGAGGGTACATACCTCAATATCATCAAAGCCATCTAAGAAAAACCCACAGTAAATATCATTCTCAATGGAGAAAAACTGAGAGCTTTTCCCCTAAGGTCAGGAACACAGCAGGAGGTCCACTCTCACCACTGCTATTCAACATAGTACTAGAAGTCCTAGCCTCAGCAATCAGACAACAAAAGAAATTAAAGGCATCCAAATCAGCAAAGAAGAAATCAAACTCTCATTCTTTGCAGATATGATATTTTATGTGGAAAACCCAAAAGACTCCACTCCAAAACTTCTAGAACTCATACAGGAATTCAGCAAAGTGTCAGCATATAAAACCAATGCACAGAAATCAGTTGCATTTCTATAAACCAACAGCAAGACAGAAGAAAGAGAAATTAAGGAATCGATCCCATTTACAATTGCATCTAGAACCATAAGATACCTAGGAATAAACCTAACCAAAGAGGCAAAGAATCTGTACTCAGAAAACTGTAAAGTACTCATGAAAGAAATTGAGGAAGGCACAAAGAAATGGAAAAACATTCCATGCTTATGGATTGGAAGAACAAATATTGTGAAACTGTGCTACCTAAAGCAATCTATACATTTAAGGCAATCCCTATCAAAATCCCATCAATTTTTTCAAAGAAATAGAAAAAATAATCCTAAAATTTATATGGAACCAGAAAAGACCCTGAATAGCCAGAGGAATTTTTGAAAAAGAACACCAAAGTTGGTGGCATCACAATTCTAGACTTCAAGCTCTATTACAAAGCTGTCATCATCAAGGCAGTAGGTACTGGCACAAAAACACACATGTAGATCAGTGGAACAGAATAGAGAGCCCAGAAATAGACCCTCAACTCTATTGTCAACTAATCTTCGACAAAGCAGGAAAGAATGTCCAATGGAAAAAAAGACAGTCTCTTCAACAAATGCGGTTGGGAAAATTGAACAGCCACAAGCAGAAGAATGAAATTGGACCACTTCTTTACACCACACACAAAAATAGACTCAAAATGAGTGAAAGACCTCAATATGAGACAACAGGAATCCATCAAAATCCTTGAGGAGAACACAGGCAGTAACCTCTTCGACCTCTGCGGCAGCAACTTCTTCCTAGAAACATCACCAAAGACAAAGGAAGCAAGGGCAAAAATGAACTATTGGGACTTCATCAAGATCAAAAGCTTTTGCACAGCAAAGGAAACACTCAAGAAAACCAAAAGGCAACTGACAGAATGGGAGAAGATATCTGCAAATGACATATCAGATAAAGGGCTAGTTTCCAAAATCTACAAAGAACTTATCAAACTCAACACCAAGGAACAAATAATTCAATCAAGAAATGGGCAAAAGACATGAACAGAGATTTCTGCAAAGAAGACATCCAGATGGCCAACAGACACATGAAAAAGTGCTCCACATCACTCGGCATCAGAGAAATACAAATCAAAACCTCAATGAGCTACCACCTCACACCAGTAAGAATGGCCAAAATTAACAAGTCAGGAAATGACAGATGTTGGTGAGGATGCGGAGAAAGGGGAACCCTCCTACACTGCTGTTGGGAATGCAAGCTGGTGCAGCCACTCTGGAAAACAGCATGGAGGTTCCTCAAAAAGTTGAAAATAGAGCTACCCTACAACCCAGCAATAACACTACTGGGTATTTACCCTAAAGATATAGTTGTAGTGATCCGAAGGGGCATATGCACCCAGATGTTTATAACAGCAATGTCCACAATAGTCAAACTATGGAAAGAACCTAGATGTCCATCAACAGATGAATGGATAAAGAAGATGTGGTACAGGGGCGCCTGGGTGGCTCAGTGGTTTAAACCTCTGCCTTCAGCTCAGGTCATGGTCTCAGGGTCCTGGGATCGAGCCCCACATCGGGCTCTCTGCTCTGCGAGAAGCCTGCTTCCCCCACGCCCCCCTCTCTCTGCCCACCTGTGATCTCTATCTGTCAAATAAAGAAATAAAATCTAAAAAAAAAAAGAAGATGTGGTATATATATATATATATATATACACACACACACACATACTGGAATACTATGCAGCCATCAGAAGAAATGAAATCTTGCCATTTGCAATGACGTGGATAGAACTAGAGGGCATTATACTGAGCGAAATAAGTCAGAGAAAGACAATTATCACATGATCTCTCCAATATGAGGAATTTGAAGAGGCAGGGTGGGAGTTTGTAGGGAGTAGGGAAGGAAAAAATGAAACAAGATGGGATTGGGAGGGACTAAAACCATAAGAGACTCTTAATCTAACAAAACAAACTGAGGGTTGCTGAGGGGAGGGGAGTAGGGAGAGGGTGGCTGGGTTATGGACATTGGGGAGGGGATGTGCTATGGTGAGTGCTGTGAAATGTGTAAGCCTGATGATTCCCAGACCTGTATCCCTGGGGCAAATAAAAATAAAATTAAAAACTAAAAAAAAGAAAAAAAAGAATCAGAAAGCAAAGAGGAAGCAGAGGGAGAAACACAGTGAAAAAGCAAATGGATGAGAAAGGGACTGATGGAAATGAGTAACTGGATAACCTTCAAATTTTCTTATGGCTCAAAGAAAAGTAAGAAAGCATCAGCCTCCAAGAGTGAGGAGGATCTCAGGAATTTTCTGTGGGTAGGAAGCAGCAAGGTCTCACTAATCTTATCAGTTACTAAAGCTTGGTACCATTTGTCCCAAGGGTCGTGGGCTCCCGCTGCCCTGTGCCCTTTCCTCAGAAGCCACTGGTGTTCAGGGTCTGCATGAGGGGAGCCTCAGAGAGACCACGTGTGAGTGGACATGTTGGGCTCCTGCCGCCAGCCACATCACACACAGTGCAACCCCATTTTATGTGCTGAGATGTTCCACTTCATTGAGATTCAGTTGCCGCACCCAGAGGACATGCGTGACGTCCGGAGACAACTCCAAGAACTGTGTTTTCTAAGACTTCTAATGGCAAAGATGAAGATAGTTGAGAACTGGTTACAGATTATAAAAGGCACCTTTTTAAGAAAGACAAGTGAAAGCTCATTGTGGGTTAGGTGTCAGAGGCATCCAGATACAGGATTTGTCCTGGTAGCCTTCCTTTCAGGTCATTCTTGGTTATATTTATTTAATAAATACTTCGACAGTGCTTACTGTGTACAGGTAGTATTATAAGAGTTTTATGAATATGAACTCATTTAATCCTTCTAACAGCCCTATGAGGTATTTCTGGACTCCCGTGTTACAGATGAGGAAAGTGAGGCATAGAGAAGCTAATGACTTGCCTAAAGTCACAGAACTAGTAGGAAGCAGATGCCATATTTGAACCAATGATGCCTCACTCCAGAGGCATCATTAACTACAGTGCGATGCTGCCTTTCTTAAATGCTCTGCTGACACCTATTACAATCCTTGTCAATTGAAAAATGCCTGTTGAACACTGGGATCAAATCCTTTTCTGAGGACTGCCTCCAGGGCTCACCCATTTGGAGCCAGCCCAGGCTCTTGCGCAATTATGAAAGCAAAGGGGAGCAAGGCAGAAAGCCTCAGGGGCCTGGCAGAGGAGCAGAGTTAGCAGGGATGGGGCCTGGCTGCCCACTATTATTAGATGGTGACAGACTTCCTTCGGACAAGTGTGACTTAGAACCCTGGCCTGGGTAACATGTAGGAAGTCCAAAGGCAGAGTGCAGCGGGCCAGTAAAGAAGGTGCCACATGCATGTTCTGGTTTGGAGGAGGCAGGCGGCAGAGAGCCCAGGTCAGAGCAGGACTTCAGACCAAGTGTGGGCCAAGTGCAGGCAGGACTAGCTAACAAATGAAGAGGCTCAGGCAGGTGTACCCAGGATGGGGTCCCAGCTACACCCCTGCCATTGACATGGCAGGAAAAGACAGAAAAGGTGGGAGACATAGAAGCCATTCCAAAGAAAGAATGGACAGATTCTGTGTGCAAAACAGAGCAAAGGAGGGTTAAAAAAAAATTTAAAACAAGTCTGGGTGACTAGCAGAATAATGATACTAGAATCAGAGAGCACAGAGCTATGAGAAGTACAGGCTTCAATAATTCAGAAATTCCGGATTTAAGGTCTTAAAAGGGCAGCTGGAAGTCCGGCGCGCCAGCTTTGGAGAGCAGTTGTGCCAGGAATGACCTTCCAGCCCATCTTCTGTCCCTCTCCCTCTTGCACAGTCCCATAGCACCTGTTGTGGCAGTAGTATTACCAGTGCTCCTGTCACCTCAAGAGTTGCCTGGCCTTTGTGGGACTGCTCTAGCAGCAAGCATTTCTCTGCACAAGGACAACGTCCCTCCTACCTGGCAGAGTCCCTTGCACACAGGACATCTGCAACCAGTATTTTTGAGTCAGTAGGAGACTCTCAGTAGTATTTGTTGAGTTAAATCAATCGGATGGACCTGTTACTACATACAGAGAGGATAATCATATGTGAGACTGAGAGGCAATGATAGGACCTGGTCAGGACCTGGCCCGGAGTGACTTACAAGCAGACTGTGAGGAGCGTATACAGTGGACAGTGACAAGGCCAGTCACAGTTGCTTCAACTGTTTTGCATTCATTCTTTCAGTTCCTAAATACATTTGGTGAAGTATCATTTTCAAGTAAAATCACTGCTTTACTATCTCAGGTTGAAGAAAGTTAAAAAGTTAATTTTTAGTTTATATCCATTATTAATGCTTCCAATATGTTTTTAATTTAAATACTGACTCTCATAACTTTGTTCTTTTCCTTTCCTTTCCAAAATTTAAGACAGTTCTCCAGTTCACTTTAATCCTTAGTAATAACCTTTCTTGGTTTTCTCATTACAAATTTAATATATATATTTTCAACATAGAAAAATCATAAAATATAAAAGGAAATAGTTGAATTAACAGAAACTTTTCTACCCAGACATAAGCAGTCTTAATATTCAGATATTTACCTTTTATGTTTTCTATATAACCCTCCCCCCCCACATATATAGAACATAACACACACACACACACACACACACACACACACGTATATGATTACTGTTTGGTTCTTATTTGAAAAACAGGAATTCTTCCATGTGTACTTTTAAAAGAGAACAGAGACTTTGACAGGAACGACTAATTTCAATTTTGTAGTGTTTCCCATTAAATAGTAAGAGCATCACCACTGCCTGCATCATAACTTAGTTATGGGTATGACAGTTCACACCATGCTTACACTGTGCTCGCAAGCTGGCAAAATCAATGACTTTCTTTGACACAGTCTAGTGACAGTCCTATTAAATACACACGATCTAAAAATGAGAAAAAAAATTCCTTCATATTCCAATAACTCCATTCATTATTTAAAGTGTATGGGGTAGTATTTTGAGTTTCCTATGTGCCATTTCTAGATGTTCCCCAATACACTTGATCTCAAACACAGCCCTGTGTTTCTCTTCAGCATGTAAGAAATGTAATGCACACCATGATACCTACGCCAGTACAAACCCTTCACAGCCTGCAGAAGTACTGACATGAAAAATCTCCTTAACCAATAAAAACGGAGCTCCAAACAGAAGAAACTCAAGTGAACTAATTCTAAATGTATGTATGTGCATCCAGAATTAGTTGGTTTGATTTATCTTGTATGATACTGACTCTATTGCTGGTAGAGATTAATTGTATTATGGTGCTCTTGGCATGTTATTTTCCTAGTCCATTTCTCAGTATGACATTTCTTATTTTTCTCTGCTACAAAGGACCCACTATCATAATTTTCACCTGCTGAGTTTACGTTACTAATGATAATATTAAAATTCAGAGTTTTTTTGACCTTTATAGCAGTAAATTAGGTCATAAGAATAGATGGGATGCAATCTGATAAATGAGGAAGACATTTAATTACTATTAAAGTAAAATCAAATTTCGCAAGGTTGGCTGGGCACACTATGAGATCTCAGTAAACGTTAAACAGTCTCCCTTCCCCAACACACCGAAGTCCAGTTCTCTCCTCTGTGTTCCTGCCTATGCAACACGAGAAATAGTCCAAGAACGAAGTGTCTGGATTGCCAGAGAATAATACATGTGTAATATAAAGTCCTCTGAATAACGAAAAATATGAATAATGGTCATGACGATAATGCTAATATGTAGCCCTTGCTGAATGCTTGGTAGATGCCATATGCTGGTACGATTATTATCCCTGTTTATAGATGAAACAATTGAAGTTCAAATAAGGTGAGTAGCTCCCTAAGTTCAGGGACCTGGAAAGTAAAGGCTCTAAGACTGGGCCCCAGTCAGACTCTGGAGCTATTAGTGTGGTGTGTGCCACCTTCTGTCTGAGTCATCTCTCAGGGAATCACAACCTCACTTCGTTCAAGCCCCTCGTCCCTTCCTTACTGAGAGCCAGTCTTTGGTGATTTCCCTTTTTTGTCAGCTGCTCCTTGAGGACAGTGACCGGGCTCCGGGCCTCCGTTCCCCCACATGGCTCTGTGCCCACAACACTGCACTGCCCAGCACCTGCATGAGGGTGGACACGCTCGTTGGGAGTCTGCTGTCTTCTGTGTGCTCTCCGAGTGGATGTGCTTTCTTATGAACCAGAGTCTGACAATTACTAATTGTATCGTCTTTTCTTTTGGGGGTTTGGATGGCAGAAAAGTTCCACATTTGGACTAAGTGAGATCCCTAGACACAGTTTGATTAGAATTTATTGGGCCTCCACCACTCTTAGAGTCATCAAATATTTTTTGAGCACTGACTCTGTCTGTGGTAGGCTTTGTGCTAGACGAGATTCGTACATGAATAACAGTAGTTCCTGCTCTCAGAGAATGTACATGTCCAGAGGATGACAAGCATGTAAAAGATAGTAAAATACAGTGTGATCTAACTGTGACAAGGCTTGGCCTTGTGTGCTGTGGCAGCACGTGACCTGGGCAGGTGGAAAGCAGGTGGAAATTAGGCAGGGTGTCATCTGGCATCATGTGGGAGTTTGTCAGAAATGCAGATTTGCAGGGCCCAGCCCAGATCTGCCCAATCTGAAACTCTAGTGTCTTAGGAAACTCTCCATTAGATTCTGTCGCTTGCTAAAGTCTGAGAAATACTGCCTTCCAGAATGTAGACTCATAAGCACACACTTAGGCAAGAAAACACATATTAAATTAAAATCCATAAAGTAAGGGTTAGCTGATGTGATCCCTACCACCTCAGCTCTAACTTTCATAGTCTACAAGATTTCTTTTTTTAATTTTTTTTAAAGATTTTTTTTTTTTAATGTATTTGACAGACAGATCACAAGTAGGCAGAGAGGCAGGCAGAGAGAGACAGGAGGAGGAGGCAGGCTCCCTGCTGAGCAGAGAGCCCGATGCGGGGCTCGATCCCAGGACCCTGAGATCATGACCCAAGCCAAAGGCAGAGGCTTTAACCACTGAGCCACCCAGGCGCCCCCATAGTCTACAAGATTTCTGTACATATTTTTTAAAAAATTGATTTAGAGAGAGCATGTGACTGGGGGGGAAGGGCAAAGGGAGAGGGACAGAAGGAATCTCAAGCAGACTCTGCACTGAGCCCAATGTGGGGCTTGATCTCATGACTCTGAGATCATGACCTGAGCTGAAATCAAGAGTCAGATGCTTAACTCACTGAGCCACCCAGGTGCCCCTTCTGTACGCAAGTGAAGTGAAATGGAATCCATTTACCTTCAAGATCACCTGCAGATAAGATACACAAGGAAGCATGTGCAGTTCTCATCTAACCAGTCCAAATGGACTCACAGAGCTGTCCCAGGCCGCCACAAATTCTACATCAGCTGGGTGCCTGGGTGGCTCAGTCGGTTGGGCATCTGTCTTCAGCTCAGGTCATGATCCCAGGGTGCTAGGATCAAGTCCCTCGTTGGGCTCCCTGCTCATCAGAGAGCCTGCTTCTCCTCCCTCTGCCCTTCCCACTGCTTGTGTTTGCTCTCTTTTGTAAATACATAAAATCTTAAAAAAAAAAAATTCTACATCAATTAAATCATCAGTTGGTATTTTAAATGTGATACAAACATACCCGCCTATGTGGACTCATCATTATGGTAGGTTCCGTAAGGCATACACACATCACCTGCCATTAAGGCACTTATGCCTGAGTTGAGGCGGTAGGTCCACCGTGGGTTGTTCAGAATGTCTGGAAGGCTGCTAAGTACGATGGGAACATGGAGAAGATGCTAACTGATTTGGGCCGATCTTAGGATAAGGCCCCAAGAAATGGCAATTGAGCTGGCCTTACAAACAGGTGGAATCTGCGTGGCAGGCAAAACCTAGCTAGTCATCAGCATACATTGAACAGTCTGGAAATGGTCCAGACAAAGAAAGGCACTCTGTAATCTCACGGGGAAGCTGACATAACAATAAAAATGACGGTGATACCGAGCACCAGAAGCCACAAATCTCCCCTACAAGGGCAATTTCAGGGCTGGGAAGGCTGAGGTTTATAGGATTTTCTTGGGGGGGAAAAAAAATCAAACGAACAGAAATCTGAAAAAAAAAAGATGAATTGGTCCAAAGCTGGTGAGTCTCCTCGGGGGAACCTGCAGAGGTTTTGGAGAACAGCGGCCATAGACCCGACCCAGCACTGCCTGCAGGTCTCTGAGGGACTGGGCGTGTTCACAGGGGGCTGCTGCCTAGGCGGGTGACCACAGAGACCTCCGTGCTCCTGCCGGCCACACACCTTAGATCTACTCCCTCATTCCTTCAGCAGAAGTCCCCCCCATCTTTCTGTAATGAATCTAAGCCATGATGGCCTCTTCCTGTGAGCACTGGCTTGCCTCCCTAGTTCAGCCCGTACTCTGCCTGAGGCAGGAGCACATGGAGGGCATTCATGGGGAGGTCTGGTTTGCTGAAATTCTGTGGTACCCTAAGTTAGATTTAAAGCCAGAGTTTGAGGGTCGCAACCTGCCTGGAGGTTTGAATACGCTGCTCAGTTACAGGTGGCTACGTCAGGGCCTCTGGTGCCCAGGAGAGCAGCTGGGCTGGGCGTCCCTCTGCGCACGTGCGGGGCTGGGACAGGGAGGGGAGCCACACTTGGCCGGCAGTGGACTCACAGCCCTCCACTGCCCGGTGGACTGCCACCTCTTGGGCCCTAGAGAAGGAGGGAGGGAATGGAGAGAGGGGTCTCCCTCAAGGCTGGGGAGAGTTTTGAGGTTGAAGGATTTAGAGCACGTTTCCCCTCATTGTGGTGGGTCGAACAGATGTCTTTCCAGGTCCAACCTTGGTAGTTACCCCCAGGAAGTCCACCGATCTTTCATTCGCAGATTAGCACCTGAGATTTTTGCTTCGAGTTCAAGAACTGATTTGTGGATCAAGTTTTCACAAAGTGTGTACATCTGTGCAGCCACAAACACAACTCCGTGCAGGCAGAGCTGGCTAGCAGTGCTGGCAGGGACGTGTGTGCCGGCCGAGGGTCCCTGCTCCGATCCCTGCCAGGGCTGATTGAGAGGGGCTGGCGGGCAGCAGCAGGTGATGGAACAGGAAAACTTCCTGTCGCAGCCTTTCCCGCCCTCATACCCCTTTTGCTTCTTCCCATCTCTCCACCTACTTTTCTTCTTTGTCATCTTCCTACACATTTCCTCAAAGAAATGCCACAGTCCAGTGAGTTATGTGGCAGGATAATGGATGAGGTCTGGAGATGAGCAGCATGTGTGAAAACAGGGAAGGCCCGCCTTGTGCCATGTCACAGAGCGCCTCTGGCTGAGCCTGGGCGAGACCCATGTCGCAGACGGGGAGCTCACTACTGCTGACCCGGGCTGGCTCCCCCCTTCTTGCTCTCCTGCAGTATCAGCATGAACTAGGAGTGGGGGGGGGGTCCCCACAGAACACTGAATAGTCTAACATTCTCAGGAGCCCCGTGGTACCACAGGGACAGGACTCAGAAGGGACCTTTCTAGGCTGGTGAGTCCCTGCTCCATGCTCTTTTCAGACCACTACTCTTGGTGCTTCGCCAGCAGGAACCGAAGCTGTTTGAGTCACAGAGGCTCCTGAGACTCTCCCTTAATGTTTTTGAGAGGCACTAGAACAAACTTCTGCTTCTAACCAGCTTTTGGACTCCAGGGTTTTACCCACAAATGTTCCCAGACTTTCTCCCTATTCACTTTTGATCAGCATATCGGGTAGCGCTAAGCCATAGAGCTGTGATTAAGCCGTCTGGGTCTCTTAGACTTTAAAATGATGTTGCTTGCACTCAAGTCATGCCCGCGTGCTTATGCATGCCTCTCTCGTTGACGGTTTGGCCGTATTAGAAATCTTCTTGACCACATTAGAAATAAAAATTTCATTCTTTATTTGGGATTAGAACTCTTTTTGTTTTTAATTGATCACTCTTCTTAATCTCGTGCATTTTCTCCAGAGGGTGGACAAGCTTCAGTGGGGTAGGGGTGGCCTGGTTCTGTGTGCCTGGGTCTGGGATCCACACAGAGAACAGACTCCATAATCCTGAGACCGCTAAGAAGTCTGACCTGCCGTTCACAGCACAAAACCCAAATATCATGTCTTGCTATTATTCTTCTAAATAATTCATCAAGTATATACCACTTGCCTTTCTCTTCAGAAGGCAAATATTCTTGAGAGCTGTGTTTCCTCTACTGCTCAGGAACTCAGGAACTCAGGAGTCTCTCTGCGCGCTAACATCCAAACGTTGGAACTGTCTGTGTAGCTCACCACTCACCATGTAGGTGCTGAGCACTAACATTTCTAAACAATCCGTGGATCTCCCACCATCCCTAAATCCCACTCAAACGGGAATCTTCCACATTCAAAAAGTGCAAAAACAGTAGATGAATTAACTAGTATGTTGTTAATGTTCACAGCATTCTGTCTGTGACGGCAAGAACAAATATTTTGAGGTCCCATGGCAGGAACTAATTAAAACTAGAGCGTATGTGTGGCAAGAAGTATGAGGCAATCATTAAAAGTCATAACTAAAAAAAATACCTAATAACATGGGGGAAAGGCTAATGATTTATAAGGGGAAAAGCATAGGCTATAAACTGCCAACAGGATATGCTTTAAGTGTGGTAGACGAGTGTGCGGGTGCTCCCAGAGATGAAGGAATTACAAAGAAGTGGAAACACCAATTTCTGAGTGGTGAGATCGCAGGTGGTTTTCTTTTTCTTTATATTTTTCTGCATTTTCCAAATTTTCCACAAAAACAGATGGTGCTTTCAAGAAAAGAAGCATTCACAGGTATGTAGATCAGCTCTATGTGTCACCGGTTTTCCATTTTAAACAATTGCTTTGCTTCTACACCGGGCAGGATCATTCAACCTTTCAGGGAAAGTACATTCGGTTTCTCCAAGCTCAAAAACTTTTGTTTCAGATCTTGGCTTTAGCTATCTTGGTATCCATGTCAATGTCAGACCATTTTACATAGAGCTGAAATTGAGTTCTCTTTTGCTTACTCTTCTCTAACCTGGCCTGGGGAAAGAAGGTATTTCCACTTCTCTAAGCCCAAACCAGCAGCTTTACTGGACATGTGCTTATCCTGTTACCTGCTCCAAAACCACTACTGGCCAAGCAGCTACTACCGAGTCAACTCCTATCCTGACAAAAAGGACAGAACCATAGCCCCCAGGTCCAGCTGGGGAAACACACTGTTGGTTGGCAGTGAGGAGCTTACTAAGATAATGTCTCGTGTTTACCGGAAACAAAAGCACAGACCATGAAGCCAGACTCTGCCCATTTTTGATGGGAGCTCCCTTTTGTCCTTCCCTGGGGCTCTGTGCGAGCCAGAAAGTGGTACAGGGCCTCTTCCAGGCATTGGTCCCTTTCAAGGGTGCAGGGTTGGGATATGTGTGTGGGTTTTTAAAGAAAGAACTACGGATTTCATGGTAACAGCAAGACATGTGGTTAATTCACAGCAGAAAACGAAAGGCTGCTGCGTTGTGGCAGGAGGGGGTAGGAGGGACAGAGGATGGGGAAGGGAGCACCAGCAGGAGAAAAGCAACGATGCTACAGGAGCTGTAATTTAAGGAGAAGACCAAGTCCTGGAAGTCAGCGTTTAGTATATGAGGAGAGTTGTATATTACAGGGTAAAGGGAATTCTAGTCCATTACAAGTCCACTTTCTTGATTTCAAACATCTCCTGAGCAAGGATTCCCTCAGGCCTACACTTGTGGGTCCATGTCTCCCTGAAGAAAGACAAAGTGGTTGCTCGTTTTCCAGTTGAGCTTCTCAAGGGTCCTAAAGCTCCCTGTGTAACTACATAGCACATCCCATTCCTGTCAGACTGTCCTCTCCATGGGGCGAGTCCTTCTGATAAAGGACTCATCTCCAGAAAGTTACTGGAAACATGCAAATAAGTTACCTCAAGTCTGTGATGCCTGCTGTGATACTAACTTGATGGTGGAGAGTGAGCCCTGATAGACTGAAACACAGGAAGCAAATTTTGCTAAGGGTGGAGTGTGTAATGGGAGGTCAGCTCCCCCTGGGCTAGAACCACGCTGACATGACTCACTGATGGATCTCCAGCCTGTGGCGCAGTGGCTGGCCTGTGGAAGGCCAGGGTAATAACAATACGTAATACGTACCAACACGTCTACACCGCTAAGCCAGGCTCACAATGAACCCTGTGAAGCAGGTGTGAAATTAACTTCAATTTAGAAGTGAAAAAAATGTTGGTGCGAGGGGACAGTGATCACTCAAGGTCTCCTAGACAGTAAGGGGCAGAGCCAGGATTGAGGCCAGGTCACTTGGTGCCGAGACTTGTTCCAAACCCTAACACTCTGCTGCCTGCCTCCCCACTCAAAGACTATTTGATTAAAAGAGTAAGAAGAGGATGGCAGGGGGCGCCTGGGTGGCTCAGTGGGTTAAGCCACTGCCTTCGGCTCAGGTCATGGTCCCAGGGTCCTGGGATCGAGCTCCACATCGGGCTCTCTGCTCAGCAGGGAGCCCGCTTCCTCCTCTCTCTCTCTGCCTGCCTCTCTGCCTACTTGTGATCTCTGTCTGTCAGATAAATAAATAAAATCTTTAAAAAAAAAAAAAAAAAGAAGAGGATGGCAGGACAAAGCAGTGATTCCATAAGGCTGAGGGCAGTAGGACATGGTGAGAAGAGGTCCGCATGGCTAGAGGAAGTGTGACCTCTGCAGTCTCATACCCCAGTCCCGCTAGCCTCATGCTCGCCAGGTCAGGGGCAAGTATTGCCCTCACAGAGCCTGTGGGATGAGATGTGAGAATAGTGGTCCCTTCCATCTTATCTGCTCCCCTTCCAGGTCCAGGTCAGGGGGACCTCCAAGAGCAGGTAGGTAACAAGTCCTTATGGAAGGAAAGGATGGAGCTAAGGTGTCTTAGCCTTTTGAGAATATGGGCCCATTCTCCTGTGGGGCTTTCCTTTCTTCTTTCCTGCCTTATTTACTACACCAGTGTATATTTTCACCTCCTGTGCTCGCCAGCCTCAAGGATGAAAAAAAGCCACGTTCCGAAACTGGGCAACGGACCCAGCCCTTGCGGAAGTTCCGCCACAGACATCATTAAAATACAGGGTTAACAGTGGCTTTCTGCTGCAGTGTGCGAAACCTGAAGAATGTTCTTCACACAGTATCTCTTCTCTACACTCCTAACATCTTTAGTCTGACAGATTTAAAGACAACTCTGAGGATTTACTTTCTTACAGAGGCAGCGTGAAAAACTGAAAAGTCTTTTTTCTCTTTTGTGTTGTTTTATTGTTGGTGGGAAGGGTGTTGTACTTGACAATGGGAACCTTCAGTATCATGAATTAAGTCTCTTCACAGGTTGCAAATGATTCCTCTAACCCCAGTGTGTGAGTCTGAATTGGGCAACCAGAAGACTGTGGTGTTGAGGCTTTAGTATAGTGGACACAAGGGTGGGAACAGTGGAAATTCATGGAAAATTCTTAGACCAAATTGTGCATACACTGCAGGTTTCAGCCACCACTGTACTTGACTCCTCCAAATTCTTTCTACATTTCTCGCATCCTCTCCCTTCCCTTCCACATTCTCACCAAACATTCACACGTAAGGATCACAGGTGGGGATAGCTCTGGGGAGAAGGTCATCAAAAAAAGAGATGCAAGATGAGCACAGATGATCTTTTTTTTTTTAGACTTTGGTCTCTGTTATATATGATTACTAGGGGCCAGGCTAGTTGTTTAGCAGTTCTAGGGATTAGGAGATAGCTCAGAGACAGTGATAAAAAGGAAATTCTTAAGTTTGCTTTTTAGGAAAGGAAACTAGGTCTGGAATAACTGAAATTTCTAAAGGAACTGTGACCAAGGCTAAACTTGGCTACACTTAGAAAGATGGACTGCCCAGCTGTCATTAACATATCCAGTTCCAAACAGAAGGAAAAACCTATTTAAAACCAGAAAGTGCAGTGCTCTTGGAGAGCAAGGTATGTACAGGTGATCTCAGTTTCTGGCTCTGATGGTTTTAAATCAGACCTCAGAAAACTTTTCTCATGTGCATGAGCTCTCAGATCTTGTGATAGGGGACAAGGGTAGGTTTATTAAGGCGCTTCAGTTTGGGGACCTCAGGAATACCAGACAAGGTGGTGATGGTCAGAGAGTTGTTGCTCAATAAAATGTAAACACAGTAGAGAAATAATAGTAACACACCAAATCTACGTGTGGTTAACATCCCACAAGCCTGACAACTCTTGGGACTAAGGCAACAGAGTCAGTAAATTACAAGACTAGACATATTTTTATGGGTCCCTTCAGGACCACTAATGGATACCATAAGTGTACATCTGCTCTACCACATTCTAAATGCTAACAATTCTGTAAGTCTGACGCTCCCTGCCAGACGTGATGACATGGCTATTAATATACGGTATCCCCCAGAAACAAATATGAAAGATGCAGAACAAGATTTACGGGCATGTTAATTACAGCACTATTTATAATAGTGAAAAAATGAGAAGTTAAATGCCTAACACATAGGCCTGTGGTTCAATTATTGCATATCTGCATTATGCAGTCATTAAGAATCACGTCTTTGAGGAACATTTGGTGACAAGGAAAATACTTAAGATATAATGAGAAATCAAAAAGGTACAAAACTGAAAATAATATGATAATATATATTTATGGGTTTTTCCCTCTGGTCATATATATGCACATGACTGGAGAGAAGGAAAATAAAACATTAACATGGTTACCTCTGAGTAATGAGATACTAAGTGATTTTTCTTTACCTCTGTATTTTTTTCTGTAATTTTCCAGTTCCATACAAACTACTTCTTTTACAATAAAATGTATTGTTTTTAAAAAGCACTTGTCAACTCTCACAAGAATATCCAGCTAAGCCAGCACCAGTCCTGTATAATTGTTACTAATAAATAATATGCAAAATTTCTGCATACGTGAATAATGACAGTAAAAAAAAAAAATCTGTATGTCTTTGTCAGTAACCTCTGGGCCAGAGACTTTAAACCTCATGAACTGCATTAAAATTCATCCTGTCAAAATTCCGCTTTCCACATTAAACACTTCATGGGCCTAAGTGAAGAGAGGGAACTGATGAGTAATGTAGTCTGACCCCTGTGTTTACGTATCTGGTTTCCCTGAGCACACTTATGGATAGGGAAGGTGAAGTTCAAAAAGGTCAAATAACTTGCCCTGGTCACAAGTTTATTCAGGGGCCAAAATGGGACTTAAAACCTCTCAGTCTGGTTTGAAAGCCCTGATTCCTTCTTCCACCGCAGAGCTGATGGAAACGTTAGATGGGACACAGACTTCATAGCAGACATTTAAAAATATCTTCATAAGATATTGCTCAAGGGCTTCTCACTGTGGCCAAAATAATTTATTTTTGTTTCTTTTCATTCACATCACCCCAGTGAAGGTGGTAGGGAAACTGCCCAAAGGAGACAACACTACAGACAAAAGAGAGAAAGACAAGTGAAGAGCCCACTTATTGGGAAACCCCTGAACGACCAGGCAGTGATTATGACGACTACCCGGCCTTCTGGTCCCGGAGGCCATGGCCACCAGCAGTGACCAGCAAGTGTGGCTGGGCTCAGTCTTCCACAAATATCTCACCCACCTCTGGTCACGATGCTGCTCCTCCCTCCTACTTGACTTGAACCTCATCTCCCAACAGTCATTTCTTCTGCTGGTTACAAAGCCCATATCCTGGATTCCAGAGAGGAATTTTTCAAAGCTAAAAACTTCCCTTTAGGAAGAACAAAAGACCTCAAAGATGATCTTCCACTTTTTAAATTTAATAATGAACGGCTTTTGACATTTCTCAAAATGAGAGCCTAGGGACTAGATATTATGGTAGGCTTATCTTCACAAGTATCGTCAATTTAATTAAACCAACAGATGAGCCCATAATCGTAACTACATCCTGCTCAGAACCTCACAGTTACAAAGTAATTCCATGTCTGTTCTCTCGTTCGCTTCTCGCCATAAGCCTTATGGAAAGAAAGGCAGGTAACACCATCCCCATTTATAGACCAGGAAACTGAGGCATACTGCAGTTTTGGCTGCCTTGTTGGATTTGATGGTAGCTTCCTCGGAAGGCACAGAGGGACTGACTGAGGGGAGAGCACATGAAGGTTCTGGTTGAGAACATGGCAATGTGTTGCTGGAGGAAAGAACCCTGGAAAAAGCTCTAGGGTAAGGACGGGGCTTATGAAATATTTGAGTGGGAAGAGAAACTACTTCGGTAGAAATATTGCCTGTAGAGAGCTTCTTCCTCTCCTTTTCTACTTTCTCAGGCCTCTCTATTCTTCAGAGCCAACCCAAATCCCACAGATCTGGGAAGCCATTTTTTTTAAGATTTTGTGTATTTATTTGGCAGACAGACAGAGAGAGCACAAGCAGGGGGAGGAGCAGAAGGAGACAGAGAAGCAGGCACCCTACTGAGCAGGGAGCCTGATGCCAGGCTTGATCCCAGGACACTGAGATCATCTGAAGGCAGACGCTTGACTGACTGAGCCACCCAGAATGGAAAGCCATTCTTAATTATCCACCACAAGGAAACCATAATAATACCACCTTAAGGTTCCCATGTGCCTTAGAGCATTGCAACATCATGACACATTTCTGAGGGTAGCTTTGCCATCTGTTTTACAAACAGAAAAACGAAGCTCAGGAGGGCTCACCTGCCCCAACTGACATGGTTAATAAGACGCAAAGTCCAGATTTCGCACTACATCACGTCACAGCTGCCTCACATTCCTGTACACTTATCACATCTTCTATATCGCTCAAGTGTCCCCTCGTTTCTCCACTGAGTTCTAAGTTCTCAGAGAGCGGACAGCAAGCCTTACATTTCCTTGTAACCGTCCCCACTGCCAGCACTTAGCAGAGCTCCATGTACACAGTAGGTTCTCAATAAACATCAGACGTTAACTATCTGTTTGGTAGGAACAACAGCTATTAAGAGGGATTTTTTGGTGCTTTGGATGTCAGGCTTTCCGCAGTATATAATTAAAACAAGAGTGAACATGAAATGTATAATTTCTCCTAGCTCTAGCTTAATCAGGCATTCATTACCATGTCTGATTCTGTGTTAGATGAAAAGAACTGCTTAGTAAGCATTTTCTGTGATGAGGATAATCAAATACATACAGATATCAGATTTTTAAAAAGACAAAAGCAAAACCATCCAACCCAGGGAGAGACAATGATCTACACAGAATAATGTTCCATCTGAGACTGAGGACCTTCCAAGGCAAAGAGAGTACTTGACGAAGGTTGGCAACTGGATAGGCAAGGAAAACAGAGAGGAAATCAGGGTGCTCACTGGGATCTTGTATCAAGAAGATGGACGGACCATGCTACTGTTCTGGGTCAGAAACAGAGAGAGGCAATGCTCTCAAAGGCTTTTCTGAGAGAAGGAGCTGGCTCTCAATCCTCTCCAGGATAACAATCATTTCATTTCCATCTTCAGTGACAAGCAAACTTAATAAAATATACATGCAATATACAACTTATTACCCTGTTTGGTCTCATTCCATTTGCCCTCCCAACCCATCATTAGTGTATAGCTTTGAAAATATAAAGGGCTCAAAGAAATTCACTGAGATGAGAATTTTTACAATAGAGATTGGCTCATGTACCTTGAAATTGACGTTTGCTAATCTCAGCTAACAACAGCAGTACCTGTCTTCCACACTTTATTGCCAAACCATTCATAGTAATCTTAATAAGCCACTGAGAGGTAGGGCTTCTGACTTCCTTGGTGTTATAAGTAAAATGCCACATACCTGTGGGCATTCAATCAACATCAAGCAACAAGAGCATATATCAGGTGAGTGGTACCTACATTTGTGTCCTCATGGCTGTGGCCATTGGTCTCAACCAATTCCTTGGTACCTTTTAACTGCAAACGAAAAAACAAAAGCCCAAATGAATAAGCAAGCATATCTGTTAAGTATATATCATCCTGTTAATTCTGATTTATCTTGAGATTGCACTTTATAAAACTTATGAGAAAAAAAAAACAGATGGAGCACATAATTCTAATGAGTCTTATTGAAACCAGTCGGAGACCAATATTTTATAAAACTTGATGGCTGGCAAAAAATAAATGGGTCTTGGTCATTATTTTTTAAATAATAAGATTAGAAAGCAGTTCCATAGGCATAAAACGTATAAAATTGGTTCTTAAGAATAATAAATGATTTCATTTCCTAGTTGTATTGCTATTAATTTCAACCCTGCAACGTTTGCAAGTTGCCACCAGCTAAATGATGTTATACTAACGGTTACTCGTGAAAGATGTATTTTCAGTTGTTCTAACATGCCGCAGTGCTACTCTATGTGTCCTCCTTGAGAACATATTTGAATGACTGGCATTGTTTCTGGAGGCCTGAAAAAAAAAGATGATTTTCTTCTTTTTGTAAAGGAAGGATAAGGAAGACATTTCCTCGGTCACTGAGGCATCAGAAGAAAAGCTCTTTCTCAAATGAGATTTTTAACAGTGAACATTTGAAAACACTACTCTCTCTACTCTCTCAGAAGGCTTAGGAGTGATCTGTTATCAGGAGATTTCTGGAAACTAATTGGCATTTTATCCTCGCCCGGCTCAAAGCAGACATTTGGAAGCAGAGAGCAAGGGCAAAGGGTGAGCAGACCTCACAGCTGCTGGCCAGTATTTCTTCCTGGCTTATTAGTGCTTAGGAAGCAGCAGCTTCGTCATCATCTTTTTTTATGCCAAAAATAAAGTATTCATGGCAGGAAATAAATGCTTAAAGTTGGAAAGAAAAGAAAATAAATGCATGTATATTGACAGTACATCTGATCCAGAATATTGGTTCTTTCTGGTTATCTGTACATATTAAAACAAAAGCGTCTTTTTTTTTTTTTTTAAAAGACAATGTCCAATTCTCAGCAAGAAAGCCACACGCTCTCCGTGCCAAGAGAGGGGCTTTGCCAGAGGAGGGGTAACACGAAGAAGCTGAGGCTGGGGCAGCAGACTCTGGACCAGAGGCTCTTTGACTCATTTGCACATCACTCCCACTTGGGAAATAAGAATTGCGTCCACTGGTCTCAGGGCTCCCTCACTGATGTTTCCCCACGCAACTACAATATGTTACAGACAAGAAAAGCAGATGGGGCACCTGGGCGGCTCAGTGGGTTAAAGCCTCTGCCTTCAGCTCAGGTCATGATCTCGGGGTCCTGGGATCGAGGCCCGCATCAGGCTCTCTGCTCAGCGGAGAGCCTGCTTCCCCCTCTCTCTCTGCCTGCCTCTCTGCCTACTTGTGATCTTGCTCTGTCAAATAAATAAATAAAATCTTAAAAAGAAAAAAAAGAAAGGCAGACGAGCCCCACGGTGATAGCAAGACCAGCCAATATCACAAGGCACGGAAGGACTTAAGACCTTCTCTGTGTTCCTGGAGAAAGGTTTCTGTCTTGCAGGTGTTTCCCCCCTCCCTTCTCCTTACCAACCCTTTCTGCTCACTTTAGGTCCTGAGGCTCTGCTTCTGTGACACAGAGCCGGCTTAGTAAGGGAAGACTTTGATATTTTGCTGCGGAAGTAAAGGACCATGTCATGGAAGCCGGTTCCATCCCTTACAAGTTTATTGGCACAGACAGGCCCACTGCTCCCTTATAAAAAGATTCCATCCTGATGCTCTACGTCCTCCTGTCTTTAGACACTCGCTGTTGGCTCTCCTCGTACTCCCTGTCCACCGGTCCTGCTCCCTGCGCTGCTCTCCTCTGCCAGAGCCGCCACAGGCCACCGCTCCCTCCTGCACCTGTAGGCTGGTCGCTGCTTTGCCCTCACTGGCCTCCGCCCATCCTTCTCTCCTCTAGCCGCTCCCCCTCCTGCAGATGGAGTGGAGGAGCGTCCTGGCTGATGATACCCGGGCTTGGGAAGGAGCTCCGGATGTCAAAAGCTGCAGGTTTGGAAAGGAGGTGAAGGGCAGGAGCCGGTGGGGCCTAAAGGGACTGAGAGAAGCAGCATCCAAACAAATAAGGAAGGCTGGGACCTTCCTTAGGAGAACCTGGGGAATAATCCTGCCTCCCCTGATGGGGATGGGGCAGGGGCTCACGTAGCTCATGAGCTACTCTTTCTTTTTAGGATTCCCATCAAATGACATCACTTTGAATAGTAAAGTACTGGGTCTTCAGAATAAGGTGGGTCTCTTCGTGTGTGTGTGTGTGTGTGTGCATGTGTACACGAAAACAAGACTCTAGGCACACACAGACATACTCTCCAGGAGTACCTACCTATGCAGGCACTGAACAAGGGTTTACACATGTACTTACTCCACCTACATCCAAAGAAAGCCTAACGGGGCAATGCTCATAGAGGTACAGAGGTGCGTTTTCAAGTGTATGTCTGTGTGGGGATGGTTGGCCACAAGGAGACAGAGGGAATGTGTCCACTGTGCTCCCAGTTGCAAGGATGATGGGGGCACCCGCCTAGGGGTGCTCGGAAGAACAGTCTGGGGTTGGCAGGAGCACCCAGATGTGTTTGCTGTGGTGCCTTCTCAGATGGACGTGCTTTTGATGTCTTTGCTTGAAAAGAGCTATCCCCTTTAGATAAGCACAGCAGATCTAAAGATGATTCCTTCCCAGTCATATTTTCTAGCTCTTTAATGATTTTAGTTGTTCTGGAGCTTCTTCATGTTCTCCATTTTTTTTTAAGGGATGGGGATGAAGTGTGATGTTTCACTGCTGCCTGTGTATGAGCTTTCTGCTCTCTAAAAATGCAGACCATACCAAGAAGATACCAGTGCTTTCTGCAAACCTCAGAATCTCTTTTTGTGACCAGGGCTCAGACTTCAAATCAAAATACAAGCATAGCTCAGAGGCATCGCAGGTTCGGTTCCAGACCTCAGTAAAGCAAGTCAACTGAACTTCTGGGTTTTCCAGTGAATATAAAAGTTAAGTTTTCACTGTCCTGTGGTCTACTAAGTGTGCAATAGCATCATGTCTAAAAAGACAACGTACAGAAAAGATGGGAGTCCTCTGGAGAAAGGAGAAATCCATCCCTCCCCATCCCAGCAAAGGGAGGAGGCGGGGGGGGGGGGCAAGTAGCGGTGTGTGGGAGGGGAGGAAGAGCACAGAACAGCAAAGCTCAGAGCTCTGTCTGATCAGGAGCAAATGTGGACCAAATCAACGCTGCTCTACTCTTCTGGAAGTCTTTCAGTCATGCGGAGGAAGAAAGCCCAGTGAGTTGGGGGCTCCTAACTAGCCGGTCATGGAGAATTCAGTTTCCATCCAATCGAACTTCACCCCAAATCATACACCTTCAACCTCAGTCGACGTTACTCAACCTGTGGTAATCACATGATCAGCAGTTTCACAAAGCATGTTCTTCTGAAGCTTGTGAAGCATCCCACATCTTCACTTTTCACTCACAAGTCACTTAATACTTTCAGGAGAAAGGAACAGAAACTGTATTTTCCTGCTCCCAAGCCACAAAAATCTAAAAACCACTTGTAAAGTGACTGAGTCACAGCTGGCTATATTCTCCCAACGTCATATTTTTAGAAATATCACTTTTGAAGTTATTTCTATGGTACAAAGAACCTTCACATAAGCCACAGTGGGTGAAAAAAAAATGTTAAACAAGCTAAATTTGATTACCCCAAAGGGTTGGGGTTACTCTGTGTGATTTTTTTTTTCTGCTTCCCAATTACCATTCATTCCATCCTTGGCAACGTGGGAAGGCCAGAAATAGGAAAGCATTTCAAGAGCTCTCCCGCACAGATAGGGAGCTCAGATTTCACTCGGATTTCACCCTGCTGCCTAGCAATCCATCTTACCCTGCTGTAAGACAATACTTCCAAATACACTTATCAATGTCAGGCCACACTTCAGTATCAAAGAAAGCCGGGATGAAATGGTCAGATTTACAAACTTCATAGAAAAGGTTTGCTGCTCACTGTGGTTAGATAAGTGCCCTGATGGGCGGGGATGCTTTTTTCTTTTTTTAACATCCCGATGAATCAGTCGTTCCCATTCATATGTCTGCCCGAGTGCCACGGGTAATGCTGAACGCACGTGCCTCGCTGTAACACTTACGGGGAAACTAGCGGCCCGTGTGGACGTATATCTGCATCTCTGAGACTTTAAAACTTTATCAAAAAGCATTTGTCTTTTGGAGGAAATTTTCACGGGTTGCTGGCAGGCTCAGGGGGTCCCCATCGGGGCAGGAGTGAGCACAGATTTTGAATTCCACACAGCAGTGCTGCGGGGAGTGTGATGGGTATAGGAGGACCCTACCACAGACCGGCTTCAGAAACGTCTGGGTGCGGGCGGGGCAGGAGGGAGGCACGTTTCCGAATTGGAGCTGCTGCCTTCACTTACCTGCTCCTGGAGGACTTTGAGTAGCGCCTGCGTGTGGGACTGCTCTTCCTTTGCTTGTTCCAGTTCTGACTTCTTATTGTTTAGCTCCTCCTGGATGGTCAGCAATTGCTGTCAAAGTAAGGACACGGAAGGCCCGGTGACTGTGACATAGTAACAGCCTTTCAAACACATGAGGAGATTTTTGCATGTTAATAGTTTAATCCAGACTTCAGTTAACTTTTGTGCACACCTATTCACTTAGTATAACAATATTGCAGATTCTTTTTTTTTTTTTTAATATTTAATTTATTTACTTGAGAGAAAGAGCACAGAGGGAAAGGGAGAACAATGAGCAAGAAGCCTGATGTGGGACTTGACCCCAGGACCCTGGGATCATGACCTGACCCAAAAGCAGACACTTAACGGACGGAGCCACCCAGGTGCCCCAATATTGCAGGTGCTGAGGCGTAATTAGGCTGTTGGGATCCTGCTACATGGTAAAACAAGTCTGGGTTTTATCAGTATTTATGTAGTATTTATGAAGGCACCCTCGTAGTCCTTGAAACAAATGTGTATTTGTAAAAATATTCAAAATAGTGTTAAGAGACAATAGCTCTTGATAGATGAAGAAGTTAAATAATTAAAAAAAAAAAAACAAAAAAAACAAACAACCCAAACTGGATAGGATTTGTCAGTTTGCCCAAGGTCACTTCATCTGACATCAGACGGGAAAGCTGGCCTTCCAGCAGCAGCTCTGTAGAGCTATTTCCCGAGTGGCTGGGACCACAAGAGATCCTTTTACTTTCTCTGTTATGACGGTGATGTTTTATTAGATCAGCAGGACTGAAGTCCAAACGGCAATCAATGTATCAGCCGAGAAAACTGCTGATCTAAGCTGTCAAAACACTAAGCTATGGCCTGCACTGCTATTTTTAAGCAGGGCCACTGAAGGGATTTCTGTAAGCCTTGCCTTGAGCTTCCCTGGCCCTATCCACTGTAACTCATGTCGAGGCTTAGCCCCTGTCTGCCTCTGCTGGGAGCACCCGGCGCAAATTCTCAGCGGCGGGGTTATAGGTTAATATACACGCGGGCTGGGAAATGCATTCTAGAGCGTTGCAAAGGGCCGCAGAAAAGGCTGTATAGACTCAGAGGATTTTTTTTTTTTAATAAATAAACCACATTCACTTTACTAGCATGTGTTGGTGATGCTCAAACATGACCGATTCGTGGTTCTCCGGCATTTACTCAGAAGCTTCTTAACAACAAAGGACCAGTTGGGAAAGACAGAAGAGCCTTTCTCCCGCTCACTCACATAACAAGTGCTGCACCAACGACAGAAAGTGTTAGCACATTCCTGCCATGAAGGCAGGGTCCCCAGCAAGGAGGCTGCTACTGGGTGGGCAGCGGGGGCGACTGTCGCACAGTGCCTGGCCGGCTCTGAACACCCAGGCCTGAAGAAACACCGGTGCTGGATTGCTGAGGCTTAAACCCACCAACTGGAAGGATTAAACTAAATCTTTAAAACCTAGTTTTGGGGTATGCTGGGGAGCAGACAGCACTCAGCAAAACACACTGCGCTTTCTCCTGGGCTTGCTTCTTCTGTTCCCTACTTTGGCACTGGGTATTTAGGAACCTACTTTCATTTCCCGCCCCGCATAAACAGTGATTTCCTTGCCATTTCCTAAAAACTCAACGCCTCCCATTTTACCACCTACGCACGTGAGACTCACAGGTCAGGTGAGGCACACGGTCCGCACGGGCGTCCTCAGTGCCCTATGTGATTTAACTGTGCATCAGTTGATTAAAGTACAGAAACCAGAGAGCCCATATTGTACTTTGGCATCCTGACAAGTACCTAAAATGACTGCTTCCAGAGAGTGGGGAGTGACTGCTCCTTCACTATCATTCATGACTGGCCCCCAGAACCACTCCCTGGGCTGGGGCAGGAGGGGGGTTGAGGGGGCTGCTGGTGCTTGGACATTGACAATGCCCAGGGAATTTTTATGTATAAGACAAGTTTCAAACCTGATCCTTAAGCCTCCTTTAAACAGGAGCCAAAGGAAGGACAGGAAATCATCTTCCAAGATAGAGAGCTCATGTCTGTTCACTGCAGCAGCTGGGACCGCAGGATTTGTGACAGCTGGTGTCCAGCGGAAGAGGGCTGGCTCGGTCAGGGACAGGCATCTGTACGGCAGGGCTCCATGCAGCCGGGGAAAACCATGAACGTGTCTGCTCATGGAGGAAGCCCAGAGTACACGGTATCCCCACGGACATGTCAGGTTATAGGAAGGGCTAACTGAATTTGCAATGTGCTCATAGGAAAGGATCTGGATACTTTCCCTGGGTGCGTGGGTTTAAGGATCGTTAGGTCAGTTTTACTGGTAATTTTCTGGGATGTCTGTAAGGAGCATATGTTGCTTAAGTAGTGTTGTTATTACCAGCACTGAACAAATAAGAGGGGAAGTGAGATTTGTATTGGAATCTGCCATTTCATCCACACATTTACAACACCACTTTATTCTACTGAAACACACACACACACACACACACACACTCCTCCCCTGGACCTCATTTCTCATTCCATTCTTCCTGGGAATCACCCTTTCTATTATTTTTAATTTTTTTCCTTAATTTAAGTGTAGTTGCCACACAATGCTATAATAATTTCAAGTGATGTGACAATTGTCTGCCTTGCTCCGTGCTCACCACAGGTAAGTGTGGTCACCATCTGTCACAATACGATGTTGTTACGATATCACGGACTATATTCCCTATGCTGTATTTTTCATCTCTGTGGAATCACTTTTAAAAATAAAATCTCTTCTCTCATCCTCACTTCATTCTCCTATGTAGGCAATTACTTTCACTGGTTTGCATCTTTTTTGAGTATTTTTTCTAAAATATATGTTGATTTCTGAGGATGCTTTTTTAAAATTAATTAATTAATTAATTTTTTAATTTTTAAAATTTAGGGGCGCCTGGGTGGCTCAGTGGATTAAGCCGCTGCCTTCGGCTCAGGTCATGATCTCAGGGTCCTGGGATCGAGTCCCGCATCGGGCTCTCTGCTCAGCAGGGTGCCTGCTTCCCTCTCTCTGTCTGCCTCTCCATCTACTTGTGATCTCTCTCTGTCAAATAAATAAATAAAATCTTTAAAAAATATATTTAAAAAAATTGTTTTAAAAATTTATTTTCAGCGTAACAGTATTCATTGTTTTTGCACCATACCCAGTGCTCCATGCAATACATGGCCTCTCCAATACCCACCACCTGGTTCCTCCAACCTCCCACCCTCCACCCCCTTTTTATGTGATTTTCTCATATTTCTTATTACTTATGTTTTTACTAAGCATTATTTTTTAAAGACCCATCCATATGATACATACATCCATATGTACCTAACCTGTTGCTTCTGAGGGCTGTGTAATATCCTATGGAGTCCATCCACCCAGTTATACCTGATCTACTCTCCCAGAGAAAGCTACTCAGATTACCTCTAGTTCTCACACTATACAAGGTTTCAGTGGAACATGCTGGCGCACATCACCTTAGGGGCCCGCAGGAGGATTTCTAAGCATGCCGATCCAGTGGCGGAACCCTCATCATAGGGTGTGCCTGAGAGGTCGAGTTGCCCAAGATGCTCTACCAAATGGTACCAGTTCACCCACCCACCGGCAGGGTTCAAGAGTGTCTGTGCCCCACAGCCACACTAACTCTTAGTGTTGCCCACCTAGCTTTCTAATACTTGTCAGAGTTCTCATATTTGTGTAATAATATAGAGATTCTTCATGAAACATTTTTTTGTACTTCTCTAAGTCCTTATTTTTAAATTTTTTTTATTTTTTAAATATTTTGTTTATTTATTTGTCAGAGAGAGAGCAAGCACACACAAGCAGGGGGGACAGTAGGCAGAGGGAGAAGCAGGCTCCCTGCTTGGGAGCCGCATGTAGGACTCAATTCCGGGACCCTGGAATCACAACCCGAATTTAAAGCAGACGCTTAACCGACTGAGCCACCCAGGCATTCCCTCCTTGTGATTTTAAATATGGCATCATATATTGCTAGTTGCTGAGGTTTATTCACACTTCTTAGAAGACTATTCAGGGGAAATGGTTCTTAAGTATGGGAATCATTTTTTTTATTTAAAGATTTTGTTTTAGAGAGAGAGAACGCAAGCAGGGGGAGGGGCAGAGGGAGAGGGAGGGAGAGAATCTTAAGCAGTCTCCCCGCTGAGCACAGAGCCCCTTGTGGGGTTTGACCACACGACCTTGAGATCATGACCTGAGTGGAAACCAAGAATTGGAGATTTAACCTGCTGAGCTACCCAGGAGCTGTAAATATCAGGAACTTTTCAAAACCATACTGATTTGGGGGGCCTCAAGAAGACCGATTAACTCAGAATATCTAGGCAATGATAGTTTAAAAGAAAACAGCAATAACAAACTTAATAGACAATTCTAATGTGCAGCTGGGATGAAAACCACTGTTTCCTTGAATGCTCATTTAAGCCTCCTTTTACTACAGCGTGACATCCATCCAGAGTGCCCTCCTCACGCTGTCTTGTCACCAATGCTTTTCTTCCGGCCAACCAGCATGCCAGGTTCTTTTCTTCTTCCTCCATGCCTTCTCTAGGGCATCTGTTCACATCCTTGACTTCAACTGCACATTTCACATGCTTACACTTTACAAGCATGACTTTTCAGCCTCTGTTTCATTCCTACTATCCACTAGACCCTTACCTTACAGTGTTTCAAACTCTGCGTATGATCACACTTCCCTTCCTGTACCCAAGTCTGCTCCCCTGGAATCCAGAGTTAAAAGCTTGAAGTCCCTCCCTTCATAACCTCCCTGCCCACTCCTCTGCCCTTCTCCAATTTTCACTGTCATAGTTAAGGCAACCCTTTCCCCCACTCTGGATTTGTTTGTTCCCTCATCATTCATTCTAAGCTCCTGAGAGAACTGACCATTTAAAAATTCTAGTGCTCCCATACTTAAAAAATATTACTGGTTCAGCATTTTTTGAAGAATTAGAACAATACTAAAATTTGTATGGAACCACAAAAGACACAAACAGCCACAGCTATCTTGAGAAAGAATAACAAAACTGGAGGTATCACAATTCCGGATTTCAAGACCTACTACAAAGCCATAGTAATCAAAACAGGATGGTACCGGGACAAAAACAGATCAATGGAAAAAAACAGAGTTCAGAAATAAACCCACACTCATAAGGTCAATCTACAGCAAAGGAGGCAAGAATACACACTGGGGAAAAGACAGTGTCTTCTGTAAATGGTGCCGGGAAAACTGGACAGCTACATTCAAAAGAATGAAACTGCATGACTTTCTTAGACTATACACAAAAATAAACTAAAAATGAGGTAAACACCTAAATGGGAGACCTGAAACCATAAAACTCCTAGAAGAAAAGGTAGGCAGGAATTTCTCTGACATCGGCCATAGCAACATTTTCCTAGATATGTTTCCTCAGTCGAGAGAAACAAAAGCAAATATAAACTACTGGGACTGTACCAAGGTAGAAAGCTTCTGCATACTGGAGGAAACCATCAACAAAACCAAAAGGCAACCTACTGGATGGGAGAAGATATTTGTGAGTGATATACCTGATAAGGGATTTGTATCCAAAATATATGAAGAACTCACACAATTCAACATCAAAAACTGTGGTGTGCCTAAAACTAATAGAACAGTGTGTGTCGACTATACTTCAATAAAAATAATTTAAAAGTACTTTTGGTTCCCCACCCTCTACTGGATAAAACCCAAACCAATGATCTCATCTTTCCCTGGATGTGCCAGGTCCTTTCCTGACTCTGTGACAAGGTTACTACCCAGAATTCTGCCGGGCAGATTCCTATTCATTCTTCTATTTATTTATTTATTTTTAAGGATTTTATTTGTTTATTTCACAGAGAAAGACACAGTGAGAGAGGGAACACATGCAGGGGACTGAGAGAGGGAGAAGCAGGCTCCCCGCTGAGAAGGGAGCCTGATGCGGGGCTTGATCCCAGGACCCTGGGATCATAACCCAAGCTGAAGGCAGATGCTTAACAACTGAGCCACCCAGACCCCCCCTCATTCTTCCATTTAAAGAATGTTTTCAAATGAGCACCACCCACATTATGAGTTTACACAACAGAAAACAGCCTCATCCAATAGAGAGCCATGACTCCTCAGTAGAGCACACGGTTAGGCAGTGAAGTGGGAGCTCAATTTAAACCCACTCACCCGTTTGGCCTGGTGCCTTTGTCCATGGCAGCACCTGCACAACCCTATGTGGCATCCTTGGGTTCTTCTGCAATAAAGACCTCCCAATCATCCAAAGCTAACTGTCCTAATTTCTATGCTCCCAAAGCACTTCATATGCAATACTACCTTTCATAGCAACTTCCCCAACTAGATTATACCCATCTGAGCTTTCGGCTCAGGTCATGATCCCAGCATCCTGGGATCGAGTCCCCACATCAGGTTCCCTGCACAGCAAGAAGCCTGCTTCTCCCTCTCCCTCTACTGCTTCCCCTGCTTGTGCTCTCTCTCTCTTTCTTTCTCTCAAATAAATAAAATCTTGAAAAACAAAACAAAATAATTAGGGCGTCCCTAACACATAGTAGGGCTGAATGAATGAATGAGTAAAGAACGGAATGAATGCTTGCTCTGGTTTCCCCACTTATGGGATTAAGCTATGATCTAGTAGAAAAACAAAACAAAAAAACTGCACACATAGACAAAAAACAAAACAACTACAATAACAGAAACTACCTGAGGGTCTGTCACCGGGCGGTTCATTGTCGTAGACATCAGGACACACAGGGACACACAGGGAGACAAAGAGAGAATATGGAGCTTTCAGAAAAGAATAGCAGTTCCAAGGAAGACATTTTCATTCCTGATTCTGGTAGTCCCAGATCTCCTCCTTAATCTAATGGGGACTATTTCTTAAAAGGCTTAGGCAATCCACTCATGGAATGTGTAATTCTGTAATTTCTTCCCTGTGTTCCATCAAAGAGAAAAAAAAAAAAAAAAAGAGAACCAAACCACCACTAGAGGAAAAACAAGATCAATAGCCCCTAGACTATTTTCCACTTTCTTCCAGATTAATGTTTTCCTTTGTTTACAAAGCATGAACTCGCGAATCTAATATTTATGTATGCAAAACAGTGGTGGTGCGTCAAAACTGCTATTCTTCATTTGACTAGGCGTCCCGTAAAAACAACGAGCTAGTCCGCACCTAGGTAATTTAAGTCAGCCTCTCTGGTTCTTCTTCACTTGAAATGTTAGGAGACTGTATCATCATCTTTCTAGTTTGGATGTTGAAGTACTAAAATGCCTCAATTACAGAAGTTCACAGGCAGCTAGAACTTAATCAGAAGAGTCTCTCGGTTGGATTGGCTGACTGCAGCATAATTTTAATTTAACACCGGAGAGTATGACATTAAACAGATGCACTATTACATTTTTTGGTGGTTACAATCGAGTGTGTTCCAATTAGACAATTATCCATATGCCAATCAAGAGTGAACACTCTGGCAGCCAATAACAGGTAAATAAATGCCGTACCTGACACATCTTGGTATTTCCAGGCCACTGATTTAATAGGATCATTTGTAATGCTCTTTGGGGATATAGACTTCCGTGTGTAATGGGTCTTTCTCTCTGACAAATTCAAAGAGCATTACAAATGTTATTTGGAGCCCCGGAATAAGTGAGGTCACATTTCCATTTCTACAGATGGGCAAATCATGGCCACACAAAGGTTAAGTCATGTATGCTAGGCCACTCTGTCTGAGGGAGACCTACCGCTTGCACATCTCAATTTTCCTGCTTCAAACCGTGGTTCCCACCCTGACAACCACACTGCACTGCCAGCTGAAAATGGAAATCAGGACATGCCAAACTCGAAATCCTCCTAGCAACAACTTCTACCCAGGCATTCACCATTTCCACTTAAAAGCGAGGCTGCTGGAGGCATGCTTTTGTGTATACTTCTGTGAAACCCTGTGGTGCATTTAACTTCACTTTAGAAACTGCAACCCCAGGGCGCCTGGGTAGCTCAGTCGGTTAAGCGTCTGCCTTTGGTTCAGGTCATGATCCCAGGATCCTGGGATCAAGCCCCTGCATCTGGCTCCCCACACAGGGAGAAGCCTGCTTCTCCCTCTCCCTCTGCTGCTTCCCCTGCTGTGTTTTCTCTCTCCTTCTCTCAATCCCTGTCAAATAAATAAATAAAATCTTAAAAAATATACAAAACAAAACAAAAAAACCCCTGCAACCCCTGTCCTTGTCTTTTTTCCTCCAATTTTACAATTTTGCTATCAAGGTGAAGTTTTGATATAGCTAGCAGTTTATGGAAGGTTAGATTCCCTAAAAGCCACAGACAATAGAGCAGGTACTCTCTACATGAAGTGTCCCAGCAACATCCCAGTAGAGGCTGACACTCAGAGAACTGTGGAAACAGGAGTCTCTGGCAGGACTGGTGGGCAGCTGGGAGATGGAGGTGAGGGTCGGCATAAAATTGAGAGGACCCACAAATAGCACACTGATCTGAGAACAGCACAAGATGTTCTAATAATGGCTATAGCCAGTAGAGGTTCCCTAGGAGATTTTTGGCGATCATTCTAGATATTAGGAGAATATGGACTCAGGGGGTCCATTTTGAATCAGAATTCATTCTGTTTATTCGAAATGAGCCACTGAATATTCATGCGTCAAAGCCTGGAAATATCTGAACCCACGGAGGGTCATCAATTTAAACCTAAAGGTGTTTTTGCTCTTTTGATTCAGTTTTAATGTTATTCCATCTCCATAACTTTGCTGTAAATTAGATGCCCTACTCAGTGGGATATGCCTTCGAGGCCAGGCAAATATCTGCTGAGGAAGTGAGGGCTAGGGCCTTCCAAAGGCTGTGGTGGATGTGACTGTTGCTGGGTCAACCAACCCCAGCAGGTGTTTTAATACCAGGGCGAGCTACTCAGCCAGGCCTGCAAGCCTCCAGCATCACCCTGTCCGTGCACTTGGTCTCCAATCTGGTTTCTCCATTTCAGCCTGTGATCTGAACCCCACCCTGGCCAGCTCTGCCAGACCCTTGTCACCTTGTCCTGCAGTAAGGAGACAAGATGCACCCATTTATCCTTTCTCCCTTGGTGAGATTCTGCTACCCAAACACAGCCCGAACCACTTAGGGATGTCAGCCATTAGTCCTGCTGATGAAGTCACCTGTGCCTGCTTTCCACCTATCATCGTGAATCCTGAGCCAATCCCTGATTGTTAGGGGAAGTCTGAGATGTGGAAAATCAAGTGCATATGATCAGAATGTAAGAGCAAGGCTGTGCCAGAAGGCAAACACATCTCACCGTATTCCTGACAAAAGAGAGTGAGCTGGCTCAGGGGAAGGGCAGTCATTTACCACCTGGTAGCAACAACTTTCACTTTTCTCCTTGGGCGGGGAGATGGAATTGAACTAGCCTGAATTTTCTTGTCACACAAGGTGGTAAGATAACTCAAGATCTATTCTAGTTTAAAATGTCATCTGCTTCCACCTGGGGATGAAACCGCACTTCAATTTACAGTAAGGTGCGAGGATAACCGAGCCTGTGGCCCGTTTTATCAATCGCGGTGCCTCTCTGTTGGCCTCCAGCACGGTGACCCCTGAGGGAGAAACATCTCTAGGAGAGAGCTCCACCGTTCAGATGACTGATAACAGGAACACTGGATCAGAGAAATGAAATTGTGCTCTGAGCCTAATATCCTATTACACCAGGCTATACATATTTAATTCCTTGGGTCTTTCCTCATAAATCAATTCCTTCAGGCCCTTAATCTCGTCAATATCTTTTCTGATATTGAATTTTAAATGCCATTCTCATTGCTAGGCAGAAAGGCAATCTCTTCGCTCGTGATGGGATCAGGCTTCATTTATAGCCAAGAGACCCTGGAGTGCCGCCCTATTCCCTGACCCTGCTGTTAAGATCCTATATGTGGACCGGAGCCAAATAGTCCAAGCACAGGCCTGACTGGGGGCTTGCCCTCTCATAGGTCAAGACCATGAACTGGGGTCATGACTATCAGTCTTCTGGGAGCTGAGCCAGTTCTCAAAGACTGATGAGAAAGCAAGCATTTTCAAGGGCGTGGGCCCTCTAGGGGGTGTCTGAGACCCTGAGACCCGGCCACCCACTCAGGGCGGTGTGCTCTGACAAGGATTCTTTTCTCTGAGTGTATGAGTAAGAGTCCATGGAAGGACACACACAGTGTGCCTACATCTGAGCAAGATCTCATGGGGCGTGGGTGAGATGAAGGGAGGGCACAGGCTGTGGATTCTCTAGGGGAGAGGAAGTGCCTGACCCCAGAGAGCAGGGGTGTTTCCAGGTTCCCAGGGGCTGGCCCAGAACGCTGTGGACTTTTCCCTTCTCGACAGCAGGGGAAATCCCAGACTTGTGAGTCTTGCAAAATTTCCAAAGGGAAGAAGGAGTGACAAATATAAGACTTCAAGAGTGACTAAGAGGCTGGGAAGCACCGGGAGGCACTGAGATGCAGAACTGCAGGCCTAAGTCTGCGGTCAGTGGTGGGATATCAAGGGCTGAGGCCTGAGAGCTGTCTGATTCAGTGCAGGATATAAGCAGGTGCAACTGTCTGAAATTCAACAATAAAAAAATAACTAAAGTTCCATCCACTTATTATCACTGTGTACCAGTAATTCTACACAAATCAGTGATAAAGTACTCCTGTCTGACAAAAATCCTTTGTTGGTCTAAAATTGCTGCTGTTCCGGTTAAGATTAAATATATATGTAATCTTCAAATTAACATTTTCATTACTTACACTTTAACAAACATACTCTGTGTAGAAACTAATTCGGAACATGTCCAGCTCCTGCTCCTACTCCCAACCGGCCCCGCCCTCCCCCATCTCACGCAGGGACTCGGCTACACACATTGGCTTCTGAGTCCCTGGAGCTTGCTTTAGACACAGTGTCTCCAATCCCATTAGCACTGCGTGTATTCCTACACTTGCACAGTAGATCTGAAATAAACAAAGACAGCACAACGATTGCAAAGACTAAGAACTAGAACCTGAGCTACTTCAAGTCATTCCACAGGACCCGAGAATCTTTTTTTTTTTTTTTAATTTTATTTATTTATTTGACAGACAGAGATCACAAGTGGGCAGAGAGGCAGGCAGAGAGAGGAAGGGAAGCAGGCTCCCTGCTGTGCAGAGAGCCCGATGCGGGGCTCGATCCCAGGACCCCGGGATCATGACCTGAGCCGAAGGCAGCGGCTTAACCCACTGAGCCACCCAGGCGCCCCCCAAGAAAGAATCTTTAGGTTTAAGATTTAAACAACAGAACTTGGTGAGAACCATGAGTGATATTATTTTTGGTAAGTGTGAACTTTAGCTTATAGATTAAGTATTCTCACTGAATTAAGAGTATTTCAAAAATTGAAATGCATTCTTTTAAAATTGTTTGCTTTAAAACTAAAGGATGAATAAAGAAAATGTTACATCAGTGGTACAATTAATAGTTGCCTCAACTGTACCTTTTTCATTTGGTTTTCTTAAAATTCACTTATTTACTGGGGACAATTATTTATATCCTGTGTACCATAATCAAAGAATCAAAGTTCAAACTGTTTGTTGGATTAAAAAAAAAACCACTACCAAATAGTTGTGAATTTTTTTCCTTTCATTGTACCACTTTAGTTTTGGGTTTTTTTTTACAGGCAAATTATATGTGAAAATCAATAGGAAAATGTTAATGTCTGCATTTCTTTCTTGGTGGTTATTATTCACTTTATTTCATGATTATTACTGAAAATAATTTTGTCATTTAGAGGAGGATGTGTAAAAAAAGGATCCTTTCTGAGTTCAAATTACACTAGGCGCCTCACTGACCAGAAGCCCAGTATCTGGACTGGAAAGGGAGATCATGACCTTAGCTGGCTGGGTAGAGGAGGGAAGGCCAGGTTTCTTCAGACATGGTTTTTAGAGACCATCTCTTTCACTTGACTATCCTTCTGGGAGGGACTTGCATTACAAATGGATACTTTCTGGCATTTTATAATCCAGTGGAGTTACTGGTCATAATACCCTCTATCCTGATAAGGCAACATTATTTTATATATATATATATATATATATAGAGAGAGAGAGAGAGAGAAAGAGAGAGAGAGAGAGAGAGAGAGAGAAGCATTGTGTGTAAAGGCAAAAAATAAGCCACTGGTCAGCATTTCAAAGGCTAGCTGGTTGGCTTCCTCACTGTATAACCTGCAGACTACTTTACTGCTCTCGTCTCCTCTTCTCCCACAGTTGTCTCCTGAAGAATAATTTATCATTTGAAAAGTAAACGTCAATTAATTTCTTGAATAGTGAATACAGGAAAAGCAGATGCAAAAGTGGTTTGGAAACCATGTGATAATTGACTCTCTCTGCTTGATTTATTTCACTCAGCATAATCTCTTCCAGTCCCGTCCATGTTGCTACAAAAGTTGGGTATTCATCCTTTCTGATGGAGGCATAGAGTTAGAGAGGAGAAGGGAGTTGGGGGAAACTGGAAGGGGAGGTGAACCATGAGAGACTATGGACTCTGAAAAACAATCTGAGGGTTTTGAAGGGGCGGGGGGGGGGGGTGGGAGGTTGGGGGAACCAGGTGGTGGGTATTAGAGAGGGCACGGATTGCATGGAGCACTGGGTGTGGTGCAAAAATAATGAATACTGTTATGCTGAAAATAAAAAAAAAAGTATATCATACAGTACATCATTAGTTTTTGATGTAGTGACTAACATAACACAATTTTTTTAAAAAAGTAAATATATCATGGGACGCCTGGGTGGCTCAGTCAGTTTAGCATCTGCCTTTGGCTCAGGACATGATCCTAAGGGCCTGGGATTGAACCCCACATTGGGCCCCTTGCTTGGAGGGAATCTGCTTCTCCCTCTGTCTCTGCTCTCCCTGCTTGTGTTCTCTCCTTCTCTGACAAATAAATAAATAAAATCTTTAAAAAAAAAAAGTGGTTTGGAAGGCTCTAAAACCTATTTTTCTTTCTTCACATGATTTTTCTTTTTTTTTTTAAAGACTTTTAAAATCTTGTTCATTTGAGAGAGAGAGAGCACACAACTGAGCAGGAGCAGGGGGAGGGGGATGGGCAGAGGGAGAGGCAGAGGGAGAAGCAGACTCCCCACTGAGCGGGGAACCCCATGTGAGGCTTGATTCCAGGACCCCAGGATCATGACCTAAGCTGAAGGCAGACTTTAACCAACCGAACCACCCAGGCGCCCCAATTTTTCTTTTTTAATAGTGTGATTTGCAGGGTCATTTCAGCTTTCTGGTTTTCACTTTCTTCCCATGTTAAATAAAGATAACAATACTCACCAGTAGGATACTATGAGACTAAAGAACATCCATTAAGTACATGAGGCTCCTTGAATGGCGAGGAGTACCAAGTTAAATCAAAGTGCTACTATTATCTTCTTTGCAAGAACCTCCGGAGAGACTAAGACCCAGCAAGGTCAAGTGACTTTTAACTTACCGAGTGGGCAGTCCTGGGGATTAGTATTCAGAGAGAAAGGGCTGTGATTCAGCCCCACCCAGCCATGCTGGTTGCCCTCCTTCAGCCAATTTTCAAAACGCAGGGCAGCCAACTTGAATTAACACTATTCATGCAATTCACAAGGGAAGGCGTCAAATGCTTTGCTGAAGTAGGAGTATATGTCAGTGATAATTCTCTCCATTGCCTTTGCTGGCAATTCTACTGCAAGTGATAATCCAATTTGCTCGGACTTATTTATGCCTATCACTTTTTTTTTGCAGTTATATGAGGTGGTCATCACCCCGGCCTCTGGGCACATGTACAGCTGTTGATGTAGAAATTTAAAATATTAACATGCTTTCCAGCCAGGTTGGCCCATTTACTTCAAACAAGAACTTGATTGAACAGCTGGGTCTTGCACTGTGCCCCAAAGGCCAATAGAGATTTGTTCTTTCTTTGCAGGGTTTATAACCCAGACATGGTCAGAGCTAAGAGCTAGAAAACCCTTTATGGGTGACTTTTGACCGAGGTCCTGTGGCCATCTTTGGAGGTGGCTTATACAAAATGATCTGGGCCTTATTCAGTTTAGCTCCTGAAGAGCCAAACCGTGCTCCTTCTAGACTCATTAACATCAGATGTTAACCACCATCACTGACTTCCTGGCTTGTAGTTTTAGGAAAGCAGTTTTGACTTAATAGTTACAGGATAAGAACATGTGTTGCGGTCTTAAGAGTTTTTACTTGAATCCTAATGGTGAGAAATTATAATGCTCTAACATGGTCTGCAGGAAAATGAAGTGAGAGAGTATAGCGGTACGTTCTATCTCTGCGTCAGCCATAGATGCCGAAGGATGGAGAACTTTCACTGCTGTGGGTCTAGAAGGCCTCCACCACCCACATTACTTACCTGCTAATCACCGCTGAACTTTAATGAAGCGCGTTAATTCAATGATTACGATATTCCCACATCTCCTTTGTTAACACAAGTTAACCATTTCTTTATAACTAGGACACTAGGACATCTAGGGGCAGGATCAGAATAAAGAACAGCCCTTGAACTTACTAGCACTTTGAATCTTTAGGTTCCACTGGGACAAGCTCTGCAAATAAACAGGCATGTTCATCTATCACAGAAGAGTGAGGCAGAGGAAGTCCGCTGGCTTCCCCAAAGGCTCCAAGTTATTTTAATACATTTAGCCTGGTCTGTAAGCCCACATGTTAGGAGTCTCGTTGCAACTAGCACCTTTGGAGATCTCCACGTTTCCCCCATTCCCTCCTCCAGGGCTGAGCCCTGGTTAGACAGGTGTGGGCGCAATGAAGAGAGTTTCCCTAAGGAGCTTTAACCACCACAGGTGGTCGGTGTGACAGCTCCAGAGTCCCCGACTACCTCAGGTTTTCTCTGAACTGCACGCTGTCTTTAAGGGGAAAGCAACAGCAGCGACAACAACAGAAAGCTTCAACACACCCTGTCACTGTGAAGCGTGGCATATATATTCTCAACACCTGCAGCTGAACTCTAGCTGGTAAAATAAAATACAGCACCACCCATCTTGCCTGGATCGCAAAAGTGCAGAGAGAAAATTACCATTTTAAACCAATCTTCTCCGCTACGGAAATACTCAATATAGGGCGCTTTAAAGACGCGAACTGAATTACTCAGACCCTTTGCCACAAATGGTGTCAGCATGGCCATGAACGGTAACATCAAGAAAGGCTCCCAAGGTATACAAATGAACAGAAATTAGAGCTGTAGCTTTACACTTAATATCGGTCTACCCCAGGCGCCTGGGTGGCTCAGTGGGTTAAGCCTCTGCCTTCGGCTCAGGTCATGATCCCGGAGTCCTGGGATCGAGCCCCGCATCGGGCTCTCTGCTCAGCAGGGAGCCTGCTTCCCTTCCTCTCTCTCTCTGCCTGCCTCTCTGCCTACTTGTGCTCTCTCTGTGTCAAATAAATAAATAAATAAAAATCTTTATAAAAAAAAATATATATATATATCGGTCTACCCCATGAAGCGTTCCTCCAGCCTCAGCAGTCCTCTCGCTCAAGATTGGCGACTACATGCACTTGAACACTACTTGCACCCGTGTCATTTTAACAAAAGTTTCCATCGCGGGTTTGCCAAAGTCAGCTCAAAGACTTCTCCTGACAATGATGGCACAGAAAAGATCATCACCCATGATAAAAAGCTGGTGGAGTGAGCATCCTAGAAACACGGGATAATACCAAAGTTAGTGTTAATGACTTGGAATTTTTCATTTTTTTAAAAATATTTTATTTATTTGACACAGAGAGAGATAAATCACAAGTAGCCAGAGAGGCAGGCAGAGAGAGAGGGGGAAGCAGGCTCCCCGCTGAGCAGAGAGCCCAATGCGGGGCTTGATCCCAGGACCCTGAGATCATGGCCTGCACCAAAGACAGAGGCTTAACCCACTGAGCTACCCAGGCACCCCAACTTGGAATTTTTCGAAAAGAAAGAATAGGGAAACCACATTTTTAGGGTCTGCTGGCAGATTTTGGGTAGTAATCATTTTTCTGTTTCCAGATGATAATTTAAAAATATAAATCGTGATACAGAGCAAGTCATCCAAAGCAGTTACATTATAGCCCAAGTAATTATATCAGGATTAAGAAAGATTATGTTGGGATTACTTGGGGAGGGTTAGAAAATAATCACTTGTTTTGCCACTGAGTTCACTGTGGATCATCTTCAACCAGATAAGAAAGTTCTCTTTTGTTTATTTTATTTATTTATTTATTTGACAGAGAGAGAGAGAGAGACACAGCGAGAGAGGAAACACAAACATGGGGAGTGGGAGAGGGCGAAGCAGTCTTCCTACTGAGCAGGGAGCCTGATGCAGGACTCCATCCCAGGACTCTGGGGTTTAAGATCTCAGTTGAAGGGAGACGCTTAACAACTGAGCCACCCAGGCTCCCGAATAAAATTCTCTTTTAATCCAAGTTCTTAAAATCTTTAGTTTTTCCTTTGTTGTGTTAGTTTTAAATCATGAATGGGTATTCTCTAGCTATTAAACTGATTATTCTGTTTCAATTCTGGTTCAATCCTGTTAATGGGATATATTATATTAATAGACTTTTGTAATGTTTAACTAACCTTGCATTCCTGTGATGAATCCAAGAGGGTGGTTTATAAAATACCATATTAAGTTAGTTTTAAAAAAGGAATTTTAGGGCGCCTGGGTGGCTCAGAGGGTTAAGCCTCTGCCTTCAGCTCAGGTCATGATCTCAGGGTCCTGGGATCGAGTCCCGCATCGGGCTCTCTGCTCCGCGGGGAGCCTGCTTCCCCCTCTCTCTCTGCCTGTCTCTCTGCCTGCTTGTGATCTCTCTCTGTCAAATAAATAAAATCTTTAAAAAAAAAAAAGGAATTTTAAATCAATGTTCCTAAGTGTGACTGACTTATAATCCCCCTGACCCCCCTCCCTTTTTTTTTTTACTGTCCTTGCCCCTTTTTGGTATCAAGTATCCTAGACTTATGAATTAGTGAAGACATGTTTCCTTCTTTTCTGTTCCCTGAATGAGTTTGTAAAAGACTGGCATAATCCTCCTTGAATGGTAAAACTTGACTGTAAATCCACTCTGGGACTGTTGCTCTGATGCTAAGATTTTAGTAATTTTTAAAAAAAAGTTTTATTTATTTATTTGAGACAAAGCATGTGTGTGGGGGGGTGCAGTGGGGGGAGGGACAGAGGGAGAGACAGAATCTCAAGCAGACTACCCACTGAGCATGGAGCCTAACATGGGCCTTGATCCCAGGACCCTGAGATCATGACCTGAGCTGAAATCAAGAGTCAGAGGCTCGACTGACTGTGTCACCCAGGCATCCCAAGATTTTAATGATTTTTTTTAAAAGATTTTATTTATTTATTTGACAGAGATCACAAGTAGGCAGAGAGAGAGAGGGAAGAAGCAGACTCCCTGCTGAGCAGAGAGTCCAATGCAGGGCTCGATCCCAGGACCCTGAAATCATGACCTGAGCCGAAGGCAGAGGCTTTAAACCACTGAGCCACCTAGGCGCCCCAGATTTTAATGATTTTTAATGATATGGCTCAGGCTTTCAATTCCTTCCTGATTTTTTTTGGTAAGGTTTTTTTTTTTTTTTTTCTATAGGAATTTATCCATGTCACCAAAGTTTAGGAATTTGTCATAAAGATATTTCTGATTTTCTCATATGTCTGTAGTTATTCCTCATTTTAATTTTTAAAAAAAATCTTATTTATTTATTTATTTGACAGAGATCACAAGCACACAGAGAGGCAGGCGGTGGGGGGACGAGGAGCAGGCTCGATGCCGGGCTCCATCCCAGGACCCTGAAATCATGACCTGAGCTGAAGGCAGGGGCTTAACCCACTGAGCCACCCAGGCATCCCTTTCATTTTAATTTTTAATATTATTTATCTGGTCTTCTTTTATTGCAATTCATATTACCAAAGATTTTCCATTTTATTAGTCTTTTCAAATAAATAGCACTAGCTTTGTTGACCTTCAGTACTAGAGGACAGCTTGCTCTTTTAGTCATTTCTATCCTTGTTTTTATCCTTCCTTCTTTGAGTTTATTATTTTTTAGAAAATCTTGGATGCTTACTCCTGTTTATGCTTTTCTTTTTTCCTTAAACATGCATTTCAAAATTTTTATTTTTCCTCTAGGTTCTGTTTCAGCTGCATCCTACAAGGTTTGCTATGCTGTATTTTAATTATCAATTACTGTAAGTGTTTTAAAATTACATTTCTGATTCCTTTGGACTTGTTGATTTAGATGTGTGCTTTTAAATTTCCAAATACATAGGATTTATTTTAGTTATCTTTAGTAATACTGATTTCTAACAGTTTTGTTGTGGTCAGAAAATATGATAGTGCTCCTTGGAAATGTGTTGAGATGTGCTTTAATATGAAGTATAATTAACAAGACAATAAACAACAAGTGTTGGAGAGGATGTGGAGAAAGGGGAACCTTCTTACACTGTTGGCGGGAATGCAAGTTGGTGCAGCCACTTTGGAAAACAGTGTGGAAATTCCTTAAGAAATTAAAAATAGAGCTTCCCTATGACCCTCCAATTGCACTACTGGGTATTTACCCCAAAGATACAGATGTAGTGAAAAGAAGGGCCATCTGTACCTCAATGTTCATAGCAGCAATGGCCACAGTCGCGAAACTGTGGAAAGAGCCAAGATGCCCTTCAACAGATGAATGGATAAGGAAGATGTGGTCCATATATACAATGGAATATTGCGCCTCCATCAAAAAGGATGAATACCCAACTTTTGTATCAACATGGATGGGACTGGAGGAGATTATGCTGAGTGAAATAAATCAAGCAGAGAGAGTAAATTATCATATAGTTTCACTTACTTTTGGAGCATAAGGAATAACATGGAGGACATTGGGAGAAGAAAAGAAAAGTGAATTGGGGGAAATCAGAGGGGAAGATGAACCATGAGAAACTATGGACTCTGACAAACAAACTGGGGGTTTTGGAGAAGAGGGGGTGGGGGGATGGGTGAACCTGGTGGTGGGTATTAAGGAGGACATGTATTGCATGGAGCACTGGGTGTGGTGAATAAACAATTAAATCTTGGAACACTGAAAAAATAAAATTAAATTAAAAAAATAAAAGCTATTGCAATTTTTAAAAACTTTATAAAAAAATAATATGTAGCATAGGATGCATTTTTGTAAATGCTCCAGGTATATTGAAAAGTACAGTTTTGCATTCATGTCCCAAGCCTATAGGGGCCGAGTCGTATGGAAATGCTTTGTAGACTGAAAACATTGGGAGCAACAGCAAGAGGGAGGGAACAGCAGAGCTGTTTAGAAAAATGTCCTTATTTCCTGACTATTTTAGGGTTTTTTTTTTACAATAGAGTGGGGTGGGCTTGTTCCCCATTGTCGTTCCAGTCTCAATTTGTCACATAATGTCACCTTCAACATTAGGAAGAAATGTGTTAAAAACTGTACTGTCTGGTTTGGAAGCTTTTTCCCTATGGTTTCTAATCCCTGGTTCCTTAATAAGCATGTTACACATAAAAATGTCATCTCCTAGGACCCATTAAAGCTGTGAGAGCTTTTGGACCATAGAAAGATGTTGTCTTCACAGAAACATTTGGGACTGCACACACATGCAGTCAGCGTGAGTGGAAACTCCGAGCTTACTGCCTGAGGCTGGGGCCATCCTCTGGGAGCCCGGAGCCTCACTGGCCATGCTGAGGTCAGGAACTAGTACCCCCCACCACTCCCAGGGACCTGCCGTGCCAGCAGAGAGCATTTATGACCCCTAAAGACAGAAGGACTTGATCAATGCTAATATGTCAACCAGGTCTACTCAGAAGGCCAGTTCTATCCAGTCAGTGAGATGAGATTATTACTTGTTTGGGCATGCCTAGGGAATACAGCAGAGATGAGGAAAGAGGGAAGCTGGTTGAGAGTTTTCTGTCACACAATAAATTGTGTGCGGTGACTCAACAATTTGTTGTTTTCTTCATTCATTTATTCAGATAGTGGTTAGATACGAACAACTACATTAGCCCTAAGAGACTGGTCTCAGGCGCTAGCGTGAGTTTCAACTGTGATGTCAGAAGAAAAAAGGAATGAATACTCATTTAACCCGTAGGGAGAAAATGGCCCCTGTGCCTCAACTCATTTTTCAGAGGCATGGGAGACAGAGAGATACAAATGAGTGTGTAAGGAAAAGGTTCTCAGAATGCAAGCCAAGTAGGGGGAGGCAGAGTGAGGACCCAAGAACAGGAAACTGGGAGCCCTGGGCAGGGGAGGGGACACGGTGCCGTGGGGCACTTAGCTCAGTGACTTAACCCCTCCATTTGATTATAACTAGGAAGTAATGCTGGATTAGGGGATCACCAATGCCCTTCCTGGTCTTAATATTCTGTATTTTGTGGTTCTTTTGCTGTAACAACAGTGGTAAAACTGAGACCATATATCCAGCCCAGATTTTATATCCAAAACAGAATTTCCATTATCATTTTATTCTACCCTGCTTTTTTAGTGTGAGTGGACCCCATAGCCAAAGTAAAGCATGGATTTCGCATGAAAAATGGCCAGAAAATTGTGGACTTAAAAGAAAATCCGTCAGTCACCAGCTGGGCAGAAAAGATGACTAAGACCTGAGAGCCTGCAGGGGAAGGCATGGACCTGGGATTGCCCCTTCAGTGACCTGGCGATTCTCCAAAGAGTTCATATCATCAGGTGTAGAGTAGGAAAACTACATTATAACCCACCCCCCCTCCTTTTCCTTCTCCCCAAATGACAAACAGGAGGATTATGGCGGGGAGGATTATCTTGTAAAGAGAAACTCAGCACCACAGCTTTTTAAATAAACTTTACAGTTAAGTCATTACCAAAACCTTCCTGAGATCATTGTGAGTAGCACAATTTAAGACCTACAAACCACTGTGGGTGATTAAGTGTCTGTCTCTTGATTTCAGCTCAGGTCATGATCTCAGGATTGTGAGATCGCGCAGTGTGTCAGGATCCAAACTCAGTGCGGAGTGTGCTTGAGATTCTCTCTCTCCCTCTTCCTTTGCCCCTCCCCCTACTCATGTGCTCTCTCTGTCCAATAAATAAATAAAATCTTTAGCAAAAAATAAAGAGATACAAACCACGGGGGAAGAAATACCAGCCCAGGAGAAAAGAAGGCAAGGTGCACAGAGAACTGGTGAAGGACGAAATTGCAGAGTACCAGTCTGTATTGAAATGATTGAAAAATGTATAATACACGGGCTCAGGAAAGGACTTACTCAAGATAAAATGCAAAGCGTGGGTGAAAATACACACCTTTAAGAGCCCCCCACCCACAATCGCTAATGCAAGTCCTCTGACCAGAATACCCGAGCCATAGCAGGTTTCAACGAATAAGGTGGGGACGATGGTAGATGCAAGAGATGGAATGTGTAGGCAAGGGGGAGGACAGCAGAAGAAATTAAGAGAACAAAAGGAATTAGGAAAGTGACAATGCAGCTCTGAAATGTCACCTGCTCGTCATTCATTTATAAGCACTACTTGTAACACCTTTCCTTGGAAACCTACAACCCGAGTTCAAATAGCCTCTCCGCTCTTCTACCCTCCCAGTATGGCCAGAAAATAATAGAGCTGTTGTGGCTGTTTACTGAGGGTGTACGTGAGATGGAGAGGGAGGGAGGGAGAGAGGAGGCAGTGCAGAGACACACAGAAAGTACTAAAACTGGAGAGGTAACCGGCACCCTGAGGATTCGGCATCAAGATAAGAACTGAGCAGTCCGGGTCTTGCCAGTGATCGAGTGAATGAAGCGGGTGGTCTATCAAGTGAGGGCCAGATTGGGCACTAACTTTGTTTACATCTCCCTTGATGACTATTCAGGGTGCTTTGTTAAACGGAGGAGAAAACATAGTCTTTAACTAACCATCTAAGATCTCAGAGCTGAATTCCCAATCCCACCCTTGGGGGACAATTCCAGAAACGTGAGCTGAGTGAATGTGGCTGTTGCGCTGGTCAGTGGCATGATCTGGGGCACAACGACCCCTCGCTGTGCCAGCGCACCTTAGAGAGGAAGCCTGAGAGGACATTCGTAAATGGTTAACAATTGTTGCATCTGGGAGGGGACGTGAGGAACGCGGTCTCCTTTATAGGCTTCTTTTAGGTTTCCAAGTTTGCTGCACGGAGCATGTATTCTTTTGTGAAAAGGAAAATAAAACAAAAATTAAAATGACAAACCTAGACCCTGAAGAACTGCAATTCCCACCCACATTCATCTTCCTAAAGAGGATCCCACCCCACCCCCGGACTCATTCCTCTCCTTTCTTCTTGGTCTCCACGTTGTGTTGTCGCGACCACCAGGGTTCTCCCTGCATTGGCTCCATGGGTGCTCCTTTCCCAGGAGGAGGAGGAGGAGGGGGAAGGGGAGGGGAGAAGGGGAAAGGATAAGGAGGAGCAGGTGAGGGGGAGGAGGAGATGATTGGCTGGTCTTCCACCCTCCTGTTTCCTCTTCTCACCAGCTGCACAGAGAAAGCCCCGGGGCTGGTTCCCTCCCCTCGCAGCCCAGTATGAGAGCTGGTAATGACAGCAGTCTGGCCGGGAGCATGACACCTGCTGTACAGAGGCAGCAGTATGTGCCGGCCTGATTCCGGCCGCAGGGGGCAGGAGGCTGCCTCTGCGTGCTGGCAGGCTTCAGAGAGAAGTCAAGGCCAGAGCACAGGGATTCATTTCAGCGTCCATGGCTGGAGGGAGAGACGACAACGATCGGACGGAGGGAAAGGCCAGTGCGTGTCTGGCGCCAAGGCCCGTTTTGATTTACTACATTTAAGAAAAGATCCATTTCGCTATAAATCTGGTACTCTTGGTGTGCTAGGGCCTTGAAGTCAGGAGGCAATTTCCAAAGGAGGTGGCGGAAGGGAGGGTCGTTCGAAGGTCATCCGAGGACTGCAGCTGACAGTAGTGGGAAAGCAGAGTTGCTTTAGCCCGGGAATGGCTGCAAGTCTCCAGGAGATCCGCTAGTTCCCGCGGCAGATGTCCGGGAAAGCAGTCAAAGGTAGAAGCCAAACGATTTTAATGGTCTGCAGGGTAATGTCATTATTTCTACCCCTGGCTCCTCCATTGATTCGGCTGCTAGCCTCATTATTTTTAGAAGGGATGATTACTAATGAGGATGCATTTGATGATCACATTAATTAATGGAAGAGCAGGGTAACTAATTATGAGATGAAGCCTCCCATAGTTAAATTTTATTAGGACTGCTTCTTTCCTTCCCTGAAGTGAAGAGATTTATTTTCCAAGTTTACATTTAATAAATAAAAGCCACATGTATGTTATTTTCTTTTTGTTAGCTCTCATTCGGCTAATGGGAAGACCCAACCTGGGACTAGGATTGAGTCGGAAAACAAGCAGCGGGTTCTTGCCAGTGATATTTCTAGCAATCGACAAGCACAGGAAGAGCCGAGCTTTCTGCTCTTCTGCTCTCCTGATGACTACAGGTCTGGAGCACCCCTTAAGAGGACCCTGTGGAAAGTTTTGTTGGAACAGATAGAATGCAGGGGTTGTGACAGACAGACCTGGGTTGGTGTTCTGAGTCCACCAGGAACACTCTGTACCCTGGCGAGTCACTGGACATCTCTCTGTCACCATGAGAAGCTGAGATAAGCACTCAGAGTTCCAGTGCTGGTGGACTGGGAGCCCTGAGGGCAGGGATGTGAATTAGCCCTGGGGACAGGCCTCGCTGGCACAGGGGTGTAGGAGCAACAACAAGGGGTCTTCCCCCTCTCCCCCTCCCCTAATCAGGAAACTCCCACTTGTCGATTTGTCCAGACTTGCTCTGCAAATCCTGGGTCTTCTCTTAAACCTCTACATTTCTTCATATTTTTATGTACAATGGGGCATTCATGCTTCGTGTAATAGCTGTCCAAACTGTGTTCACCTACGTGATCTCCTCTGATTGCAACAGCCTCTGACTGAAGGTGGACCACCCGCATCCGTAGGAAGAACCCTGAGGTTCAGACGGGCTGACCGATGCCAAGTGGCACAGAAAACAGGCTGGAGCCAACGTTTCCTTCTTTTGTATTGGTTCAGGGTTTTCATTTCCTTGTGCAAAGGCCTGGCATGCTCAGCTAGCAGAGAGGCAACTAGCTGATCTCCTTTCTTATCTTATGGTCTCTGTCCCATGAGAATGACAAGATACCCCATGGCCCATCCTCGTTTGAAACTGCTAAAAGAAAAAATGCAGGGAGGTTTCCCCTCTCTTATTGTTGTTTCCTGTTTTTTTTTTGTTTTGTTTTGTTTTTTTTATCTTGTCCAGAGTCAAATGGGAATGTGCTTTTAGAACTTTCCAACCCAGGTGTGATTGTTAGGTATGATCATTTCCAACAGGTAGGGCTCTGTAATGGAAAGTGCTGGGCCAAGAATTGCAGAATCGCTTTCTTTCTTCGTCTTTTTTTTTTTTTTTTTTTTAAGATTTTATTTATTCATTTGATACAGAAAGAGAGAGATCACAAGTAGGCAGAGAGGCAGGCAGAGAGAGAGAAAGCAACTTACAGCATATCACATATAATGCAATGAGACAGAAGCAGGCTCCCTGCTGCAGGGCTCGATCCCAAGGACCCTGAGATCATGACCTGAGCCCAAGGCAGACACTTAACCCACTGAGCCACCCAGGCACCCCCGACTTTTTTTGTTTGTTTGTTTAGATTTTATTTATTTGTCAGAAAGAGAGAAAGAGAGAGCACAAGTGGGGAAAGTGGCAGGAAGAGAGTGAAGTGGTGTCCCTCTGAGTAGAGAGCCTGACATGGGGCTCTATCCCAGGACTCAGGGATCATGACCCTAGCCGAAGGCAGATGCTTAACTGACTGAGCCACCCAGGCACCCTGGTGAATCAGTTTCTATTTCTGGTTCCAAATGTACCTAATGATCTTCTAAGGGTCTCACACTGAAGTGGGATGTACATACTCTTCAGATGTGCCCGGGGACTGAATCTGCAAATGCTAGAAAATACACATGCTGCTGGTGGGAGCACCACCTGTCACTTTTAAGGAGCCTCATGAAAAGGGTCATTGAATTATAAATGAGGATTATCGTCCCTGTCTCCATCATAATGCATCACCCCAAGACACCTGGCTGATGAATGGATAAAAAATGAAAGTACACACTCTGGGGAATTGAAGTTAAAAAAAGAAAGACAATAGTGGACCCCAAATTTGGCTGTGGTGAACCTTGAGGTCCAGGCCTTAAACCTTTTAAAAGCCACATCATCTGAGAGAGATGTGTATGTTTTATACGCTTTCTGATTCTAGTAAAATGTCAAAGACTTTTAATGTGAATGTGGACAATGTCTTAGGAGTTGTTTTCTATTCAGAAAGAAAAAGATGTCAGTGAAGAAGCTGAAATAGACCAGCATAGGGTGTGTCCCCGCAGCCTTTGTTTGTCTAGGGTCCAGATCCGTCTGTGTTTATGTACACACATAGTTTTTGAACTTTTTAAGATTAAAGGTTTTACAACCTACACATGAAAGTCTGAAAGAAAGCCTTTTTCTCTACACTGTAATAATGTGATTTTGATTTCCTTTTTTCTAAATAATGCGATTTTTCTTGCCCTATGCCGTGATACCAAATTATTTTCTGTACTGATGTTTTTGTACATTAAAGATATTATGATAATGTTGTTACAGGCTTCTTCCTGAATAAGTAAACTAACTGAACATTTTTGAGGTTCATAAACCTTACTGAGAAGGAATCCCCATAATACATTGTAGCTGAAATTCCAAACTTATCAACCCTTAGTTCACTTGTCTAAATATTTCATAAAAGTTTTTAAAATATAATTTACCATTAAAAAAATGTTGAATTTCTTCTTTTAGAAAAATGCCTTTTTCCCTTTTTCTTGTTCTTCTATGTTTACATTTCTGTCTTCTTCCTTTTTTTTTTTTAACTACAGAAGAACTGTTCTTCCCACTGTTGTCTTCCATGACCTCTGTATATCCTTCTCCTCCTGAACAGCTTCTACTCCTCTACTCTGTGCACAGCCCTGTGAGCTGATGCTTGGCCCCCTTCATCCCATCAGGTCTTTTTCTCAATTCCCTGCTTCTTTTATTCCTCCAGGACAAAACCCCAAAGCAGAGTGGATAAATAGTTAACCATTTCTCTATCGTTATTCCAGATTTCAGCCTCTTCCTGTTTGTCTCCCTTTCCTCTACCCTAAAAAACCCTCCTAATTTGTTTATCTGCCCCCTCGTCCTGAAGCAGCTATCTTTACTCCATTTCAAATACGCTGCCTTAAGTCCCTATGTCCACTCCTCTCAGACATCTGTAAGATGAGCTTGTGCTTCTCGCTTTCCTCATATATTTCTGGACAGCCAGAATAATTTGCTGTACTTTCCCCCGGCCACCTCACTGGCCCACACCTTAACCAAGAATTCATCAGAGACACCTGGGTGGGTCGGTCAGTTAAGTGTCTGCCTTTGGCTCAGGTCATGATCTCAGGGTCCTGGGATCAAGCCCCGTATCGCATTGGGCTCCCTGCTCAGTGGGGAACCTGCTTCTCCTTCTCCCTCTGCTTGCCACTCCCCCTGCTGTGCTCTCTCTCTCAAATAAATGAATACAATCTTAAAAAAAAAAAAAAGAAAGAAAGAAATAGAGAATTCATCAGAGGACTAAAGTTCAAAGCCCCTGAAACAGGTTCTTGAATGTCCAAGATGTCAGACACAGAACATGTGTCTGCTCTTTGGTTTTCCTTACTCCAGAAACTCAGTTAAGGTGGCTGTTGGTGAATAAACTTAAAAGAGTGAAGAGAATGGGAAGAGACTTCCAGGGAGTTCTCACATGGGACAGATTCTGGCATTTTTGGGATCCCCAACTGTCCTGCAAGTGATGCCTGGCCATCAGAGCGCCACCGCATGGAGCCACGGCTGGGGGGCTGAGGGGGAAGGGAAAAGCGGGGACGCCCTTCCGGGAACACGCTTGCCCCCATGGCTCCTGGGGGAAGTCAGCCCCACGCTGCTAAATGGAAGCACACCAACCAACACCACCACACGAGAAGAAACCTGCAGCAGTAAAGAGACAGACTGAGACACAAAACCAAAGACCCAATCCTGGAATAAATAGAAATGGCTCAGGAACAAACAGAATTTCAAGTATTCTAATTAGTATTCTCAAAAAAGATTTGAGAAGATATTGAAACCAAAAAAATAAACGTGTACAAAGAGAAAATAATCGAAGACAAAAACGCTTGGAAATAAAATAACACGATGATCAAACAGAACCTTCAGTGGCAAGGATAAAAGATACAGTTTAAACAGATAACAGGAGAAAAACGGGTAACGGGCACATTAGCATCAGCCTGGTAAAGGTCTGTTATCTGACTGGTGGGCATTTCGGAAAGAAAATAGAAACTGAAAACAAAAGTGAAAAATTATCCAAGAAAGAGAGAAACTCCCGTGGCAAACTCCTGCTACATCTGTCTGTGTTCTTTGCCTGTAAAACCTTCCCCAGGCTCTTCCCAGCACCGCCTCTGGAAGCCTGCTGGGAGCAGCGGGCCTGCTGGGCTTCAGATGATTTTTGTAATTTTTAAGGGACGTGCTTTTTATGTTTCAGAAAAAAACTTTGTTTTAAATCCTCTGAAATTTTCTGGAATGTGCTCATTTTACCTGTCTTTCCCTAAGATTTTCTAATGGTAAATAACACTACCTTCCCCACTGCAGCCGCCTTCAGCCCCACAGCCACGATCACCTCCACCAACAGCACCACTCCTACTGCCACAATCCTCATCCTGGCTTTGACCCGGGTGCACGAAACTTCACTGTGTGGGAACGTGGGAGAGGAAATGAGCACAAAATCTCATGGTCTCTTTTATTTACATTTGCTTATGTTTAGATTTATTTATTTATGTTTAGATTTATTTATTTCAGAGAGAGGGAGCTAGCAAACTGGGGGACGGGCAGAGGGAGACAGAGTCCTTAAGCAGATTCCCTGCTGAGCACAGAGCCCAACATGGGGCTCTATCCCAGGACCCTGAGATCAGGACTTGAGCCAAAATCAAGAATCGGCCACCAAACTGACTGAGTTACCCTGATGCCCCTCATTATCTCTTTTAAAAAGTACTTACAAAGCAACTGAGTAGTTTAGAGAGGATTCAGAAGAGATGCTTTACTTAAGTGGTCAGATATTCTAATCGATGTCATTTTAACAACTTTCTTTTATTTCTTAATAACTGCCCCCAAGGACCAGTTCTTGAGCGACATTTGGCAAACTACCTGGGGTTACTATATATTTTAGGAAAATAATAGTATTATATGTCTCAGTCTCCTTTAAAATTAGTCTAGATTAGTGAGGTTTACAATACATATAGAGAAAATTCATACAAATATTCCTTTTCCAGCGTAATTTCTAAAATGCTGTCAATTATAATAATCCTCTTTTCCCCAGGTTTGTCCTGATCTTGCTAATTAAAAGTTGTCAAGACAGCTGACTAGCCCTGGTCTTTAACTAACGTCAAGCCAAGAGTGTTAGAAACCCACTGCTCTACATGGGCCAATGGTTTACTGGCCTAAAGACAGCTGGTCTTCAAATGACATTTGCTAACACTATTAAAAAGCATTGGCTCAAAGTATTTATGAGGGACCCTTCTGACATAATCATCATCAGTCACACACAGTTTTATGATCAGCAGCTTATAATGGGATTCTGTTGTTATGTGAATATTCACCAGTCCTGTCAATATGATTTACAAAAGGCTTCAAAAGGAATTGATTTTTCGATTGGTTATTTAAAAATATAATGTATTGACCTATGCTCACGAATGAAAATACAAGTATTGTTTAAATTTAGGTGTGGTTAAAACCATACTGAGATACTCTACCCTTACTATAGTGGTTAAAAAAGATAAAACAAAACAAAACAGACCGACCTTACCAAGCACTGACTGATAAGTATGCAGAACGACTGGAATTTTCCTGTATTCCAAGGGAATGCACAATGGTACAGACACTTTGGGGAACAGTCCAGCCGTTTCTTAAAAAAGTTAAGCATACTTTCCATATGACCCAGCAGTTCTAGTCCTAGGTATTTACCAAAGTGGAATGAAAATTTATTCCAAACAAAAAGTTTGTAAGTGAATGTTTGCAGCACATTTATTCATCGTAGCCCCAAAGAGGAAACCACCCATACGTCCATTAACTGGTGACTAGATAAACAAATTATGGCTCTTCTTTACTACTATTTAGTCAAAACTACTATCAGTAGTCTGATCAGTATGAACTACTGATACATATGGCTAGGCCATGTGCAGGAATGTCTAAATCATTGTGCTAGCTGAGCCAAGCCAGACTCGAAAGTTCTTCATTCTATATACTTCCACTTATAGAACATTCTGGAAAAGGCAAAACCATAAAAGGTAGAAAACAAACCTGTGGTTGCTGGGAGTTGGGTTGACTAAAAAGGGGGATAAGGGAATTTTTTTGGGGGGGGGGGTGATAGAACAATTTTATATATTGATTGTGGTAGTGGTTTCATGAGAGGATCAATTCGTCAAAATTCATGGAATTGCAGCCCTAACAAGAATATTTTTATTATATGTAAATTTTACCTCAATAAATTCAGTGTGGGGGCGCCAGGGTGGCTCAGTGGCTCTGCCTTCAGCTTGGGTCATGATCCCAGGGTCCTGGGATCAAGCCCCGCATCAGGCTCTCTGCTCAGCAGGGAGCCTGCTTCCTCCTCTCTCTCTCTCCCTGCCTCTCTGCCTACTTGTAGATCTCTGTCTGTCAAATAAATAAATAAAATCTTTAAAAATAAGTAAATAAATTCAGTGTGATAATTGGAAGATAAATGAGAGTTTAAGATAGGTATATCCTTTCCTTGTATACGTAAAGATACAAATGAAAGCCAACAAACTCACTCTCCTTGTGGCAGACATAGGTTAACTTCATTGCCAGCTTAAGATCAGGTGAAAGCTACAGTGTTACCATGGATACAAGCTATTATTTACTTTTGTGTGAAATCTCTAATATTAAATGGTGGCTCACATGTAATATCGGGGTAGACTCAGAAACAACCAAAGTCACCCAAGGGTTTTTAGCCTTAGCACCCCTGCCCATAACATTTTCTTCATGAACATAAGAGAAACTATAATGTCAGTGAAAATATCTTTAAAGAACTAAAAGAAGAAAGGGTAAAAACTTTTTGGCTAAACTTGAGGGCAATTCTAAAAATGGCCGGCTAGTTTGAAGGCTGTGAAGACTGTATTTTCTTTTATTTGTTACAGAAATAATTTCCCATAGATCAACTCCTGAAACAACAACGTGTGGGAGGCTAACCGTCCTCTAGCTGTTGACTTTCCTGTGAGATCACAGTTTTCTAATTAAGAAAGTGGATAGTGGGTAGATCGAGAGGAAATTTAAAAATCAGCAGAATCCTTTGTGGTAGGGCTCAAATGAGCACATTATGGTCATTTATTCAGAACGATATGAAGGTAGAAATTGACTCCGAAAGAGCACATATTTTTGAACATTATTAAAGCTGTGTTGCCAGAAAGACTACCATGCAGCCACCTAATAACCACTAAAAATTACAATCATAGTTCTTGCCACTGAGGGAGTGCTTCCCGCGTTACTAGGAGGAGCTACATGTACCTCTAGGATGTTGGCTTCCTATCTATGGTCCAAGAATCCAGAGCTCCCCACAGGCTCCACGTTAGTCCTTCTTCTGTGCTTCTGTCCATTACTCTGACATTCCACAGGTGTATTTGCCTACCATGTGGCTATTAGTGATTGAATTATGTCCCCTCAAAATTTCCATTTTCAAATCCTAGCCCCCTGTGCCTCAGAATGTGATGTTATTTGGAAAAAAGTCATTACAGGTCTGATCAGTTCAGATGAGGTCACACTAGAACAGCATGGGCCCCTCGGTCCTATACAAATCGTGTCCTTAGAAAAAGCAGGAATGTGGATGCTGACATGCACAGCGAGAAATGAAGGCAGAAAGCAGGGTGATATGTCTACAAACCAGAGACCACCAAAGACTGCCAGCAAAGCACCGGAAGCTAGGGGACAGAACAGGGAGCAGATTCTCCACACAGCCCTCAGCAGAACCAACGCAGCCGACACCTGGATCTGGCACTTCTTACCTCCAGAACTCAGACGACACATTTCTATTGCTCAAACCAAACCCTATGAAATCAAATCCCACAAAACAAAACTGAAGTACACCTCCTATTGACAAGAAGATTCTGTCAATGTCTCAGAGGCTGCAACAGCCGAACACTTCCTCCAAGGGGCTGCAGCTCTGTGGTGACCTCCGTCTTGGCTCCTGTGTGGACCAGGCTCCCAGGACCCAGCACTGACCCCCCAGCGTGCTTCTCCCTAACTGACGAGCTCCCCCCTATCTCCTCAGACTGCCTTCAGACATGAGTCTTTGAGCATCATAACAGTTTTATCAACTGGAAAAGCAACTGAGGTGAACTTTCCTAGAGGAAAAGAGGGCCCTTTGCATGAGGTATGAGATGGTAGCCGTGGTCTTGGCCTGGCATAGCGGTCTCTGGGGGGATTGACAGACAGGCTCTCCTGGCAGGGGCGTTGAGGCACACCCAGTGTCAGGACATGTGGACAACCCCGGGAGCCTCGCACAGCAGCTGTTACACCCATTTCCAAGCGCAGGGACCTGAGTGGGACCGTAATGACATTTTCCTGGCGAGCACTGACCTCTGAATTGCACTGATTTGCCTAACACACACTGTGAAACATCAACCAGTTAGGACTCAAAGCCAAGACTCAAAAATGGCTTTAAAATGGCAGGAGATGTTTAAGACATAATTTCTGTGACTTGGTCATTAACTTGTTTCTATCTCAGTCTGCACATCTTTTTTTTTCTTTTTTTTATACCCTTTCCTCTAAATTATTTTTCCCTGTTTGGCTAATGTTTCTGTAGCAGTTACTTATTATTAAGACACTTCTGTAGGCAATTCACACTCCTGATCTTGGAGAGCAGTCAATATGGACAGGGAATTAAAACAATATCCTACTTAGTATATAGTTTGGTTGCCCATCATTCTATTTACATTTCCCTTGTTTAAATAAAAACAGTTTTTTCCCCCAGAAAAGAGTGGTTAGGTTTGTACATTCTGAGGGGTAATACAGAATACCCACGTGTGACAATAATTTATGCCGTGTTGTTCCAAAGCAACTCGAAGGCTCAAACACCATAATTCTGTCACAAGTCACTTGAGATTTTCAGACCTTGATCCTGCTATGAATCTTTGATTCTATTCTCCATCTGCTGTGCTGGGGTCTCCCATCCCCTCAACCCCTCACCCCCACAGTCTGTGCTCCTTCTCCCTCCTCCATTGCCCAGTGACTCCTGTCTCTTCCTAACAACTTCCACAGACACATCTTTAGCTTCAGTGTAGGAGGCTGAAGTCTGGCGCTCCTTCACAAAAGCACAGACACCACCCTGTTCCCAAAATTGCCCATTCTGGTGCTTCATCCACTCCATCAATAAACATCTTAACTCTGCACAGTAGCATCTTCATGAGACCCGACTAGATCCTCACTATAATCCAGAAGAAGTGAAAACAATAGCGTTTACATTTACATGGAGCTTGGAAACAAGCTCACCATGCCTTCATAAAATCCACTGGCATGCTTTCAACTTAGAAGTTCTCAAGGACAAAACAACCTCGTCATGATCTGTAAGGATTTTCTGACCATTTGTCACGAGGCTGAATTCCAGCCACAAACCTCTCCACCTCCTCGATTCTCTCGCTTAGCTTCCAACCTCAAGGGCATATTTCTTTAACATAATTCTTTAGCTTTGCTGTTTCTCCACATTCTGCCCTCCAACACCCACTAGCACTTTCCTTTCCTTGCGACTCAGTGTCTGGTTGTCCTTTCTTTTCCTTCACCTTTCCCGGCAAATGGCTGCCATTTCACTTCCACTTAACACACAGGTCCCACTCCCTCAGACCAAAAAGAACAAGATCTGGGCCTGGTACCTGCTGCATGCCTTGCATGGTCTGCTGCAGGAACTGGAGCTGCTGGTCCTTGGTGACAGTTTCCTCTGTTCGAAAGAGCTGTTCCTTCTCTTGTTTGAGCAGCTCTACCTCGTTCCTGTAGGCATCCAGCTGCCAACGGAGACTGTCGTTCTCCTCCTTGAGAGCATAGGCCTGAGCGGCCAGGGCTGCAACACAGAGGGAGTTCAAGTCAGTCACCTTCCTGCTTTGACAGTGGGGGCCTTTTGTGGGAGGGGCAGTCTCTCACCCCAGTTCTTACCATTAGCCCCAGCTCAGAGACATCCCCAAAGGCCTTGCCCCAGGGCTCTTTAGTTTGCAGTTGGTGGGCATGACCACTTTGGGGATTTTTATCTATTCTATTTGTCTTGTTTTATGGAGGAAATGTTTCCTGGGGGCATGGAATAATTCCTTCCAAAGGCCCATCTCTTGACCTCTCCCCCAATCCGAGGCTCTAAGAAGTCCAGACGGTGGCTAAGTGGCAACAGCATTGACAATTCCAAGCAACAATCGTACCCAACCCCTTTACTGTCCTGTTTCTGCAGGCTGGCTTGGTGGCTTGGGGGCCACTTTCTCTCTAGCAATCAGCCATTCCACAGGTGGAGGCCAGCGGCAGTGCTCCCAGGGAGGGAGGAATTGACAGGCACGCCATTCCTCCCTCACAGTGGCTGGGACACATCAGACAGCTTATTTGCTCACTCCTGTCAGAAGGGTAACCTGGTTCCATTTGTTTCACAGACAGATTAAAACTCTGAGTCCCTACAAGGCTGAGTGGTTACTCAAATACCCATTCTTGAAACCTAAAACTCCCAGGTGTGGACTTGGACCTCACGCACATCTCCATCTTACCAAGAGATGGAGACACAGGGTCCTCCACACCTCAGAGCTTCGGAAACAGCAGAGACTGAAGAAGAAAGAATGAGTGGTACGAACAACACTGAGGATGGTTTCCAGCTTAGGGCTTTTTGGCCTCTCCAGTGATGAGAACCGTCGGCTGGACGCATACCAAGTGACAGGCCCTGAACCTAGAGCTTTGTTTGGACTAAGTCCCTATACCCCCCATCAAGCCTGCTCTTAATCCCCCTCTTTACAGGTGACAGAGGTGAGGCACAGAGAAGTTAGAGAACTCTTCTCATCCCACAAAGTAAGTAGCAGGAATAGTCTTGGGGCACCTGGGTGGTTTAGTCGGTTAAATGTCCGACTCTCGGTTTCAGCTCGGGCCATAATCTCATGGATTGTGGGATACAGCCCCATGTCAGGCTGCTTGCTCAGTGGAGAGTCTGCTCAAAGATTCTCTTTCTCTGCTCCTACCCCAACTCATTCTCTCTCTTTAAAATAAATAAGTAAATCTTAAAAAAAAAAAAAAAAAAGTAGCACGAACAGTTTTCAAGTCACTGGGCTGTTTTGCCAGTCTGGGTGTGTTTAGTTCTTACTAATTTGAAACTCCTTGCGAATTCTCTCCTCCACTCTCCTATCAGTATCCCACACTTTCTCCCCCTCCCACGGCAAATTCATGCTCTACTGTTGTAAGCAAGATAAAAGCGGAAGAGAAATTTCAAACTTAACAGAAACTTCTTCAAAGAAGTGGCTTCCAATCTGTAAGGGCAGAATGTGAGGCCTACTGTATGGCCGGGTTCTCAGTGTGTGCTCATTTCTACCTCCCACTTCCCAAAACCAATCAGACAGCACTGGAGGTCAGCCCCTGCATGTTCTAACTTCACGTTGCAGTACACTGACAACTGACCTTCACAGAGGTGCTCTGAAATCCCTGTGAATGCTCTCCTCAAGTATCAAACATGAAATTACGTTAATAATAGCTTTATAGTTGAGTGGTTTATGGTATTCTGCTTTGCAAAATGATTATGTATAGTACATAGGAAAGACTAATCAAATAGAACATGCAATTAACCAGAAAATTCCCTACCTCAAACCATCAGGGATCAATTAGTCAACAAGCATTTACTGCATACGGACTCTGTGCCCAGGCCTGTCTGGGCATCTTGGATCACAAAAGGAGGAGCCGGAATAGGTCTCTTCTCTCAAGCAGTTCAGATTATGAGAAACTGATTCATTTGTAAAGAAACCAACACATTCTGGGGAAGAGGGATCAGCCTGATCCCTGGCATATAGTAGGAACTTAGTGAATGTTGGCTGACGAACAAATAAATGGGCAACTTAGTGTCAAGGACCTATAGGAGCTGCGGGAAGAGAAAGGGAGACACAGATCAGAATAATAAAAGAGGGCTTCAGAGGCTGGAAGCCCGAGGATCTGGGAAGGATGTCTCAGCCTAAGCAAAAGCCCAGGGAGGAGAATGGGAGAGCTACTGCTTGGGGCAGGGAGGGTGACTACTTGGGGCAGGAAGGAGAGAAGCTCCATCCACAAGGCAAGTGTTGGTCTGCAGGCAGGGAGAGAAAGGTGAGCCAGGTCCGGTGATGAGAGGGGATGGAGGCTCAGAAGTCAGGCTAGAGAGCCCGATTCAGTGCAGCAGCCAGCGCAGAACCACTTCAGGTGCCTGGGCAGTGAAAGGACACTATGAAACCAGTGATTTAGTAAGATTGGTTTGGCAATGGTGCGTGGAATGAACTGGAGGCTGAAAAGAACGAATGGAGGAAACTGTATTTGGTGTCCATGTGTGTGCAAAACCACGGAACAGCCAATTTTACAGTTTTTAGGGACGTATAAAATCAGAAATGACCAAGAATATGGCCAGGAGCGTGAGCTAGTGCTTTTTTTTTTTCTTTTTTTTTTTTTTTTTTAAGATTTTATTTATTTATTTGACAGACAGAGATCACAAGTAGGTAGAGAGGCAGGCAGAGAGAGAGGAAGGGAAGCAGGCTCCCTGCTGAGCAGAGAGCCCGACGTGGGACTCGATCCCAGGACCCTGAGATCATGACCTGAGCCGAAGGCAGTGGCTCAACCCACTGAGCCACCCAGGCGCCCCGAGCTAGTGCTTTTTAACATCACGCGGCCCAACTTCAGATCTTGTCCACACCCGAGACACCAACCCCTGACAACTCAGTTTACCAATCCGCAAGGAAATGGCTGTGAGGCATCGTTTGAGAGGGAATGCTGTAATAGGGCAAAATTACAGAAAATGCAAATGATGGAAAAAGTGTTGGCACTACATAAGCACATTACTACATTTAGTAGCATTCAAAGACACTTAAGTCATTTCCTTAGGAAGCTCTATTTGGCCCTTTTTCAATTTAGAGTGGCATTTTTATTATCATAACTGATAGCAGGTGTTTGTGAAGAAATCGATTAGTATGCAGGGATGGAAATTACATTTTCCAAATGAATTGCATAGTCTGCAAGATACGCTGAAATCTGTGTAGCAAAATGCAAGCAGCTATAAAGCATGTGCCAGCAACATTATTTAAATAAATTATCTGAACATAAATACATATAGGAAAGAGCACCATCCATTATTTCATGGGCTCTTCTTAGAAGCCTGTGGAATGGCACTGCTGATAGCTCTTATTCTTGGCTGAGCCGAGTGACCACTGTTTCTGCCAAGGAAGAGACAATGCTGTTTGCATTTCTGGAATAGGACAGTGATATCATTATATTAAAAAAAAAAAAAAAAAAAAAAAAACAGCAGTTGTAACTCTGTAACAACCCCCTCCCCCCAAATCAATACCATAGCAAATCCCATCAACGTTTTTGTAACTGAGGCATATAACGAATTTACATTCCTGATTAAACGATTTCAAGCTTGATATTTGCAAAAAAAAAAAAAAAATGGTTACTCATGTGGCAGCAAAGTGGTTATTTCTGAAGAGTGAGAAATTGTGTATTGACTCCACTTAACTTCAGGACACCTGTTTGTACACATTATTCAATGTCATGCCTCAGCCCTGAATGTAACCTTCAGATGAGGCTTCCTGCAACACACTATATTATGTTTCTAAAAGAAACAAAACCCTGATAATTCCTACCTTAATATTATTTTTTCCAGTATATTAGAAATTCAGAAACTTGAAAGTTCTGCTTTTTCATTTCTCTCTCTTTCTTTTTTAAATCTTTAGTTCTTTCTGGGACACTGTATTAAACAGTTTTGAAAAATGTGTCATCAAGCTTCTATGATAAAATTTACCCTTGAGAGACTGCATAATAAACTCACTATTCAAATAAGCGTAAGGATTAAAAACAAACTACAGTGTGCATCTTTTAGTAAGAATCCCTGAGGAGTGCACTACGTTTCAATAAGTGGAATATTTAGCTAAGAGCCACCCTATGTGGATTGCCAATTTTCAATAATAATAAAAAAAGAATACAGTTTAAGACTTCAGTGTAAACTACTCTCCTGACTATAATTAAATCTTCCTCTGGTGATTATAAAGGTGCTCTGAATCCAGCAGTGCTCATGGGTTATCATTGGTTCATTCACCAACCAACAGGTTACTGAGAGGCTCTGTAAAGAAACTGTGGCATTGGACGCCTGGGTGGCTCAGTCAGCTAAGCGTCTGACTCTTGATTTCCACTCAGGTCATGATCTCAGGGTTGTGAGATTGAGCCCCCAGCCCCTTGTGGGGCTCTACATTCAGCGGGGCCTCTGCTTAGATTCTCTCCCCTCCACTCTGCACAAAGGCACATGTGTGCGCTCTCACTCTCTCAAACAAGTAAATAAAACAAATCTTAATTTAAAAAAAAAAAAAAGAAGCTGCAGCATACACAAGGGGAAGGCCAGTGTGGTTGTCAATTCATACTTGCTCAGGCCTTAGAAAACTTCTGTTACTGGATTTTCCAAATGCATCGCAAATGCAATAACAATGTAAGAAAAACTCTGCTAACCAAGATTAAATTACATTTCAAAAATTAGCACTGGGCTACTAAAATTACCAAAGTGACATTAGGGTAGGAAATTGATCCCAAGATTAAATTGCACTGCTGAAAGGAGAGGTCTAAAGGTATTATAGCAGCTTGCTGTACCCTTTACTGGATTCTATAGAAACCAATATTCTTTATATTAATTATGGTCAAAGTGACCTCTTTGTGTCTCCTGGATTACTTACTGTGTTTCCATGGGAACAGATAGTGGCATGCTTAACTTCTTTAAGTAAATAATCTGGTGAAAGCCTGGAAATCTCTCTCTTACTAGCCTGAGCCAGCCTCAGAAAAATAATTAGCACTATATGAAGAATGTAAGTTATTTTGGGTTATGTCCCAGTAAGCTGACAGTATGTTAATATCTTTTTCATGCTCGGGCGAGATGTAACTAAATAATAAAACACTTTAACATATTATTGCTAACAATATCTGGATTTCTCAGGGACTGTTCATCTCGGCTTCTTTGGGGAACTCTGTGTTTAGCATTCTCCCTCTGCTCTGCCAGATGTCCCCCTGGAATGCCGGAAGGGTGCTGTCAAGTGGGTGTTTCTTTCCTACATGCAGAGTCTCTTCCAAGGATTTCATCAGCTGCTGCCCAGCTAGGCAGTTGTGCTGATAGGTCCGGAACGCAGGATGATGTGGATGGATCCAAAATCCAGAGAACATCCTCACCATACGTGCTGCCTACCAGTCCCTGTGCGCTGGTGACTTCGTTACTCCCCAGGTTCCACCTGGCTCCCTGCACCCCACCTCTTCTTGTAGGCTGCCTGGGGCGGGGGTGAGGGGTGGAGCTTGCAGAGACCACACACTAGGTACCCAAACTCATGCCCTTCCTTATTTAGTGCAGTGCTGTTCCCAAGAGGTGACTGCCCCAGAGGCTGCCACGGGAATTTCTCTCCGGTGGGGCATAAGGGAGTCATGTGTGTCTTCTGAATAATCCGTCTCGTCCCGCTGCTGGAATGGGCCTGGATCTTTGAATTACCATAAGGAAGAAAGGTGCCAAAGACCAAGCATATCTGCTTTGAACTCTTCTGTGCTCAAGAATAAACTTTTTGTTGCTGTTAAACCCCTGAAAATGTGAGACTTACTAATGAAATAGCTGGTGTTCGTCTAATGCCGGTAATGGCTTACATTAGGATCCCCTGGTGGGCATGCAGAGACCCAGACTTCTGGGCCCTACCCCCAGAGTTGGCAATTTGGTGTGTCCGGGACGAAGCCTGAGAAACTGCATTCCTCCAGTTTCTCGGGGGGTGCTGGTGCTGTGGAGGCAGGGAGCACCCTTTGAGAACTGCTGCTCAGACTGGCACTCACTCATTCTCTTGGTTCCTGAATTGGGGCAATGGTTGACTTGCGTGGACAGATTCTGAAGGAACCACATGCTTGGCTTGTCGTTCCAGTTTCCTTCCTTGACCTTCCTTGACCTTCCATGCTCTGCACCAGGGAGGGCTGTCCCGCCCCAGTCCCATTCCTATGCCCTGAGCACCTCCTCATGAAGTGAGGGCGAGAGCACTCCTTTCCCCATCTCCCCCAAATAAAAGTAGCAACAGCAGAGCAACAGCAATGGTGGTGGTAATAGCTAACCATTCTGACATGCCAGGCTACGGGCTAAGCATTTCACCTGCACAATCTTAGTGAACAGAATTACTGTTTCTGTTCTACAGGTCGATGGAGCTGGGTTTGAGAGACAGGGGCTGAGCAGCTGGCGGTGGTGCAGGGCTTACACTCAGCACGTGTGACTCCAGAACCTCTAGTACGGGACTGGGGTAGCCCAGGTGTAGCTCAGAGCTGGTGCAGGAGAGAGCGGGGAAACCAAGGACACCACCCTCACAGCAACTTTGTTGCTAAAAGAGAAAGAGCAGTCCATTGTGGCAAGGTTTGGGGAGTGTTCTGCTTGAGCCTCTATTTAAAGTAGACACACATGTATCTTCTGCGGGAGAGTCGCTGAGGAAGGACCCCTCTGGCTCACACCACGTAGGGATCCTCCTCCTGCTCTGTGTCTCTCTCCTCCAAGATGACCACGCTGACAGTCGCTAACTGCTGAGCTCTTGAGCCGCAGTCAGTTAATAAGGCTCCCGTGAGAGGACTGAGTCCATCCCACTCATGCTGATCTTGGGGTCTCTCAAGGACCAAAGTTAGCTGCCCCCCGCCCGTCTGACCTCACTTGCGCTGTTACTGCAGCATGAGCCTTTTGGTAGAGCGCAGGTGGTGGAAACCTCCCTTCTCAAAGGGTCCTGTCCCCAAGACCTCCTCTGAATGGGCAGCAGAAGCCCCAAGACAAGGCCCAGGCCCACCCTCAGCGAACCAGGGGAAGGTGTGGGCTCCTCCAGTGTCCTGGCTCGGAACTGAAAGGCACGGCGGCCACCTGCCACACGGCCAGGCTCCTGCCAGCCAGCCTCCTACGGTCCCGACAAACTGTAATCGATCTGTTTTTCAATAACACCTGTATCACCGCGGAAGCAGCAATCTTCCTCAAATTGCTCACGGAAATTCCTTCTGCTTCATTTTTGCAGGATTATTATTATTACAACTTAGCATTGACATAACATTTTATATTTGCAGTGTGCATTATAGTCTGCACATTAGCTACTATTAGGGAGAGCTAAACAGAAGCACAATGTGGTGTCTATTTCCATCTTTGTGTGAGGCCACTGGAATAAGGGTAATTTGGAGAGTGCAGGTAAGCTAGATCCTGTTATTACTATGGCTTAAATGTGAGTCTGGAGGCACAACGGGCAGCAGGTGACTCTGGAAAAAAAGAGAAATGCTCTGTTTCTCCCTGCATACAGCTCTTCCTAACGAAGGGGTCTGTGGCAGCCATGGCAGCCGGCAGGAGCCGCTGGGTGCAGACACTACTGAGAATTGACATCAAGCCTTCCTGCTTTGCCACCAAACTTATTATCCTCTGATGCTGCTCCCAACTCCCCCTCAGTGTCCTCAGGAGAAAATAAGCAAAGGAAAGAAGCTTGCCCACTTCCTTCGATAGCAGAAGTCTGCCATTTAAAATACTGTGGAAAGGTGCTCTGTGGGCTGAGGGATGCGTTTCAAGGCCTTAGGCAAGCACCTATCAGCGAGCCCTGCAAATTGTAGCTTTCTCTGGGCCAGGCACAGCCCCACTTGACCTCAGCACCTCCCCAGCCAGCTGCAGGAAGAACATGTGGACGTGGTGGCAGCCAGTAGGGGCTCTCTCTACCATGTGGTGTGGAAGGAGGCCCAAGGGAGAGGAGGCTTCTGGCTGCGGAGGACTGCCGAGAGAGCCTCTTTCCTGAAGAAGGTGGGGAGAGGGTCTTCAGGTCAAGCTCACTGAAGGGAAGCCTGAGTGGAGATTTCACAAAGGACCCAGAAGTCTCTAGGAGAAGGGTCCCCCAACCCCCCCAGGCAGCCAAGGCAAGATCAGGGGGAGGGAGGGAGGAAAGGGCTGGGTTGTTGGAGCCCTAAATTCAGGCCACAGGTGTCTCAAGAGGGGATCCTTCCTACCCCAATTCACCCTTTTGACTAAACTTCAGTTTTCTTTTTTTTTTTTTTTAAAGATTTTATTTATTTGACAGACAGAGATCACAAGTAGACAGAGAGGCAGGCAGAGAGAGAGAGGGAAGCAGGCTCCCTGCTGAGCAGAGAGCCCGATGTGGGACTTGATCCCAGGACCCTGAGATCATGACCTGAGCCGAAGGCAGCGGCTTAACCCACTGAGCCACCCAGGCGCCCCTAAACTTCAGTTTTCTTTTTCACTTTCAATCCCTATGCTGATTTCTAAGATTCAGGGCTACCTTTTTTTCCCCCCTCTCTAAAGGCTTTTAATCATTTTTTGTTAAGGTTCTATTTTTGTTAAATTTCGTTAAGATATTTTGTTATTTATTTATTTATTTATTTATTTATTTATTTATGGGGGGGAGGGAGAAAGAGAGAAACAGCATGGGCAGGAGGGGCAGAGGGAGAGAGAGAACCTCAAGCAGACCCCATGCTGAGTGTGGAGCCTGATATGGGGCTCGATCCCAGGACCCTGAGATTACAACCTGAGCCGAAACCAAGAGTTGGATGCTGAACTGATTGCCCCATCCAAGAACCCCACCTTCTGAAAGCTAAATTTAAAAATTCTCTTTTAGAGCAGTGAGACTCAGACCAAGGTGAATCACAGAATGACACATGTTTCTAGGGGTGGCCACCTCTCCCTTGGCGGTGGCTCCCACGTTCGAAGACAGAGCGCCTCCCTTGGGGATGATACTGCATCACTGGGTTTTGCTCTGTGAGACTTCATCCTAACTAAGCAGCTGGTCTTGGCCAAAGAGAGAAGCTTTAAACAGCAACCCTTCCCGTGAAGCAGTTACCATGTGAGGACTGTCACCTCTTTCCCCCACCAACCTGCAGATTCCTTTCCCTTTTAACAAATGGTCACTTCTAATTTTCTTCAAGAAAACTTCCCCTCAAGAGGTGATGATTTCCTGCTCTTACTAACAGCCTCTCCCCCAGACACACGCAAACTCACACCCACATAAAACACATCCATACTCTGAAATGTGAAATGAAGGTCAGCCCCAACTTAAACAATGTTCTCAGATCTAGGCACCATCTAGGGCAAGGAAGGCAACTTAATCCACAGAGTTTCTATTTTTCTAACACCAAATACTTGGGATAACAAAGATGAGTTGTAAAGAAACCCTTTTTCTCTCCTCAGTTTTTGTTTTATATAAACTTTATCCAGTCTATCACAAGAGAACCACCAATTTGCTCTTGAGCTTGGGGGGAAATGGAGGCATGTGAAGGCATGTCCTCTTCACTATCCTGGTCACTAGTGTTGAAATTCATTTATTTGTGCCTGACATTAGACAGTTAGAATCCCAACCTCTCTAAACATATCACCAAAGTAGGATGGCGCTCGTCTGAGTAATTAAGGCTGGTATTCCTCAAAGTTTGTTCCACACGCAGCCTTCATTTGTCCTATTGGTAGCTCTTAAATGAGGATTCCTGGACCCATCCCAGACCCTCTGAATCTGAGTGTCTGGAATGGGGCCTGAGGATGTGCAGTCAACTACTTTCTAGGGTGGGCGGAATGCATGCCAACATTTTAGAACCACTTCCCTGGCTTTTTAGGGACCAGATCCATTTCTTCAGGCTTTCTTCTTTTTTCCAGTCTTATAAATATTTCATTATTTTTTTGACACCTGCCTTCTCTAACTGCTTTTCTGTCATTAGAAGGACCTTGCCTGTCCAGCTTCGACCATCCAACATGGCCGTCTCGGCCTCTCTGCCACCTGCCTTGCCTTCTCACATTTCATGAATCTATCGACCTGTTCCTCTCGGAATGCTACTTACTGCCTCTCCCGTGATGATATTGTGACTGAATGCTTTCATAAATCCTCCAGGCAGTGTCTCCAAAACACATTTTTCTGATCTACTGGGTGTTGTTGTGTATTACTTTTCTTTGCAGGCATATTTCTGGAGAAAGTTCCAGTTGCAGCCGATCTGTAGCTTGCACGCAGGAGACGCCCAGCTCGTCCTCTGTGTTCTGTGGGAAATAATGACCCCTTGCCAGGACCTCAGACCAGCTTCTTCCTGATGAGACGGGGCCCCTCCTGTGTGCCCGCTCTCCCCAGACTTGTCGCTGGATCCTCAGAGGCTTTTCTCCTAGGCACAGGGCCAGGCATCGCTGCTTCCTTCTCTCACCACTGATGGATGAGAAAGCAGTCCCTGGTTATTCTCTTAGAGTCTGAGAAAAGCTGAGACTCTGTTCCTGGCCTTCATCACATCTTTCTGCATCAGATTACCTTCATTTTTTTTTTTTTCCTTCCTCCCAGCTAGACTTTTCCCCATTAGCCACAGGATACTTCACTGTTCCTCACACGGATATGATGAGGGGGGCTGTCCACCCATGTCGTGTCTGCCATACTTAAACTCAAGAAAGAGCTCTCATTCATTTCTTCTTTCTTCAGTCCTTTATTATTGCCGATGTCAGTCACTTCTTTTCCACTAAACATTTTTATCTTTTACTTCACTTTTACTGTCTTTTCATATTTCATTACCCTACCTCAACCTGTTTTTTTCCCCTTTCTTTCTTACCAATTATTGACAGACATCAATCCTCAGGTTACATACTGGTGGTTCTCAAGCTTCAATGCAGCAGAAATACCTGCGTGGTAATTTATAACTTCCATGAGTGGGACTGAACTCCTAGGCATTGCTAGGAAAGCTTCCCAGCTCTTTGTCATGTCAAGGTAGGGCCGTGAGCCACTCACTCACACCTTCTGTTATTGCTCCTCAGTATCCATCCTCCACACTGCCATGGTACCAGGTATTTGTAAAATGCCATGGAACCCCTTACTTGGTTATTTCTTACAACCTCACGTGAACTCTCTTAGGATGAGCCTTATGTTGCTACTGAGAAGACTGAGGCTTGGAAGAGACCCATCATTTGCCAACTCACGCCAGAAACAAAACTCAGATACCTCCAGGGCCTCTGACCTCATCTCGTTCCAGGTTACTTCTTTACTATATTCAGTGTCTTCAAGCTCTCTCTTCCCGGGACTCTAATTCTCACTCACGTATCCATTTCTTCAGACCCTTTCTGGTGATTTTACCACCCAAATGACCCCCTCATCCAAAGAGCATCAAGGTGAGCTTAGCCTTCCTCAGACCCAGGAAATAGGAAGGAAATGTGGAAGGAAGTCTTTCAAAAACTTATTTCAGAACTCTTGACTTCTCATCCATTCAGACGGTTCCAGTTCACATTCTTCAACTGGACACATCTTCTCATTACTTCTCTCATCCCCAGAGGTTGAAAACTACAAAATCCTGCTTTGACAAACTCCGCATTTATCTTCCCCGAGTCCTTGGGCAGGGAAAAGTGCACATATTTTAAAAACTGCCTAGATGGCTAAATTATAGCAATTTTTCCCTGGGAGAGAGTTGTTCAGATATTAAAACCCTCTATGTATTGAGTATGATAATCTTTCTCACATCCCCATGAAAAGCAGTTTTTGCTTTACTCATTAAAATTATTTGTTTTTGGTTTTTGATGAGTGTAAATTTTTCAGGTAGCAATGTTTTATTCTTACTAGCAACTCCTTGAAAACCCTCCATGAGCGCTGAAGCCCCAGTTAAGCACTATTAATCAAACACTAAATGCTTTTAAACATCTCTACCCCTTTTTCTAATTGAGAAATAGAGCTGTTTGGGCAAGTTTATGAGGTGACCTTGATTGAATTAAAGAGGTCAGGGATGGAACAGACTTCAAACTCATATTCAATGATTTTTAAAGAAATGACTTCCCTCCAATTAAGCAGGAATTAGCATGAAATATGTTGTTTCTAAAGGTTAAAAGAATTCCTCTGAGAAACTAGCTCTCTTGTTTGCTAGCTCTTTATTGAACATGAGAGAGAAGGCGCCATGGATAGTTTTATATAACGTGTTCTGGTAACAGGGGGCCGATGATCCAGCATCAATTATAACATTCTTAAGAGTCATAAATGTTGTACTGAAGGGGCAAGGAGTCCAATTTAAGTTTTAGTTTCTATTTCAAAAGCCCAGAGACCCAACAGTTTTCAATTACTAAAAAAAATCATCAAGATATATTTTCCATCTGCATTAATTTCAACCTAGTTCTAGGGGGAAAGGTTCCAATATTACTTGGTTTCTCTGCTATTCCTCCTTCTAGCTTCATCCCTCACCTTGCCATAGTCCCCCATCATTTAATGACCTGAAAGGACGTGTCATTCTTCCTAATCTAAAAAGTAACACAGAAGAGTCTTTGTTGTAGAATTATGGAAGCTGGATTCCACAAAGGAGGGCAAAGGGACTGACATGTGTGGTCCCACACATGGGGACTCCAGGATATTTTTTTTTCCTTAAGATTTTATTTATTTATTTGACAGAGAGGAAGAGAGGGAGCACAAGAAGGGAGAATGGCAGGCAGAGCAAGAGGGAGAGGGACAAGCAGACTCCCTGCTGAACAAAGAGCCTAACACAGGGCTTGACCTCAGGACCCTAAGACACTTAACTGACTGAGCCACCCAGACTCCCCATCCAGGGTACTGTTTCTGAGAAGCAGTAGTCCTGAGAAGAACACTGGCCATGATACTTTGTGTCCCTGCTCCCTTCAACTTCAGGGAGTTGTACAGACATAGATTATACACAGGAGGGAGGCAAAGGGGGTAGGACAGAGAGCAAGAAGGGACTTTATACCCACATTCCTCTTATGAGAGTTGGAGCAAGTTGGTAAACCTCCATTAGACCTCAGGGTCCTCATCTGAAAAACCTGGTTAGTACTGTGAGGGTTAAATAGGTACTAGTGATGGGTTTTTTTTTCTTTTCTTTCTTTCTTTCTTTTTTTTTTTTTTTTTGTGTGTGTGTGTGTGGGCGGGGGGGTTCCTAAACTGGAAAAAAGTCCTTTAACAGATTAGAAATTAGTTCTTCCAGGTTTAAATTTCCTCTTCCAACATTTCACCCATTCCTGTCCACCTACTGTGTACCTAATATGCCATATGCTGGCCATTCAGAAAGGAAAAGATATCAAACTAGTTTTTAAGGAAAATACGGGGTGTCATCATGTTTCCCCTCTTACTTGCTTGAAACAAAACATAAACCAGGGATAAGACAGAGTTCAGATGAACAGATTTATATAACTGCTTCGCAGATAATATCTGCTCTCATGGTTCTTGATGCCAGAGTGTATCTGTTTGCTTGGGCTCTAACTGCAGAAGGTACTGAGGGCAGACCCTGTATGGACCCATGACCCAGGTCTATCCCAGGAAAAGGAGAGCTCTGATGATGTAATATGAGAATTCTCCAGAGTAGATAAACAACACTCTCAGATCAAAGACTGAGTTTCCATTAGTCTTTTAAGGCTTTGCTAATTTCTTCCCTTTAATCTGGCACTGTAAGACAAATATCATGGTCCCATATACATCGTAAAAATTTGGTGGATATTCATTTTATCACGGCTTTGTATTACAACATTGCTTGAGATAATTCATGGAGGCAAAGAGCTAAGAAAGATCGAGAAATGGATGGCTTTAGGATACTCAGATTATACAAACCATATTACAAAATCCGTATGGCAGGTGGAGACAATTCTTTAAAAACTGATAAATCACTAAAAGAAGAATAAAATCTTATCCTACCTCCAGAAGATTTGCCAAATTGTCACTTACATTATACCTGAAAACTTGCAATTTTTTTTATAATGACAAAAACTACCCAATATAAACTTGCATAATTTATTTAGCATTTCAAATAATTATTGTTGGGGGTAAAAAAAAAGTTCCAATTTTTCTCATTAAATTAAAATATGGGATGGAGAAGGAGAGGACATATTCCTTGTAAGATCTCTTCTGGATCAAATGTCCGAGTCTATCTCCATTGGACTGATATTATTGTAGATGCCACCCCTCAGACTGAGATTTATTGAGAAGTACATCTCATAAAAAAAGGGGAAAAAAGAGGCCCTAGGAACAAGGAAGCTAGGATAGCACTTCAATAAGTCCTGAAATTAGATAGAGAGTCAATAAACTGGTGATCTTCTCGTAGGCTCTCCCAGCCCCTGAGGATGCAAAGGAAATATGGGATGAGATGGGAAATAAAAGGGCTAATACTATAGCTCAGATCCATCAAGTCTGTGCCTGTGTTTTGAGAGATATCTTGATTCTTCTCTTTACTTTTTTGGAGAGTTTGGGAATGGAAAACATGAGTTGGGACAGTATGTATGGTTCAGCAAAGGAAATGCATGACAGGGTACGGCTCCTTCCCAATGTACTTCACCTCTTCAAAGTATTTCTTCTTCTTGCCTGAAGCCACAGAACAGATTGCTTTTGAGGAAATAAATATCACTCAACTAGAAAAGAGCCTGTGCCAATTTCCTGGGTATTTTTAAAAGCTGGCACTGCTGTTGGAATGGGCTTAAGGACAGTTTGCTGGATGCACTGCTTATGTTGAAGCCAATCTCTTTCTAGTTAGTAGAAATACAGAAAATAATGGGAAAACTAAACATAAGCCCCAGTCATATTTGTCTGGAATAAGTTTTTAAGTTAATAAACTCTGCAGTCTACCTTTGCCTCCCAAATGGCCTCATGGTGCCATGCACATCGCAGACAATGATTTTATTTGATTACTGACTCATGATTCCACTTAAGGCATTTGGGGAGGTTTCTTCTTCTTCCCATCAAACTTAGTGGTGGCATATGAAGGTTACTAACCTGGAAAGAAGGAAACTAGTACTGAGTTCTAGACTTTCTACTTGCTACCTTGGGGAAATAACATAACTTCTCAGCATGTGACTGCGCATTCCTATCTGTAAAAAAAAAAAAAAAGAAGGTGGTTGTATAAGATGATTTCTAAGGGTCTCGTCCACATCTAAAGAGACTCATCACTGCTACTCCCTGGGGGTAAGAATTCAACATGTCTGCCTGGTTTAGAACTTGAATTATTTCTTGACTCTTATTTTAATAGTTATGCAAATATGATCAGCCCTTGGAACAGGAAATTGTAAGACAATGTGATCTGGATATTAAATGTGGAAATTCCCTAATGTAAAGCTGAAGAAGGCAATTTAATAAACTTCCATCATCTGGTACTGGTTATCATTTGTTACCACTTTTAATTTTCCTGTATAATTGGAAATGGCCAGTTATTCCCCAACCAATGGGAATTTTATCACAGGTTCTCCTAGGTAATTTTATAATAACTATTTATTACAGTTTAATGATTAAAATAATACAGGAATATTTTGTGGAAATTTGAGATGCATAGAGAAGAAAACAAAAATCACCTATAGTCACACCATCTAAAAATCATCACTCTGAATATTTTGACCTGTATCCTTATATATTTCCCCCAACATACAAACTGTGATGACAACACATACATAAACCAGTAGGAATGATCTGTACACTTATTTGTAATTGATTTTATCACTTAGCACAATACTGAGAACCTCTCATGCCATTATATATATATATAAAACATTTATATATATATATAAAACATTTATATATATATAAATATAAAACATATATATATAAAACATTTATATATATATATATAAATATAAAACATATATATATATAAAACATTATATATATATAGCCTTCCAGAGTAAGATTTTTCTCAAGGCTGCTTATGGATATGTAATTAATTAACCCATAACCCACTGTTAGATATTAATGTGTTTCTAAAATAATTCTGAAAACTGAAAATTTAGGTAACCGCATCATTTGGCAACGACATATGTGCCTCGAGTGGAAAGCAAAAGTCTCTGGGACACAGCAGCTTGGGAGCTACAGTGGGCTCATTAAAGAACCTTCAACACCCTGCCCGAAGTACCACAATGAATACATCTGTCTTGCAGCTTTTGCTCCGGAAGTATTTCTCCCTACTTCTCTGCTACTGCTGGGGAGTCCAAAATAAAAATTCCTTTCCTTAACCATTTCCCAGAAGGCTGTTCACATTGTGTCCTGGAACTGGAGTGGAGTGGCTGAGCCCTTAGTCCCTCCCTGGTATCAAGGACATTCACCCAAGGAAAAGAGAAGAGTCTCTAAGCCATTTAGACATGGGAGAGATCACTAATAATAATGATTTGAAAACTGTTATAAACTTCAAAGTCCAGGGGCTTCTAAGTATACATATCATATCATATCATTCAGGTAGAATTTCTAAGAAAGGAAAGAAAGTAATCACTTCTTTCAATTCCTTTTTTCATTAGTTATGAGGCCCCTAACTGTGCATGGCTTCCTGGAATTCTATAGGATGTCCTCTTGTCCTGGCTTGCTCTGTTCATACAGTAGACCTAGCATCATCAGGTCTTTGATGAAAGGAGCTTGTGGGCAACAGTGTTAGGAGTCAGGGTATAATAACTATGTCACTAACTGTGTTTGGATGAACAAAGCAATATGAAAACATTGGAGACTTAGGACAATGCTGTTCATAAACAGTACATCAGTGCTAAGAAGTTGGTAACAGCATATGTTTTAATATAGTCTGGTATTGATTCTTTTGGCCAATGTCCCACTTTAATGGTGTTATAATCATACTTTAAGATTTTTAGATGGAGAGGTATACAAGAAAAATCAATAGATACTATCTTTCCACTACCAACCAGCCTCATATATATAGCCCCTCTGCCGCACTCACATTTAAGGGACCTAACAGATGCTTTGGGGATGGCTGGTCCAGTTATCAGGCTTTTAATAACCTCAAGCATCCACTCTGACCACCTCAGAGGTTAGAGCTTCAGCTCACAAAGATTCATGCAAAGGAGCCTATGATGATCCAGAAAAGATACCCAATCATTTTCTCTATATTTTCTATTTCATTAACATATAAAAAGGAAGCTTTAAAAAAAAACCCATTCACTCTTACAGAAGGAGAGCTGTCTAAAACCAAAATCACATAGAATTATTGTTTCTGAGACTTGAAAAATATATAGATAAGTGCTTCTATAGTTAAACTGTGCAGGAGAAAACAGTTGAAAATACAAAACTATCTTTTGTAGTATTGTAACAGTTTTCTTCTTTCATTCTTCTTAGTCATTAGATTTTCCAAAATGACCAAGTGCAATTTTTATATGAAAAACTGATTTTATTTTTAAAATGTTACATGCTGCTGGAGGGCAATGAGCTGATCCACTTAAAGTTTTTTCTGTAAGCACCAACTAGAATTCAGTTGATTCTAATGGACACTTGACAAATTATGTCAGTGTTGGAAAGGATGATCCCTGTTTCACGATCAGAAATCCCTACTTATTATTTACAAACTAAAAGGAACAACTAGGAAAAGGAACACTAAGGAATTCTTTCTTATGTTTAGAAAGAAAGAAAAAAAAAACTTACAAACTTACCCAGATTCTGTCAACTAAACTCTCTTGAAAATATTCTTATTTTTTCCAGAAGTTATGTAAACCACACTTAAATTCCAACAACACTGTGTTAATTTTGCTCAAATGCAAGCTGAAAACATATTTTAACATCCTGTCAGAATGAGGTACTAAGAGTGTCGATAAAATGACACTAAAATAAATGTAAATTTAGATTGCAGTTACAAGTGGCTGCCTGACTCTGGGAAGATGTTAGGTTGCTATAGTATTTTCCATAGCAACTTTGCATCTTATTACATAAATATTCCCTCAGTGTCCTTACAGCCTACTAAGAAAATAGGATTAAATCTACTCTCCTATGTAATGATCCTGCATCAAACCTTATGAGAATGAAATGCCCAGAAAACATAAGAAACTGCAATCTAGACCACAGTGCTTTGGCAGGTGAGAGGGTCAGAGCGCCACGGGCTGTGCCCGAGCAGCTGTGTGGTGACCTCGTGCTGCACGCTGTTCATTCATCCATGCTCTGCCTGGGTTATGAGCTCTGCACTTCTCCCTTTGTGAGGATGGGCTGTGAACTTCCTCACTTTTCTCCTCTGTTTGCTAACTGCCCATCAGCCTAAGCCCTTCACCAGGCCGCAGGGGCTTGCATCACTGGACAAGAAGCCAGAGCATAACAGAGCTGCAGCGAGCTCCCCAAATGCAGCTGTGAACCCGTGCGGGGCTGTCACACAGGAAACCATTAGGAGAGCCACCCCCAGCTCCAAGCTAGTTGCACCAGACATACACTCTTCAAGATCCTCAGCGGGGTTCAACTGGGTTTTGTGGGGGTGTAGCACAGTTGCATGCTTAGAGTATCGGGCAAAATCTGTGGTCTCCTAGACACAACACAATTTCAGCAGAATAAATCCATTTTACAAGAAACACGTGATTATGGAGATCTGTGCCTAGGTGAGAGATGTCAGGAATTTGGCACTGCCAGGTACTATGTAAAAATCAGATTATAAGGGGGCTAAGCTTGAAGGGAGTTTCAAATGTGACTTTACAAAAACAGTCTGGCTGGAGTGCTTCCGTTACAAAGGAATCCTATGCTTGAGGATCAATTTAATGGCATCTGTTTCTTCCATTTAAAAGGTAAAGCAATTTACAAAAATATATCTATTTCTATACTCTTCAAAGATATGTCCTTTATGAAAAGAGAACCGTAACTGTACATGAAATCAGGGAACTGAAAAATCTACCTGAAATAAGCATTTGTTTGATTTCCTTTGGTAAGATTAGAAAGATTTAAAAGGGAAAGTGGTTGGGGGTGGGTGGCCAGAGTCTTGGCTCCTTGAGAATGAAGCTCTATTTTAAGAGTTCAAGAATGAAGCAGGCTGCTCAGCCCACATCAGAAGATTTATTTCATCATCTTTCAGCCATATTAGTTTTAATTAATCACATTTCTTTGTTTGGCACTTGGATTCCCAGAAGGCATGCTGTTGTGGTTGAAAATAAAAGGCTCGTCTTTAATTCAGTGGTAGCTGATGGACACACAACACTGCTCTATTTCTCCTTTGGGTTGTCATCACATGCAGAAAAGTCTGCTAACAGAATATCCTTCCATGCTTCCTCTAGCCACTTGTGCCCCTGCCTTGGGGGTCTGCTGGTACAAGGAGCTCAGCACAGCTATGGCCTTACTGAGTCACCTCACTTTTCACGCCTAAGCCGAGTTCCGAGCAACTCCAGAGTTAGCCTGCTTAGATCCTAAAAGCTTCTACCAGCTGCGGGTGACATGGCCCCCTTCAATGGGCCCCCCATGAGTCGGTGGCAGGACCAGGTGCTGGTGGCCAGTGGCTCCTTCCTTCTGTGCCCAGGCTGGTGCCCAGGGCACCAGTAATCCTCTTCTCAGGCTTATGACAAACTGTAATCTGTTGCGTATCCTTTATGTCTTTCAAAAACACTCTCATATAGGAAATAAACCAAAGCAGAAACAACAGTGGCAGTCCCAGTGTTCAAAGCGATCAAGGGGAGGGGCGCCTGGGTGGCTCACTTGCTCTTGATTTTGGCTCAGGCCATGATCTCATTGGGGAGGCTGCTTCTCTCCCTCTCCCTCTGCCCCTATCCCCCTACCTTTAAAATCAATCAATCAATCTTTTTTTTTTTTTTGAAGATTCATTTGAGTGAGAGAGAGAGAGCATGCAACAGCACATGAGCGGGGGAGGGGCAGAGGGAGAGGCCGACTCCCCACTGAGCAGAGAGCCCTATGCGAGGACTGGATTCCAGGACCCTGAGATCATGACCTGAGCTAAAGGCAGACACTTAACTGACTGAGCCACACCAGTCCCACAATAAATTAATAAATCCTTAAAAAAAAAACCAAAGAGATCAAGGGGGTAGCCATAGAGAGCCTAATTATTATTACTATTAATTTTTTTAACCTCAAGCTTCCAGCTACATATAGAATTATTCAGAAAACCTAATACTGCTAATTTCAACTGAACTTGATTACAAGTCCCTAACTTGATTCAGTTAGCTAAAATATTTGGGAAATCCTTGCTGGAAGTCTTATTGAAGTTGCAAAAAGAAATCTGTACCTACACGTGGTGAGTTTCCATGGCAAATCAACAACCCAGAAAACACTTTTCATAATTACAAGAATATGTGCTCTCATAAGGAGCTCAGAGTTTGAATGAGGTGTAATTAAAACCCAAGAACCTTCGTTCATACGTTATGAAATGTTTTAAGGGTGGTCTATTACATAAAGATATTTTAGTTCCACTCTTCTAAAATTTTGTGTTCAATGTACAATCTATACTCACCATATCCTAGATGAGGTACATCACTGGACAGTAATATTCATTTTGGTTTCTACTGAATTTAAAGCAATGGCTTTAGAATATATTTGGCATTAGGCTTTTAGGCACTAGACTTTTATTGACTTAAAACGCGTATTTCTTCTCTTCAAAAAGCATCTCACACTCTTGAGGGCAGGGGAGACAGTGTCTAGCCCTTTCCATACCTCCTAGATCCACAGTGCCTTGAGCACAAGAAGGGCTTGACAAATGTCTGCTGATAATTAGAATGATGCTGAGTGTCAGCTCTCCAGGCCCTAGCCTATTTAGCACATGGCGGCGGATTCTGAATGTATAAAAGTGTTGCACATTTTGGAGAAATGAATCATCCTTGTTTGAGCAAGCTTCTTAATGCTTCCCATTTAAATTTAGAGCAAATGTTCTCAGGGTTACGCCCTTCCCATCAACTTATGGGACAAAGGCATCAAAAAGACCAGAAGAAGGGAATATGCAATTGAAGTCAACAAAATTCATTGACTTGGTGAAAGGCCCAGCCAGGTGCCAGAGGGCGACTAAGGCAAGAGGAGTCCGCAGTGACTGAGCATTTGCTATGTGCACCACACTCTAGTTTCGGTTGGAAGGGCTCTACCTGCTTCGACTCCACAGTCCTACAACTAATTGGGCTCTGCCACACGAAGCCTAACACTCTGGACAGACTTCCTCTTTTCTTCCCTTTTTACCCTGTGCACTCCTGCCCCAAACCCACTGTCAACCTGGAGGAGGGAGGGGAAGAAGGAGCAAAGTTGGGCTTAATTCTAGTAAGTGGCAGACTTTGCAGCAATAAATTTGAATTTTTATCAAAAATTATCTTCATAAGCTTTGGAGCAGGATGCCAATCTTCTTGAATGAATGCTTCGATAAATCTGTCTTGATTTTCAAATTTATTAACAAAACTCATTTTCATTTTTATCGGCATCTTAGTTTTGCTCCAGCAAACTCCTTTTCCCCCGTAAGAGTCAACTGATAAGGAATAGTGAGCCGCCTGCCCAGAATTATATGGTAGTGATGGCAATGTCGGGGAGCTCTCTAGCCAAAGACACACTGTAAGTTATTATGTGTGGTAAAAAGCAAAAGTACAACGGAAGTCTTCTTCATAACCAGAAAAGCAGAGATACACGGAAAAACACAGATTTTTTAAAAATAAAAAAATAAACCCAAGCTATCACGTAAGTCCTCACAAAAAAAATCCTGTCCTTTCTAGAAACCAAAGTTGACTCTCTCCAACTCCCCCTCAGAAATAAAACCCATGCAGGTTGGTCTCTGCGCTAGGAGAGGTGAAGAGCAAGGGAGGCCGAGGGGGACCACTTCATGCATCCCCGGGAGGTGGTCTTGTCACAGTCCTCTCGGGCAGGAGGCTCCACGAAGGATGTTCTCTCCTAGAATTCCCAAGAAGTCTTGGGTCACCTGCTTCCCGGGAGGCTGGAGGCAAAAGCTCACTGTTTCAGCAAAAAGGAGGAGGGCAAGGGATTCTTTAAAGAATAGAGGAATTTACATCTAGGTCAGCCCTTGGCGATTGCTGTCAGTGAATTGGAGCGCTAGGTTTTGAGATACCTGCTCCTGGGTAACTGACAGATGCAAGTTTGCACCTAAAATGAATACAGAGTCACCTAACTTCACTGAAAGGTGTTTCCCTCAGGCTGCAGGGTCTCAATCCCGCCCCTTCCAGCTGTAGTCTGCAGGGATCTGGAGGAAGCTTGGTCAAAGGATCAGATGGAAATCCTTGCTGTCAGGCTATGTCCCTGAATATGCTGGGCGCAAAGAAAAACAGCCGCAAGCCTGTGGGTGGGATCTTCTGGGCCCAGAGGAATAAAAAAGGTTAGTCGCTTTCCCTTCCCTCTAATTGGTTCTGAACTTACTCCATCAACCACACGCTGCGTTCTCTGGTCCATCTCATTTTTGAAAAGCACGAAAAAGACTTTGAACTCCTGGGGACCAGGCATTTGAACTCCAGTTCTTCCATCTCCTCCCCCAGCACTCGGTACAAAACATGCTCGGTGCTGTGTTCATTCATGCTGCTGACCAAGGAATAAGCCTGGAAAACTCAAAGTTCAGCTCCTGCTTTAGGCTCCTATCAGATGCCTGGGGGAAAAAACCCACAGAGATCTGGGAAGCGGGCTCCTCAGTGAAGCTTCCAGAGAGGATCTCGTGTCCCCGCTGAGCAAAGCGCTCTTTGAGTTCTTCTGCATCAGAGCTTGGGGGCTGATGCTGCCGGTCTGTGCTTGCTGCCATGGTCTATAAGACTTCCCGTTGGACCTGACTGCTCTGAGTCATTCTTACTCTTGTCCTCTTCCGAGCAGACTAAGAAATTATACATATTCCTTACTTGGAAAATTGACAACTTGTTTAAAAAGAAATGTCACCCCCAAATTTAAAAAAAAAAAAAAAGTCACGGGTTCAAACAAGAATTTCTGATGGATTCAGTTCTTTTCTTCTACACCTACCTTATAAGAATGTTAAAGATCCAAGTTTCATGTAAACTTGCTCCTCATCTAGAAACTTCAAAAATGATGAAAGCTTTCTTGAGCAGAAAAAAATTTATTTATTTATCGGAAGATCTCATTAAATTTAAGAAACTCACACTAAAACTCGCTCTTTTCTTTTGATAAATGAAGGCTTGCAGAATAGAGATTGCCGCCCTCCAATAAGCAAGTCCAAGTCCAATAATCAAGCAGTCCTGAGAAATCTCATCTCCACTTAATAAGAGACATACATTGACACATAAATGCTAGGTTCATTTTTCAGACAAAGGATATATGGCTTCAAAAAATAGTGGCATGGTGCCTGATTTTATGCTAAGCTTCTAAAAGATTTAAATGAGTGGAATTTGAGGATGAAAGGGAAATTTTCTAAGGCACTGGTCCTGAAACTTTAGCATGCTTCAGAATTCCCGGGAGCATTTAAATCACAGATTGCTGGATCTCACACCCACCTCTGCCTCCCCTAAAGTTTCTGATTCCTTAGCTATTGAGTAGGGCCTGAGGATTTACATTTCTAACAAGTTCCGAGGTGATGCTGATGTTGCCAGACTGGGGACCACACTTTCAGAACCACTACTCTCATGAATTTAAAGTCCCTTCTGTAACCGCCTGGATGCAGAGCACTTTCTGGTGATCATCATTTATGTCCCTGGCTCTCTCTAAACCCTGAAGAAACAGAACGCTCTGACCACTTTGCAATCTTGCTAACCTGACCCTGCTGGAATCTTGATTTTGGCTTCTACCAACACATTAGCAAAGATCCTCTGTTCCTGTTCTGGATTTTGTTAAAGAGCCCGAGAGGGGTGAATAATTTAGTCACAGGGATGTATGAGGAGACAGGTCAAATCTACGCAAACCCTCTGATTTTCTTTTTTGGAAATGGTGGCAATTGTGGTCCTTCCCAGGCCCTTCAGACAACACTCTTACACTCAGACAAGCAGTCTCCCTTGGTGTCTCCCACATCTGAGTGAGCATTTTTCTTGCCTGCAATACTGAGATTTACATCTAATTTGAGAAGAGAGATTTCAGTCGGCCTCTTGGTTCAGGGAGAGCACATAAAGCAAGGTTCTCACTCAGCTTCTTTCCTTTTTACAACTCAAGGATACTCCTTTCTTGGTACCAAATGGGGCCACCCCTTTGATTACGGGTTAGGCAACGTTTATTGGAAAAATGTCTCATTCCCCAGCACATTGGCTCAGAGGCTAGAAAGCTTCTTCTGAGATTAAAGAATTCTCACATAAGAAGTACACGGACTGAAACCAAATTTTATGTGTATTTCAGCACCAGCAGTGGCTGCCACGCTCTGGAAAAGGATTTTTATGGGAATAGGCAAATATCCCTGAGAAAAAAACAACAGCCCTAGATCCATGGATGGAGAAACAACTGGAGCAATTTAAATCACCATGTCCCTAAGAAGGAGTTTCGAGTTCTATTAATAAAAAGCAGAGTCATGTAAAGATGAAGGTTTAGTATAACTCAAATAAAAGTGAGTTATGTGGCCATTTCCTAATACCTACACCCCACCTGATATATGGAAGAGCATGATGGCATCTCATGATGGCACCTCACAGGGGTGCATGAGGCAGAGCATGACAGCGCCTCACAGGGGTGCGTGTGGAAGAGCACGACAGCACCTCACAGGGGTGTGTGAGGAAGACCATGATGGTGCCTCACGACAGCACCTCACAGGGGTGCGTGTGGCCGTCGTCAGCATTACCTGATTCATCGACTCGCATTTTTTTAGTAGGGCTATCACAGTTCTCATCATCTGACATTTCCATCTCTTCTTCACGGCGGATGCCCATGAGCTGCTCACTTTGAGCATTCCGGAGCTCCTGAAAGCAGAAGACAGGAGAATGTCAGAGTCTCAGACACATGTCGACACACCTTTTCCCAGTGGTCTTTAGGTGTACTGTTGACTGATATGTGAATGCTTAGAACCTGAAGTGTTCCCCTCCCAAACACTGCCCCAGGTAATCTGGAATAAAGTTCTGAGGGCTGTGGGGGAGTAGGAAGACCCAAGGATAAATCCCTGCTCACCAGTGACTAGTCAGGGTGTCTTTAGCAAATTATTTCGTCTCTTGAGTCTCAATTTCCTCATTTGCCAAAAAGGGGATAATAACACCACCTAGTAGGATTCCACAGAAATGCCTCTTGCCATGACTGGCACATGCGAGGGACTCTGAGCTAATGATAAGAAATATGCATGATGACATTTATAAAAGGTCTTGTTGACCACTGTGTAAATTCAGGAGTGTTTCTTCATCTCTCTAAACCTTGATTTACTCATTGGAATACTGTGATAATAACAGTTTTGAGGATCAAATAAATTAATGCATGCAAAACTCCTTAGGATTATGGTAGACACTTGGTTCGCTAAGTTGATAACATAGACAACTATAATTCTTCACACAAAGTAGCACCCCTGCGGGGTGTCTGGGTGGTTCAGTCGGTTAAGGTTAAGTGTCTACCTTCAACTCAGGTCATGATCCCAGGGTGCTGGGATTGAGCGGGTTTGGGCTCCCTGCTCAGCACGGGGTCTACTTCTCCCTCTCCCTCTGCCCCAACCCCACTTATGATTCCTCTCTAATAAATGAATAACATCCTTAAAAAAAAAATAGTGCCCTTACATTGTGTGCGCGCACTCCTGTGTGATCACACGCACACACTATTCAGACAGCGAAAGGGTAAAATGCCAAAGATGCTGGATGACAAAATAGAACCGATGCCTGCTTTTTGGTGTTTCACATCATCATGTAGCGTTTAGTGTTTCTGTGTGATGGCTGTTTTGACATCATTGAGAGATCTTAGGATCATATCTTACTTTTTCTACTTACTAGAGGAGGGACGGTAGTCAAAGAGTACATGGGAAAACTCACTGTAAAAAGTAACAAGTCACAATACATTTTTTACTCCCTTGCCAAAAAACTAGGACACTAATTATTCATGGTAAGTAATTATATTATTTTGTATTAAGCTGAATATTGTGTATTTGTGAATCCTTACCAGTTCTGTTCTGTCAAATGTACTATCCTCAAGAAAACAAAATAAAACAGGGAAAGAACTACATTATTCTTTTTCTCACCTCTGAAATTGAAGTCTCTAAATAAAAGTCAAAGAGTTAAAATAATTTTGCTTCTAAATAACAATAAAACTAAATTATAACACCTAATGTATTAATGGCATGATTTTATTTTATTTTATTTTTTTTTTTAAAGATTTTTATTTATTTATTTGACAGAGAGAGATCACAAGTAGATGGAGAGGCAGGCAGAGAGAGAGAGAGGGAAGCAGGCTCCCTGAGATCATGACCTGAGCCGAAGGCAGCGGCTTAACCCACTGAGCCACCCAGGCGCCCCTAATGGCATGATTTTAAACATAGTTCTAATGTCCATCTAATGGATGTGCATATTTTATTGTGTTACAGGTTCTCTGAACTCTCCTCTCTCCTTAGCTCACAGATTTTAACTGTAGTAGGACCAAAAGAAAATTAGGTCTTGCTAGCAGTATTCGCATGGTCAACTCTGAACCCTGGCAACAAGCCCTGCAGAGGACCAGGAAAGGGGAGGGAGGGCAGAGAGTCAAGGTCCCTGGGAGAGGGACACCCATCATGGGGAGCCTTGAGAGGCCTCCAGGAGGATGGGCAGTGCCTCCTCACTTGACCCCGCCAGCCAGTAGAAAGAGGTGCCAATTCCGCCGTAAATAACACCAGTGGCTCTTGGAGGCAGACGTCACGTGTGATTAGTGGGGACGCCTTTAGGTTGTGTACAGCTAATTTTTCTACTGACAAAGAACCCAGTTCCTAAAGAGGTGGCGTGAAAATACTTGAAACAAGGAAAAGTCAGGAGGAAGGAATAAATGAGGCTGAAAGGGCCTGTTGTCGAGTCCCTACAATTAATGACAAACTGTCATATTGTAGCTGTTCTTGTGTGGAAGGGTGTTGGAAAGAAAAAAAAAAAAAAAACTGGAGGGGAGGAAAAAAAAAGCCAAGGGTGTTTCCACAGGGTGCCTCTGGTTCAGCAGTAAATCACTCGTACACTCTCATAAATCTGCGAAGGTGTTGCAGATAATTAACAGATGCTGTACACGGGAACATGGAAAAAATCAAGCCAATTATCAAGCTTATACGCAACAGAGAAATCATCCACAATGTTAAATTACCAACTGGTATTTAATCAATTAAGCGACATGTAGGAGAGAAAATCAAAGGTAATTTAGAATTCTATTTCCTAGAATATCAAAAGAGGTGGTAGGAGTGGCAGGGAGGCACAAAGCCCCTTTGCAGGAGCACCTTTCAGGAACGTGTGCATCCATTTCTACTACGCCCTGTGGACCCAGCAAAGTGAGCAGGCTTCCTTAGAAAAAAGCTAGAAGCTTCGTGTGCCCTTCTCAGCAGCGGGGACACAGCCCCCGTTCCTTTGGGGACCAGGGCTAGGGGCAGTGGACCGAGGCCGGTGGGAAGCATGATTTAGATCAATAATGGATTATTTCCTAACATTCACATGCTAATGACGGCCTTTTTATGTCAGATCATTAGCATAATACCACTTGCCTTCCCCTTAACATTTCTTTGAATCATTTGCTGTTTATATGAAGGAAAAAAAAATAAGATAAACAATTCTTAGACCCTCTGTTCCCAAATCTGAATCAGTTTATGGATTTCAATTTGTGTTTTCATAACCCTCGATCTGTATATTTCATCCTAAAAGAGGACTCTCTCTCCTCCTGAAAATCAGCCTTGACTCAGGTCTCAATTCAGTGTCTGGGAGAGCAGTAGGTAAGCACCCTTTGTTTTTCTGGCCCCTGAAAAATTAAAGAGAAATCCCACTTCCTCCTTACTCATAATCCTGAACTGAGGAACAGAACTACACCAGTCACCAGCCACCTTCTTAAGTATTTGTGAACAAAATAAAAAAATGTCCTTCTTAATAAATTACACTAGCATTTTAAGTGTCCCATTATTGTGGAGTCATTCAGTATTCACCATAATAACAGTGATAATAAAGGATTCATTTGGTTTTCATGTGGATGTTACATCTAGTGCCATTGGTGTTTAGCTGTAATTTAGCGTTAGTTAATGGGCACTTAAAATGCTACCCAAATGATTGATATTATAGTACTTTGTGGTTCTTCAAATTCCATATAAAAAACTTACTTTACAAGTGTGAGCCCAAATCATTAAATAAACAAGCCTTACCTTCTATAAGTTTGGGGATTTTGAAAGAAGGGAGTATCATTTAGAGAACTTTAATATTAACATGCTAGAGATGGAGAGGCATCCAAATGGAAAACATTCTCTCGTTAAAAAACACACACACACACACACAAAACACACACAAAAAACAAATAAGCAAACAAAGATAGTATACTTACTTTTAAACGACAGGTTCAAAGCGTACACTAAACTGTGAAGTTAAAAATAACAGCTGCACGACCCATGACTAATGACACATTCTGGTCTTTCTGGGTGGCAAGGAAGGTCAAGGTCTGGCCTCTTTCCTTGGGGTGGATACTCACACTTCACACATGCATTGCTGCAGAAGGGTGGACTCTGGCTAGCCTGGACATTCGATCCCCCAAGGGATAGGCACCCTGGGGAGAGCTGTTACATACCCGGCTGGCTAGCAAAGGGGACTAGGGCATTATTTATGATGGGAAGGCACAGAAGAAAGGCTTACTTGCCATTTCTAGCCCAAAGAGCAAAGCATCATCATCATGTTGCAGAACACTGGGGGGGGGGGGGACCCTCCATATTTATTTAAAAAGCCAGTTTTCTATTTTACATTACACTTTTCTTCAGAATAGGCAGGCAAAGTGTCTTGGCTTATTTCCGAGCTTTTTGCTATGAATGGGAGAGATGCCTTTCTCCCTTTGCAGGGGTAGAAAAGCACTCTGTTTTCTAAGCATTAAGTCAGCTGCTCTTCTGGCTAAGGCCCAAGTCTGAGCTGGGTTCGGAGCTGACAATGAGACAGGACAATGGTACAACAGCTGCCCGCTATAACAAGAACCGAAATGGCTGCAGCCACACCATTCTCTGCCAATCCAGCTGTGTGATGGTGGTTAGAAAGTAATCATAAAATCACCAACCTCAGAGTGCTTTCGCCAAATGTCTATGTTCTTGCGCTGAGCTTTCGAGAAATGGTCCCAAGCTTTTTGTCTGGTAGAAGCGTTGAAAACGGCCACAATCTGCTCAACTTTGGTGAACAAGGAAGTCAAACAAGACAAGTAATTTATGTTGTGATCACTATAGGGAAGCAAAGCAAAGACACTAGGAGTCTATGGATGATGTCACAGTAGAAATAACATCATCAATATCCATCCAATTTGTGCCTTTTTATACTTACATTTTAGCAAGGTTGGGGAGGTCTCCCTTCAAGTCTGTCTCCATAACTTTAGGTTAAAACAAATTCTAAATACGACTGGGAAGAGTTCATGGGCATCTGCTTCCAAGCATTCCACAGCTCTTGTTTAAAAATGGGACTTGCTATGCCTATATACCAAGATCTACAGAGACAGATCTGGAGTTGGCATACAGATACAGATATATGGATAGAGGAATGCCAGTTGGGGGCTTAGAGGTGAAGCCGGGGTGGACTGGCTGAATGAGGAAGAGCCAAACATGTATCTTTTCTTTTTTGGTCTCCATCTCAAGGACTCAACTGCAGTCCTCGGAAGACAGTACCATGTCCAAGTTCCAAGCTGGGGCAATGAGTAGTTATTTCACATTGCCCCTCAATCTCAAGGGCCATTTTTACTCCTTGGCTCCTTTCTCCTTCCTGCCCCTCCCAGCCCCTGCACTCACTGCAGTCAGCCCTCCAGCCCTCTGGCGGGGAACAGGAGCCATAGCCTCCATTCAAGACAGACCAAGGCTCCTCCAACCAGCTGCACAGGCATGCAGATCGCATTTCGACACCCCGTGGCGCCCTCTGTAGCTCATCACAACCACGTACCATTCTGTTCTGCCATTTTCACTTTCATAAGGCTGCCCTCCCAAATCCCTTGAAGTGCTCACTCTCTCACTTTGACTTCATTTAGTACTTTTGGGGCTCCTGGGCAGAGCGCTACTGGAATGATAAATGTTGGGGGTCTGAACAAAGCTATACAGAGAAGGGCATGAGCTCTTAGTAGTGGATCTTAGGGGTGGGGCCAACCAACAGTTATTGATCTAATAAGCATGGGATTAGGAAATTATAGTACCGAATTAACTGTATGATTAAACTTGATTTCTGAATATTTAGTTAGGAAGGCACAGTTAGAATTAGCCTCTCATGGATGCTAATACTCTAACATAAATCCTTCTTAAGTGATTCCCAAGGCTCTATTATAAAAAAGGGCATCAAAGCTCTTCCAAATCTTCCAGGTGTCCAAAGTATGGCAAAGAGTAATAGAGTAATCCCCACAGAAGAACAACAATCTTAAAAAGAAGCCGACAAAACAAACAAGAGTGTGATGGAGCAGAGAAGGAAAGTAGATTCTGTTCACTTATCACACTGTAAATGTCTCATAAGGCTAATGAGCAACCACTTCCTGATCAATGTGTAATTCTCACAGAGGCTGTGATGTTTACTCATTACTACCTTGAAAGAATCCCAACTCCAAACCTTCCTATTCATCAAACTTTATCATCAGGTCATATGATGAATTGGTTGCACCCAGGTTGCAGCAGGAGGAGGTGCCACCCCCTTCGCTCACACTCTCTGTGCGTACACGTGGCTCCCTTCCCTGACCGTGTCTGGACAGGGTCACACATTGTGTGCTGCTCTAGGTGTGGATGTGTACCTGACCACCAGCTCTCAGGCCTCTGCTGGGCTCCAGGGCAGCACGGCCGGTGGACAACTGGCTCTGCCCTCCTGCCCCGGCTCCCTGCTGTTTTGTCTGCATGCAGGCTGGGGTCATAGGGGACTTTAAGCTACCTTCTGCAGGGGCAACACAGAGCAGTCAGCCCAATATGCACCGGTGAAATCAGCAGTCAGATGAGGTTATGTGGCAGGGTGGTAATCACAAGCCTGTTAAAGAGGACCCGACCCCACTGCTTTAAGAGTAGAGCTTTATAACAGCCATCTACAAGAGTGAGAACTGTGGTATCCAGAGGGGAAGGGGCAGTAAGGATTGAGGCTGAGTATTTGGGTGGTGACAGTCAAAATTCTGCCATCAATCAAGAAAGGTTGTTAATAAAGGGAATAAACTAGAGAGAAAATTCTCTGTTCATGTATGTGTGTGAAGTAGAGGGAAGGTAAGAGTGGCCAGTAACACCTCTGGAAGCATACGGAAGGGAAAGCACTTAGAAAAAAGACCCAGTGGCCAAATACTACACAAGTTCAAGGGTAAAAATAGATCCTCTCATACCTACTCAAGCCATGTTCTGTGGCAAATGTTTTGCGTTTGAGTTAAAGTGCCTCAGTTATTTAGAACAAGTTGTTACCATATCCCAGGGCATAGTTGCAATGCAATCAACTATCCACCCATCCATCCTTTTGTACAGCAAACATCTGAGTTCCTCTGGTTACCAAGCACTTGACTGACTGCTAGAAATATATAATTAAGACAGTGCTTGCCCTTGATGAGATCATAGACTCTAGGGAGAAAGAAAGATAAGCAGTTAATTATCCTATGCTAGAGACGTGTGGATGCTATGGGGACACAGTAACAAACTCAGTAGGTGGAGTCAGGAAATACTCCCAAAACTCCCAAAAAGGCATCATTGTTGCTAGACCTTAAATGATGGATCAATGCTTGCTCCTGAGTTCAAAAGGTGGTATGGAGTCATGAAAGGACTTTGTAGGGTTGGGACAAATGCTGAGTGAGGATGGATCAAGAAGGACAGTGGATGCTAAGCCAGCTGGTGAACTTCGTATTGTAGCCCTAAGACACACATCTGAGTAGGATTTGTTTGGGAGAAATGATCAAGGCTTGAGTTAAAGCAGAGCACTGCAGTAGAGGCAGGAGCAAGGAGTCATTTGCCGGAGTGAGGTGATACCACAAGTGGCTGACTTGTTATGAGTCTCCCTTTCAAGAAGGGGAGACAAGGATGGCTCAGGCTGGAGAAGTATGTAGACCATGAGGACAAGCACAGGGGGCAGTCTGAGAGAGAAGGTAGAGAGTTTGCTTTTGAACATGCTGAACTTGACATGCCTGAAGGTCATCTCGATAGAGCTAAAACACATACTGGGGGTTCAGAAAGAAGTCAAGACTCAAAATTAAGACAGGTCTTAAATTTTCCAGACTATTCTCAATTTCAGGAATTGTGTTCTTTTTGGTATGTTAATTAATTAAAAGCAAAATACATGTGGCTAACTTTTTACTTCTAAGTTTTATACTTTCTCCACATATTTTAACAAATAATAAAGAACCCCTCCAAAACCAAAAAATATTTTTAAAACAATGGTTTAAAAAATATTTTTAGGTTTAAAAAATATTCTCAGTGTTTCCAAGGCCCAGTTTACTTCTCTCATTTCTGTGCAGACTGCCCCCAACCAGCCATTTGTCTTGCAATGAAAGTTCTTGGGCACACAAAAGGACTCGGAAAGAGTGCCTGGATCAGCAGGAATTCATCATCCTTAGGGAAAAACCACCTCAAAGAGTATGCCTTAATGAATGTGATTTAAAGACAGGAGATTTTCAAAATCATAAATCAGGATGACTGCTGGTGGTGATGTCACAAGACCATACACTTTTTTTTTTTTTTTTAAGATTTTAAAAGAGCACGCACGAGTGGACAGGATATAGGGAAAGGGAGAGAGAATCTGAAGCAGGCTCCAGACTTGGGGACCTGATCAGGACCTGATCTGAAACCAAGAGTCAGATGCTCAACCAACTGCACCACCCAGCGGCCCCAGTGTACAATCTTCATTGTCTCTAGCAGGGAACCCCAAAGAGCAAGTTGCTGAATTTGACCATCACTCACTACTTCCCTGGTATATAATTCACACTACTTATTCTATATATAATAAAACTACAAGTAGTTACTAACTGAACTGAATTTTTAAAATTCTACCTAAGGGGTGCCTGGGTGGCTCAGTCAGTTAAGCGTCTGCCTTTGGCTCAGGTCATGATCCCAGGGTCCTGGGATTGAGCCCCCCAGTGGGGCTCCCTGCTCAGTGGGGAATCTGCTTCTCACTCTCACTCTGTGCTCTCCCTCTGTCTCAAATGAAGAAATAAAATCTTTTTAAAAAATAAAATTAATAAAATAAAATTCTACCTAAAAGCTCAGAGAAGAGATAAATAGTAAACAAGATGGTACCAGCATTTGTTTAAAAAAGCAGCTTATAGAAGAACAAATTCAGATCAGCCCCAATCTGTGCCAGTAGTGCACCTGGTAGGCTAGAAACTACAAGGTTCTGAGGCCCTAGTTGAGGCTGGATCAGCTGTACACATAAATATTTTTAAAGTACTATCAATAGAAAGAGATCAGTCAGAAAACTTAAATCTACATTCACACACCTTGCAAATTTCCCCCAGTCCACTGCCAAATTCTACATTATAATGTTTTGCCTAACTTAGGTTATTTGAGAATTAAGAAAAAAATTAAAATTGATTTTTTTCACAGTATGTTTGAATGTCAGTCTTAGATGTCATATGAGATTCTGTGACATATATCCAGCAGGTAAAAGTGAACCTAAGAGAAGGGGAACAGAGCTTCGATGAAGTTGCTAATCACTCTCTGCATCTGCAGACCCCACATTAAAAGATAAACTGAGGTCTGTTAAAAATCTGAAGAGTTTATTTGAGCAAAACGGATGGAATCAGGCCGTGCCAAACAGGAAGTGGTTAGGGGCGCTCCCCTTCTTGGTAGGAGCTGGGGAGAGGCTTTTCTAGAGAAAGGGCAGAAGCAAAGCAAGGATATCATGGATTGGTCACAGCTTCAGTTCTAATTGGTTGCTTGTGATTGGTTGTGTTGAGGTTTTGATTTTGTGACTTTCAGGCATTTGTAGACTTGGATTTGGGTTTGCCTATGTACGCCACAACCACACCAGAGCCACCTCTGTCTGGGGTTCTCCTTGTTCAATTAACTGAATATCCTACTAGTGATTAGTCATTCTTTGCTGTGTGTAAAGAGACCCACGTACACACACATAACACACACGTGTATATGTATAATCTTCAGAATTTTTTAAAAAAATCCGTAAGACTGGGGCATCTGGGTGGCTCAGTGGGTTAAAGCCTCTGCCTTCAGCTCAGGTCATGATCCCAGGGTCCTGGCATCGAGTCCCGCATCGGGCTCTCTGCTCACCAGGGAGCCTAATTCCCTTCCTCTCTCTCTCTGCCTGCCTCTCTGCCTACTTGTGATCTCTGTCTGTCAAATAAATAAATAAGAACCTGAAAAAAAAAATCCATAAGACTAATTTAATAGTCTTTTTTTTTTTTTTTTTTTTTTTTTTTTTAGTATTTTCCTCCACGTCAAAATGTTTGGACATCTGCTGAGTTCAGAACATACTTCTCACTTGGGAGAGAGCTTTGTAAATTACCATTAGAAGCCTTGCCTTCAGTCTAAGGGAAGGAAAGCTCAGAACAGGACATCCGTTTACCCAGAAACAGGTCCTGCTGAAACAAGCTCTCTGCGGGCTGCCTGGGTGGCTCAGTCCATTAAGCATCTGCCTTGGGCTCAGGTTGTGATCTCAGGGTGCTATGATCTAGTCCCATATTGAGCTCTCTGCTCAGCGGGGAATCTGCTCCTCCTTCTGCCTGCTGCTCCCCCTACTTGTGCTCTCTCTCTGGCATATAAATAAATAAAATCTAAATAAAATAAAATAAAATAAAATAAAATAAAATAAAATAAAATAAAATAAAATAAACAGACTCTCTGAGAAGGATCAGAGCATCAAGCACAAAACTTCTGGTTTCGGGCTCCTAAATTCAGAGCTCCGGGCAGAAAAGCCTTGGAAGCAAGGAAGAGGGAGGTCAGGCTCCTCCAAAGAAGGAGCCTTTTCCTTGTCCTCCTGACTGCGTTCTTCAGTAGTCCCTGCACTTCCTACCTCTTGCGCTCTAGCTAAATGGCTGTGAGAGAGCCTTTGATCCCTTTACCGTGGCAAATATCTGGAGAAACTAAGTCCTTCCAGGCAGAAGGCTTGCCTAAATAGAGTATCTCAAACAAGTCTTCCAAACTCAATTTTTGTTTTTAATGTTATCTGGGCTCACCATAGAGCCTAAGTCTGTAAGCTTCTGAGGAAACGTGGTTTTCCTTTAAGGGATAACATTTTTCCACATCCTCTAAGAATAGCTCAGAAAAGATGTTCAAAGAAAGGCACATAACTAATGAAACAGTTGACCCCCCGCCCCAGCTTGTTACTGTTGTTTTTAAATCCTAAAAGCTGGGGTGTAATTGATGAGTCTTGGCTCCAGGCTGAAGAATTGTAACAGAGAAAATACAGTAAGTGATTCAGGCTCTCAGGACATCCAGAGGAGCAAGACAAAGCCAGAGGGAGGAGCATTTAGTGTCTGACGGGCAGGGCAAGCCTGGAGGAGAGATTCCCAGAGAGATTCCTGCCTACTCACTCTGGGTCCTGAGCACAGAGAAGCCTGCCAGTTAGCCTGGCAGGAAGCCCGGAAAATAGAGAATTAACACGGTCAGACCCATACATTAGGGAGGCATGGCCTAGAATTTCAACTTGAGGAGGAAAAAGGGCAGTCTGGGGTTTTCTCTGGAGATGGGTGAAAAAGAGCACTGCTGAGTGACACTGTGAATCTATCACAGCCCCATTAAACCTGAGGCTGGACAGCCTGGGCCAGCAGCACGTTTCTTAACTTCCTGGCTAGACGAGGCCAGATGGCTGGTTCTTTGCGGGGGAATGGCGATGGGGACAGAAAGAAAGAGAAACATGGTGATCAAATTATAAAAAAAAAAAAAGAAATAGGATCTTTTTTTTTTTTTTAAAGATTTTATTTATTTATTTGACAGAGAGAAATCACAGGTAGGCAGAGAGGCAGGCAGAGAGAGAGGAGGAAGCAGGCTCCCTGCTGAGCAGAAAGCCCGATGTGGGGCCCGAACCCAGGACCTGGGATCATGACCTGAGCCGAAGGCAGCAGCTTAACCCACTGAGCCACCCAGGCGCCCCAGAAATAGGATCTTTTAGCCAACTTCAAGTAAGCAGGGGCTGGTGATTCAAATAAATGGTGAGGTGACTTCTTAAGTCACCTTAAATGGTGGTGACTTCTTATGCTTTGTATAAATCTCGATACATTTCAGGAACTGCAGATCCCCTTGTTAATGCATATATTCAAACATTTTGAGAAGTATCAAAACAACAATCTATAAGAATATTACAATTTTAATGGTTCCTTACCATATGCAGCATTTATGAGGCTTTTAAAAATCGAATAAATCCTCCTGGGTAGATTATCCCTATCAACTAAATGAAAGTAATAGATATATATAAGAAAAAAGGAACAAAGCAAAATATAAAAGGCTACCTTCCCATCCTGGCTGCCTCCCATCCAGTTTCTCTCTTTAAAGGTAACCACTCTTAACAGATGCTAGCATCTCCATCCAGAGAAAAAACCTTAAGCATATGGTATAAACTTGTCTATTTTTCTATGTACAACATTCCTTTCTTTACACACAAGTGCTAGTATTATATACACTGTGCTGGGACTTGCTTCCACTTAACGTAACTTGGAAATCTACTGATGTGCATGTGAAAGGCACACTTCATTTCACCGTGCTTCCCTATACTACACTTCACAGATAATTGTGGTTTTTACAAATCGAAGGCTCCTGGCAACTCTGTCCGTCGCGTCAACCAACATTCTTTTTCCAACACCATTTGTTCACTGCATGTCTCTGTGCCATATTTTGGTAATGCTTGCCATATCTCAAATTCTCATCATTATTATATTTGTTATGATGATATTGATCAGGGGACTTTAGTATTCTACTGTAATTGTTTTAGAGGCGCTGCAAACCAAACCCACATAAGATGGCAAACTTAATCAATCAATGTGTGTGTTCTGGCTGCTCCACTGACGGGCTGTTCCCCCCCCCTTTCTTCCTCTCCTGGGGTCTCCCTAGTTCCTGAGATACTACAATATTGCAATTAGGCCAATTAATTTACAATGGCCTCTAAGTGTTCAAGTGAAAGGAAGAGTCAATTAATGTGGCAAACTTTACTACTCTCTTATTTTAAGGAACACCCACAACCACCCCAGCCTTCAGCGAGCACCAACCTGAACAGTCAGCAGCCATCAGTGATGAGGCAGGTCCCTCCACTAGCAAAAAGATTACAACTCCCTGAAAACTCAGATGGTTAGCATTTTGTAGCTACAAAGTATTTTTATTTTATTTTAAAATTTTATTTTTTTAGAGAGAGAGAAACTTCAGCAAGCTCCTTACCCAGCAAAAAGCCTGACATGGGGCTCGATCTCATGACCCTGAGATCATGACCTGAGCCTAAATCGAGCGTCAGATGCTTAACCGACTGAATCACCCAGGCACCCCAGCCACAAAGTATTTTTTAATCAAGCTATGTACAATGATTTTTTAGAGACATAAGGCTTTTGCACCCTTAATAGACTACCACAGGTTAAGTATATCTTTTATATGCACTAGGAAACCAAAAAATTAATTGGGCTCACTTTATTGTGATATTCACTTTCTTGTGGGAGTCCGGAACTGAGCTCGCAGTATCTTTGAGGTATTCCTGTATTAGTAAGGCTGCAATGAACATCTTCAGACATATCTTTTGACATTTTTATATAAGAGTCTTTATAAAAAATTCTTAGCAGTGAAACAGATAAAAGAGTATCTGAATTTTAATTTTTTGAGAGCTATTGCCAAACTGTATTCCAATTTCATGCCCATTAAGTATTTTTCAGATTAACTGGAAGTTGGTACCTTTTGACATCCTTCACCCATTTCCTGTACCCTTAAACTCAACCTCTGGCAACCACCAATCCAGTAGACTGTTTTAACAAGCTGTTTTAACAGCATTCCAATGAATGCTGAAGTTTGAGAACTCTGATTTAAACCATTATCTCATTTAAATTTCCCAACAACCCTCTGGGACTGGTGCTTCCATTATGCCCATTTCATGGATAAAGAAACAGATTCTCAGAGAGGTATTATTACTTGTCCAAGGTCATATACTTAGCAAGTGGCGAAATTGGGAATGGAATTGTATCTGCTCGACTTCAACTTATGTATATCTGACCCTGGAACAATGCGGGGGGTGACAGATACTGACCTGCCCCACCCCCAGTCAAAAATTGCATATAGCTTTAGACTCCCCCAAAACTTAAGAGCCTCCTGCTTACAGTTTATAAAATAGCTGATCAACACATATTTTACAGATCATACGTATCACATACTGTATTTTTTTTTAAAGATTTTATTTATTTATTTGACAGACAGAGATCACAAGTAGGCAGAGAGGCAGGCAGAGAGAGAGGGGGAAGTAGGCTCTCTCGATCACAGGATGCTGAAATCATGCCCTGAGCCAAAGGCAGAGGCTTTAACCCACTGAGCCACCCAGGCGCCCCTCACATACTATATTCTTATAATAAAGGAAGCTAGAGGAACATTAAGATAGTCATAAGAGAAAATACATTTACAGTTCTACTGTGCTGTATTGAAAAAAAATCTGTGGACCAGCAGTTCAAGCCCATATTATTCACTGTATTTATAAACATTTGTATATGGATTTATACTATGGGCAAAGTCTCATGAGCACTATGGGTTGTACCATGCCAGGCACTGAGCTAGGCTCTGGGAATAGGGCTGAAGATACTGCTGGTTCTTGCAGCCCTGAGGGGAGACCACCACTGACAGGATGGAGTCATAGGAGGAGAAGAAGCTTGAAGAGAGCACCGAAGGAGGCAGGAAAGGCTTGAAGGACCCCTGGACCAAAACTTTAAGGTATGGAGAATTTTCTAAAAGGAAGAAGCCAAATAGTTGAGATTGTTATGGGGCAGGAAGCTGACTGACCCCTCTCCATAAGCATTCTGAGGAATCTGGAAGACGATGAAGGAGTGTCTGCAAAAGGGCCCCTACTTCTTGTGTGTCTCCTGGACTGGAACAGACTTCCCTTCCTTAGCAGTCATCTGAAATCCACTCCACCCTACTTTTGTTTATCACTGTTGTTGGATAATAAACCTGGGGGAGGGGAGAACCTGAGAAGGTGGGGCCAGGCTGAGGGAGTGTTTTTAGGAATGGGACACTGTGGGGCTGCATGTGAGCCTGAGCAGGGAGGGAGAGCCAGGAAGCCGCGTTGTGGGGAAGTCTGAGCTCTAGCACCAAGCAGCCATGTGCCCTCAAGAAAGCCTCTATGTTTGAGGTCCAAAGCAAAAGGGGATGGTCTAGCCGTTTCTAAATATCCGCCCCAGCTCTGGGATCCTACAGAAGATGAAGACGGGTCAGCAAGCTTTTTCCACAAAGAAACAGGAAATATTTTTTGCTTTGCAGGTCATACAATGGACACCAACTTGTACTTCTTCGTCAGTTGCATAGAAGAGTCCAGAACACAGCATCTCTGCCTTAAAGTAACCATACTGACACCTCACTTTTCCTTAGATCTAGTTTAAAAGTGTCTTGGCTTTAAAAAGTTTTTGTGGGGAAAAAAAAAAAGTTTGCAGGCAGATTCTTTCCAAAGTAGCTCAGAGACGACTTCCTCATAGCCTATCCCCTCCTCCTCCACCCATGCCCCTCCCACCTCCTCCTTATACTTGGCAGTGCCTTCTTTTCCAGTCCCTTCAAGTGGGCTTATATTAAGATGGCGGGGTTTCAGCTCTAGCTCCCCAAAGTTCTATTTTTTCTGAATTGCCATCCTCTTCACTCAACATATACTATATTAACTCTTGAAATCTAGGCTTCCACAATTCCTTATTATTCCAGAGTGTAAGGCTTAATTTCTGTCTCTTACTTTGCTATCAGTAAAACATTTTTTGTGTGTGTGTTATTATCATAGTGGTATTACTTGGCTCAGTACATATATTTTCAGTGAGACTGAAAGGAGAGAGACCAAAAAAGGCTCAACTCAGATCTGGCAGGCTTCTAGTATCCTCTCCTATTGCTTTTCATATCCTGTGAAATAGGAAATTCTGTGCTCATTCTTGATTTGAAAGTTTTTATAAAAATTATTTTCTCTGGACATTGATTCTCTGAGAGCAAATAGTTTTTTTTTCTTTTTTTCTTTTTAAATGAAAATAATGCTTCCAGCACTTAAAACACTGGCAAATATAGCTATCAGTATGATTTGGAGGAGAAGCAGAAAACCTGTCGAGTTGCTAAAGCAGTTAGGGTTTTTTTTTTTTTTTTTTCCCATGGACGAACGATAGCAATGACGACCACAGACATGGAAAACATTTTAACACTTCATAAAATTCCTTTCCGACAGCAGGAACATAGAAGCCAAATTTCCCTTGGCAGAAATAAAAAAAAAAAATGTTTAGCTGAGATGTTCCTAAGAAGTGAGTGGTTTCAGAAAGAGCTTTTCAGGCAGAAGAAATGGGGATGATGACACCCATCTGCCTGAAAGCAGGGTCACGGTCCACAGGGAGATCACAGACCCCGCATCTGTCACTCCAGCACTCCGTGTACTACTGGGTACTTAAAAGGCGCCCAGTAAATATTTGTGGGTGAATTTCATCATTCATTCAAACACCTGAGGTTTTTACGATTTTAATCAAGAAAGCAGATGGGGATGTGATAGAGGAGACTGGACAGGGAAGGTGCAGCCCCCCCAACAAGGATCCTGACCTGTCTAGACTCTGCAGCACCCCAGCAGGGTGCCGTGCACAGACTCCCAGGGTTGAAATATGGCTTGAAATTTGCAGAACTGCCCTGCAGACATGACCTCCACAGTGAGGCAGAAGTGGGGCATGCGCCTAGGAGGGTATAGGAGCCACTGTTTTGTGATCAGCTAAGGAGCTCTCGGCATCTTGGCTGGATCCCAGCAGGGAGGCTGGCTCTGTTTCAGATATTCAAGGAAAAAGGGATCAAAGTCATGGACATGATAAGGACTGTAGAATTTTCGGAATGGGAATGGGCTTTAGAGAGGGTGCTGTCTGGTCAAATCCTTCTGCTAGCAAATAGATGGGGAAACTGAGACCCGGGATGCTCAGGGGACTGTCTTAAAGTCACCTGGCTAACTGATGGTCAAGCCAGGATTAGAACCAGCATCTCTTCAGGCCTCTCCTGTCTGTTTTCAAGATCTAAGATGAGGGTGGCGTTGATACCTATCATAAACACACAAAGCAAATGTGCACGGTAGTCCTCAGCTCTCCGATCTCCAGCTCAACAGTATTAATAACAGGGTTGGGACAGCACTACTGCAAGGTGCTCAGCTGAAGAATATCCTGTATGTTCTACCTGAAGGAAGATGGCATGTTGGAGTGAAGTCAGCCGAGCTCACGGTTTATTCAAACAGCCCAGCATATAGAACATGTCTTGCAGTTTTTAGGGTCCAGCCCGATTTCCAATACCACCTTCATTTCCATCTACAATCTTTGATCAACAGCCAGTAGTTGTACTGAGGTCTCTGATACAAAGCTGGGAATTATACAGACTGGGGCATGGCTCAGGGAGGTGGGAAAGGGCACCAATAAATGGCCTCTGTGTCACCTAAAGTCTTGCTAGAAGGAAAAACACAAACCCCACAACTCGACGTGCATAAGATAATTGGAAAGAATTAAATGCTCAAGGGGATAGGGAGCGTGGTAATAAGCACTGTAGAGGGTACTGGAGGGGGCCGGGGCGATGAGCTATATCAGGAGCATGCATGGCAGAGGCTCCTGCCTGGGCCTGAGGGAAATACTGGAGGCGAGGGATGGAGTGTTGGCACCAGCATGGAGGGGGAGAGAGGGGACCGCTAGAGGCAAAGGCTTCATTTCCTACCCAGGCAGTAGCATTTATATTCCTTGTGAAGCCGGCACGGAGTATCACCAAACATTTCTTCAACTCCACCTGTACGCTATAAATTTACAGCTATAATGTCCTCCTCTGCTCATTTTTGCTGTTCATAAAAACACACCTAGGCACAGTGGTAGACAGCTAACTGCACAGTGGGCCAAGAGTCCTGGGTTCTGATCGGCCCACAGACTGCTAAATGACCAAGACGTGTCCTGTCCACTCTAGAACCTCTGTTCGCTCCTCTCTAAAATGACAGGGTGTGAGAAAATGGGTCTCTGAACTCCCCTCTCGCTCTGACATTCTACAGTTTCTACTTTCCAGTCCTGCTCATTGTATTTATGGCACGTATTCTTAAATTAATATTAATCAACCCTTCACTGCCGTCTGCTTTCCCAATTGCCTTTCCCCCACGTTCCTCCCTTACTTCTCTTCTCTCTTACTGGGAAGTGTACTGGGGAAGTACCAAAGTGGGGATATCATGGAGTGTTTAAATTTTCATTAGATGAGTGTGTGTTGTAACAAGGCATGCACAATTGATCATCTTGGCATGCATATTAATAACTGAATGCTGTGGTACATGCTTCCTGAACTTTATAAACAGCTTCTCTCTGAGCTTTGAAATGACAAGCTTTGCTGTAACTGAAAAACTGAAAGTGGGCAGGCCTACGGGGAGTGCCTACGGAGCATACATTTTTAAAAAGTGAAGAAGATCAGAACCCCAAAATCTCTCAGTGGGGAAAAAAATGGGGAAGTTTTCAGCCAAATGGACAGGTTAGGAAATGAAACAAACAGGAGTCAAGGATGACCTAAGGATAAGATGACATAAGAGTGAGATGATTCACCTGAGCTGACATTTTTTTTTTCTCTTCCTTCTATATCTAGCAGATGCGATCTACCCAGCTGGCCGGAAAAGATGAGAGAGAGCCCCAGCTGCCACGCCACGATACATGGCGTCCACCACTAACGCCTCTCAGAACTGCACGAACATGGTCTGAAGTAAAAAATGATCCCAAACAGAAGTGAATGGTTGCTGAACTCCCCAAGCTCTTGGATGCATCAGGTGCCGCCCCTTGATGCTTAAAGCCAAAGCTCAGATGGAAACTACACCTGCTTGATTCTGTTTATTTATTTCTTTTTTTTAAAGATTTTATTTATTTATTTATTTGACAGACAGAGATCACAAGCAGGCAGAGAGGCAGGCAGAGAGAGAGGAAGAAGCAGGCTCCCTGCTGAGCAGAGAGCCCGATGCGGGGCTCGATCCCAGGACCCTGAGATCATGACCTGAGCCGAAGGCAGCGGCTTAACCCACTGAGCCACCCAGGCGCCCCTTGATTCTGTTTAATAGCTGGTCCTGGGGTGAAGACCAGAGATATGAGGAAGCCTAGAACTTAAACAAATGTTTGCAGGACTGAACATCAACAAGGCTGCTTGAAGGTAACTGCTGGACCTTGATGCAAGCCTTGAAATAAATCACAACTTTTTCTTTAAGTTATTATTCATGGCTTTTGATTTTTTCCCTCCTTTGAGCAAATGCTATCTGCTCAAATATGAAAGCAAGGACAAATATGACAAGCAAAGCAAGGATGGGTGCATCTAATCCAGTTTAATGGACTAATACTTAGTGAAATTTCCCTTCTCCTATTTCCAGTAAAATCTATCGAGGGACCCAAACTTTTACCATGCTTAGTGTTTTGCAAAAATGTGCCTGAACTTCTCTGGAAGTTGTTAAATGAGCCTTCCCCTCAGGACACCAGGCCAGCCCCATCTGCTGTAATAAGCTAGCTTATCAATATACTTGCTCTCAAATTGCCTTAGAACACTTTCCGGAAAGTCGGAACGTCATGGCTTTCCAACGGAGAGCCCACCATGGGGCGCTAGGGAGAATGGCGGGGGTGCTGTGGAGATCTTCTATGTGGAAGGGTGGACTCAGGGTTACTGCCAAACAACCCTATTTCCAGCCCCTCAGGAGAAAGAAAACCGAGATGCCATTCCTGAATCTTCGTGCTTAATAATCATGATCTAATTCTAAATGAGAGAGCCGAAATGTGATTCCTGTGGTGTTTTCCAGAAGCAATAATGCAGACAAATGGGGGTGTGGCTGGTTCTGCTCTTGGAAAATGCGGCAAGTGTGCCAATCGCTGTGGACTTTGGCCGTCATTATGTTGGAAGCAGTGTCACGTACTGATGCCAAACTCCCCCCGCTACGCTAAAGGGTTCTGGGATAAGTGGAAAACGTGATCGAGACAAACAGACGTAACTGCACCAGACGTGAAAGGAGATGTATTTAAAATTCAAAGAGCGATGGAATGTGCACACACCTCACAGCTCAGCCAGGTGACATTTGTCATGACAGATGGTAGGCTTGGGTTCCCCTGTGCACCTGGGGAGTGGTCATCTTTGTGACAGCACATAAGAAAGAATGAAAAATTCTGAGCTTGCTCAGTAAGGCAGGCCATCTTCCTGTTCTCCCTCAAAGGCTTCATTCCAGGTTAACGCTCATGTTTAAGGTCTCTAAGATCTTGGAAGTTGTTCCGAAGGCCTTAGCTATCAAGGCACATGAAGTCCCCTCAGGCCCTCCGAGACTGGGATGGGCCCCACGGCACCATGGACTGTCATCGTCAGCTGGGACTTTTCACCTTCTCTGCTGACTGATGAAACACTTCCCCAGAAGCCAAGTACAGGGCTGAGGGGGGTCTCTCCCGAAGCAATAGGTAGATGGGAAATGTGTTTGCAACTGAGGAATGCCAACATGAATTTCTGTTGACTCCTCCATGCTGACTTCCCTAACACCCCCCGGCCTGCTACCAGGGGTCTGGGAGAGCGCAGCAGCTGCCAACCAAGGCACGGCTAGTGAGTTTTCGGATGTGCTTGGTCACACAAGCAGAGCTGAAAGCCCAGGACCCCGGACTGTGCCGCCCACGCCTAACCACTCTCGGAGGGCCCTGAGAACTTCTGAACTGTCTGCAGTTTCCTTCCTGCCATCCTTCCCATTTACTCATGTTCTCGCTCACTCATCATCCTGAGTCTGTGTTCCAGACACTTGGTATGCATGCGAGACTGATAATCACAAGCAGACAAATCACGACATCATTGCACACTTCAGTAAGTGCTCCGAAGGATCTCGAACTTGATGAACCTCCTGGGGAAGGGTGAAGTCTCTCTGAAGGGTGGGCTTTGGGCCAAGACCTAAAGGATGGGAGGGATTCACACATGCAGGGTGGGGGGCAGTAACCAACAGGCAGGACAGAGGTGCAGAGGCTTGCAGGTGGGAGGCGGTTCTGACAGGCTCTGGGGCAGGGAGGCCCGTGGGGATGAGGCACGGTAAGCCAAGGGAAAACGGATGTGAAATGGAAGGAATGGAGAGCTTTTAGTCTGGGGAGAGTGAATATTACTATAAGTGCAATGGGAAGCTACTCAAGGGATTTAAGTGGGGAAGATATGATGTGAATTATATTAGACGATGTGTGAAAAATAGATTGAACAGGAATAAAAGTGGAAAAGGAGGGACTATATACGGCAGAAACTGCAAAATGCCTCCAGGCAGCCATCCTCCCCTCCTTCCTTCCTATGAGATCTCCAGTTTTATTCTGGGGAGCAACGCGCCCACTCAAGAAAGGATATTTCCTACTTTCCTTATAGCTAGGCATGGACACATGTAATAATTCTGCACAATGAGACAGAAACGAAAGTCTGTTGGGGATCTTTGGGCAAGTTTTGCTTTCTTGCTCTAAAGGCACAACCCAGTCCTCTGCTTTTTCCCTTATGCGACTTGAGCTTGTAAAAAAAGAAGTGATGGCCCGAGTAAGAGCGGTGATTTTGGACCATCACCTAGAAAAGCTAATAGCCTCACAGACACCTCAGGGTGACAGCCCTGCACCCCTGAACCCATGCCAACAAACACCTAAATCCAGATTTTACCAGGTCTGAAAAGGGAAAAACCTCCCTTGTTTCAGGCAAAGTTAGGCCGGGTTTTTTGTTACTCACAGGTGGACACCAGGCCTAACTGAGGCGCCAGGCCGCTGCCACAGTGCAGGCAGCCTGCCCTTGAATGCTGGTAGTTACAATGACGAAAAGCGGGTCATTTTTGAATGCTGACACAGTGGGGTTTCCTGATGGCCTGAATACGGGCTTTGGTGGAGGGAGATGATGAGGGTAAAAATTACTTGTAGGATTTGGGTCTGAGAATTCCCTAAAATGTAAAGGAAAAATCTAAAACAGAACGGGTTTAAAGATTAAAAGCAAGAATTCCATTTTTTATATTTCATAGTGGGAAGTGCTGAAGAGGCATCTAGGACAGGAGTCTCCACTCCTAGGTTTCTGTGAGGCGAATTTCCCTCCGGAATTCCTGGTCCTGCTCCAGCCCATTACTTTCTCCCTCCCAGAAAAGAAGCAGGTCAGCCTGCCCATACCACCCCACCCACCCACCCCATCCCCCTCTGCTCCTCCTCACTGTGCAGTGAGGCCCAGGGCTTCTGGGCTGCCTGTGGCCAGATGCGCCCCCTGGAGGCCTCACAGTAGAAAAGTAGAAAGCCGGGACGCCTGGGTGGCTCAGTTGGTTAAGCGGCTGCCTTCGGCTCAGGTCATGATCCCGGGGTCCTGGGATCGAGTCCCACATCAGCCTCCTTGCTCGGCAGGAAGCCTGCTTCTCCCTCTGCCTACCACTCTGTCTACCTGTGCTTGCTTTCTCCCTCTCTCTCTCTGACAAAAAAAAAAAAAAGAAAAAAAAAAGAAAAGTAGAAAGCCTGTTGTTAAAGGGACTTCAACTTCCCTTTCCAGATCAGCCTTTATCAGTAATCCAATGCTGACGTCTGGACCCTGCCACAAGCCTGACTTCTTCCTCTCTCTCTTCAAACAGAGGCCAACTCAGTCCTGCATCCTGTTAGGCGCATTGAATTTCTTCAGTCACAGGAGCGGGGCCTCTTTTTAACAGGGGCTTCTTTTAATGGTTAAGACCAAAGGGCACGGAATTGTTCCCCTATTTTAATGCATGGCTGCCTTCCTACCTTCATTGTCAGGGTCAAGGGTTGAATGTTCCCTGCCAGGTATGACTGTAAAGTCAAGGGAGTGAAAATGTATTTAAAATTGATGCTAGCGAACAAGAAGTATCCAGTAATATTCCCATGTTCAGGCACCTGGCCTGCCATCGCTTTGGAGGGACTGTATCATTAGAGTTGAGTGGCCTTTCCCTCTCTTCCTTCTCTCCATTACCAAGCCAGCCTTACTTCCCCTCCACCCACTCATCCATTCCATGCTTCCCTCCTTTTAAAGAGGAAATCAACATTAGTGTCCTTTATCCTATCCCTAGTAACCCTAACCTCAGAGCTGCTGGGCGTATGTAGTCCAAGGAAGGGCGTCCCTCACAATAGGTCATGGAGGAAAAGTGGTCTGATAATGACCTGATGAGACAGGAGCACTTCTGTTTTTCCTTTTCCTTTTCTATAAAGACAGGTGTTCCAGGTTAGTCTCCTACTGGATACCTGGTCACTTACCAGAATTCACGTGTGCACGTTTCTTATATATTTTATGTTGCTGCAAAAAAATGTTCTTCTGACAACAAAGTCATATAAGATACCTGAGAACCTGGTTTTTCATGTCCCTCTCTCTTCCCATCCTAACAGATAGATATATCATCCCTTGGGTTTATACTGATGAAAGAGGAGATCGACGTTTTGGCACATTGTATCATTGAAAAAATTCCTCATTCACGGAATGAATATGTAAATTGCATATGTCACCGTCCCACATGGCACCCTGCACCCGGTACCGAATGGAGCGGGTATTGTTACAGTGTCATTCGATGGCTTTAACCAACCACGGGAACATCAGCAACCGTAATGCATGATGCTGCTGTGACGCTAACTACAGACACAGACAGACTGCCCAGAAAAAATATATACGCCCTTTTTTCGAATAGAGCCCTGGGTAATTACCCTGACTATTGTTCTATGAGAAAGCCCATTTATACCCCTTCATCAATTTAAGGTCTGGACATGAAAAATCGCCAGCATTAAGCAGTTAAGGCAATTTGCTTTCCAGACGAAGAAAGGACAAAAAAATTAGACTGTAGAAAAATCTCGACTCCTGAGTTGCGCACGTTGACAGCCAAAGCTCACCTCAAATAAAGGATCCTGAGGAGGAGTTTTTCTGATGGTGCCTTCATCCTAAACAGAGCTCAAGGACAGTGTACTCGGGGTCTGCTTCCTAGTGTCGGCACTAGGAGGCCATGCAGGTCATGTCCTGCATGTGGGGCCAGCCCGCAGGTAAAGGGTGGCTGCACCGCAGGTGCGGTGTGACCTGAGGTGGGTCCACAGCTGGCACAGAAGCTTCTGGCTGCCCTGCCCCAGGGGCCGGGTTGGTGTTCTGAGGAAAAGCTACAGAAACGTTGCTCACCTTGAGAAGTAAGCTCTCAGGGCAGGGTCCGTGTTCCGCCAAGTTGCCACAGAACATGAAATAGGTTATGAGGTTTGCCATTCCGTATGGAGTAAAATGGGAAATTATTGAACTACTTACCCCCAAAATGAAAACCAAAATTAAAGGAATGCAAAAGAAAAGGCAAAATCACAACGAAAACAAATGGCCCCCAAAATTTTACTTACATTGGGTGAGGATTCCGGTTAAGGCGTTTTTAAAATTCTCCTTGGCCTCTTCCATCTCCTGTTCATGGGTGGCTTTTTCGTTCATCAGCCGGCGGACGTGGCTATTGGCTGACTGCACCATGGAATAGAACTGGTTTGCGGAACGCCGATTCACCTCCCCACGTTCAATCCAGGAAAGGAGCACTGTGATAGCCTCTGAAAACTTGCTATCATCTGGAAATGGAAAACCACCAAGTATAAATCATGCCAAGGCAAGAAAATGGACTTGACTTTAGGCTCTTCTCAAAAGACCTACCAGGGACCATCTTAATGAATGCATTTCCCGAACTTCACAAATTATCTCTCCTGAGATGAAGTGCTCTAATAGCATCCCTTGGCTTCCCCTTCCACCTCTAACTCCATGGTCCCATAGAGCCATCCGGGAAACAAATAGTGGTTCACTCTCTCATCTACGAAACCAGCAAATTCAGTTTGAGGTCTGTTCTGGGCATTCTTGGTAACACAGTACTCCAAACCCTGATTTCTCTTTCTTAAGACTGGCTGGAAAAACTGTCATTAACCTATCTGGTATCCGCTTCATTCTTTCATCAGATATATTATACAACGATACTACTTTTCTGGCTTAGAATCAGCAGAATTAGTGTCTAAATATGGATGACAGAGTTAACTATTTTAAAACTGGATGTAATGGATGATATTGTTCCCAAGGTTTTAGTAGGAATTAGTCAGTTCTTTTTATACTACAGTTCAAAACTAATTTCATCTTAGGTTTAATACAACATATTTAATTAGGCTGAAAAACAGAATATTTCCTTGTTTTCAGCAAAAGAGGACTTGTTATCTGGGTGGTCAGTGTTTTCTCCCGAAGCAATCTGGAAGCCTATTGGAATGCATTTGAACTTGGTTTGAGGTATGTATGGGGATTTGGGAGTGGGGGGAGTGGGGAATGAGGTTCCACCTGTAAATAAATGATAAAGTTTATTTGAAAGAAAACAAACTTGCCTGTTTAGGAATTGTTACTGGAACAGACCTGTTATATGGCTTAGAAGTAGGGGGGGAAAAAAAAGCAAGTTTGAGGGTAATTAAGTTAATTAGAACTGGAAGTTATATGTCAATTATCACAACATTTAATCAATCCTACTGCTGAAGGCTTCCTGCATACTTCCCAGGCAAATTTGAGGGGAGAAGTCTTCCACTAATATTTTTCTACCCTTGGAAAATGTGGCTTGAGAAGAATACCCTACATTTCTCAAGAAAACTAGATAGGCTCTGAATTCTAAAAATGAGGATCAAAATTAAACTGGAAGATTCAGATTCTTACTTATTTATCTGATAGATACTGAGTGCTTATTATGATCCCTCCACTGGAGGAACATCAGAAAAACTGTGTATCTTTGTGTTTGGAAATATTTTCTATATTATTATCTATTTTTATTATATATTATTTACACACACACACACACACACACCCCAGATGACTGGACAGTGTGATTCATACTTGGTAGAGGAGTTTTGTTTTATGTAACACACCACATGTTTTTAATCAACCACTGTTGTTGGTATGTTACACATCACACAAAACCTTCCTTCTTGGGGCTCTCTGTGAATTTCATAGCGCATTACAGAAATACCTTTAGTACTTTTCCTGCTAGAAGCCCCCTCCCAGAAGGGGCACCCCTTCCCTGTGGTGGCTGTTGCCTGCGCAGAAGTACGAGTGCTGAACGAAGGCAGGACCAGCCTGACCCCGTGTGTGGGATGTGCTCTGCTTTCTCCATGGTGGAAGTACCCATCGAACATATGATACTGATCAGCACCCACCCAGGCCCTCTCCCACCGCGGCAGGGGCAGTCTAGGGTTGGGGATCAAAGCCTTTTTTCAGCGCAAACCTGCCCCCTCCACCCTCACACCTTCACCAGAGGAGACAACAGGCCCTGGGAACGCCCATGGGGCACCCCACAAAGACACCTTTCCTTGAAAATCTCAACACACAGGCGCAGAACACACCCGTGCTGTCTCACAACGGGCTCATCCAATTCTGTTAACTCTGGAATTTCAGTCTGAGCTCAACCCTCTGTGAACTCCAGCTGCAGTGGTTTCTTATCTCATTTCATGGACCGGAACGGCTTGTGTAAGATAAAATCCATCATACAACTTAACATTACGTTCAGCCCATGGAGAGGCCCATAATTTAGCATTATGTTTGTGAGAGGCCCACTGTGACCATTACAGTCAGAATAAATTTTGCCTCCCGCACGCACTCTCCACCTCTCTTCCTGCCAATATATGTTAAGAGAATGGACCTCCCAAAAGACAGCACGAATAAACCTAACGCTTATAAGAAATATTTTCCCCCCCTCTTAAAAAATAACAACAACAAAAAAGAAAACACCGACTTCATGTACCATTTTTCCCCTTCGCTTGGACTTTCATCTCTGCATAACACAGAGCAAAAGAAACCCTCCATGATTTTGTTGGGGAGCTAACTAGGAGAGAGAACAATGTTGTTCTACTTTTCCCTCCTGTTACTGGTTGTTTTTCCTTCTCTTGTCTGTGGTCACTGAGTTCATAAATACACTAATTTACTGTCAGGGAGAACACACTTCAATTTTAAAAATATATGTTTGCTCAAATGATCTGAAAAGCAAATTTTACTGTTCCTTGCTGAGGAAGGAAGGTTCACCAGCAGATCACAGTTAATTGATAGTTTTCAGAAAGAGAAACAGCAGTTTTAGGATTAAGCAATTGAAAATATACAATTTATAAAATAAGGAAGCAAGAGACTTGCTCATATTTTAACAAGTGTTAAAAAAATATGTAACACGAGTAATTGTAGGCAGAACTCGATTAGCTTAAAAGAAGTGTACACTTATGGTGAAAACTCCCGATTTCATCCTCATTTCTGAACTCTCTAAAACTGCCAGGCCAACGTAAAACTGATGTACTGACATGTAAATTAAATGTGAAGACATTAGTTAAGGCGCATTTGGTTAAGTTTGGGCAATATCTGTTGCTGTGTTAAGAAGGGACTTTATATTAATTAAGACTAACCCAGCAACTCACTCTGAATGGTTACAGGAGTGTAAGGGGAGCGGTCATTTTCAATATCCAACTGTAAATTCAATTTTGTATTCAGTGGCAAGATCACTGAGAAAACAGAAAACAATATAAACTAATTTAAACAGGACTTAGATTGCAGCATTATTAAAGCTATTCATGTGAAAAGAAATTAACAGTGCTCATAAAAATCACATCAAAGATGCAGTTATGAAGAATTCCAAATACTTTCTGTGAACACGCTTAGGCATAACTCTGAACACGGGTGCCGTTTAGAAACTAGAATGTGCAGACGTGCTTCTTCCACAGCAAGAATTGGGAAGATCGGCGCAGTAAGGACTGAATACAGACCATTTGCTCATTAAAAATTGTGCGGTGTTTTCTAATCAGGGTCTTCGAGACATCACACCCAGGTTACTGCACATATTTGCCCCATGACTTTTCTTGATTTGCATTTTCCTCTTCAATCCATCCCCCATTCCCTTACTGTTCTCTTTGTTAAAAACCATGGCCACACACCCCCCACCCCCAGCCTTTGCCTGTCTGTGCACTCATCCTAGGAACCTTCTCGTTTCTGGTCCACCTGTTCTGGTTCCCTCAAGATTCAGCTTCAGTGCCTTTCATGAAGGCAGCTTTTCTGGAACCCCAGCATGAATTATGTGTCCATTTGCTATGTTTCCACAATTCCCTAAATATCCCGCTACTAAAACATCAGTTACTCTGTATAATAATTGCTGGTTTATGGATGGGTCTCCAGTTTTGAAGGGCTGACATGAGAATAAAGCTTCCAAAACACATTTCAATCTCCTGGTCGTTCTGAGCTTTTCTCTTTGCAGTTTACCTACATTTGGCTACACTATTTCTAATAGACTTGCCGTGATTAGAGCTAGAGAGCCACAAATTCAGTGGTCAGAAGTTGGGAAACATCAGTTGGGAATAAACATTTCAATTTTGTGTTAAAGAATATTTTCACAGGGACTCTCAGAGATAAATGTCCTCCTGGCAGTTAGGCTAGCTGGCCCTTTACCCTTCAGTCCTCTGAGGTCATTACCACTGGCAATGAAAGTTAAGAATGATGTCCGATAATCACAGAGAGGAACTTTTTGCAGTAAGGCACTAACTAACTAACCAGCTCGTCATAGGAGTCAAAAATCTTTTTGAAGACATTTTCAGTTCTGGGGAAATAATGACCAACTTTAGTTTTGTGAGTAATAAACAATATTATGATGACTATCATCCCTCAATGTCACGACCTAAAGCCATACCCATCTCATTTCATTTCTGTTTACCTCAGACTTTATCAACCTCCCTCCCTCTCTTTCCCTCTCTTCCATATTTCTTGAGCACCTGGCACATAGTAGGAATTTAAGAAATTGCACATGGGGGCGCCTGGGTGGCTCAGTGGGTTAAGCCGCTGCCTTCGGCTCGGGTCATGATCTCAGGGTCCTGGGATCGAGTCCCGCGTCGGGCTCTCTGCTCAGCAGGGAGCCTGCTCCCCCCCCCCCTCTCTGCCTGCCTCTCCATCTACTTGTGATCTCTCTGTCAAATAAATAAATAAAATCTTTAAAAAAAAAAAAAAAGAAATTGCACATGGGATAAATCTTTGCTATTCAAAGACTTTAAGCTTGAGCCTCACTTTGGGAGCTCTTTGAAAATGCAGACTCACTCTTACTCAGGCTTCCTGACTCAGAATCTGCACCCTACTCAAGTGATTCATACGCACATTAAAGATTTGGAAGCACTGGAAGAAATCAGTCAATGAAAACCCGGGAAATTGGCTGGGAGCTCATCTAAGTTAAAAGATAACAAAACCCTGAAATGGAAAGTAGCAGCTGAGGTAGTGGAGAATACTGAAAGGATGTGATGTGATCCTTAGGAGCTTCGTGAATCCCTGTCCCTAATCTCCCCCACCGGCATTTAAGGAAGAGCTGCTTTAGCACCAGGCATCCCCACCCCAGGGAAAAAAAGAATGTGGAAAAAAAATTGTCCATGACTTGCAAATGGGCATAGAGACCACTGCAGATCCTTTCAGTGAAATGCTGGCCATGGTCTAGAGGACCCTCTCCATTGCTCCCACCCACCCCCAGAATTATCTGATTCGATGAGGGAGTGAATCTTTCATTGTTTTTGACCAGGCTATCTGATTACTCTTTAGGGACAGGACATAAATTGTGGAAGCTGATAACAACACAAATAATTCTCCCTAACAATGGAGATGAATTTTTGTTCAGTAGAAAATATGAATCATTGTAGAGCAAATTCTCTTTTGAACCAGTTTTTAACGTCTAAATGAGTTAAAGAAAATCACTGGCACTGTTCAATTCATATTCGTAAGTCATGGTTCCACAGCCACAATATCCTTTAGCCACCCTTGAACTGTAAACTCCTCAAAGGCCAGGCCCATGCTACAATCAGATCTGAAACCTCAGGGCCATGACACAGAGCCCAGGACCCAGCAGGTGGACACAGGGTGAACTTCAGTCAAACTGCTGAATAAAGGGAAAAAGGACTCAAACTAGTAAGCAGTTTTTTCTCCCCCTTTGTTAATGGAGGGAGATCTGGCCTTGATTTTCAGAACAATAGGTGGGATGAGAGCCAGGCCGTGAACACTGACTATGAAAACTTAGGTGAGACGTAATACCCTTATTTATGGCTGGATCTATAAAGGAATAACAGGAGAAGAGATTAATGTTTGAATAAAATGTCCTGAGAATGAGATAAAAGGAAGATGTTCTACAATTTTTTTTCCAAAAAAAAAAAAAAAAATGGGGATACACACACACAGTGAACCACAGGAATGGTGTGTTGATCTAGCTATCACTGATTTCTGGCTTCTGTGATAGCTGGAAACAGCTTACAGTGTAGAGTCGTATATTGACCCAAGCAGAATGGGGCTTCCAGGATGGCCAAGCATTAATACTACAACATCCCTAAAATTTCAACATGTGTCCCTCAACATTGGACATCCCTAAACAAGTCTCCATTTTTTGGCTGCTCAATGCACTATTAAAAGGGGTATAACCTTATCAATCCTCCAAATCACAGGTGGCAGGAAAGGTGATGCAAATGGTTAATGCACCCTTCTCCCCCACAACACACACACACACACAATCTCCCCCAACTCTCGTAGTACCTGTAAAAATGAAAACAATTACGAGTGGTGGCAATACGAAAATGCACTGGTTATTCCAGCTTTTGGGTTAAGCAAGATGTTTCTAGATGCAGTGGCCTATCTTGCCTCTGTGAAGGTCAATAACGCCTAAGGAAGTGATTCTCAAACAGGCTCCTGTGCTTCTCATTTCCCTTGCCCTAAGAAGGAAGCCTGGCTTTTAGCTAATGGAACTTCCACTTGGCTTACAGCATTATTGATTTTTACTTTCTGGGAGCCATAAATATTGACAACCGTCTCAGCAAAACGCCAGCACCACTGCCACCTCTCCTCCCTCTGGCAGGCTGTCAGGGGCCATTCTGTATGCAAATCAGAGTCTAGCCCTCCGGAAATTATGATTGCTGATCCCGGGAGAGCTGAATTCATGATGACACACCAGGGGGACCCCAAGGGCACTGCTTCAAAGCTTTGTGAAAACTTCACCTGATGCACAGACAAACTCTTCATTTCACCATATAATGAAAGATTATGTGAAGCTTTCCAAAGGGGGAAAAAGTACACAAAAACTTTTAAATGCTCTTGCCAGGAGAAATCTCCAGTGAATTAGGATATAATCTTTCTCACCGTCTAATCAATCTCTTCCTTCCACAGTCCAAACACAGGGTTCCTCCAGGGGTGGATGGTCTGTGTTAGACACACTGAAATTCATTATCTCATCTGCCTGGTGCTACTGTTTCCAATAAAGTGTAATTATGGTGTTATTGAGCTCCTTCTCACTTTCTCAAAGCCATGCTATAAAGTTTGGGTCTGTGAGCAGTTACTTCCCAATCAGTCTTCATTAAGTTGAATTGTCTCAGAACAATGTCTATTTAATCAGCAGGGTGCCCGCTACATTTCTTTTTAGAATTTGTATCAGTGTAACAGATGCTGCCTTAGACTCTACACAATTACAACTTGACTTCTCCTCTGCCTTCAAGAAGGCCCAGTGGCCACTGCATCTCAGAAGATCGGCCCTCGTGGTCTCAGAAGATCCGCCCTCGCACTGTGTCCAGCTGGGTTCTGGGTCACTCCTGGGAGCTCCCACTGCACTTCTCACACACGCTATCAGCAAGTCCCGGTGCCTTTTTTTTTTTTTTTTTAAGATTTTATTTATTTATTTGACAGAGATCACAAGTAGGCAGAGAGGCAGGCTAAGAGAGAGGGGGGAAGCAGGCTCCCTGCTGAGCAGAAAGTCCGATGTGGGGCTCAATCCCAGGACCCTGGGATCATGAACTGAGCCGAAGGCAGAGGCTTTAACCCACTGAGCCACCCAGGTGCCCCGTCCCGGTGCTTTGTAACTGGCTCTACCACGTCAGAAGCCTAAACTCTGTGAGGTGGGGGCCTGCACGCCGTTGTCTCCCCACGCAGTGCTTATTAGCACAGTCCCAGCTATACGGTAAAGAGCTCCACAAATATTTGTGCAATGCTGGTGGTGAGCATCACTCCCCCGGTACTTCCGACCATGCCTGGCGGCACCAGTGGCCACAAATGTAACATAGCTCAAAGCTCCAAATCACTGAGGGAGGGAGGGAGGGAAGAAGGATCTCAGCATTTACTATGCACGCAGTTTTAACAACTGGGCAGGATGTAGAGGGCCTTGTGGGTCATAATAAAGAGTTGGCTTGGGGCGCCTGAGTGGCTCAGTGGGTTAAGCCTCTGTCTTCGGCTCAGGTCATGATCTCAGGGTCCTGGAATCGAGCCCCGCATCGGGCTCTCCGCTCAGCGGAGAACCTGCTTCCTCCTCTCTCTCTGCCTGCCTCTCTGCCTGCTTGTGATCTCTCTCTCTGTCAAATAAATAAATAAATAAATTTAAAAAAAAAATAAATAAAATCTTAAAAAAAAAAAAGAGTTGGCTTATATAGATTTTGCTAGATAGAACTGATTTTCAAAAAGAAAACTCCAAGAATAAACAAGTACAATGTAAAATGGGGAAAAATGTTTGTAATAAACCTAAGATAGCATGATTTCTCAGGGGAGGAAAAAAAAATCAAATCCAATTAGGTATTTTCAGATCATATTTCCATCTTCTTTTTTACTCAGGCTTCTTTACCTTGGGTTTTGACTGCATTTTTTTTTTTTTTTTTTAAATCCCCACATCAATGAAATCATCTTCAGGGAAGCAGTTTCCTTGCCCCTCCAGTCTGGCTTTGCAGCGTTATATAAGGATCATGGAGTGGATTTCCTCTCTGAGGCAGCCAATTTCCTAAGCAATTAAATGCTGTTTATATTCCAAACTCTGTGCTTGGGTTGAAATTGTCAAGCTTGATATTACCTGACTGGTTGCCTGAGATGTATCCCCAGCTAGTTCATTCTACTGTAACTGCCATCTATTAAATTTTCCAATCTGTTCTCTCAAGGGATCACAAACTACTTGGAGAAGGTGCAGCTCCTAAATTCTGCAAATTATACTCATCTATATAAATATATATTTTTGAAATGGCAAAGCTTGCAAATTACTTCACCCAGTTGACATCCCAATCTGTGATCCTCTCACAGCAAAGGCACTGCCTCGTTCCTCTCACGTGCATAGACATTTCTGTGCTGGTTCCTTAAAAAGCAGAGAAGGTGGCCAGATTTTTGTAAAATCCCTCCAAGAGGTCACAGAATGAAGGCACTAGTTTTTGTCATGTCTAGGTGTAGCCCATATGCTGACAATGCACAATGTGCAGAATAGTAAAAAACTACTTGTTCCAAAATCAATATTCCTGGTTGAGGGTGTTGTGCTCTCTCATTCTGAGCGCTCCTTCTGATCTGTAGCCTGAATGGAAAAGGGAGATGATGCCTGTGTTTGCATTTGGTGTGTTTTTTTTGTTAAAGGGACACCCATGGCCTGTGTATTTATGTCTGTCAGACGGGACCTCCCAGAGCAGAGCAACACGGGCTGGTTAAAAGCCCGTGGGTAGTTACAGTGGGGGGCTTTCAGCCAAAACGGCAGCTGATTAGGGGCTCCCAAGGCCCGAACAGAGCATGAGGGCTAGAAGCAGACATCCTTTTTAACTCTTTTAAAGAAACAGAATGTCAACCTCCTATCCTCCTAAAATAGGTTTTGGGCAGCTTTCACACATCTCACTTAGTGAAAACATCCAATCCACTTTACATGCTGCCAGCAGTGTGCTAGCTATGCTCTAAGACACTCCAAGGATCAATCACATCTCTCTTCTCATAAGAAAACATTAATGGCTTCTCTACTGCTTATGGAGTAAAACCCCAATCCAGCAGCAGCTTTCAGGGCCCTGCCACACTTCCAGCTGCACCCTGCTCTAACATCCAAGCGGCAATCCCGGGTGCTGGAGCAGCCCCCTTGCCTTTCTCCTCCAGTGCCACCTTCTTCTCTGCATCCTTGTGTCTTTTATCCCAGAGCTCCTGCCTCTGACTGGAATGTCTTTAAGGCCCTTCTTCTCCTGGGAAAGAAAAACCTGTTTATCCTGCATGGTTCTCCTGGAAGATTTTCTGGATACCTTCATCAACACTTGCCCACCGTGTTCCCAAAACACGCTGCTATAATGTTGGTTGAATCAGCCACTGGCTTTGTCCTAGAGTTAATCGTTTACTTGAGACACCTGGGTGTGGTCAGCTACCCGAACCTGCGTTCTCACGTTAGAGCCCAACACACTCGATGGTCGGAGGAAGGTCTGACCATCATTTGCCTGTAAATGCAGATGCTGCTCAGATTACAGGACTCTGATCAATAATGGAAGAGAATTCACACATACGCGCGTGCTCCCGAGTTATAGTCTGGCCCCTCCCCTATCATCCGCCATTCACTGGGGCAGGTATTAAAGCCTCCATGTGGCTTTATCCCCCATAGCATCAAACATGTGAAAGGAGCAAACTCTAAAGAAATGAAATGTACTCCTTTTAATTCCCGATTATTCTGTAGTGTCAGCAGTGTCCAACTCCATTTCTGAAGGCAGGGATCCTGTTCCACGTTTTGCTTCTACCCTCCACAGACCCCAGCGCCCTTTCCCACGTGAAGGGAGGCTCTGAGAAGAGCACAGGTAGGTGGAAGCTCCAGAACCCGGAGCCCCACCAGGAGCGGGAGCCTCCCCCAGGACCCGCCTGCCTGCAGGAGACACTAGCCTCGCTCGGTCCGCACAGGTGGGAAGACAGGAGCCCGCTCTGGGGCGACAGCACATGACCCTTCTGCCCCTCTTCCACGGACCGCGTTGCGCGGCCGGTCGTACACACTCGTGCACGCACACCGGTGAGCAGGAGCCGGGCTGCGTCCCAACAGCAGGAGGAAGCCCAAGTGTCCCCTGCTTCCGGGTGCCGTCGCCTGCATACACCCAGCACGCGGAGACCGAGAAGTCGGGGGCGCTGGGGCCCTGGGGGATGGCGGTGCTGCCCTGCGAGCGGGCCATGCCTCCCGCCGGGCCGGGCCGGAGATGCGAGGGCGGCCCCTACCTTTCAGCTTGTCCGCCAGCAGCGCGGCCTCGTGCTCTGAGTAGTGCATGATGGCGGGCGGCGAGGGCGGCCGCAGCCGGTCCTCCTCCAGCTTGCGCCGGTGCCGCTCCTCGCGCGCGCGCATCCGCTGCTTGCATTCCCACTCGTAGAAGTCGTCCCTGGCCTGGGCGAAGTCCACATGCAGGCGGCCCGAGTCCTTTTTGTCCGTGCTGGACCCTAATCGCATCCGGTAACCTGAAAGCAATGAAGAGGCCGGTGGCGTCATGATGTCACCGCCGCGACGACGCCACCGTTTTGGCCCTGCCCTCACGGCACCCTGACGAAACTTCCGCCTTTTTTTTTTTTTTTTTTTTTTTAGCCCGCAGGAAAGGCACTGCATTCCTTCCATAGGAGGTGGGAAGCAATTACCCTTCTCCCAGGTGATAAGGAAGTACTGTGAAGTTCAGCTTATCACAGATGTGGGGGTAAACACAGTTCTGGGAGGTGTCTCAGGGGGTCACCCACCCATCTTTCAAGCCCATGTTACTGAGATGATGACCTCAAGAACCAGGGCACTTACCATAAGTCCTTCTTCCCTCTGGCTTCCAGGGAGCTCAGAAACAAATTTGGCATGTAGCATTTTCCCCCTATCTGCGTTTCTAGGGCCAGTGGTATTATATTTTCAATTTACGGTAACTCTCTTGCATAAGTGTTCTTAAATTCTTTTTCAAAAAAAGTCGAAATAGGAGTAAATAAAGAATATCTATGGTATTTAAAAAGATCTACAAAGTAAATTCCACAACACCTCACTCCCAGGTTATTGCTTCATTCCCCCGAAAATGCTTCTCCGTTCTCTCTCGGCAGCTGCAAAAGCCACAATTACCAAGGCAATTTTGCAATGCTGTTTTATTTCCACTTATCCTCTGGGGCACGCGGGAGAATATTTTACCTTCAATCAAGAGGCCTCACCAGCTGCCTTCCTTACAGCCCTGCAGCACCTCATCTAGGATGCAGCCCCACACAAATCGTCCGTGCAATCTTTGAAGGCCACGGGAGCCTGCGCAAGAGCGCAGAGCTGGACCAATAAAAAAAAGGGGAGGGAGGAACCTGGAAATCTTTGGGGGTGAGAGCTAGCCAACTTATAAAGATGACTTGCAGAAACCTGATGGGAGAAATCAACACAAACAGAACTGAACCCAGACAGCCAGCCTCACTTGAGATGAAGATGACTTGGCTTTGAGGCTGCTTTTCACTTTGGGGTACTCAGATTTTAAAAACATAAATTCAGGTCCCAGCAGGATCACAGCTGTTGGGGCTGCCAGAAGAGAGAGCAAAATGAGCACTTTTGCTGTGTAGGGGCTTTGCAAATGAGATACCACTGTGAAATGCTAGGCTGCACTAACGCTGACATTCGAGATCTCGGTGGTAGATTTCAATGGATTATCTCCGCATTTGGGCTGAAACTCAGCTGAAAACCCTTGCAGAGGCTGACTTCTTCTCTGTAGGGAGCTTCACACCTTTGAGAAGTTACAAATACCAAACTGATCTCACATCTGATTCCTGTTATGCCCTTCTCATTGCTAGGTTTAAATGATGTTCTCTAAAAATGGGAAGATACGACAATACCAATCAAAACTGCAAACATCCGATCACGTATGAGCAGAATTCATGCTAAAGCAGAGTGTGTCTTGGTTCTGGGCCCGTAGGAACTTAATGCGTCAGCAGGCCACGGTGACAAATCGGCAACAGCTGAGCGGCCCGCCCCGCTTAAGGCTGGCCTGTAACCCTAACTGTTTGGGTGTCCAGAGCACCACTTTTTCGATATTTCTGGTCCCAAAAAGTACCCTTTCTTTCACCAAAACATCATCATTAAGGCCTTAAAAGAGATTCTGATGAGTCTGAGTCTAAAATTAGCTTGGACTTCAACTGTGAACACGGTCCTAAAATTAGGCCTAGCAGCTGGGTTTGGGCTTGTAGGAGCTCATGCACAGGACGGGCAGCCTTCCTTCCCTCCTGCCCCTCCAGTTAATCAGACTTTCGGATCTTCCCTGGACTAATGGACAACATCCCCAGGGTGGCTGAGGCAGAGAGGTGGGAGACCACTGTGCATCCAGGCAGGGAGGCTGGAGGTAAGGCCTTTGCTGTGGGCTCCTTCTGTTGCCAAGAGGCAGACCAAGGGGCAATCAGATGACTGGCTCAGAAGCAGGACCAAGGTCCATGCTGGGAGGTGCCTAGCATCAAGGAAGAAATACAGGAATACCTTTCCCATGCCTAAATTTGGGCCTGTTCATTTTTGGCAATGTCTCATGGGGTTTTTGATCGGGTCTAAACGTTGTGTTCTGTTGGAGATGAAAAGCAGTTCTGATCTACTCTACCCCTCTTATTTCATCAGGTGGAGTAAAGTAATATTTTTATTGGTAGAGCTGTTGTTACACTCCAGGTTCCCCGGGGCAAGTCTGTGAGAAACGAGAATCAGTCCTTCTTTACCATCTTCGGGATATGTGTGTTAAAAACATCCATTTGCTCAATGGTTCCTCTTGCTGCAGGTGCCCTGCTAAGCACTTACTATCCATTATTTGGATTCATTCCTCATCATGATCCTCTGAGTTAGTACTGGTACTGGTACTACCTCAGTTTTGTAGATGAGAAAATGGAGGCCAGAGAGAGGTTATCTTGCCCCGAGGCATGTGAGACCCACGGCCACGACAGAGTCCCCAGCTGTGTGCTAGATTACTCTGATGCAATGGCCCGAGATACATGACAGGTAAAACACACAGCTATTTGTGTGTTGTAAAATATTTTTTTCTATGTTTCGTCTTCCACCTCTATTTTAGAATGCTTTCAGATTCCACCCCCCACCCCCCACCCCCCACCTTTGTAAGGTTTTATCAGAATAAGGGTTTTAAAGTCAGTACTACCTGGGCTCAGGAAAGTTGCAGCAGCATTGGAATAACTCCAAGGCTTCTGGGGTTTGCAAGGGAATTGCGAGGCAATAGCAACTGCCTGCAGGAATTAAGTAAGCCTGGCGGTAGCATTCAGTTGTTGTTGTTGTTGTTTTTTTTCCCCTATTCTTTTCTCACCTTCTCTCATTAGCTTTCTGTCAGGAATAGGGAGGTGGTGTGCCCAGCAACAGACTGAAACAGGTCGAAGGAGAGCTCGAGGGAACGGCAATGAGTTGATTCTAAGCAGCATCTCCCAAAAACCACATACCAGATCTGCGGTTCTTCGATTTGGCAAAGGCCTCGAGGACAGCCTCTGTACACTTGCTCCAACACCCACAGGCAGTCTAATTTCAACATCTGTGAAAATCTCCCCTATCAAATGGCACCAAAGAAGCAGGTATCCTGGGGGTAGGCGTTACCACTCTAAAGGCACTAGCAATTGGGCAGTGGGATGGGGCCTCCCCCTAGGACCTGTGGACTACTTTCTGCAAGGAAACTGATCTTGATGTGGTACCCTGGGGTCTAGAAACTGAACCACTTCTGAAAAACTGAAATTATGCCGAGAGAGTACTTTATTCCCCTGAGGAATTACATCCAGTAATAATAATGGTCCTCAGTATTCATAATATTGCTTTTCATCTAATAAGCACTTGAGAATATTAATTAGAAACTCAATGGAATTCCTCAAGACTGGTGGTGGGAAACCCTTCCTGCCGGGAGGTGGGCTCTCGGTCTTAACGTGGAGCTTCTGGCAGCCCAGGGTAAAGGCAGAAGTCCTCCTTTTCCAGCCCCAAACTGTGAGGACTTTATTGCACGTGAAGGCAAAAGGGAAGCAAGCTCGTATTAACATCACAAAATATAACAAAATGCCTCAAAAACCCCTTATGTAATGCAAAGTACCGGAAAGGTAAATGGCTTTATCAACCATGAATTCCTCCGCAAAGCGAATGTGACAAAAATTCTTCTTGCTTTTCCGAATGGCTGTAATATCACCACACTGCTCAAAGACTTCTTGAATAATTTCCTCAGTAGCGTTTTCTGGTAATCCTCCGACAAACACGGTCTTACACCCAGGAGGTCGTTCTCTTGTGGAAGGAGGTGGAAGATCTAATAATCACAACAGAAACAGAGGGGTGTGCCCTTTATTTCTTTGTGCGCTTCCTGGTTCACCTGGCAAAAGGGAAACTCACAGAGCGATGTTCTCAACCCAGAGTCGTGATAAATGTCTACTCTGACTTACACTGATAGTGGCCTGCCTTATTCTTACCTCCTCTCCCCTCCTCCTCCCAAACTTTACTTTCTGGGGTCCTTTCTACAGGGGGTGGCTAAGCTTGTCCCAGGACAGAGATAATGCCAATGTTAGCATAATTTAATTTCCACTTCATAATACAGAAGCCCAGAAAATGGGGGGGGGAAATAGTTCACAAGGTACAAAGCATGATGAGATGACAACATGATGGGGAACTTGGGCTTGTTATCTGCTTTGTCTTGCTGCGGGATAACGGATAACGGATCTGTAAGACAGAGAATAGGACCTGCAAGCCTGCTCAGTCCTTGCTGGGCTAGGGGAACACTGGGACTGAAAACAACACTTTTTTTTATTCACATTTAAATGAGCTAAGGATTACATTTGGGGGAGGCTGTAGGAAAAGATAAAACATACACTGTCACAACATTTTACCTAGTTTATATGTAGATTACTAAAGCAATCTCCTGAAAAGTCCACTTTGAAAAGACAACACTGATTAATATGAATAAAAAAAAAATTCTAGCTATTTAAGCCCATAAACTTAGTATCTGAGACTAAATTAAAAAAAAATTCTGACTCATTTATTTCATCAAATGTATGTTTCCTTCAAGCAAATGCCATTTGGCCCAGAAACTCTGAGATGCGGCCTTCCCCCAAAATTGCTAACTGCCAAATTAATTCAATTTTCCATCGAGCAAAGCACATTTCAGAATTTTTCTCCCACATTTGTGAAGATGGATAGAAACGCTCATATATTTCACACCATGTTCTGCGGCAAATGCTAGACTTTGATGCATGCAAAAAGATTCTTAATGCTGGGTCTGTATCTCCACATCACATACACTGGCTTCATGGTGTCAGTTCAGCTCCTGGATAGAACCCATGGACACAGCCCCATCCATTTGTGTGAATCTAGAGACAAAAGCTTCGTGTCAAATGGATCCCCACTTGGTGCATCCATGGGGAAGAATTCCGAGTCACATCTGAAAGTGCATGCAATGTTACATTACAAAAAAAAAGGAAAACTTAAATCTTAAATGGAGGAGCAGATTATTTGTTGCAGGTATCACTTACTTGGATTTTGAGGGAAAAGAGTACAACTTTTGCAGTGGATTATTTCTTTGACAACAGCCACTTCTGTTGGTGGTGGGGGTGGCACCAGCCCCAGGCCTGGAATCATTGGGTTAATGGGCGTAATCCCAGTCATCATGTTGAGGCCTGGATCAAAGCCTGGGACACAGATTGAGTCTGTAAAGTACACGAGATAACATTTTGGCTGGAGGGTCTTAAATCCATTTTCATTGTTACTTTGCTGTTTTCCTGCAAAGATTATTTGATTTTACACTTTCTTTCTTTTTTTTTTTTTTTGGTTAGGAATTTCTCCCAGCATAAGATACAGCCTTGTAGAGAGCTATTACAGAAAGATAAAGAGAAAATAAAAGATGAACTTGAAACTACATGAAAAGGAAATTATGTCACTTAAAACATTAACATGGCAGAACAGAACACAGCATATTAAAGTGGAAAACCATGCACCATGAAGCTTGGCTATTGTTGCGAATGTGATTTTCTGTGTCTTCACATCGGTGTATTGTTTATACTTGCTGCCTTATGACCCAGAATGTGGGAAGAATGCCATTTAACATTGAAGTGCCCTGTGAATCTAATTGTCAGTCTGGTTTTCTCAAAAGAGCCTTCTTATCCAAGTGACCTAGATTTAGAAAAGTCCAATTTATATGTGCATACTTTATAATGATGCATTCAGGTCCAACCTAACCTATTTCCCCCAGGAAATAAAAAACAAAGAGTTATTACTATGGCTGGGTTAAGTACACATAGGCACAGAATTAGCTGTATATGCTTCTGCATTCCATCGGATGATCATACTTTCTTCCTATAATTCAGTCAACAAATAAATAATGGACCAACCCTCCTGAAATCTTTATGCCCTGTTATTAAAAAAAAAAAAATTACACTCTGTATAAAAAAAGTAAGGGGGCCAAAAGAATGGGTTTTCCAATATAAGCAAAGCTTTTTTTTTTTTTTTTTTAGCATTGTAATGAAACAAGTAATTTCAATGGTCATATACAGGGATTTTCTTTTCCTAAAGAAGTCAGATTGATTTACAAGCAGGGATTGTTAGAATACTGCGAAGGGATCCGTCTCTGAAGAGCACTTCTGTTCAGAGAAAGCAGACACTCTCACTGGGTGCTGTGATGATGCTCAGGGAGACATACAGGAGCACGGATGCCAGCAGAAGCCATGGTGACCCTCTGCGACTCCTCGGCAATGAACTCCCTTTTCTTTTCCTACCGTCCTATCTTTTCTCCTTCCTCTTCCTAGATCATTCCCATTCCACCCTCTTGGCTCTCAGGGACAGCCTCTGCCTCAGCCCAGGCGTGGTCTCACTCTGCTTACCTGTGCTGAAAGGTAGGCGACACCCAGAGGCAGATGAAGTGACAGGGACACCCTCTGTTTATGAAGACACTCCAGAGCATACAAAACACCGGCAAACACTCTTCTGTTTGGGGAGAAGGCTTGTGATAGCTTTCCTCTATACCCTGGATATTTCTGCTGCTCCTCTGGGTCGAACAGAATAAGCAGGGTGCTCCTGATCTCTAACCCCAAGAGGACTGCTGTCCCATTTCTTAGGAAATCTATCTAACTTGAGAGCGCACCAGCATGACTTCAATAAAATGAGGTTGTTGTGTTTTTTTTTTCCCCAATTTTGGTTTTGTTAAAAAACAAACAAACAAGCAAAAACCACATAAATATAAGTGCCAAATAAGCATTCTCTTTCAAAGGCGCCACCTTGACATTCTTGGTATTTCCTCTGTAATCATGGTTCTCAGTTTCTTCGTCTGTAACATGGGATTGTTAGGCTGAATAATCTCTTTGGGCACTAGTGTTCCAGAGTCTGTGCTGATATTGCTCAAAGCAAGTGAGACAGAAAAGATAGAAAAGCTGGGAAGTGACAGAGAAGATTCACCTTTGGAATTTAAAATGCTCCTAAAGTTTCATAGGTCTTATTCTCATTTTACAGATGAAGAAATTGAGGCATAAAGTAGTTGCATGGAATCCCCAGCATCCCAAAGCGGACACATGGGCAGTCTGCTTGGCGCCCTGGGTCTCGGTCTCGGTCTCCATCTCTGGCTCCTCATGTAAACAAGACTCTTTTGACTACCTTAATGTCTCCATGTAGAATGACCCGACTTGATGATTCACCCGATACATGTTACTACTAAAAATTTACTCTGATCCAGCTGTCAGATCTAAAGGGGGAAGTTCCAGAACAGAAGGGCTTTTAGTGTCAGCATCACTGAAACAACAGATTGGCTTTCAAGGTGAATATATTAGAAATTGAAATATTGGCAGGCTCATGCCTTTATTTAATCTCATTCCGTGCACAGGATTCATCTGTTCCTTTCCTGGCCTGGCCCTCACTGTTGTTTGCCAACACAGGGTGATTTAGGGCTGAAACCGCTCAGGACAGCGAACCCTGTGAATTACAATAACCAGATGTTGCCCACAAATGAGATGAGAAGCCCGGCGCTTGCATCCTCTGTTAGTAGTAACAGACTTCTGTTTCCTTTCGGAAGGCCAAATAAATAAACACGTCTTTAGAAATGGGGACAAAAGACACTACTCTTGAGCGAAATATTTTAATATAGAGCAAGAGTTACTTTGCTTTTTACAAAAACATCAATATGAAGAGACTCTGAGGTTTAATGAAATCTGCATGGTGAGTGCAGTAGCTTGAAAAGAGCTTAGAAAGGAATTAACACTTAAATTATGTTGGACCTCAAAGGATCTGAGATTCAGTATTTGAGAGGAGGAAGTAGGAAAGCATTAGACTTTTTTTTTTTAAAATAAGAACCCATTACTTTTTAACAATATATGAACAGATGGAAATTGTTTTCTCAAATAGCACAGGAACCTATTATGTACTAACTCATTAAAGCAAATGCACACTTTTTGGGAGTCTGAGAAAGACGCAGACACAGGAGGACAAAGGTGAGGAGAGAATGCAAGCTCCAAGAGTCAGTTCCTTGTCTTGCTTAGAAAAGCTGCCCCTGTGAACTTCAGAGATAATGAGTTACAATTCCACTCAGGGAAAGGAGGAAGAAGGCTTAAATTGCAGCAAGAAAGAATCCAATTAAGTATAGAGTAGAACTTTCTTTCAGAAATTGTACTTAAATAAGAGCAAGGGTTATTTATTTCTAAGACCGGAGCCCTGTCCAGATTTCCCCTTGTGTTGCAGACAGCGAGCACACAGGAGCCAAGGCCAAGGCTCAGAAAGCATGTCTTTCTCATTGTCTTTTCTCAGCTGGACAAGACAAAACCAGAAAAAAAAAAAATCCTGCTTCCTGATTCATACATAGTCCAGTGTTTCTTCAATTAGACGAGCAGGTGGCAGAGGGCAGGTTCGGGTTTGAGTTCAGGGTGTTAAGAAGCATGGCAGTATCCTTTTGATCATTCATGTGGCAGTTCCTGGGCATGTACAATTGCTGAAATATGGGGTCAGGATCTGCAACATGGTCCTTGCTTGGGGAAATCTCCGGGTTTAAGGAGAAAGTGAAGGATGGGCACCAAACTTAGCAGAAGACTTGAGAAGAGTAAACTGAAACTCACGGAGTGGCCCAGGAAGAGATGGGCCGGGGATAGCCTGGTAAGCTTGGGGGACTCCAACCTGCTGTACATGCTACAGCCATAGTGAGCGAGCGACACTGTGACCCATGTCCTGAGGGGCTGCAGGAGTCAGAGTAGAGGAGAAGGGATCTTGGCACTCGAGCTCGTGGTTTTATTCTCACTGGGACAGCAGCCAGCCAAAGTCAGATGTGCACTCTGCTGGGCAGAGGCCCCTGCCTGCTGTGCTGTACCCCACCCATCCTTCTCCATTGGTCCACTGCCCCGAGCAGCAGCTGGCCCCCTTTCTGCCCTTTCCAACATCAATGCCTCCCTGAAGTCTAATTATTGGCAGTGAGAACTTGATCCCACTTGGAAGAAAGGCAATAGAGGCCTGTCTTGGTCAAGTCTGGGCCTAATTAGGGTAGGTGTGGTATGGATGCTGGGCTGGGCTGAGGTTAGGGAGACAGAGGTACACTGTCAGCTCCAGGAACAAGTGTGGCCCAGCAGACAGGGCACCACGTTAAAAGAGAATAATAAGAGAAATGAGGCAGCAATCAGGCCAAAGGTTAGCAGGAGGTCTAATCCCGGGCAGAGATCATTAGCAGCAGACAAAACACAAGTACAGGCAGGCCAGCTTCACCAGGGAACTCTGTTGGCAGGTCATCGGGCCTGAACCACCCTGATCCAGGTTCTGTCTTAGTCCAGGGCCCCCTTCCTTGTACCTGAGGCCCAAGTGGGACCTCGAGTCCAGAGAGATGCGAGGCTTGGGGGGGCCAAGGCAGAGCAACAGGCTGGAGGGGCTCTGAGAAACATGTAGAAGCTCCTCTCCTTTCTCCAGAGGACTTACTGCCTCAGAATATGATCCATTATCATTGGACAGAGAAGCTACGTGGTGATACGTGGGCTCATTCTGTTCATTGCAACTGACAACCCTAGTCTTCTGTAATGTCGGTTAAATTCACAGACTATTAAAGCAAATGCTTTTTTCTCATTCCATGTCCTCCTTTTCTCTAATATTCTCAAAAATTGTTTCATGATCAGAAAATCAAAAAAGGAAAGCAGATTCTGAAAAAGGTGAACTCGAACTAAAAGGATCTGGGCAACAGCTGAGGGACCCCAAGGCTGACTGGTTCCTCAACCTCTCTGGACTTCCGTGTCTTCTTCAGATAAATGTGAGCATGAACCCAGACATACTACGTCCACAGAATGGGAGCCTCAGAGAGCACCATCTGTGTGAAGGCAGTGTATCAATGTGTCAGGAGCCCAAATCTGCAATCAAATGTACCTGGGACCATGTCCTGGATCTCCCACACACTGGCTGTATGACCTCAGGACCTTGAATCTTCCTAAGCCTCATTTATAGTATCTGCAAAATGCAGATCATCATATTTAAATTGTAATATTCTTGTGAGGATTAAATGGGATTTTTAAAAAATCTGAAGTGTTGAACATAATGTTTGGCACATGGAGAATACGCAAAAAATGGTAGCATTTATGTGCAATGTGAATATGTATTTCATGTATAATAATATTTATGTAACCTTATATAAATATGTTATTCATATTGTAGACACAGAAAGGATGACGATGACGACGACGAAGTATTTCTTTTGACAAACATTCGAGTGCCTACTAGGTATTGGATGTTCTGCAAGGTACTTTGCCTGTAAAGATGTTATATGAGTCGCTCCTGCAATGAAGGGACAGTCTGATGAAAACGCTCCTGTGCAGAAAATGACAATACAGTATGACAACTGTTGTGAGACATTTAAATGGGAGATGCTAAGCACAGAGAAGGGGAGCATGAAAGCGGTCTGGGATACAGGTGTGATGGTTTCTGTCGTATCTCTCTGAACAGAGAGGCTGAAGTCATGACCCCCCGGTACCTGCGATGTAACTTTATTGAGAAAGAGGGGACTGCAGATGTATCCAAGGGAAGACAATGTTACAGTCGATGAGGGTGGGCTCTGTCTGATAGGACTAGTGTCCTCATAAGCAGGGAAGAGACACAGGTGTGCGGAGAGACCACCACGTGACAATGGAAGCAGATTCAGTTATGTAGCTGCAAGCCAAGAATATCAAGAATTGCTAACAAAAACCAGAAATGGAGAGAAAGACATATAACAGATTCTTCCCTGGTTCCTTCCCAGAGGGAAGATGGCCCTGCCAACACCTTGCTTTCTGACTGCTTGTCTCCAGAACTGAGAGGATAACATTTCTGTTTGAAGCTGTTGCAGGATTTGTGGTACTATGTTAAGGCAATTCCAGAAACTAATTACAGGGGGAAAGGGTCACGATAGGAATGCTAGAGGGGGTGACAGCTGACCTGAGTCTCATAAAGGATGACTTCTATGAGTATGTAGAAAAGATGTTCTTGGGGTGCTTGGCTGGCACAATTGCTTAAGCGTCTGACTCTTAGCTTCAGCTCAGATCATGATCTCAGGGTCATGGGATTGAACCCCGTGTCCGGCTTTGTGCTCAGCATGGAGTCTGCTTGAGATTCTCTCTCTCCCTCTCCCTCTGCCCCCTCCCGCTTGTGCGTCTCTTTCAAATAAATAAATAAATCTTAAAAAAAAGTTATTCTCAAAATATACTTATTAGGATCATAAATACAAAAGAGATTTCTAAATGTTCTCTTAGAAGAAATGTTAAAAACCAGTTCCCTGGAGGCAGGATCGCTCTTACGTTTTCCCCTTGTGAAAAAATCCAATCTTGAAGATGGGTACATATTTATCAAGAACAAATCAACCCTAAAGATTATAAGTTAACATTATAGTATACATTATGAGGTAAGGGAATGCCTACAAGCAGAATCAAGGAAAGTTAACATTGATGATGCTTTTGTGATCTTTCCAAAGAGATCCAAAGGTGGTGAGGTATGTTTTCTATTTGAATGCAAGATATATACCCAAGGTGAGCTCCTGGAGCCTGGCTGTGCTCACGCTGTAAACAAAGACCTCATTCCATAAATAAAACCCTCTGTCTCCTTTGACTGGGGATATAACGCTGGCAGGACGGAGGAATGCAGCCGTCAACAGCTATTTTAAGTGCTGTTGACATGAGTGGGGAGATTTGTGTCCATGTTTGAAATTGTGACATGGCACCCAGTGAAGAGAATTTCCACACTTCTCACCAAAATTGCTGCAGAGAGCAATGACTGCGGAAAGAAGTCTGTCAGATCTTTCCAGCCACCTGTGTGTGGAGCATGCACTTGAAAACCAAATATAATTGGAGTGAGCAGGAAGTAAAAGCCCATCAGAGGTCCTGTGAAATTTCCTCGCACCACAGGCTGGGCGATTTGAATTTGACGCCAGCGCTCAGTACAGAGGCCTGAACTGTCACACTCAAAGTAAGCCGCTCTGTTTTCTGAGCCTGTGGAAACACACACTCTTCAGACACAATGGACCTCACAGCTGAGGCATAAAGACCATGCTGGCACACGCCAGGCAGGTGTGGAGGGGCTCACTTTGACCAGGAAGCAAAGGATGCCAGGCCTCACCACAGACTGTGAAGTTTCAAAGCTGAAAGAGACTTTGAGTATTTCCTAGTCTGACCTTCTTGATTGAGTGATGAGAAAATGGAGGCTTCTCGAGGTTAAGTGACTTGCCCAAAGTGACACAGCTGGTTAAGAGTTGAGCTGAAATTAGGATGAGGGGTCCTGCCTGCTTCACCATTGCGTGTTTGAGTTCCCCACATCTCCCATCCTGCCTTCCCTAAGACACACCTAATGACAGATTATTTTGCTACTTCCCAAGACAGTCCATTCCCTTTTCTAACGGTTTCACAGTGAGAGATTTACCTCTCTTATATTGCCTCAGGACCTGATATCCTGGACTAAACCCATTGTCCTGATTCTGCTCTCCTGGGCTATTGTCAGAAGTCTGCTACTCTGTCCTAGTGCTGCTGGTCAGTTCCACGGAGAAGACTCCGGGAGCACCTGCGTCTTCTCCAGCTCGGCCTCAGTGACCCTGCTTCCCTCAACCCTTCCACAAGTGACTTCCTCTTAAATCCACCTTTTCTGCAGTCTAGGGGAAACTCCAGAAATAGGCCTTATAGAATCTGACCTATGCGATTAGCAGTGCTTTTGACCTTTCTTGATTCTGAGCTCTATCCCTTGTGGCTGACCTGGTACATTATGATTTAAAAACAGTGGCTACACTCAAATGCTTGCTTTGGGCCAGGTCTGCACTGAAAGTGTCACATCAGCTCATGCGTGAGGCTTTCTGGCAGTCTCATCATGGAGTTGACACGTGTCAAATGACCTCCTTCAACTAAAACATCTATGTCATGTCTCTGCAGGGTGCTGTCATACAACTTTGTGGTTGAAGTTTTAAAACTAAATAAAAGGGTTTGTGTTCTCCATTGGGTTTTCCAATACTTTTTTCTTAGAATTCCTTCCGTCTTGAGTTTTCCCCACCTTGCCCTCAGTATCTATACAATGGCAAGACAACTCTTTCTTAAAGTTCCTTCTGACCCCTTCTGATTCCTCCTTGCAGGTCAGACTCAGCCACAGAAGAAAAGAAGATCCTCTTAGACAAATCTGTATAGACTCTTTCCCCCTAACATTTACTTCTCCTAAACTCTTGTTGCTTTCTTGTTCTGAGGGACAGGGCCAAATTCTCACTGCACAGAGGAGGGAGGGGGTCACTCTGAATTCCTTGGGTTGGAAGCTCATGCTGAGTAATTTGCTCTGCTCTGTGGCCGGCTGGTACCCTCACGCTTGTGCCTGTGTGCGTCTGAATGCTCTCCATAGCAAACCGCTGGGTGCCCAGGTCATCTGCCCTACACCCGGACAGAGTAACTTGAGGGCTTGCCTATTTTCTTTTAATGGCGTTTCCCCTTTCTCAGTTCCTAGTTTAAAACCTCTGTAGGCAACCTCATCCAGTCACATGCCAAAACCTTTCAGACAGAGGTCTGAAAGTGACTTGACTTTCAACTTGACTTTGAAAAACCTCTCTACATCATTGCATTGGTACCCACTGCTATGTGGGTTCTTATTAGCGCTCATCTGGAGGATTCCAAAAGCCGCTTTGTATGCCCAGAGGTCGTGGCTTCTTTATCTCCTCCCCCCCACCTCCCCACCCCGGTGCCCTTCTCACACCCCTGAACCTGGGATCAACCAGCTGTGCCCATGGGAGACCCACAAGAATAGGCCCTAATTGGGGCCTCTAAATTACTTCTTTCAAACTTCTTTTCACATCCCCATCTCATTAGTCGATGATTAATTTTCTCTCTGTACCGTGTTATGTGACTTTGTCCAGCAGGACTGTTGCATAATGATAGAACAAAGAGGACTGAATAGGCTGTTGGTGTTCTCTGCTTTGAACCTACTGACAGCCTTACAGCACAGGGGGCAGAACACAGCAGTGAAACACGGTGGAATCGTGGAAAATGGTTTTGAATATTCAGTTAAACATATAAGAAGCACCTGTAATTCTTAGGTATCTATCCATTGATCTTTTCAAAGATGGGGACCCTCTGAATATATATGAAAGTCTAACTGATTTATGTCAACATGTTTCTTTCTGGCATTCAATGCTTCCTCACTCTGCAGAGCTGTTCTTCTCTGAAGTCAGACTGATAGCCTGGCATCATATTGATGGAAAGCCCACTGTGGTTAGTGGCCGTGACAACAGAGGTGATACTCATAGCGTGTGAATTTCTACACAGGGATCTTCTCTTCGAAACCTGCATCTTCCCAAGATAATAATGCAAGGGCTAACCTTTTGATTTTATTTATCCACCTTAGTTTTAGTTTACAAAGGCATTGGGGAGATAGGGAACATCTCATAAATTTAAACAAGAACAAAGGAAAAACTTATTCAATATTTAGCTTCAAAGAAAACATTCACATCACATTATTTTAAACAATTTATGTAAGTTTCAATTTAAACTTACTGCTTGAAGGGGCTGAAGCAACACAGAGTTGGTCTCTTTAAATAAGATCAGCATATAGCCCTGGGGTGGGGGAGAAAATAGAGCCTCTTTTAAAAGCAAACACATCATGAGTGCTCCTAAAGGAAACTTCGGGTCGTGTGTTGTTTTAAAATCACAGACTGATCCAATATTAATTTAATTTTTCTACTTGACTGTGTGGGCAAGGACAACCGGCTGGGAAGAAACAAGAGTCGAAGATGGAAAGAAAAGAGACATCCAAGGGAGAGGCAGCAAGAGGGAGAGGGGACACCTGAGTCCTGGGCTCAAGGACAGGCTTTCTCTGCTGCTCAGTGTCCCAACCTCCTTAGGCCTTGGGTCTGAATCTGCCGAAAGAGTTTTAAAAACATTTTTATATTGATAGACTTGTTGTGAGGATTAAGTGAGTTAAAGCATATAAAGGGCTTAAAAGAGTGCCCAGTGGAGGAAGCACTCAGTGCATATTAGCTGTCGTTTGAACCAGGGAGATTATATTTGTGTGCACACCTGTATGTGTGCGCTACTCAGTGTACATGGTTCCACGTCACCTTGGTGTCCTTCCTCTTTAAAAAAAGGCATATCTCAATTTTCTGTTGCCTTCTAAATTAATGTTTTCTCACCTATTCTGACTTCAAGAAGTAATTCTTTGGGTGGAAATCAGGAAGGTTTTCTAGGAAATTAACTAACGAGGCAGTGCCATATAGTTCTGCCACAGAAGGAATTTCTCCAACAGAGAAATGTATTAGGAGGGGGGGAAGAAAACAACAACAAGCAAAAAACCCCTGTCTATCCCCAAGGGCCCAAGATGTTTTCCAGTGCCTAGAAATGAGATCTACAGAGTTCAGAGCTGTTTGCTATTTGCTCCCTGCTTTTTCTGCCAAGAAGATTAGGTTTTATACCCAAATTCACTAGGTGGGCTCACTCAAGTTTGGCTCTCCGCTTTCCCCATAAACTTAGTTTTTCCACTGCAATCCTATTGTATTAATTTCAGTGAATAGGTCTATGTTATTAAGCTTCTTTACACACATGCACACCTTTCTAATAAATTAAAGTCGAGCAGCACCAGATTTTAAAAATACTTTCTTACATCTGAGACCCTGGCCAGATTTAGTTATTTATATGTTGATATGCATTTTAATTTAGAAAGTATCAAGGCCACGTCCTCCTCTCCGATAGCCTGTCATTTCTGGCAAACACCCTGAGGAATGCCAGTAGATAATTTTTCAGAGAAGTAAATGAAAGTGGAATGGTTCAAGTATCAAATTCAGACTCTTGGGCTGAGTGCAGCCAATGTGGAGAAGCGTTTCTCGGGGTTTGGTGCAGTAGTGTGTCTTCCCCTACAGGGCTGACCCCTGGACATGAAAAGTTCCAGAGAAAAACATGCCCCAAAACAGTGGGTTATTTCTCCCATGAAAAACATACCCCAAACAGCAGTTTGTTTTGTTTTTGTTTTTTTCCTGGAGAGTGCAAGGTTAAAAACAGAAACTATTACCCAGATTTTCATTTAAAATTCATCTATTTCCATCCATTTGTCAATTCAAAGAATGTTTTTGTTCCTTGTTCGGGGATCTACATCTCCTTCTTGTCCCCAGAGGTATCCAGTTTTGAACTATTACCTTTATGCAACGTTATATTTTCAAAATCCCTTTTCAATCTTTCAATAAGCTAGTTTTCATCACATCTCTCCAAGGCCCCTTTACCCCCACCCCACCGGCTTTGCACATGAACGAGGGAGTGGAGGTTGGGGAGACAAGAGATGTCTGTTGGCAGCATCCCTGGATCTGGAGGAGAAGCAAACTGTGGTCCCTGCTGTCCTGGCTGTGATGAGAGCCCACCTGCCTGTGCTTTGCAGGCCTGCACAGCACACAGAGAAAGAGCCAGGATGCACCCTATCTGGGCCTTCATCCCATCCCCCCAAGGTTCCTCACTTCCCATGTAAGGCTAAAACCTTCCACGCTCACTTCGCATTGTTATTAGGGATACCCAATTATGTGATGGGCATTTATATGCCAGCAGTTTACAAACAAGGAAATCAATCAGTACACAAATGTAAATTATAAGTAGGATTTTTCCTACTGCAAAGGTCTCCGGGGCTCCCCAATGGCACTAAGTGCTAATTTTGTGCAGAAAGAGAATTCAATAGGTTATTCTGTATATTTCTGTGCTTTGGAGTATACACAAACCTGGCAGGAGGGAGGAGAAGGAAGAGAGGGAGGAGAAGAGTAAGCAAGAATGGGTGTGTGTGTGTGTGTGTGTGTGTGTGTGCGCGCGTGTGTGCGGTGTACCCTTGTTCTTCTCATGGAACCCACATTCGCTGTAGAACTATGCATTCTCCATGTCAGGGTCATCTACTAAGTTTTATAGCTGAAAAAACTAAGGAGCTGAGTGGCATTACTGCCCTAGGTCCCTCTGATATTTGCTCCTTCCCCACTACTAATCATCTACAAGCTTCCTAAGCCATGTGCTAGATGCAGGAGACATGGGGCCAAGTCAGGGTCTCCAGCCCAAGGTGCACAGTGCACACACTGACACAGACATGCGGGCACGTAGCTGCATTGGAGAGTGGCAGCAAAATTCAGGAGACATACTCAGCACCTGTGCCATCAGTCTGAAAAGAGCCTGCCACACTCTGAATTACAAGTGGCCCTCTTCATTGAAAGTATCTCTCAAGCTTAGCCGCTGGGTCCTCAGATCCAAGCACAGAGCACTTTGTAAATATGCAGCCAAGTCAGAGACCAGCCGTCCCTCAGGACTTGGGCCACACTTTCAAGAGAATTCATTTTTACTGCATTTATCAAATGACGTTTTGAGGGCAGAGGCCTGTCGGGTGTTTTATTTCTCTTCCTTTGGCTATATCATTATATATTTTTCTCCTCTTCTTAATACTGAGGGCATTCTAGATCACCAGGCTTTCTTTAGGCTGTGTTTACATCAAAAGTGCCTGTGGTGTGGAGGTTACAAGGTATGGATTTGTCAGGGACTGAGTCTAAGGCCTAACTTAGAGCTGCTTGTCACTGAATGGGGGACTTCCATTTGCCAGAAACACCAGAATGGAAATGTTAGCTTGGGCATTCACACCCTTAGTCAATTATTGTTACTATTATTTTTTTACTATAACAAGGACAGATCATTACATTTTCTTCTCAAATACATTTGGAAAGTCAGTCAAGAGAATTTGAAAATCTTATCACAGATAGTTAACTTTCTTCCGTCACAGAATGATGGGACAGAGGCATGAGAGATGTGAATAATTTCAAGCATAAAGTGTTTGTTGAACAAACAGAGCCAAGTTTAAATAAAATAAAATCGAATAAACTGGCAGGATGTATTAAGTGTATATCAGGAGGATTTATCCCAGGGCCTTTTCTGCTCAATATCTTTATTCCATGTTTTGGACAAAGAACTCTATGACATGTTCATCAAATGCTGTCTGTCACCACCAGGCACATGTGTTCAGGTGTGCCGCAGGGGCTGGGGACACAAAAAGGTTGAAGGCAAATGTTTGAGCTTTGTGTTTCCAGAGAAACAGAAACCTTCAGAGACAACGAAAGTGACAAACAAAAAAATACCCTCATTTGTTGAAAAATACCCTAAAATGAAATGAAATGGCAGATAGTATGTGTTGAGTTCATGCCCAACACATTCACAGTGGATTATGAAGAGAAAGTCCTACATGTAGGAGGCGAATCCTAATCCTTGAGGAGGAGGTCAGAGAAACCCAGTCCTACAAAGTGTCCTTCACACTGCCCCCCTTTGCCACCATTTGTCAAGGGACTATGGCAGGACAGCTCTGAATTGTCATCCCCTTAAGGAGTAGAGAGGTATGAGCTAGGAGGAGGCATGTCAGACTCCTGCTACGAGCTTCTGAATTCAGGTGCCTGTCGCCCTGCCTTACCCCTCTCCACACCTGGCTGGGGCTGGCGTGCCTTGCATGGGCCTCTCCTGTGGTGGTGGGTACCAGCTCCCAGGGACCCACTTCACACCAGCCTGACCGGGAGGCTTGTTTCGCTGTCGTGATCACTACACCTAATCACCCTTCCCTGGTACCTCGCAGTGGAGTCTTTGGCCCTCCCTTCCCCACAGGCGGGGCTCAGGGGGATGGTCCTTTCTTTCTCCCAGGTGGGTTGCCCTCTGAGTAAAACTCTGCTGTTGGCAGAGCACTGAGGAATCCAAATGGATCATGGAGGAAGGTCTGAGAAGGGGAAGGCTTCTCATTACAACTGCGTATTCTAAGTGTCAGGGAGGATGCCAGGAACCTTCACATACATCCCCCCCACTTTATCTCCACCACAGTGCAGGGAAAACAAAGGAATGGAGGAAATTTAAGTCCAGGGGTCAGCTAGAAATGTCAGAGTCCAAACTCAAACCTAGGTGGGTCTTACTGCAAAGGTCTTTCTGTCTCACCAGGACTGTCTGTGACAAACCCCTGAGCTGGATGGATTCTGGGTCTCACCACTACACAGGACTGACCTTCAGCTGGTAAACACCGGTGTGGACACATGTCTGGTTAATGCCGACATCTATCTGTTCTGTTTGGTCAGTGCCCAAACCCCAACTTGTTAAATATTTGGGCATCACTGTTGCCCTTATCAAAATGAAATATGCGACAAATAACAAATGTTTGACTTCTACTTCTGGCAAGGAAAAGAGTAACAGACACAGGATATACTCCCCCAACTGAACCAGCCAAAAACCTAGATAAAATATATGAAATATAGTTTTCAGATATTGGATCTTGGGCAACACAAGACCATGATTCCTGAGGGAAGAGAAACAAACAAGGAGAGCCTTAGGATTGCCCAGCCTGGAGAGATCATTGCCAAAAGAGAGCTTCCAGGCTACGGCCCAGGAAAGAGAAACCCTGGAGGGGCCTGGCAGTCTTCCTGATTAATGTTATAGTTGGTAGTTTGAGAAGGTTAAGGTCATTAGAATTTGCAGGGCAGAGCACTTGAGAGAACAGCACACACACATTCATGTGTACACGTGTGCTCACACATGTCCACGCACACACACGTCCACGACTCAGAGATGTAAGGCAGGAACATCTTGAATCTTCAGCTGAGATCTAATTAGTGTATGCATGTGAGGAACCTGTGCAAGGCTAGGAGAAGAATGACCCATAGGGATTATAGGAATACTTCAGATAGATCACAAAAGCTAAGAAGAGATCATGTCCCCGTCAGCTGGAGTAGAAAAGTCATATAATTCATGAGGTATTGTGTAAAACACTCAGAATGGTACAGCCTCTGTAGTAGGACAAAATTAGTCCTCAACACTGCTCTGGTTTCCTATAACAAAACTCAAAAGCAAGCCTCAGAATGTTCAAACTCTGTCCAATAAACTTAAATCCATCCCATAATAAGCCTCAAGGATTTTTTTTTTTAAAGATTTTATTTATTTATTTACTTGACAGACAGAGATTACAAGTAGACAGAGAGGCAGGCAGAGAGAGAAGAAGGGAAGCAAGCTCCCTGTTGAGCAGAGAGCCCGATACAGGGCTCGATCCCAGGACCCTGGGATCATGACCTGAGCTGAAGGCAGAGGCTTTAACCCACTGAGCCACCCAGGCGCCCCAAGCCTCAAGGATTTTATTTTAGGAATGCAAAAATATCCAGCACCTAACAAGGTGAAATTCACATATCTGGCAGCCACTGAAAAATGACCAGATCTGATAGGCTAATCCCTATACCTGTGACTATGTTATTACTTGGCAAAGGGGGATTAAGGCTGAAGAGAGCATTAAGGCTGTTTAATCAGCTGATCGTGAAATAAAGATAAAGAGACTCCCCTACCAGGAATCCTAATACAATCACAAGAGTCCTTAAAAGGGGAGGAGGGAGGCAAGAGAGAAAAAGTGATTTAACGTGAGAGCCATCGCTGGCTTTGAAGATGGAGGGGACCACAAGCCACAGGATGCAGGAAGCCTCTAGAAGTTAGAAAAGGCTGGGGCCCCTGGGTGGCTCAGCTAGTTAAGTGTCTGACTCTTGGTTTTGGCTCAGGTCATGATTTCATGAGTCATGAGATAGAGCCCATACCCTGGGATCCTCACTCCACAGGGAGCCTGCTTAAGGATTCTCTCTCTCCCTCGCAGACCCCCCACCAATCACTCTCTCTCAAAAATCAATCAATCAATCTTAAAAAAAAGAAGTTAGAAAAGGCCAGGAAGCAAACAGGAATACAGAGCATGGAGACTCCAGAAAGGAATAAGACCCTGATGACATCTTGACTGAGACCAGTGAAGTTTCCTAACCAACAGTGCTGTAAGATAATAAAGTTGTTTTTAAGTCACCATGTTTGTTGTTACTAGTTACAGCAGTAAAACAAACAAGCAAGAGCACCATGTATACAATGAAGCAGGAAAAAGTGACCCATAATAAGGAAAAAAAAATAAATCCATAGAAACAAAATGAAACATAACAAGACAAAACCATAAATGACACAGATGACAGAATTAGTAGACAAAGATAGTGAGATAGTCATAACTGTGTTCCATATATTCAAGAATATGGAAAAAAGATTGAACATGTTAAAGAGATACATGGAAAACTGAAACTGCACATCCAAAAATAAGAGCTACACTGTGTGCGATGGAAATAAACTGCATGAAATTAACAGATTAGACATTAAATTAAAAAGTTAGTGATCATGTAGACACAGAAATAGAAACTGTCCAAAATGAAACAGAGGGATAAGAAATAAGAACAACAGCAAAAAAAAAAAAAAAAAAAAAATCATAAAAAGAGCTAAGAAAACTATCAGCAGCCTAATATACTTGTGGTTAAGTTCTCTGAAGAAAGGAGATAGGGTCAGAAAAATATTTGAAGAAATGATAGCTGAGTCATCCAAACTTGGCAAAACTATAAACTCACAGATACAAAAAGCTCAAGAATATAAGACACAAGAAACATGAAGAGAAGTATACCAGGACATATCATAGTAAGTTACTTAAAACCAGTGATAAAGACAAGTTCTTAAAAGTATCCAGTGAAAAAAGCTCATTATGTAAAGAGGAAAATGACAACAAATGAAAGCAGATTCCTTGTTGAAAACAAGGTAAGTCAAAAGACACCAGAGTGACACCTATAAAAAAATTGAAATTTAAAAATATGGCAACCTAGAGTTCTATAACCAGTGAAAATGTCCAAATGTGGAAATGACATGAAGAATTTTTCAGACATAACTAAAAAAAAATTGATCACCAGCAGATCCACACTGTAAGAAATATTAAAGGCAGCCCTTTAGGCAAAGAAACATGATGCAAAGTGCAAATCTTAATCTTAATCTACACAAAGGAAGGGAGACCAATAGGAAGAGTAAGCATGTTGTTCAACATAAAAGACTTTTTGTTATTTATTTAAAAGATAACTGATAGAAAAAGCAAAAATACTAACAATGTATTTTGGGTTTATAACATATGTAGAAATAAAACATATGACAGCAGATAACGTAGGAGAAGAGGGGCGAATAAAATTATCCTGTTTATGGTTCTTATACTACACAAAAGTGGTAAAACCAACAAAAGAGATTAAATCAGAATCTTACAACATAATTCAAAATAAGGCACAAAAATAGAAAAGATGGAATAAAGAACAGAATAGACAAAAAATCAGTTAATAAGATTTATTTTAGCTGAATCATATAATCATAGTAAATGTAAGCAATACCCTAATTAAAAGGCAGAATTTATTAGATTAGGTTAAAAAAGAGCCAACTATATGCTGCCTACAACGGACCCATTTATAAGTTTTCATTCCAATAGCGTTAACATCCTGCAATTAGTGCTTTATTAGTTTCAGGTGTACAATACAGTAATTCAGCAATTCTAAGGCACCTGGGTGGCTCAGTTGGTTGGGTGACTGCCTTTGGCTCCAGTCATGATCCTGGAGTCCCAGAACTGAGTCCCGCCTTGGGCTCCCTACTCAGCAAGGAGTCTGCTTCTCCCTCTGGCCCTCCTCCCTCTCATGCTCTCTCTCTCTCAAATAAATAAATAAAACCTTACAAAAATTTCAACAGTTCTATATATTACTCAGTGGTCATCAAGAGCCCCATCTCCTATTTCACCCATCCCCCCACCCATCTCCCCTCTGGTAACCATCTGTTTGTTCTCTGTAGTTAAGGGTCTCTTTTTTGGTTCCTCCCTTTCTCTTTTTTTCCTTTGTTCATTTGTTTTGTTCCTTAAATTCCACATATGAGTGAAATCATATGGCATTTGTCTTTCCCTGACTGACTTATTTCAACAAGGGAACATAAGAATCCTAAACATTCAGGAACTGAATAAGACGTCAAAATACATAAAGTAAAAACTGAAAGCACAGGAAGGTGAAATAGACAAATCCACAATAACAGAGATTTCAATAACGCTTTCTCAATAACTGCTAGGACAAGTAAACAAAAAAATCAATAAGGATGTAGAAAACTTAAGTAACACTATCACCCATTTTGACCTAATACTTGAGAAACAATTCACCCAGCAATAGAAGAAAACCCATTCTTTTCAAGTGTACAAGGTACACTTACCAAGAAAGGCCATATTCTGGCCCTGAAGAAAACCTCAATAAAATCACAAAGACACAAATCATTGAAAGTGCAGAGTATATTCTTGGACCATAGTGGAATTATACTAAAAATTAATGACAGAAGGACACCTGGAAAATCACCAAATACCTGGAAACTAAATAGCATATTTCTGAATAACTTATAAGTAAAAGAAGAAATTGAAAGAGGAATAGATAGTATTTTTAACTAGATGAAAATAAAAACAACATTCCACAACTCAAGGGATGGGGCTAAAGCAGTACTTAGAAGGAAATTTATGGCACTAAATGTCTGTATTTGAAAAGAGTCTCAAATCAATGACTTTGGTTCCCACCTTAAAATACTGGAAAAAGAAGAGCAAATTAAGCCTAACGTGAGCAGAAAAGGATCTAGTAAACACAAGAGCAAGAGTCAATAAAATAGAAAACAGAAAAATTATAGAGAAATTCAATGAAACCGATCTCCATTATTTGTGAAGATCAGTAAAATTCATAAACCTCCAGTCATTCCCAGGAAGGAGAAGACAGAAGACACAAAATACTCACAGCAGGCATGAGAGAGGGTTCTAACTACATACAGGTCCCATACTAATTATAGGTATAAAGAAATACTGAGAACACATTTAGCAGTAAATTTGACAACTTAGATGTTAGAAGAGAGTCCCGGAAAGACACAAATTACCAAAGATGACTAAAGGAAAAATAATCTATACAGTCCCTATTCAAGAAACAGGATTTGCAGTTAAAATCATTCCCATAAAGAAACTTTAAATCCCAGATGATTTAACTGGGGAATTTCACTCTAGTAGAAATTAAATATTAGAGAAAAAAAATGGTTATTCTATTATACAAACGCTTCCAGAACACTGAAGAGGAGGGAATGCATCCCAGTTCATTTTATGAGGCCAGCATTACCCTGATACCAAAACCAGACAGAGGCATTAGAAGAAAATTATAGACAATATCTGTCATGAACTTCCATGTAAAATTTTCACAAATTGAATCTAATGATCTACATAAAGGGTAATACATCATGACCAAGCAGGGTTTATCCCAGGAATGCAAGATTGGTTTAACATAAAAAAAAAAAAAATCAATCAATGTAATTTGCTAAACTGGAAGGCTGAGAAAGAAAAAAAACACCTGTGATCGTCTCCCTAGACACAGATAAAGCATTTTTAAAAATCCAATATCCATGCTCTTAGAAGACTAAAACTTGAAGGAAACTTCCTCAACCTAATGAAGATGATGTGTTTAAAACCTACAGGTATCCTCATACTTAATTGCATTTCCCTTATAAGATCAGGAACAGGTCAAGGATATATTCCTATTGACTGGTACTGTTCAGCTGTCCATATGCTTGACAACATGGGTGGATTTTAGAAATATTATACTGACTGAAAGAGGCCAGATACTGAGCATATTCCTGGATAATGCCAAATAATGTATAGAGACAGGTAGAAGGATCCAGGATTTGCCTGGGGAGTTGAGTAGGCGGGAGGGAGGGATTACAAAAAAAACAAGAAAACTGTTTGGTATAATAGATATGCTCACTATTTTGATTGTGATAAGGATTTCACGAGTGCACAGATCTGTCAAACCTTATCAAATTATACAGTTTAAATGTGTGTGGTTTTTTGTATGTCAATTATACTTTATTGAATCTATAAAATACAATAGATCTTTCGGTCACTGTAAGCCTGCTAAGGTGAATATATCCAAAGTCTTGGTCTCAGCAAGGAAATGCATTATAGGAGGGGATGGCCGTTCTTCCTGAGGTGAACTTAAAAATGTGAGGTGTGCATATGCAAAGCTTTTTAGTCTCTCAACAAGACAGAAACTTTATGGATCCTGATTTAAACCGTCAATTTTATAATCTCAGAAGACAACAGGAAGCAGACTGGGGATTATACATGAAATGAGCAAAATTTGGCATGAAACATGGCTCCTGACCTCAAGAGGTTGTGAAAATTGTAGATGATTTGGCAGGATGAGATTAATGCTCACTCCTAACTCAATCCGAGAGAGAAAAATTTCCCAGGCTACATCAAATCTTGCAGGGCTTCAGATGTCACTGTACGTCTGAATTTACTCCACAGAAATTCTCCCAACTTGTTCGATTTCGAGACTTCTCCTTGGAGCCATGAGCAGAATGAGAAACACACAGATGGCTCAAGCACACCATAATCATGATTCAAGGCAAGCAAAGCCTAAGCTGTTTGTATTTCAGATTAAAATAGAATTGAGGAGAGAAACATCATTATCGTGGGTGCTAAAAGAAGTATTAAGACAAAGCTCGTTTAGATTGCTAATATTGCAATATTATTGTTTTAGGTTTACAATCTGTGGGAAACCTATATAACCTTCTCTTGCTTCCTTTAGAGTTAGTATTTTAAATAACTTCTACATGCTTAATAAATAACGTCAATTTATTTGCTCAAAGGCGACAGACCCTACGGTACTATCAACAAAGGCTTCCCTCCTGGTCTCCTGCAGCTCGTATTTACAGGGCTGCAATTACAGAAGAGCGTTCTCGGCAAAACAAGAAATGACACCATTACCATCAAAAGGAATTCTCCTGGCACTGTGGAGACTCTTGACTGAAAGGAACACAAAGCTGCTTTGTTGTGAGAAGAGCGCATGGATTTTGTGTGGCTGTGGCTTTGCTCCTTGCGGACACCGACCAGCTGGTTAATGACACTCAACTCTGGGCATCTTCCTTTTCCTTCTAGCAGGTGTTTTCATGTCTAAGTTAAATGTCCCAGAACGTGAAGACTGCCACTCTTGGGGGACAGCACAGCAAAGTGCCAGAGGCTGCTGGGCAGGGGAGCCGGGCTGCTGGGGTTCGTGTCCCAGCTGTGCCCCTCAACACCAGTCCATCCCAGGAGGGACTCCTCAGCCTCTCTGTGCCTCAGTGTGCTAACCTCAGCACCCTATTTCATAACTGTAAGATTCTTAGGAAAAGGAAAAGGTCTGGCACAGACACCACAGAAGGAAGCAACTATTATTATTAACACAGATTTGCTGACACGATAGCGACTGGGGAGAACAGATGACAGGAGCACCTCCAAGCTGCCCGCTCCTGCAAGCACAGGAGGAATAAGGAAGAGAAGTGCTTCTTCCACGGGTGCAGCAAAATCTTCCGGGACAGAGGACTGGGCAAGCCCAGAGTATCAAATAATAACTATCTAAAGCCACCCCTCACTGAGCGCCTTCTGCATAGAGGGCAATGTATAAAGGGCATCGCGTACACTATCTCATTAATTCCAACAACAACCCCATGGTAGATGATAGAATTCCCATTTTCCAGACCAGAAAACTGAGGTCCAAGAAGTCAAATAACTGGCTTCCATTCACACAGCTGGGGAGAACATTTCTGCACACAGCCATCTGGCCCTTAGCCTGTGGTTTTTCCACTCTCCCAAGCAGCTTCACTTTTCGATCCTGAAAGTGCTGGTATATTCTGAGCAAAGGCATTCAGGAGGAAAACATGTCTGTCAGGAAGTGCCGTTCCCCACAGTGCCCAGGCTTTCTGAAATTATTAAAAGGACGATATCTTAAGTACTACTGGGAGAAACATAGTTTCCTTGTCATACCTAAATATGGAGATAACAATCACCATCACTGGGTCATCTCTGCATGTCAGCAGAATCTACTTGAAATGATAATCAAGTTTTTCCTGGTTTTTCCTTGGTTCCTACCTAGTACTATAAATCAAATGAGGCTGTTCAGTGCTCCCTTCCTCAGAAAAGGGTATTATGCAGAAAGTGTAGAGAAAAGAAATGTGTGGCTTGTTAGCACCAAGACATCACAGAGGTTGGAAGGGCCTGTGGCATGAAGAGCTAGAGGAAGTGTCCCTGCTTCCCAGGTGGGAGGGAGAGATTGTCTGAAGACTGCTTAAATAAGCACACTCTCACAAACATTTGCAATAGTTCATGAATAAAAATTAGAAAGTAATTATAAGCAGGAGAAAATTTCATCTCATAATATCAATAGGCTCATAACTATCAGAGTATTCTTAGGATCAATTTTGAAATAAAACTTGTAATTAACTTTTAGGTGAAGTAATAATTCTGTAAAAGCATGGTAACCCAAATTAAACTCAAACCATTACTACTAAAAATAGTCCCAAAACATACAATGTATAAAGGACAAAATCTTCAGTATATAAAGGACCTTAAAAAGTCAAAAAGGAAACAACAAAAAAGAATGTTTCAATAGAAAATAAACAGGGAGGCGGGCCTGGGTAGCTCAGTCAGTTAAATGTCCAACTCTTCATCTCAGCTCAGGTCTTAATTTCAGGGTTGTGAGGTAAAGCACCTCTTTGGTGGAGCTTAGGAAAAGACAAAGAGAAAAGAAAGGAAACGAAATAGGGAATTCACAAAAAAAGAGATATGGCCAATTAAGATTTGAAAAGGTTCATTTCTATACTCTACCAATGAAGTCACAGAAAGAGAAATTAAGAAAACAATTCCATTTACAATTTCACCAAAAAGAATAACATACCTATGAATAAACTTAACCAGGAGGTATAAGACCTATATTCTGAAAACTGTAAAATGCTGATGAAAGAACTTGAAGAGGATGTTCCATGCTCATGAACTCGAAGAGCAAACATTGGTACAATGTCCCTCCAATGTACCAATGTATATTGGTACAACATCCACAGATTTAGTGCAATCCCAATCAAAATGCCAACAGCATTTTTCACAAAACTGAAGCAAATAATACTAAAATCTTTATGGAACTACAAATAAGCCCAAAGAGCCAAAGCAAAGTTTAGAACGAATACAGCTGGAGACATTGCAATTCCAGATTTCAAGTTATCTTACAAAGCTGTAGTGATCAGAAGAGTATGGTGCTGGCACAAAAACAGATAGATCAATGCAACAGAAAGCCCAGAAACAAACCCAAATTTATATGATCAGTTAATCTATTAATTTTACAAAGGAGGTAAGAATACACAATGGGTAACAGTTTTTTCAGTAAATGGTGCTGGAAAAACAGGACAGCTATATATAAAACAATGAAATTGGACTACTTTCTAACACCACACACACACACACACACACACAAAAACTCAAAATGGTTTAAAACCCTAAATGTGGTATCTGAAACCATAACAATCCTAGAAGAGAACCCAGGCAGTAGTTTCTCTGATATCAGCCAAAGCATCATTTTTCTAGATATGTCTTCTAAGGCAAGGGAAAGCAAAATAAATGATTGGGGCTACAATAAAATAAAAAGCTTTTGCATAGTATAGAAAACAAAAAGACAACATACTAAATGGGAGAAAATATTTGTGAATGATATATCTGATAAGGGGTTAATATCCAAAATTATATATGCAACTTAGATGCTAACATACAATTTACACAGCTCAACAACAACAACAAAAAACCCAAACAGTCTGATTTAAAAAATGGACAGAGGAGCTGAGTAGACATTTTTCCAAAGAAGATATATAAATGGCCAACAGATGTGTGATAGGATGCTCAACATCACTCATCATCAAGGGAATGAAAATCAAAACCACAGTGAGATATCACCTCACCCCTGTTAGAATGGCTAAAATCATAAGAAATAACCCGTGCTGCCACGGATGTGGAGCAAAAGGAGCCCTTATGCACCATTGGTGGGAATGTAAATTGGCACAGCCACTGTAGAAAACCCTATGGAAGTTCCTCGAGAAGTTAAAAATAAAATACCAAATGATCCAACAATTCCACTATTGCATATTTACCCAGGGAGAAGTTAAAACACTAATTGGAAAAGATATAGGTACCCCTCTGTTTATTGCAGCATTATTTACAATAGCTAAGACATGGAAGCAACCTCAGTGTCCATCAATAAACAAATGGAGAAAGAAAAACTGATACATATACACAATGGACTATTACACAGCCATAAAAAGGATGAGATTGTGCTGTTTGAGATAACATGGATGAACCTAGAGAGTATTAAGCTAAAAATAAGTCAGACAGAGAAAGATAAATACCATATGATTCCACCCATAAGTGGAATCTTAAAAAATCATGAATAGAACAATAAAAAGCAGAATTAGAACTATAAATACAGAGAGCAAACTGATGGTTGTCAGAGGTGAGGGGGTTGGGAGTAGGTAAAATGTGTGACAGGAAGTGGGAGATACAGGCTTCTAGTTATGGAATAAGTAAGTCACAGGAATAAAAAGCAGAGCATAAAGAATACAGTCAATGATATTATAATAATGATGTAATGGGACGGATTGTAGCTATTCCCATGAACATAGCATAATATAGACATTGTCAAACCACTCAGTTGTATACCTGAAACTAACATAGGAGTCAACTATACTCAAAAAAAAAAAGAAAAAGAAAAGACTTGTAAAGGTTAAAATAAATCCAGATACATTTACCCATCTCATTAACAAAGATTCAAAACATAATAGCAGGTTTAGCAAGGATTTGAGGAACAGACCAAAAATATGTGTGGCTAAGTCAATTATTTTGCATCCAAAGAATATTTACTGACGTGAGAAAATTGTATCTTTTTCCCCTACTGGTAAGAAAAAGTGAGAATCCAAATTTTTAGAATTAAACACATTTGTTTTTACATTTGCAGAAAGACGACTGGAAGGAAATACATTGATATAAGTAGTGGTTATTTCTGTGCCTTGAAATTGCAACAATTTTTTCATCTTTATGTTATAATGTATTAAAATTTTCCTCTGTACTTTCCAAGTTCTATTTTCCCTTTTAACTCTATCTTTGATGGGAAATGGGTGAGTCAGGATTCACATTACATTGTGATTGTAATTATCATTACCAAGACATGCTGATGATGCATGAAATTCCTTTGTAGCAGTTTTGTTGTTTTCCCAAGAGGATTATTTAAGATTGGTCAGGTAGGCCTACCAGAAAATTTAACTCTATAGAAAATAATTTTTAGAATTCTAAGTCTAGTTTAGCACTGGTAGACTCTTCTATGATAAAAGAATGAAGGGAACATAAATTACATCACTATATTAACATATTATTTTTCCCAAGCAAATGCTATGCTTACTAGCTGTTTCCCACTCAATAAATCTAAAACTGGTAAAAACTGATTGAAACTAAGGTTCACCAAAGAATGATATTAATAAACCATTTCTCATCACCCATTGTTGACTTAGAGGTAAAATTTTTAACTTTTTGTTTGGATATTAAAAAAAATAGAAATAAAATTACTGGTAGGCATTTTGAATTAAATAGTACAAGAACATGGTGTCTTGGTGATTTGTTTTGGGAAATGAACATTGAAATTTCACTTACTTCATTTTATTTTTTTATTTAAATTCTAGTTAGTTAACATATAGTGTAATATTAGTTTCAGGAGTAGAATTTAGTGATTCATCATCGCTCATTTTAGTAAATAGAAATTCTTCAGGGTTTTCCCTTAAAATGTTTAGAACTGATTTTAACACATTTTAGTTTATTCTTTGCAGTAGCTTTTCACAATAAGCTTTCTAATTCCTACTAGGAATTAGAGTTCAGATATCAAAACTTGCCCTGATAACATTAACTCTAGAAAAAGCTTGGGCAACACCTTTAAAAAGCTAGACTGTTAAAAAGTAAACCCCAGTGAATTAGGAGCAGGAGAAGAAAATCATATGAGAGTTTGAGAGTCCTCTCAGGCTAATGCTCCATTGATGCTTTTCTTCCCCCCATCATATATTATTTAGTGTTTTCTGTGTGCCAGGCATTGTTTTAAGAACCAGAGACACGGGGCACCTGGGTGGCTCAGATGCTAAGTGACTGCCTTCAGCTCAGGTCACGTTCCCAGGGTCCTGGGATCGGGTCCTGCGTCGGGCTCCCTGCTCAGCAGGAAGTCTGCTTCTCCCTCTCCCATCTCTCCTGCTTGTGTTCCCTCTCTCACTGTGTCTCTCTCTGTTAAATAAATAAAATCTTAAAAAAAAAAAAAAAAAAAAGAACCAGAGACACAACTTGGAGTAAGACAGACTTGCTGCCTCCTTTCCAGGAAGCTCGCCTCCTAGTGGAAGTCAATGGGACATAAACAAGCCTTAAGGAAAGAAGTTACTTCCTAGGAGTGGTAAATGCCAGAGCAGGAATGTAAGGGTTACCCTGGAGTAGGAGAGAAGAGGGGAAGCCACTTGGCAGGTCAAGGAAGGTCTCTCTGCAAATGTGACTTTTGATTTGAGCTTCTAACAACAAGCAGCCAGCTTGTGAGAAGTGGGAAAGTCTAGGTGGGGAGGTTCTGGGCAGGGAGATGGGGAGAACAAAGCCCCAAGTGCAAGAACAAGCTTAGCAAGTTCCAGATATAAAAAAGAGGCAAGTGCTGGTGGAGCCTGGTGGGCAAGGATTATGCTGAAGAGATATGATCAACGGCAGGGGACGAATCATGCTTTTGAACAATGTCCCAAGGGCCTCCTCATCCCTGCTATTCAACTAGATAAATCACTATCTTTTATGCCTATTGACTTTCTGCTTGAATGATCATTCAGAAGTGTTTTAAAGGTTAAAGAGAAAGATTTGAAAACCTCTGTAAATAGTTTTAATCCTGTTCTAATTGCTAGAAGATATACAGACACATACACTTATATATACATATGTATGTACATCTCTATACACAACTATATAAACACAGATCTAGAAACATATATACTATAAAAATATATACACACGTATATATGTACATGTATATACAAACATACACACAGACAGACAGACAGGTGCTTTTGAACATTAGGTGAGGATTCATACCACACAATTAGGCTTAGTAGTCATGGTACAGGGGGTAAAATTGAACATCCATGATTTGGAGGTATTTTAAGCTAGGGAGGCAAAGTTAGCCATAGGTGGGTGGAAGCCCTTCCCTAGCCGGAGAAACTCAGTATGTCAGTGAAACCAGAGATTACTGACAAAAGACACATGAATGACATGAACAGGTATATTGTGAAAATAGCAGAGCTGGAAAATGCCAACATTAGAGACAGAGTCAATAATAACAATGAAGGTTGCCAGGTTCAAGTGGATTGGTGTCGCTTAAGAGACATGATCCAAACAGAGAAGAAATTCAACCCACTGTGTGAGCATGCTCACAGTATTTTGTTGGAGGAGAAACTAATCCTGTTCGCTGGAATATGCTGGAAGACTAAACAAGAAGAGACCATGAGGGAAAGATACCGAAAAAACAAACCAGAATGGCATAAAGACAGTAATGTCTGAAAGCAAAGTATAATGGTGACTTTGATCTGCCTGTTCAGAGTTCTAGGAATGGCCTATACTATGTTACCTTTTGGAGTGAAATCCGTTTGGAGTGAATTCAGTTCAATACAACCGATAATATTAATTAGGTCTCTCTGTGTGGCTAGCACTGTTCTTTTAGGAAGTGTCTCCTTACAGAACAAAAACGTCCTGGAGAGAAAGGGCATGGTGTGAACACCACCTCGCAGGTGGAGTGTATCGTTTTACAAAATCTTAAAAGCAAAGCCAGTAATGGAAACAAATCAACTACAGTTCAGGGTCACACCATATGAGAAGAGCAATGAGGGCCTTGGGGTGGGTGGGAAAGGGCATCACTGACTTTGGCCAGAGCTATCGGGGAAGCCTATTTGGATGACGTGAGACTTGAAGGGCCATCAAAGAAGTTGGTAGAATTTAGGTAGGTGGGGAAGGAGGGGAAGGTGTTTCTGAATCATTAACAACTCAGCAAGAACAGTTCAATCTGATCCAACTGCGGGCATGGAAATATTGCCTAATTATTAACCAGCAGGTGAAAGAACAGAAAATAAACCTCTGGTGTCATTTCCAGGCTTCCATCTGGCTATAGGACCGTCAGGAGGCCCTTTAAATTATGGTTTCTGGGCAATAAAAAGTCAACATCTTTCACTTTTACTAAATTAGCAAAAATACTTTCAGTAACACCCAGAGTGAGCAAGGAGGTTAAAATCAAAACATTGAGGCATCTCTGAATATATATTGTATACATAAATACGTACTGAATATAAATTGCAAAACTCTTTTGAAGGTAATTTTGTGATGTCTCAAGAGCAACTGAAATGACCATATCATCTGTTCACTGGAAACCGATCTTAAGGAAACATTCCAAGTGGGAAATCAAGACTCAAAGATACTCAACAGCGGAGTTATCTACACAATTTGCAAATTGGGAACAGCTAGCTCAAAGACTACCAACAGAGTAGTCAAAGCATTGCAAAGAGATGTGTGAGGTCATTTTTCACCCATTAAGGTAGAAGGATTAAACCCATTTAAAAATACCCACTATGGGGATGAGGGTAATATGGATTCAGCTTATGTAGGAGATAATTTGACAATATCAAAAAAATTTTCAATATACATTCCCCTGAATTAGTTCTAGAAACTTTGAGAAGGTGAATGATTAGATAGTTAAAATATTTAAAGTGTATAAGGAACTTTATGAACCCTGAGGCAGCTCTTAATTTCCGGTTTTAAATGTCACAATACACCACACACTTGATCCCTGAAAGAAAGATTAGTGCAATCGATATTATCAATAGGCCGGTTTTCTAACAGGCAAACGGAAGGCCACAGAGATTAAGAGACTTACCCTTACTGGCCCTGAGTTCATATGCCTAACAAGGAAAAGTCAAATCTTTTACTAGTATTCCATGATGCCCATGGTAGGAATTTCACAAGGCTAAATGCAATCATCTTGCTTAGGTGAAAATCTCTCTTCAGGCACGGAACTGCATTTCATGGAGGCAAACCACTAGGGTCTGGGGGAAATAATGGTCAGGCCAGTTTAATCTTTCCTGCAGGGTAACAAATAACATTGCTCTACACTAAATTCTGGAAGCGCGGTGGGGGAGGGCGGAGGGGGAGGTGGGGAGAGAGAGAGGCAATTTGTTGGTCCTCTGACCTAGGCTGTGACCTGGCAAGAACAAGCAAAACTAACCTACATGCAAATGCTTAAAAGGAGGTGAGGCCTGGGAGAGCCCTGTTATTCAGGAGTGTGGTGTGTATTTGGACAGCAGGTTCCAACAGGGAGGGGAGGCATTATGATTTCACGGCAGGAGAAATAACAACTCTCCTCTTTTCCAAAAGCCATGTATGGACTTCGTGGTTTCCCCAATAATCAATTAATTAACCAAAATCAATATTTAGAGTGAGTTACAGCACAAAGAGATGAAATCAAGGCAAATAAATGAGCTTTAGACATGGAAACTTAACTCTTCCGAGGAGAGATTCCTCAACAGGGAGCAGTGGGGTTGCACCAGATGGCCGTGTCCAATACTAGCTTCTGTGGACACGTATGAGTGTTCTCTTATTTATCAAGGGAAATGTCTACAAAGATTCAGCAATTGTACACAAGATTTTGGCAAGTACAAGACTGTGTCGATCAATAATATATCTCATTTTGAGTTTTAAAACCCTCCCTTTCTCAGTGGCTCCTTATTTGATCCGAGACCAAGGGCTCACTCTCTTTCTACACTACGGCCTCACTATGTGTACCATGTACAGGAAAGCTTTACCCAAATCAGGTTTGGGATTCTTTGTTTACACTTACCTCTCCACATACTCCTTTCTGTCTGTCACTTTCCAAAAGTGTATCGATATGTCCCATCAGTTTGTCTTCATTTTCTCTTGAGCCCATATTTGCCCCCTACCCAAGTACCTCTCAATTTACCTGCTTCCTTTCTAGATGAACATCTTCAAATAGTTGACCATATGTTTTTACCTTTCATTTATCATTATTTTTTCTTTCTTCCTTCCCCCCTCTCTCTTTTTTTTTTTGAAGGGGGTTTAATAGTCCAAATTTAAATATGAAACAAAAATGACAAACAGTGAATCCATTAATATCACGAAGGTATTATTACTCATAATAATTTATTTTCTTTGTGTAGCCCTGTTTGGCTTTGCACAGGGCCTCCCTAAGCATCACCTCACTTGATCCTTAAAGTATCATTAAAGTATCCGTAAAGTATCATTCAGTCTTATAGAACTGGTTTCTAAGTCTGTAACTCCACCCAAATGACCTCCCCACTGTAGTCTTTCCACTTGACCTCTCGAAGCCATCAGTCCTGCTGGCTACAACATGCCCGAGATACTGGCTCACACGATATTGCACATTTCTGTTTTCCTTCTGATTTTCTGGCTGCTCTCTCTTTTCAACCCCCTCTACTGGCTTAACCTCTTCTTCCCAAACTTTAAATGCTGGGAACATCCAAGTCAGCTTCTGAACCCCACCTCCCTCTATTCTCTTGCCATTTCCCTCATATCCATGGTGTAGAACATCCTACATGCGGATGACACAGATACCATGGTGTGTGTATATGTCCGGTACACGTGTCTCTCGTGCCAGACACACATACCCATATGCCTCCTTCACTTCACCGCTTAGCTTTCTCATGGGAGCAAGCCCTGAGATGGATAAATCCCCATGTCTGATTCCCTGCATTTGTTCCTCCTGTGTTTTTCTCATTTCGTGAAATGCCACCACCAATTGCCCCGTTGCTCAAGCTAGAAACATGCAGTTCATCTTGATTCCCCTTTCTCTCTCACTCCTCTCTCATTTAATCACCAAATCCTAAGGGCTCGACCTCAACAATATGTCACAGATCTGTCCTCACGTCTCCAACCTCACTAGCGCCCTGCTACTTGAAGCCACACCCATGTCTGGGCACGGACTTGCATTGCCTTCTTGATGACTCCCTTGTTCCCACTTCTATCCTGTCATGGGTCCTTTCTCTCTCTTTTTAAGATTTTATTTATTTGGGAGAAAGCAAGAGCAAGAGAGAGAGCACAAGTAGAGGGGAGGGACAGAAGGAGGGGAAGACTCCCCCTCCTCGCTGAGCAGGGAGCCAGATGCAAGATTTGATCCCAGGACCCTGGAATCATGACCTGAGCTAAAGGCAGACACTTAACTGACTAAGCCACCCAAGCACCCTGATCCTTTCTCTTTTAACATTCAAATTCAATCACAGAATCCTTCTGTTGAGTGAGTGAATGAATGAATGACCTACAGTTAATCTTAGAATTAAGTTTGAACTCTTTCTCAGGACCCACAGGGCCTTGAACCACATCACACCTCTCATAACAGTCTCCAGCTCTTCCACTAAACTGGCCCTAAAGCAGTTTTTCAAGCAAGTCAAGCTCTTTCTGCCTTTAGCATCCTCTTGGAAACTCTTCCATCCTTTTCCAGAGCTGGCTCCTTCTCTTCCTTAGCGTCTTAGCTTGAGTTTTGTCTCTACAGAGTAACTTCTACTGATCATGTTAAGATCCACAGTGGATTCCCCCTTTGCGCTCAATCAAAATTGTGGTATCCTACTATTTCCTCAGAACGGTTGTTACAATTTGCATATTATAACCATATTAACATGTCTGTTATCTATCTCCACCGTCAAAGCAAGAGCTCCATGAGGCAGAGATAACTTTAGTTCTCATAGTGAAAGGTGATCAACAAGTATGGAAGGAAAGAACGCAGGGAAGAAGGTAGGGTAAAGAGGGGGAGAGAGGAGGCAAAGACGGGAGGGAAGAAGGGATGAATGGACGGATGGGTGGATGGACAGACAAGAGTGTAAGGAAAGGATGGATGACTGAGCACGGTCTCACAGGGAAAAGAAAGTAACAAGAATGACAAATGAAACAAGGAGAACTTAAGGACACTGATCATAAATGCGAAGAAATAAGCATGGTTCATTAATTTCATCCGTATCTCAGTTGTCATATGAAATTATTAATAGTCTCTTCCTTTAAATACACACAATCGTTATAGTAAATGATGGAAACCATTAAGTCTTCCCGTTAAATCTTCCGCATAAGCAGCCAAGGTTAGACCTTCCGTTTTCCCTTATAACCAGTCAATTTCATTCAGTGAAAAAAAGTATGAGGGCCCTCCCAAACCTGGCATGCCCTTCATCGCTCACGGAAGGGAATGGGCGAGAGTCCCTGAGGTGCTCCTCTCAAGCCAATCAACAGTGAAGAGAATAGTCAAGGTAAATTGTCCTGTAGAACTTCACTAAACCTTCTCTGGACCTCTAGCTCCTCATCCATAAAATGAAAGATCCAGTGTTCACAGAAGGACTCCTTCACGTTTACACTGGTGTTGGCTGCTTGGAGAGCTATGCTGGGACATAAGGACACATCCCACTTCAGCAGGAAAAAGGATGCTGACAATCGTGTTAGCAATGTCTGCCACCAGTACGGGAGTAGTATGAGACACATTGGCCACTGCAGAGCTAAGTGTTATGGCCGAAAAGAAATATTATATCTGAAGTCTCTCAGAAAATGAAACACTAAATACCAGGATGATATATTACTATATAAATCCTTTCTAGCTCTGGAATCTTCTTTCGACTGAGTTGGTACTATCATCTTCCTTCCCATCGCTGGCCACCATATTACAATACATTTTAAATTATCCTAATTTCAGTTATTTTGCCCCTAGTCTTGTTTCCAGGTTCTCATTAACACGATTGGAATGAGCTTGGCCTTATTTACTTTTCCTTCCCAAGCATGGAGCCCAGCAGGAGGCCAGTTAAAACAGAATACTTCATTTACTCATTCCAAGAAGGATCCATCACACTCAGACTGAGCAAAGCATGGCACAGATGCAACACGGGCTCTTTCCTTGGTTTGAGCACACGCTCCCGAGAACAGCCACGGTTTTGCAAAGAGAAAGGTAGGTGAGAAAGTGCACATTCCTGATTCCTTCTTACTCATATTTTTACAAAGTCCCCCAGTTTTCTGCAAAGAACTACAACTTCATAGATCAGATTAGCAAAGACAAATAAAAACAAACAAGACCACTCATTTCGGATTTCAGGTGGTCTTTAGCCATGCTCTTCCACTGAGAGGAAAATGTCTGATAGGAGGCACCTCACACACTTCCTAGGCCTGCTGGAGACGCTCCAATTGAAGAGAATGTCCATTCCTCCTCACCTTCAAGTCTGCCTTCAGTTACTGGCTATTCGGCGGTCACCACAGCTATGTCAAAGGCCATGAAACTGCTAGGAGTACGTCCTCCCCTCTCTTGCACCTTGTTTCTTCAAAGACTAGAAATATTGAAGTTCCTTACAATGATTCTCCTACATTACTCAAGGGGTTGTCTGTGTGATTAACTCTGCAGGCGCTCTCCAGATGCATTAAAGAATACACAAACAAACAAACAAAAAACACCACCACCACCGAAAAAGATTACCTTAATTATAGAGATACTCTTCCTGTGGTTCCTGTTAAAAGTTGTCTTGCTTTATTTCCTCGAGATAGTAACTGGATGCTCGTCACTCTAGCATTGTGCATATTGATATCTTATGCTCTTGATTTTGGGGATTTTCCTAAAGCATGGGATTTCAGACCATTGACGCCCGGATCCCCTCCTTTGACAGGTGGGGATAACAAGTCTCTCAAAATCCGTGCGACTGGCTCATGGTTGCCTAACCAGCACGGGACAGAAGAGAGGAAGAGTAACACCACGTCTTCAGGGCCCTGGCACTCTATTTCCCAGAGGATCCTGGTTGCTTTTTCTGCCCCTGAATGCCCATCTTGGTCTTCTCCAGCCAGTCACGGCCTGCTGTGCCCTGGGCTCCCCTCCTTTGCCCCTGCAGAGCCTACGGCTGTCCTCTCCCCTGGCTCAGTCCCGACAAGGATGACATAGAGATCCAGGCAAGGATGAAATCATCGTCTTCCTCTATTATTTCTTTAAATTGCTTTTTTCCTACCCGTGACTAGACAGTATTTTCTCACAGCTGGGGATGAACAAATTCAAAAAGATGTTCTCAAATACATGGTTTCCAAGATAGAGGCCACTGAGTTTTGAAAATATAAAATGAGCATTTTTGAGTGATTGCACAGCTCATAAAAATGTCTCTGGTTAGAACCTCGTCAGCAATGATTCACTCTGCGTGAGGGTCCCCTGTGGAGACTTTAGTTGCCTCACATTAGAGCGCCGAGGCCTATTTTTCCTGCTGAGATAGAATAAATGACGAGGAGGCATTAACTGATGGAGGTCACAAGAGTCCCATCCAGGGAGGGGAGGGATATTTCTTTAAAGATGCCCTCATGGTTGGAACACATAGTAAACTTGAAGACTATAGTATTTCTCCTTCCCCTTTAGAATAAAGTATCCCTTTGTCCCACAGGCATAAACTTTCTGAAGTAAAACTTCAAGGTCAAAACTGTGACTTCTATGATCAGAAGCAAATGCCCCCGACAAAGAGGAAAATACAGTTTATTATAGTCTAAGAATGTGTGTTTCCATGCCCAAGAAAGCTTTTGCAAGATAAAACCTGATTAAATGAGATTATACACAGTGCTTGAGCATACTGGATACTCAATATAGGACTTTTAAGTTTGCAACTGCAGGTTCCATTTAGGTACTTTTAGTCTTGGCGACTTTAAAAAAAAAATTTTCAATTGTAATATTGCATTATAGTTAAGAGACCACAGAAATGTAGCATCAAACAAGTTTCCCTGCCTATTTCTAGGCCAAAAGAAGTTGTTTGTTTTGTTTTTTCCTTTTCCCACTAGCCTAGACCCTGAAGTGCTTCAAACAGCTGTGTTCTCAGATTTTCATTTGCAGTTTCCAGGGTCTCATGTTCCAGAAGGGCTGAAATTGGCCAGAAATCTACAGTCCAGGAAATACTGACACAGGCGATCAGTAGAAAATCCTCTGAGTAATACTATCTTAGAGCTACAATTTGTGGTTGAGTTCTGGGGGCATGTGGGAGCCTCCACATGGCTTGTAGAGGAAAGAGGTTGTCATTGCTCCTAGGACAGGATTTGAAAAGTCAGGACATGGGGACCATTTTTTTTTCCCCACAGGGGCCAAGTCTTCCTATTTCAATCCATTAAAATTCAGAGTCATCCAAAGGCACTCTTCTCCCCTACCCTGCTCTTCCCTAACTGCTGTCCAGTAAGGGGCAAGGAATCTAACCCATCTGGATCCCCCCAATATGTCTCACACCTTACATCACCAGATTCTGGAAGCTGCTACAATTCTCTGATGTTAATACAATTATATCCCTCTTTAGAGACAAACAAACTCAGGGAAGTTAAATGTGACTTGCCCAAGGAAAAGAGCCTAGACTCAAACTCAGGACCTCAGGCTCTAAAGCCACCATTTGCCTCTTGCAGAGATAGCTCATCAGTTTCCAGGGAAAAGAATTCTTCTTTTGCAGATACCATGGCAAGGGACCCTATTTATTGCTGATACTCGCTAATGCCCTTTTGTCCTTCACACCTTCCAACTCTTCCAAACCCCTATTTGCCCTCATCAGCTCCTTCCATCCCCATTTTCAGTGCTCTACCCCAGCTTTGTAGGACTGTGTGGCCCAGCTCCCACCTGCTCTGGACTCTCTACTTCCCAAAGAAGGAAGATTTAAGTTGACCCAAGTCCATCTGATCTGTGTTAATCACTGAGAAGTTCGCAGTCCCTTGTCTTTTGGGAAAACTTTCTGACTTATCTTTAGACTGAAATCAATATATATTTTCCCCATATTTATGATCATCTTGCTTACTGACATTAACTAGAGGAAGGTCACCACCTGGTCTTATTCATAGCAATCCACTTTATGTTATTAAGTTTTTCTTACTTTAGTACAGATTTGAGAGCACTGGACTCTAAGTCCTAAACTCATGAGGCTTAATGGAAATCTCTGGATTTTAAGTACAATAAAGATGATTGATAGGCATAAAAATTAAATAACTTATCTCTTTTTAATTTCACTGTAATATAAAAACTGTCTATGATGACTACTCCCCTTTTCCCCCAAATGATATCTTTCCACCTAAGATATTTATTTTTAAAAATGAAAGTGTAAGGCCACCTCAGTAGCTCAGTCAGTTAAGCATCTGGCTCTTGATTTCAGCTCAGGTCATGATCTCAAGGTCCTGGGATCAAGTCCCAAGTTGGGCTCCAAGTTCAGAGGAGAGTCTGCTTGAGATTCTCCCCACCCCCCACTTCTGCTTGCATTCTCTCTTGTGTGAACATTCTCTCTATATAAAAAATAAATAAATAACTCTTTTTAAAAAGTAAAAATGTAAAGATAGGGCAGGCCTGAGGCAAAAATCTAGGCTTTGCTTCAGTCATTTTCCTCTAAATCTTCACATAGTGGAAACAGATTAGGTACACAGACCAGGATTTCAACTCCAACACTGCCTCCGTCCACCTGAATAACTTTGGGTAAGTTAATTAACATCCCTCAAGCTCGGGGATAATAATATTTTGCTAGCAGAGGATTAAATGAAGCGATATTTAGAGTATTCGGTACGTAGTATGTGCTCAGTAGTTGGTGGGTTTATTATCCCCTTTTTTAGCATTCTTAGAACAAGTCACTTACACCATAGCCTTGGATTTATACTGTTATGTCCCTAAAGAACACACACACATTTTTTTTAAAAGACTGTCTGAAAACTTCTGCCGCCAGCTATGAAGAAGTACCAAGGATAGAATTTATCCTCCTGCCTCAAGCAACTTAAAAGTCAGACAAAGTACAAGAAATGACAGTTTCTGGGCACTGGACAAGACCAAGTACAGAACAGTGATTGAGAGAGGGGAGACAGGTAAGTAAAAGCTGTGATTGTCCCAGTCTACTGTCTAGAAAGTTTCTCGAAGTTAACCCAAGAAAGAGAAACTCGGAGTCTGAGATGTACCTTAGTTCAGGGTTCAGGAGGCCACATCACCAGCCAACAACAGGGAAGAGCCCTGCAGAGGAAGGTGCTGAAAAGAGAGCTAGGTCTGAAAATCTTCAGAGGGTTCCCTTCAAGTCTTTGGCTGAGTATTGATCAGGTGTGTGAAGGACGTACCAAGGCTGAGGCAAAGACCATGGGAAAGGAGCAGGTGGAACGGTTTCTAAAGCTTACAGAAGGACTGAAGACAGACTGAATTTCCCATAGCCAGAGAGGAGAAACTTTGCAATATACTACTTTGCAATTTATAGAACTGTCCTGCCTCAGAAGTGGGACAGAATTATTTCTAGTCTATCGAAAGGCTACCAATCCACCTATCCAGGCGTAAAAGCAAGTCTTGAAAGAATTAAACTGTTTCTAAGGAATTTAATGGCATCCCAGAACAGATCTCAAAAACAGTTAAAGGGATACCAAAAATAATAATAATAATAGTTCAGCCCCTCACATTATAAAATTTACAATGTCTGGCATCCAATAAAAAATTACTAGGCATGCAAAGAGGAAGAAAAACATGACCCGTCATGAGGACCAATAGAAAGACACTTAGAAACCTCACAGATAACAGAATTAGCAGATAAGTGCACTAGAACAGCTATCATATACTCCATGTGTACAAGATGGTAAATGAAAATATACACATGATAAGGCGAGACAGGGAAGACACAGTCTTTAAAAAGAAGAAAAAAGAAATAATGGGGAAGATAATGCTCAATTACGGGAAAAATAAATCACAGATGTCAAATAAGGGAGCTGATGGTTGTAGCTCCCCTTCATATCTGACCATGATTAAAAACATGAAAGTTATACTTTAGAACAGTGTAAAGGCCAGGAAAAAAGTGACTTTTGCAAAATTTACACATCTTTATGGAGTTATTTACATACATGAATCAAACCATACTTTTGTTCCACAGTTTGGTTACGGAGCCCCCGGCTCCGTGTTTGATGATAGAGGAAACACAAAGATGAACTAGATGTGGTTTTTGCCCATATAAATGTACAGCCTAACAGTCTATTAGATAAATGATAGCCTAATTATATAAGTGCACAATGCAATATATCTACCACTCAACAATGTGGTATATAACACATAGTAAATGATAAGGCTGCAGAACAGTAAAAGGAAATAAGAGGAAACAAGATATAGTTGAGGAGAAGTCACTACAGAATTACTCCATATTGACACATAAAAGGTCTTGACATTAACTCAAAACAAAAATCCAATATATGGTGATGTGTGTGTATGCGCGCGCACGCACGTGCACACACTGGATAGGAACATATAAATTCATTTTAAGATAGGAATTTAAGTTTGATTTTTCTTCCTGTTTCCAGTTGCATTAGAATGTCTACTAAGGGGGTAGCATACAATCAATTTTCCATTATGGAATGCAAATATTTCCCTTTAGCTCCTGTTGCTGTTAAAGATACGAAAGCTTTTCTATTCCAGAGGAAGAAAAAGAAACCAAGAAAATCAGAGAATGTGTGTGTTTCTTATGTATATGCATATATACACATTACATACTTGTATGTAATATGCATACATTCAATTTATCTATACATATGTAAGTACATTCAGTTATTTCAAAATATTTTTTCTAATTTTAGTCTAGTGAGTAAGAAAGTGACTAGTGTAGTTCAAAAGGCTAGTTAGGTAAGTTGAGTAACACATACACCAGAGTACGACAGACCAAGCAAAGACAAGGCTAATCAAGAGATGGAAACTAGTATAAAATTGTTTAAAAATACATTTGTTGAGGCCTACACAGGAAGAACAAAATTACACATTCATAATTCAGAAGTCAATCCACAAAGCAAGTAAATTCATGTGCTTCGTTGCACGGAAGGGAAAAATGACTGTATTTCAAATGACTAGATCACGTTAGGCAACCATCTGAAAAGGGTTTTCATTTTATAACATCTCTAGCCAACAAGAATACAGGTTGTTGTTACTTGTGGAGAGTTATTTGAGGACAAGCCTTGATTTAAGTGATGTCAATTACCTTATATAGCACACAGCACAGGAAGAAGCAAATATTTTTTGGAAACAACTTTCTTCAAATTCTCTCATCTCCAGAAATACTGTAGACGCACACGTCATGTATGGAGCACTGGGATGAGAGCTCCGGGAGGACAGCCACGTGTACCCACAGCGCCTACAGCGATGCTGGACACATGGGAGGTGCTCAACTGGGTTATATCCAGGCTATCTACCTGGCTAGTTTTCTGGACTCCCAGCCACCTTCTGGATGTATGCCAGACACCTCTCTTGCCAGCCAACCTGCCAACCCTGCCCCATCTCAGCCACCCCCTCCTACCAGCATACATCATCCCATATTCACATCCTTGCAGTGGCCAAACTCCTTCTGCTTCAGGCCTTTGCACGGTGCATTTTATACTTCTAGAATTTCTCATCTTCCCAGATCCCCCTTCTCTTCCTGTTCTTCCCTCCTGCTACCTGTAAACTCTCATTCATCCTTGAGTGCTTAGCCCAAATATTCCTTCTTCAGAGGAACTTCTCCGCACACCCCCTCCAATACCTCCAAGCTAAGTTGGGCTCCCCATCGCGCTTTTGTAACATTCCACTGTTGTAATGAAACAATCCCTTATGCAGTTGTTTGAACAACATCTGCTTCTTTAGAAATATGAATGCCGCACAGGAGGGTCACCTGTCTGTCGTGCAAACTGCTGTTTCTCTAGGGGCTTGTACAATATGTTGTACATTTTTGAACCTTCTGTAACACTGTGGAGAATGAATGAATATACCAATGTACTGTCCTAATGTCCTGGGGAGAAAAGGGTAAGTAACTGTGGGATGTGTAACTGAGATGTCAAGAATACATGAAATCAGGGGCATAAATTGTGAAACACAAGTTGAGGGCCTCTTTGTTTTCAGACATTTGATAATGAAAAATCTTTCAGCAAGATGGAAAATAAGAAATAAACAAGACTCTGCGCATCATCCTTTCGAGAACCCGGCCCCTGTGCACCAGGCTGTCTGGATCCCCTTCATCACACCTGTGGTCAGAGAGGGCCACCGTTAACATGGGAAGGGGCTAAAGAAAGGAAGCTTGCTGGTTGGAGTGTTACTTTCATCTTAAAAACAAGTATGTGGGATGGTTTACTGACAGAAAGCCCATCTGAGCATCTCTGTAAGCTGATGGGATGGTTTCAGGCATAGATTCTTAGCTTATTGTGTTTTAAATCTCTCACTGCTTCTCTCTTTCCAGACTTTGGAGCCCACTGATGGGCAGGAATCCAGTGGGTCAGGAGAGGAAACAGATGAAGCGGGTATTTGGAGACTCAGTTGTGGGTCAGACCAATGCCTGCCTGAGCCACTGAGGGCTTATTTAGAATTGCACAGCAAAAGCAAGCCTGGGGGGAGAAGGGAGTCAGTGACCATCCATGGACCAGGACTGCAGAAGGCACATCCCCGCCATACCTTGTCTCATGAACCCTAGACCCTTAGATCTGACGGTTCTTCAAACTCAACACGTGCAAAAAGAATCTTACCATCTTCCCCCACCACTTCTTTTCCAGCCTTCTCCATCACAGCAAATGACCCCAGCATTTACACAATTTCTGAAGCTAGACACCCAGGAGTCACGGTTGGTTCCTCACTCCTTGACATTCTATGAGGACTCGGTCATCAGTTCCTGTTGTGTCTAGAGTTAACCTCTCCTGGGACCCTTCAGTTGTCTCCATCTCCACTGCCATGATTATTATTGATTGCCGTCATTATCTCTTACCTGAGTAACTGCTACAGCCCTCCGTCCGACCTCCCTGCCACCTACCTTTCCACTCTCCATCCATTCTCTGCAGGACTTACAAAAGTTCTCCGTAAAAATGCAACTTTAATCACGCTACTCCCTGCTTAACACTCTTCGGTGACATCCTGTAGCCCCCTTTATCTGCTAGTGGCAGAACCACTCATCATGTTGATTTGTATTAGCTTATTTACTCTTCTCTGTTTCTCCCGCTAGGCTCCGAAATGTCTATGTCTCGTATTCCCAGCATTCGGCACAATGTCTGGCTCAATAAATCCCAGTTAAGAGCGATGCTCCGGGAGATGAAAGGATTTAGCACATGCCTTCTCATATCTGAGCATATTAAAGAGGATCAAGGTGTTCCTGGGAGGATTAAACAACCTGAGAAGGAAACGAGAAAAAAATCTTTGGAGCGGGCGGAGAAGAATGAAAATGAGTGGAAGCCTGAGTGAAGGGAAGAGGAGAAGGAGAGGATAGAGAGGAGGCTGTGGCCCATCACGGCCTCCCCATGAGTTTCAAAGCTTGTCTCATCTCAGATGGCAGGAATGGAAGCAGTGATGGTGAAACACGAGAGCTTCTGAAGCAGCAGCAAGGTGTGAGCTGAGGGACAATTCTGAGTATTCACAGATCCTTGTAAGAGGGAAGACATCTTTTATTGGCTCCAAGTTCATCCCTGCTAAGGCAGGTGACACTACCTTTTAGATAGTGTTTCTGCAGCTAATAGGGAAGTGGGGTGCCTTTTTGGAACACGTATTCGAAATACAACAAATGGCATGCCAAGAAATTTGGGGTATGTCAATCAAAGTCAGTAACAGCTAAGGAGAGGCACTCAGACGGCCCGTCCAATGACAAACTGTCCCACATACTTGTTTTCTTAAAACAAAAATAACACTCAAACTGGCAAACTTCCTTTTTTTAGTTCCTTCACAGATGAGTGGTGACACCCCCTGACCCAGGCGTGATTGTGGGGACACAGAGAGCTGGTACATAGTAGCCAGGCTCTTTAAAAGATGCTGCTCAGAGTCCTCTTTTGTTTTCATTTTCTATCTCACTGAAAGAGTTTGAAATTAGGAAAGAAAACTTCAAAAAGTTTAGAGACAAGCAAGGTATAATCTTACAGCCAGAGAATATCCAGGAAGTACTACCAATTCCCACGCAGGCCTGGGGAAAAAACTTAATGCCTGGGGCCGCAGCTGCCACTTTTTTGACTCTTCCAGTTGATGATTATAACTTTGGAGAAGAAGCCAGTGTGGATAGGAAGGGAGCAGCTGTGCACACAGATGGTGTCAAAGCTCACAATCTGATGTTCGGGATTTCGGCTGATGACACCGTGGTGGGGGCTCCTGGAAAGTGACACGCAGCATAGAAAACTGGGAAGAAGGCTTCAGCCAAACTCCTGACCACAAGTGAATTATTTTGCAACTTAAGAGTAGGCAGTAACACTGTTCGGTGAAAACATAAACAAAACTATAAACTAGATCGTAGGCAGAGATCATAAATGGCATAGAGAAAAGGACGGTAGTGGGAAAGGATCTCCCCAGCTGATGGGAAAAATCTGGGTTACGTGGATAGTCTAGTGTCTCATGAGAGGACAACAGATTTTTTTTTTTAAAGCTAAATTAAGTTTTGGGAAGCCTATGTATTAGATACTACTCTTTGAAACTATACTTTTCACATTAGGATAGTATAGGCTTTGAGGAAACTCACAAAGAAAGCAACCTATCTGTTTTAAGCCCTGAATTTGCCATGGCTTTTTGGGCCAGGTAAATACTTGCAGGACATCCGCTCTACCTAACAGCCACGTGGCACCGATGTTCTAACAGATCACTTTAGAAAAACCTACATCTCTATCAATGCACAAAGTATTGAAATGCACAAAAATGAGAAGTTTCACAAAACTAAAAGTATGGGGAATAAAACAAACATGAAACAATAACACAGGGAGGTAAATGTTATGTTATACATAAACCGAGACACTGAAGTATGGGATTTAAGGCTGGGGTAAACAACATAATGGTATGTTCTGGACCAAAGAAACCAATTCAATGAAATGATAAGCAGCACTTGGTAAGAAGAGGGTAAGTAGGGAAGTTCCTGAGAGGGGATGGAATCATGGTGGGCCCATGTGAGGAAAGGAAAATGGAGAAGGGGTCGCTGTGGGAGTAACAACAGCACATTAGAAAGGCACGATGAGACAATGGCAGTAAGTGATCTGATCTCCTAGGAAACCCTTCTGATAAAATCAGAGGACATGAAAAAAGGTGTGCCTTCCTTTGCTGATAATCTTAGTTCCTCAATAAGCACAAGGAATAGTAAGGCATGGGACTGAGTATCAATTTAGTTTCAACCAATATGGGAAGACGGGTTGCTCATTTAGAAATATCAGAAACTTTGGGAGAAGGCCAGGTGCTCATAAAATCCAGTGTCTCCATAATCCTGTCAGAGACAGTTTAGCGGAGATGTCTTGGGAGGCAGGCCACACTAAATCATCTTTAAGCCCCTTCTGAGACTGTGGGGCCTGTGTTTCACATTCTGTCTCACACGCTGAACACTTTCAGAGGTGTCCCCAAGCAGACTGTGTGACGAGCGCTGGCTGTAGCTGTGTGGAAAGGAATGAGCAGGAAAGGAATGGGGTAGGGTAACAAGAGCACAAGGTAGGTAATATAAATACTCGATCGAGCTCTCAGAGCTGAAACAATGTGGTACTTGGACAAACACAGATCAGTAGTACTGAGCAGATACTTCATGAGTAGATTAAAATACACATAACGGAAGGTCTGATCAAAGAAAGAAGTAAACCAATAGAGACACAGAAAACTGGGAATACCTATCAACTTCTAGCCTGGGCCAAGCATTTCTATAGTTAGAAATACAATAAAGAACTCATCAAGGAAAAGTTAAACCTATTTAAAAACAAACAAACAAACCAGCATTAAGGGGCCAAAAACAGACTAGATAAGTATTTTTTAGGAGATATGAATTCTAAGATTAAAATGCTTAATTGTTAATGACCAAAAACAAAACAAAACAAAACAAAACAAAAATCTCCACCAAGAACTCTGTGTGATAAATGGATATGGTGTGAAAATCATCTATTTACAAAGGAGGAAACAGGAATAGAAGATAGGGAAAGTAAATAATTTACAAAGGATAGTTATAAAAGAATTTAAGATCAAATAATAGGATGCCATCTTTACATATCAAGTTAGCAAATAAATATTAAATATACATATATTTTGGAAATTAATTGTCCAGTATTTCACTTCAAAATATTAATTTCTTGTCACCTACTAGTTCAACACAGAGGAATCTATCCAAGGGCAATAATTCTAATTGCTGAAAAGCCCTATGCATAGAAATGTTCATGTAATATTTTTTTTTTAAAGAGCAAAATGGAAGGAATAAGTTAATAGTTAATGAATGCTTACTAGGCCTAGGTACTATGCAGTTATTGCATGTAAGTAATCATATTAAAATCTCACAACAATCCCATGAAGTAGATATAATCATCATTTCTCAGGAAAGGTAAACTGCTTCCACATGCTTGAAGAGATTAAGTTCTCCAAAGAAACTTGGCTAGGAAAAGTAAAGCAATGGAAACAGTCTACATAGAAACACTAGCATGGTTAAATAAATTGGAGATTCCTTCAATGGACTAAATTTCTTAAACATAAAACAATAACATGGAAAAATAATTTAGGAAAAGGTGTTACTAAACATGCATCATTGGATAGCTTGCATTTCATATGATTAAACCATTTGGGTGGAAAAAAGACTGGAAGAGAATACATACACACAAAGTAAATAAAACCGGTCCCGACCCTAAGACAGAGTCAGCCGGCAGCTCTGGGAACAAAGCAAAGTGCTGTTCCACTGGCGGAATGCAGACCTGATGAAGGGGCGCCCAGGATGACCCTGAAAGGCTCAAAAACAGTTTAAAGCAGGCTGGCTAATACAGGAGATAGAGAACGTAATTCAGGGCAGATACGGTAAATCTTCTATAACGAGCAGGGCTGTAATTCTTTTCATGGTAAGTTGCTGGGAAAATCATAAATTGGTCATGGTTAAAATGTCAGAAGACTCAAAATCATAAGAAAAAATAATGAATTATTGAGGTTGAGGCTTACTCTGGAAGTCACACAACATTTTCGGAGAGAAGTGGGAGGTGGAGACAAGTCATTTCTGCTAGATGAATATTTCAATTAGGCAACTGGGAAAATTTGGGTGGAAAAATACAAATCTTTGCTCTCAAGTCAGTAGAGGGAAGTATCTGTCTGGGTTAAGCTTTAGGGAAAAGGGGTCTGGATAAACACATGTCCAAACCATAGAAAATGTCCCTTATGTCCACACATACATGTCATGCACCAGACTAATCCTCCCTTCCACGTGAATTTTTTTTTAAAGATTTTATTTATTTATTTGACAGAGATCACAAGTAGGCAGAGAGGCAGGCAGAGAGAGAGGTGGAGGCAGGCTCCCTGCTGAGCAGAGAGCCCGATGCGGAGCTCAATCCCAGGACCCTGGGATCATGACCTGAGCCGAAGGCAGAGGCTTTAACCCACTGAGCCACCCAGGTGCCCCTTCCACGTGAATTTTATAATATTTTGAAGAATTTTATAAATATCCTAAGTACAATGCTTTGTAACTTAATTTTTCTTCTTTTAATTTTACAGAGAGAGAGGGAGAGAGTGTGCACACCTGCAAGTTGGGAGAGTGGCAGAGAGAGAGAATCTTTAAGCAAACTCCCCACTTAGCTCAGAGCCCAATGTGGCCTTGATCTCAGGACCCTGAGATCAAGACCTGAGCCAAAACCCAGTGATGCTTAACTGACTGAGACACCCAGGCGCCCCTGCAACTCAATCTTAGACTTTCCTTTTTCTGTTTCCCACTTTCCCCTACCTCCTGTCTTCTCTCATGTTCTTTCTTACTATATGAAAACATTATATCTTATTATATGAAAAAATAAACCATATGTAAATACCTATAAGTATATACACATGTAATTTATTATAACTAGTTTAGAATTTCTATCTATGGACATTATTAAAAAGCTACAACAACCAACCAACCAACCCACCAACAGATGCTTGGTCAACTCAGTACAAAATACACAAGTCTGTGGGTGTAGAAATGACCTCTCCAAAAGCTGTTGGTTTCTACCTGATGTGTACCATCTACCCTCATCTAACTGGATGGGTGAAAGTGAATTGTTCTTCTGACATTAAAACAATGACCATAACATAGTAACTGACTGTTACCTTTCCATTGCAAATTCCAGGAGGGAGGGACCACACCTGCTTGATTTACAGCTGGAACTCCCCCACCCCCTCACCCCGCACTGGGACAGTAACTCAATAAATACTTGCTGAATGAACCAATGAGTGAGTGAGTGAATACTGCGAATTTTATGTAACTTGTTGGACAGCTCAAGTCCTACTTCCCTGATAATATCTTCTCTTAGAGCCCCAGTGGTTCATCTTTCTGGAAATTACTACATTATTAGCCTGTGCCACTACTTAACACCTGGTTCTACCATTAATTTTGTTGCAATTTTTTTTTTTTTTTGCTGTGTTTTGCAATTTAGGGAGACATGGTCCTCAAATGTGTGTGTATACATATATATATATATGTATACACACACACACAAACACACACATATAATTATTAATTTAAAATTTTTTGATTTAAAAATTAATTAAACATTTAAAATAAAAATTAATTTTAATTTGTTGACTTTAAATATACATTAATTTATACTTAATATAATTAATAAATATATATATTTATTCTGTTTCCCAATGTATTTTTACAGGGCACATGGAAAATCCTCGATAAACATGTATTAAATTAACAAGTGAAATCTTTTAACTGGCCTTCTACTTTGTGACATTTCTAAACATTTTCCTTATTTAATGCATTTTATTATGATTCCTAAGTGTGACGGAAAAAAAATGTAGACTATGGAGTCTGTTGAGTTGGGTTTCTAGTTCTGCTACTTCAGTGCTGGAAAAGCCAACTAAAGGCTTGTCCTTTGTTTCCCTGTCTTTTAAATGGGAACATTAATCAATCATTCAATCAATAAACAACAATACCTACTTGCTTCAAAAAGATGACTGTGGAATCAAATGGCATAATGTGAAAGAGTTTTGTGAATTAGAAAGGGAATGTTAGCTCTTCTAATGTAGCAATTTAAAATGTGAACTCAAAACTGCAATGCTATGAAGGTTACACACCGCCTATGGTCTTTTTCTTCTGAGAAGAGCTCTTCGGCAGGAGAGCCAGGTGATGAGGAGAAGAACTTCCAGCACAACCTGCCAAACATGCCCCTGTCATAAATCACAGACTCTGCTCAACACTTGCGTGTGAGGGAGATGACCGGGCCCCTGTCACCCCCACCCTCTGGCACTGCCACCGAGTCCCTTCAAGCCCAAGCTTACCGGACACGAGCTGCTGTCCAGGCAGCCCCACGGGAACCATGCCCAGGTTATTCATGGCGGTGGCCCAGGCTGTGGGATCTGTCACGGACATGTTGAGCTGCGTGGTGTCTATCGCTATACTTCCCAAACCATCGGCTGCTGTGGGAAGAAACAATGACTTTCAGTCAACAAGGCGAGAGAGTGTTTGTCTTAAAGGAGAGCACATTTCTGGAGAAGGGAGACTTCATTTAGCACATTCCCAAACCACACAAAAATAAAGCGCTGTAATCTACGGGAATGTTTTCTCCAGATGTAAACATAAAGAGTTTCCGAATACATTCTGGGAGGAAACTTAATGACATGTAGTTTGTATTATCCACAGCATGCCATTAAGAAAGGACTCCTGGAAAAACGAAATGAAACAAAACTGAAGAACTGCTTCTTTCTCTCAGTGAAAAAACACTAGTTAAGTTCCAAGGTTGAGAGGCAAAGCAGGCTTACTCCTTTGGTAAAACAAGTCGATTGGCTTAGTAGATTAAAAATAAATGCAATCATCTGCTTCTGAGTAGGATTCTGGAGCAGGCACACCTTCTGACTAATTAATAGAATCTTTAGAAACAGTTGTCAACTAGCCAAGCTGGTCCTGACTGAGTTCACTAGTGTTACCTTGTAACGTATTCTTTCCCTACTGTTAAGAAAATGCAGGTGTCGGGCGCCTGGGTGGCTCAGTGGGTTAAGCCGCTGCCTTCGGCTCAGGTCATGATCTCAGGGTCCTGGGATCGAGTCCCACATCGGGCTCTCTGCTCAGCAGGAAGCCTGCTTCCCTCTCTCTCTCTCTCTGCCTGCCTCTCCGTCTATTTGTGATCTCTCTCTGTCAAATAAATAAATAAAATCTTTAAAAAAAAAAAAAAAAAAAAAAAAAAAGAAAATGCAGGTGTCTGCCTAAAAGTGTCTTTCAAAATATCTCTTCTAAGGTCAGACTTTCAGCAAAACAAGCAAATAAATAATATTAAAAACAAATAGCACAGAGTTTAAAAACAAAAAACAACAACAAAAAAAACCCTCAACAAAATATGTGCCATTTGACTGAATGTTTCTTAATGTACACTAGCTCCACGACCTGATTTCTTTAAAGATCCCAGGTTCCTGGGTCAACGCACAAGTTCACCGCCAGGCCAGCTTTCCGCTAACTCAAAAGGCCTTCTTGTGTCCTGTGCCCGCTGCCCCCGACGTTTACCTGCAGCCATCATCTGAGGAAGCTGCTGGGGACACCGGGTGATGCTTTCAAGGCCACCAGCATCTAGTACTGAAGTAGGACCATCCTGGGCAGCAGGAGCGCTCTGATGGCTGAGTGCAGGGTCCCCACGGAGGTCATCAGATTCTGCAAAAGGGAAAGCAGTGTGGTGAGTGATCGTGATGGGGACCTGAGGGAGCCCTAGAGGGGAGAACTGCTGTCTAGGCAAAAACAGAGAGTGGCAAGGGGCAAGTTCCTGTCACAGAGTCACGGGCACGGGCCGAGCGCAGGGGCTGCTCCCCGTGCCCCAGCAGCCCGCTCCTGCCTGGGTTCACAGCTCCGGGTGCAGGAGGTCAGCCGTCAGTTCCCCGGGGAGCCGTGTTGCTGGATAGGCAGCCCCAGGCACCAGTGAGCGGCTAGGGCCTTGCCTCCTCCTGAACAGACATCACAGACAGGGCTTATCAGCCCCGGTACAGCCTCTTCCACACACTCCACATCAATGCAGAGGGCAGACTCAGGGCTAAAGATGATTTTTTTTTAAGTTAAAAAATTAATTGATGTTGTTATTTTGGAAGACGGTCGTCTGTGAAATGTACTCAGACGGGGAAAAAAAAGCAGGGAAGGAGAAGAGAAAGGCATGAAGCTCTTTGCCTTGAGGCTGGTAAAGGAGTGCACCCAAATTACAATAGTCAGGAAAGGCAAAAGGAGAGAATGGCAGGCGGTGCATAAAAGAAGACCGAGAGGATGTTGGGGCAGCAAAGGAAACGCAGTTGTTTCTTTTAGTTCTATGGAGATAAAGTGAACAGGCTACAGTTTGTTTGGTCTGAATTTTCCCTAAAGTCTCACAACACACACAAGCGTGTGCGCACGCGTGCGCGCGCGCCTGCATTTTTATTATTCTTTTCATAGCACTTTTCTAATAAAAACAAATAACAATAAAACATTTAATAAAGCTGCAAAGGAAAGGGTGCCTTTATTGCACACTATTTATAAAATGCTACGCCTTCTCTCCATCCTTAAAAATGCAAAACCACAGCATTCATACCTACATATTTTTTTCATAATGCATATTTTAAAGGCACTTTCACCAGTTTAAAACTGAGAAGACAAAACATACTGCTTAGATGTGTGATCTGAGAAGTTTGAATTGTAAGATTTGACATAACAATTGAATTTAATTATTTCTTTCTATTTAGGTATAAATTTAGAATTTTTTTTATTTTTTTTAAGATTTTACATATTTATTTATTTGATAGAGAGATAGAGAGACAAGTAGGCAGAGCAGCAGACCAAGGGAGAGGGAGAAGCAGGCTCTCCTCTGAGAAAAGAGCCCGATGCGGGTCTTGATCCCAGGACCCTGGGATCATGACCTGAGCTGAAGGCAGATGCCTAACAGACTGAGCCACCCAGGCAACCCTAGAAATTTTTCTAAGCCATGTTTCTGCCAATGGATATTGTAGAATTAGAAGTTATGGCCCCTTTGTGCGTGTCTAGTGCAAAGTTTGGCCCTTTTATGGTATGCTCTTTTGTTTCTTTGATTCTTAGGTAGAAGAATCAGTAATCCCTTTGAACACTATACTGTCAAAGAAAACTCACTGCCTGCTGAGTATAGGTTTAGCTCAAATGGAAGCTCAGATTTCAATACTTCAAGGATAGGTGGATAAAATGAGCAAATTGTTTCCATGGCCTCCACAAACCTCTAGTCTGGAACCAGAGAGGCATGCAAGATAGTGGGGGTTTTCCTAATAGTTTGTCAGCAAAGCAAACCATCATCATGCAGTAGAAAACAATTCAACTTTGGGAGCAAAATGGACTCAGGACAAATGTTTTATATCTTGCAATTAAACTCTATTACCCAAATGAATTGAGAACTTGTTTATCTATGGTGAATCAATGATCTTGGGCAATGGATGCCATCAGACGACAAGTCTCACCATAGAAATTCAACTCAGTAACATAAAGACACAGCTAACCTAAGTGTGTGCCCTTTGGCTACCCACGTATCAGCTATATTTCTATGATGAAACTTCAAAGCACTTTCCCCTCTCCACCTTCAGCCAGTTCAGATCACCACAGCAGAGTCTGGCTACACTGTTCCTTCTTTGGCTCGAATGGCCATGTCGTAGAGTCATTTCAGATCATGGCAAGGTCACTATTTGTCTTACTTATCACCCCAAATGAAGTTTAGTTGGCTGGCTTCCCTCCAGCTTGGGTTCTCCCCAGATGGGCATTAATCACAGCTTTCTGTCCAATGAGTCTACGGTTCTGGAACTTTACAGCGGAGAACATCCCTTTATTTTGTAGACTTCACAACTTGTACCTGACCAGCCATATTTCACTTTGTCTTTTTATAACAGTACTTTAGGAATGGTGTCAGCTTTCCATGGCTCCATAACTGTCTGTTCCGATGGTAGTTTTTTTCTTTAATGGTTATGGTGTTACAAAGGAACATCAAATGTCCCGGGGGCCCACAGCACCTCCGCACACTTTCATGCCCATCCTAAAAGGATGCATTCATTCATGTATTCATTGAGTGCATCAGTGAAACAAAAACAAACTAACAAAACCTCATTGCTTTGTTGGCAAGATGTGGTTTGTAAACCTTATTCCCTAAGGAGACTCTGACATCTGTTACAAGTCTTTAGTCTACCAACCCAATGGTTTCAATGTCATACAACTTCATGTAGCTACCATCTACCCAGAACGGTAACTCTAAAGTAAGTTCTACAACATCTTGGGCATATCGAAGAGTCTCAAGGATGGCATGCATTCTTTTAAAACTGTTAATTTCCTTGATGCTCAGACGAAAGATGATATTTTTAATTAATGACTACCCAGTAATTTATGAACAGTGGCAAGAGTGATTTTCATACTCTACTAACATCTATCGTTCCTATTGAATACCTGCCTCTTTAGATGACTCAAAGCCATAATGCCTAATTTATCATTCAAATCAATTTCTCTGCCTTAGTGTTCTTATTTCTAAACTATAGAAAAGATTAATATTGCTAATGGTGTTTATTTACACACAGAGATGTGGGGAGTTAAAAAATTATAGCTAATAAAGTACTTGGAATATAGTAGGTGCTAATTATTATTATTTTATTTGGAAGTGTAGTGTTTCTATTAAGGTACCCTGGGATCTTACTGTTCTACTGGATAATTATGCAATTAATTCTAAAACAGTGAGTAACACTTGATATTTCTAAAAGTAAGCATTGCCCTAGTTTTCTATGCCACACCTAAATGGTAGCAAAATGTTTCACTTTCTACAAATCCTTTATAAAATAATATAATGTGATTTAAAAGATGTGTGATTTTTTTCCTCTAGGTTTTTTTCCTGTCTATGCAACTATGAAAGCTTTCAGGAGACTGATGACCAATTATGAAATTGGTAGTGTGAATTTACAGTTTTTAGGGCGATGAGATCATCACAAAATAATCAGATGTACAAAGTGCCAAAGATAACAATGCAGCTTTGTCCAGGGTTCAGCTGAAATCTAACCTGTTCTTTATTAAGGTATATTCAAGTACAAAACCTCATACTCAATTTCATAACTGTTTAACAAGCTCTAAGCTTGGGATTTATCAATGAGGCAAATTAATTTTTCAAACTGACCAAGCCTATGTAAATACTATTTTCTTCTTCCCCCTCTCAAAAACAGCCAAACAAACAAACAAATGGCACGTGCTTCTCTCACTGTAAATAACACAGCTCTTGCTAACCCGGTCCAACTTTTACGGGTCCCAAGGGCACACGCATGCTATGAATAATAAAACCCATCTCTAACTATCCACAAAGCATAGATTGCTATAAAATGGGGTGGAGATGTGTTAAGTTTTAAAAATTCTCTTACTTTTTAATTTAAAAGAATGATTTTGTTTGATGTTAAGTCCTCAGGTTCATGCCTACGTCAGTAGAAAAATAATTATAGTGAGAAAATCACATTTATTAATGTGTTCTTAAGAGTTGGTTCCAAAGGAAACTTATTTCATATGACATGTGAATCTTATTTTACAGGAATTATTCATTAGCATTAACATGGCGTATACTTAGAGCAAAAAGAGAAATGCATTCCCATCCAAAGTTCTACTTTTCCAGGACGAAGAAAATATTTCATTTTGATGTTCATGTAATCAGTAGGATACTTTTGAGGTTATAGAAATGTCCCCTAGTTTAAAAAAAAAAACCACAGAATATTGTTAAAGAGATGTGGTTTCTTTATTAATTCCATGATTTTTAAGCAACTGTCTGAATAATAAGGGAGACATTTCTGCTTCGTGCAATGGTAAACTAAGTAATTCACACCAGTTCTCCCACTGAGAAACAACTAGAAAAACTTAATGTCTTTTCAGGTGTTTTGTGAAATTCTATTATTTTTTCAAATACAAAAGGATCCCAAAGGACACACTCTAATTACTGTAGAGGGTTACTAGGCTTCTAAGGAGAATGGGTCCTTCCACATATTGGGTCTTAGTATCTTACTGATCTAGGAAATGAGTGGCCTCTGCAAGTTTTGAGGCAGAGTGGAATTGCTTTGCAAAACATGGTAAAAAAGGACCCCAAGGGTAAGCACTCTGAGGGGAAATAAAGAAGGGGTTTTGGTGGCCACCAGTGGGGAAAAAAGCACTTTGGAAAAGAGAAACGATGAGGCAGATTTTCAGGTGGCTTGTTGGGAAGTATACAATGTATGCCAGCATTTTTCTGCCCCACTCTAGACAGAAATGCCTACATGACTCCCTAATTCTTAGATAGGAGTTATTTTGGGAGTTCTGGGTGTGCTTCAGGGGAGCAGCTGATAATGAAGATTACTTAAGGTACCACATGATAAGGCAATGATAACATTTTCAAGGCTGTTAAATATACAGGATGTTGGTTATGAATGATCAGTATCTCCTGATTAGTGAGAATAAAAAGATTAAGGTTTCAAAGAAGAGATTTAGATTTAACTGGATTTTATGAAGAATTAGAGTTTATGGGAGAATTCCTAATGGGAGAATTGTAAAGTAGGAATATTTTATCAAAGAAGGATACAAAGATCGTTCTCAGTGATGGAGAAAAAAGTCACCTCTTGGAGATGATTCTGGGCAGAGGTTGGAACTGAGCAAAGAGCAATTCAGGCAGGGCTGAACCTTATAGCACGTTCTGGCAAAACCAAGAAATCAAAAAGGTCTTCTTTAATATCTAACCTTTGACTCATATGTTTATACAATCACTGGCCTCTTCTCAATAGTGTCACAATTTGACATACACACCAGTACTGTGCCCCTGAGGAGAGAGGCCATTCCCTGGTTCGTAGTTTGTAGTTTATTCTTTAAATGAGAAGGCAAAGGAGATATGTACTCCCCCCGCTATGCTCCTATAGCTCTCTGGACCTTTATACCAGCATTTGTGACTTTGTATTTGGATTAGTTGTTTATTTCTATGTCCCTTATAAATAACACGCTTACAATGATTCAGGAGAAGAGTCATCTTTGCATAGCTTGCAGCTAACAAGCACAGTACCCAAAATGTGGCAGATGTGTATGTGTTTACTCTCTCTCTCTCTCTCTCCATATATATAGATAGATAGATAGATAATATAATAACAATAAAATATAGATAATAAATATATATATATCTGTATTTATTATCTATATTTTCATTAATGAGGGGAATGAGTTGACCCATTTATGTAATTATATATGTCATGTATAATGTATAGTTATATAGATTATATATAATCAATAGTTACATATAATACAAAATTTGTTATATATAATGTTACAATGTTTATAAATTCACAAAATATATGGAAAATGATATGTAAGTTATATGTGTGTATATATACACATTCATATATGTTTTTCAAGTGAATTCAGTCACAGAAGGAAGAAAGGAAATTAAAAAGGAAAATAAGATGAGAAAGAAGGAAATAATAAAGGAGCAAAGGGATGAACTTCAGTTCCAGGGTCCAATTCCAAAGGCTGGAGTTTTGAAAGCTAAAGAACACAAGAGGGGAAATTGCTTCTGGAAACTAGAACACAGACGAATTTAAAGTGTCAAAGGAAGACAATTTTTAAAAATGTTAGATCCTTCCAGATAAGCTTTTGGTGCACTTAACAAGTCATTCTCCAAGATCTAAGATCCCACACCTCCCTGGCAACCAATGCAGGGTCATAATCAGGCTACAGTGAGTCTCCCCCTTGATGAGACTTTTTGCAGCTGTTCTTTGAATGTACTGAAATCTATAAATAATAGCATCTCCAGACCCATTAAGCAGGACATTAGTGTAATAAGGGCATAGATATACATATATGCTGAAGAAGTGAAATCATTGGAAGAAAGGAAAAATCTCTATTTGGCGTGCACCACAGTGGACAAAAAGCAGGTCTGGCCATTTCTCAAGCACAAAAGGTTGTTAAGGATTTGTGATTACATCCTCCATTTTTCCACTCTGTCTAGCAGCCAGTTTTAAACTACAAATCATTGTCCTTCCATCTTGGGGAGGACATGGTTATTGAATGGATGATAGGGTTTTACCCATGACATGTCTGTCTTCAAAGAACTCAATGTTGAAAGAGACAGAGGGAGATGGAGACAGAGAGAGAGAAAATGATTGAGACAAAACAAGGTCTTCTTCTGAACTCATGAAATCAAACAAAATCACCAGATTTGCCAGAGACAGCTCAACCAGCATAGGCATGAAAGTAGATAAAAGCCAATTATCTTCTGACACCAAGAAAAATACAATTTGGCATTACATTTGTAAGTGTAGAAAAATGATAAAGGTAAAATTATTTTGTTTTCAGGAAACCTATGCTTTTAAAAATATTATATTTCATTTTTCTTTTTTTTTTAAAGATTTTATTTATTTATTTGACACAGAAATTGATCAGAAGTAGGCAGAGAGGCAGGCAGAGAGAGAGGAGGAAGCAGGCTCCCCGCTGAGCAGAAAGCCCGATGCGGGGCTCGACCCCAGGACCCTGGGATCATGACCCGAGCCGAAGGCAGAGACTGTAACCCACTGAGCCACCCAGGCACCCCATATATTTCATATTTCTAAAATGAATAAAATAATAAAAGAGAAAGCTTGAGACCATAGGGAAAAAGTATTTCCCTTTCCATTAAAAATGGAAAAGAAAACATGACAAGATGCTATGGTGACAATATATAATTTCAAAGTCTTTGTATAGGCAAGTTTTAAGATACAGGAGCTTCCCACACTTAGATTAGTTCAGATTTTCTGAGAAGGGTAATATTATATCTGAAGGCTGTTTATGAAACATGTAATGGGTCAACTCTGACCTCTCATTCATGGATATCCATCAACCACATACACAATATGTTGTCATACATTGTTTCCTACCTTCCAAAATACCCCTAGCACAGGGAACATTATCATTGCTGACTCTGCTGGTGAGTGAATTATTAAAGGACGCAATCTCATCCATAAACATAAGCCTGGGTCCATTAAAACCAGAAGAGTCTCACTTTAAGCAAAGCTTTTTCTAAGTCCCTAACAATTCAGGACAAACACACCAGGTTCACAGAACATCAAGGTTCAAGCCCAAGATTTCATTAATTTCAACTTCTCCTGGGTGTGGACTGCCCACCAAGTCAATCACAGACAAATTTATGAATGTGAATCAGGACAGATCAGAGAACTGGTGCTTCTCCTCACCGGACAAGTTGGTTTCCTGTTTGCACACTCTCTGTTCTCCTCACATTCCCATTCAAACAGTTCTGCTGGTGAGACCAAGCAAATACAATGCTGTAACTACACAGAAACTTCCCTTGAGATGGCAGAGCAATGGGTGGCCAAGGAGGTGCAACAGAGACCGGAAGAAGCAGACCTTCTGAGAGAGGGGTAACACCTCCAAAACAGACTTTGGGCGGACTTCAGGCTTCAAAGGTATGAGGTCTATAAACCACCCATCCATCAAAAAGTAATTTTGTATGCGTGTATAATGTATTTGCATGTATGTGGCATATTGGTCCCACGCTGGTTTTTCCAACCCCACTTCTACACAGAAAGCAAGTTCTGTAAATGTTATTATCTTCTTATATAAGAGAAGGCTGGCAATATCATTCTATAATTTGTGCTGTTTTGAACTCTGTTTTTTCATTATGTACTCATTTTACACATTGCCCCAACCATGAAAAACGTATTAAGCTACAAAGTGGAACATTTTAATTGTAGTGGGTGACTAACTGACCCTTACGTGGCTGCAAACTCAGGTAAATGAATTATCTGTTTTCCGAAAAAAGCCCTGATTAGAGCTTTCTAATCTATGGAAATCTACCTGCAGTAAAATTCAGATCAGAGCCTGACCAGCCTGAGCCAGACGCTCATCCTGATTAACATTTCTCCTCGTTGGGTCACAAACAACGCTTTAGTTATTCTTTAAACTAATGTGCTCTTAATGATGCCTTTGCAACGCCATGGATGAAGTATTAGCCCTAGAGTCATGACTGCCCCAGGATTTAGACTTAGCAGGGCTCCTCACCTCCACTGGGGTGCCCAGAGCCAGAGGCCTTGTTTTCTGTTTCCTTAAATGACCACACACAGCCCTTGTTTATGGTCTGAAAACAGTGAACAGGATGGTGGGGGGCCTTGGATTCCTAGGAACAGTCCTTTCCACTCCGTGGAGAGTCACAGATGCTGTGGTTACCTCATGGGAGTGGGCCAGCTGGAGAAGGGCTTGCTCCTGGGGCAAACGAATGTACAGCCAGATATCTGACTGGTAAGTTCTAGGCTGGTGGGAAGTGTTCTGAGGAAGTGGTCAAGCCCTGGGTGTCCCTGGCTATGTTCACCAAGCTTCAGATGGAAATGCTCAGACAAGAGGAAGGCCTTCAGGGCCTGAAAACATGCAGGTTCTTGAGCTTGGAAGTTGCAGGGTGTGTAGCAAGGTGGTTTTAGCCTCTAGGGACATTTGTGATTTTGAAGCTAATAGAAAGATGGTCTTGGTTCTTTTGTGGTGAAGGCTTTATGTTCTAACTGCTCTTGGAGGTGGGGATCCTCAGAAGTAAAGACTTGCCTGACGATCGTGATCTTAGCGAGGCCTTTATAACACAGAAATCCTCCATGGAGGCTCCTGCCTCCGAAAATCAGGGCAGGATAAAGGCAATGGAAGGTTCCAGCGCTGCGAACCAGGCCGAAGGTCACTGGAAAATGCTGCTGTCATAGCTGTAACTCCATTTCTGCTCTCAATCTTGGTTACATATTTCCATACAAGGGTGTAAATGTGCTATCCTCCACCCTACCTTCCCCCATTAATACTCCTTCTCCCTGTCAGTAGGAGGAAATATGTCCCTCTTCAGAATGTCAAACAGAAATCCTTCCGTACAAGGGAATGGCATTTGGAGGACTAAGCTCCTCAAATAGCATCTCTTTTTCTACTCCAGTCTTCCAGATCAACAACGCATCTGCCCTGGGAAAGTAGCCTAGTTTTCTAGCTGTGGCTGTGTTATCAATTATGAACTAAAGGCACAGATTCTCCCATAATGCTGGAGAGCAGAAAACATTTTGTGTCAACAGACAGTGAAACATGCATCATCAGAATCAAATACTTATTTAAGGAAACACCAGGAAATGTTGTGTTATGAAAACCTCTCTAATTCTCAAATTTAATAGTCATGTAGACTTCATTACCATTGAAAATCTGTTGTAAGTGGGGCTTTCTCAAATTGCAAAAACTCCTGAGTCTGCCCCGTTATGGATAAATCAGAGCTGGTTTTCAATGAGAGGAGTCACTCGTAGGAAAATCATTTCAAAAGCAGAATTACAGAAGTGCTATGCAAAAGTCCTATAGACAAAATGTATCGAATGTCAGATATGAGTGTATTTTGTGTGTCCAGTGCCATGTGGTCGGGGGGCCGCCAAAAGCGAAGTCCAGCTGTCAGTCACCCCGGGAGTCTGCAAAAGTCTTATTAAACGGCTACTCTGAGGCCCTATCTCCTTCCTGCCTATGATGTGTGAGATAAATAAGGGTCTATTTTCCCCTTAAATTTGCCAACCTCTGTTTAGGAGCAAATGCTATCCCCAGTTACTTCTTCACAGACCACTTACGTATGATTGGGGGGAAAGTGGAGGAGGGCACGAAGACTGACCAGAAGAAACGGATACGAGAGGAAAACATCTGGCCTTTGGTACTGACTGTAATTTCATGTTAGCTTTAATCATTTTTATTTATGGTTTTCTTATTTATAAAAAAAAGAAATTATGCTGAATGTGCTTTGTGGGAATTACAGAGCATTGTTATTGCTACTGTGGTTTATTATTTTCACAGCAAGATGGCTTAAACCCAACCTCGACAAATATTTTAAATGAATTCCCACTAGTCCTATCGCATCTTTTTTTTTCCTTTTTAGTCTTAATGAAAAAGATATTCTGCTCCTCAAGTCCTCGGATGTTCTTATTCTTATGCAATTCTAAATGTTATGGTTTATTAGGAGATAATGCTTATTGTAAAATAATGGCGAAGAAAATGCCCGGCGCCCAGGGGTGGTTCTACAGTGCAGCATACATAAGGGTGTTTGACGGGGCGATGGCTGCTAACTCCAGATAGTCGCCAGGCTTTGACCATGAATGCAATCAAAGTAATGACTTTATGACTTGCATAGTCAAGTAGACATGTGTTCACATACTTCTCCCAAGTATCAACCTGACACAGTCACTAAGACACAAAGCATTTTATTAGCAACCGACCAACAAGGCCAACATCACCGGGAGACACATGATCAACATGGAACTAAATGCAGCATCCTTTCCAGACTTCTCACAGTACAGTCTTACTAACAGAAGACACCATCCTCATTCAAATAGACACCCCAAGCCCTTGCTGCCATTCTAACCCACCGATGCCACAATCCCTTTTTCTCTGATAGTGAGATTTGTGGCGGTGGAATCCAGCGACATTCTTTCCAATCTGAGAATAAACATCATTATGGGCTTGGTAGATGGAAATGAATATTCTTTCAAGGGCATTTTTATTTTTAAGGTATTGTGATTAACACTAATACTTTTAATGAGTTCAGGAATCGAATGTCTGTAAGGTAAAGGGAGAATGTCATTCCCTCAGTCCTTCTCCCAGAGGCACCCCATGGGAAAATAGCTTCTTGTGTAACAATCCCACATCTCTGATCTTATGAAAAAATCAACAACCACCCACGAGATAGAAGTTATTGGCCAGTTTCTACAAAAGATGAAAAGGTTCAGAAAGTGAAGACTTTGGCTCATTTACCCAAGGTCACAAAGCTAATGAATCGCAGAACCCCAAGGTTCAGTTCATTTTAGCCTGGGCCTCTGTTGTCGTAGGTTTGGGGAACTGAGGTTTTCTCCAACAAAGGCCAGACTCAGAAACCCTTCTTGGTTTGACTGGCTCTAAGGCACCAGTGTCTGAGGTGAAGGGTTACTCCATTCCCCGGGGGACACATTCACTCAGCAGATCTTTATTAAATCCTTATTATATGCAGGCAATGTGCTTGAGAGCAAGAATGTAATGGCAAGCAAGACACAGACGCAGTTGTGGGTCTGCAAAATAAAAAAGCATTACCAAACTTGGGCTGGCTGTAGTGTGGCAAACTAGGTATTCCTAGTGATGAGGGAGCAGAAGGCAAGCCGAGGACAAAGAACAAGCTGACACCCTGCAAACCAACCCCCCACTCCCAACTCCGGGGTGGGACATGTGTAACATTCATCCAGGAAGCTCCCAACAGTCTTAATATTAATGCCTTGCTAGAGGGAAAAACTACTTGAACTTGACAATGGCAAGGCCTCCAGTATCCTGTAAGTCCTTAACATATGAAAATCCTTTTGAAACCTCCCTTTTCCTTACCTCCCCCAACTCCCAAGTATGATCAGCCACCCCTCACAACCCCCTTGCAGCAGCTCTTTCTGCCCACGGGTCCTGTCCCTGTGCTTTAATAAAACCAACTTTTTGCACCAAAGAAGTCTCAAGAATTCTTTCTTGGATGTTGGCTCCAGACCCCAACCCACCAAACCTCACCTACATTCCAAAACCACATCACTAGGAACTTGCCTATCATAAGAAAACAATAACAACAACAATGAGTATCGTTAGGCTTGCAGTAAGGAAGGACACTCAAGATTCCTTCCTTCACCTACACTCCCAAAAAAGACAGGTAGGCTGAAACCAAGAATTGCTATGAGCAGGAAGTATACAAGAAGCCCAAGTTGTTGGGAGAGAAAATGCCAGTATCGGCACTGCGCCAGGAGACGGCCTGACAAGTCAAGGTAAAGCCACAGTCTGAGGATCCCAAGATGATCAGGACCCAGAAACTGTTATCTTCACATGGTCCTTCCCCCAGTTCCCAGTCATCCAAGTTGACCCTTGTACTTCAATTATAAAAGTAGGCAAGGGAAAGAATTTGAGTTGGGAGCTGAGTAAACCAGAAATCCCATTGTCTAATCCCTGGTCCAAGGAATCACTGACATATGGGAGGTGCTGGAGGCATGAGGATCTGTGTTACTGTGGGACATCCACTTGAATCAGAGTCCCGCCATGTGCTTATCAGAGTCATCATCATTATGGCAGTTACTCTGCAACCCAGCAAAGATAAACTGTCTGCCTGGCACGGAGCTGGGGACTTCCCTCTCCTGCAAAACATGGCAGGGCAGTTTGGTAGCGCAATTTCCATATCGCAGGACAGCTCCTGCTCCAAGTTCCCCAGGGGCCAGTTTCCCCGAGCTGTTCCACTTTGTGCCTTCAATCCTCATCTCCCAAGTTATTTTAGGGGCTAACACATAATGTGTGTTGGAGGAACCAAAAGAAATGAGACGTCACTGGCAACGCGGTCAGGTATTTTGACAGTTAAAACCCAGACTCCTTTAGCTAGGTTCTCATAGAGGAATTCTATCGATTCCAAAACAGCAGCATAAATTCCATCAAGGACAATTTTGTGAGCCCCTCTTCACACCAACTATTCCTCCCCTTCCCCCTTGAAAAGGACATATTCTGTTCTCAATGGTTTTTCTACCAGTGTCTTGGTTTAATTCATTGCTAGTTCACATGACACCAGAATCACAAATTAGGGGGCTTGAGTCTGAACGTGGTAGGGGTTTGGCAGTAGCATCTCTGTTGTGGTCTGTAAACTCCTGTGCTCTAGCCGATCAGACAGCAGGAAAAGCACATAGTGGAATCCTGATGTCCTAATCCAGCAAAGGAAATTCAGAACAATGGCTGACAAGGGCAGGGCCTTTCAGATACGTTAACTGTTGTTAGAGCACTCTTGGGAACCAAGGAGTTGAGCAGGCCAGTTTAAGCAGGGCAGAAAATGAAAGAGAAAACGTGAGTTAATACTGAAAATATGATGCGGGATAAAATAAAAGTTATAGTTGTAGTCTTCTAATCAGAGTTGGATGGGATTCAAATTGTTTCTGAATTTGCAAGCTCCTTGTTGAGCTAAATTGCCAAAATAAATGTATGAGGGGAAAAGGTAACTTCTAAAATATATTAAATGTAACACAATGATTGTAAGTATAAATGAAATCCAGACAAGTGCATTTCCTCTATGCCCTGTGATCAGTTTTTTGTCACATATAGTTGTGCATTTTTATTTTATACTCTCTACTAGTTTTCTTGTATTTGCACATTCTTTTTTTTTTTAAGATTTTATTGATTTATTTGAGAGAGCGAGAGAGATCACAAGTAGGCGGAGAGAGAGGGGAAGCAGGCTCCCTGCTGATTAGAGGACTGGATGTGGGGCTCCATCCCAAGACCCCGAGATCATGATCTAAGCCGAAGGCAGAGGCTTAACCCACTGAGCCACCCAGGCACCCCTGCACATTATTTAAAAAAAAAAAATTTCTATTTAATTTAGTTAACATATACTGTATTATTAGCTTCAGGGGTAGAATTCAGTGATTCATCATTTGCATATAACACTCAGTGCTCATTATATCAAGTGTCCTCCTTAATGCCCATCACCCAGTTACCCCATCCCCCACCCACTTCTCCTCCAGCAACTCTCAGGTTGTTTCCTACAGTTAAGAGCCTCTTACGGTTTTCCTCCCTCTCTGATTTCATCTTGTTTTATTTTTCCTTCCCTTCCCCTATGTTCAAGCTGTTTCTTAAATTTCACATGAGTGAGATCATATGGTATTTGTCTTTCTCTGACTTATTTTGTTTAGCAAAATGTCTTCTAGTTCCATCCACGTCATTGCAAACAGCAAGGTTTCATTCTTTTTGACGGCTGAGTGATATTCCATTACACACACACACACACACACACACACACACACATCCCCACACACCACATCTTCTTTATCCATTCATCTGTCAATGGACATCTGGTCTCTTTCCCTAGTTTGGCTATTGTGGACATTGCTGCCATAAACATCGGGGTGCACGTGCCCCTTTGGATCACTATGTTTATATCCTTTGGAGAAATACCTAGTAGTGCAATTGTTGGGTCATAGGGTAGCTCTATTTTTAACTTTTTGAGGAAACTCCATAGTGTTTTCCAGAGTGTCTGCACCAATTTTGCATACTCTTCTTATTTATTTTTTTAGGAGGGAGGGAGAGAGAGGAGAGAGAGTGCGGGGAGGGGCAGAGGGAGAGAGAGAGAATCTTAAGCGGGTTCTGCACCTAGAGGGGAGCTCAGTCTCACAACCCTGAGATCATGACCTGAGCCTAAATCTAGACCCTTAACCAACTGAGCCACCCAGGCACCCCATGTGTTTGAATATTCTCAACCCAAATCAGTGAAAGCTTATAAACAACAGGGGCTCACCATGGAGGCTAACCAAAAGCATTGCTTGTCTTGTCCATTGCCACCAACAGCATGCACTCTACTAACAAGCCAGGTGTGACTTAGGTCTCACTAATGTGGGTGGATAGGCACTAACCAAAGGCAAGGTGCCCACTCTCAGGTTTCCTCCCTTTCTCTGAAACAACTGACCAGGTCTTTGTTAACAGCACACGTAAAGTTTGCTGAGAGGAAGAAGTCAGTGGCTATAACAAGATACAGAGGCTAGCAGAAGACTGTTTGCCCTGTCTCTTCACCTGCCTATACTGAAACTGAATCAGGAAACTGCAGCATATTTGGTCAGAAGGGTCTTTCTATTTATACTCATAATTTCTTTCTTTCTTTTCTATTTTTTTTTTTCCTTTTCCCTCAGAGAGATGGGTGTTTCAAAATTCTGATCAGAATTGGCAGTGGGAAAAGAGCAGGGGAAATAATGGTACTCCAGTACTTCTGTGGCATATTCACAAACCCTATGAATTTTTAACGAAGGAACAATGTCCACAATTAGATTTGAAATGAGGTTTTCTTTGTAGGCACGTTTATGGTAAGTGGAGTATGAGTGGATTTTACTTTATATTCAGTAAACGATACCAAGTACAAAAAACACCACGATTTAATAGAAAATAAAAGCAAATTGTTGATCGTTCACGGATCTCTGTTTCTTCTCCTAAATTTACAGAAGTGTGGCAGTTTCTAAAATTGCATTTTACTTTATTTAAACTCCAATATATGCCAAGGAACTCAATGGTACAGAAAGTCATTTTCAAGAAGTCATGACCTGAAAGCTCTCCTTTTGTTATTATATGGAGAATTTTAAATTTCTGTTTTATATATGTGTGTGTGTGTGTATGTATATATATATGTATTTATATATATTTATATATATATATTTATGTACATAAATATATATATATATATTTTAGGATTTTATTTATTTCTTTGTCAGAGAGAGAGTTAAGCACAAGCAGGCAGAGCAGCAGGCAGAGGGAGAAGCAGACTCCCTGCTGAGCAGGGAGCCCAGTGGAAGACTCGATCCCATGACCCTGGCATCATGACCAGAGCCAAAGGCCGATGCTTAACCAGCTGAGCCACCCAGGTGTTCCTGTGTGATATATTTTAAACTATAAAAAAGAATTCCCAATGTATAACTTTGGGGAGAAAGATACTAAGCTTCCCCATTCGGAAACTAATCCATCTCAAATGAATATTAAAAAAAGTTGAGTGAAGAAGAAAATAGCCTGGGGTTATGGCAACTTGATTTGCATTTTGAGGCCAAAGCTGAACTCTTGTCTTCCTATGGCTCAAGTTTCTAGCATCACAGAATCATACATAAACAGCCTCCAGCACCCTTGGATGACTTTCAGGTTCCTCTGGAATCTGCCTCCTGGTCACCTCGGCTACCTCAGTTCCTACGGCATCCCCTCTCCCGGAGCCCCCAGGACTCAGGCCTCGTTACTCTTCCTTGAGCCTGCCAAGCAGGGTCCTCGCTCAGTGACTGTGCCCTTGTGTTCTACCACACCCTGTCCCACCACCTGCTCTCCTCTCAGTCCCCTCTCTGAGGAAACGTCACTCCCTGCAGACAGGCCCTAGATGACCTACCCAAAACCAGTTCTTCCATCCTTCTCCTGTCCTTGTTTATCTCCACAGGATTTCGCAGGTTCTGAGGCTGTATTACATAATCATGTCTTTGGTAGGTTGGTCTCCTGTAAGGACAGGCTGACCAAAAAAACAAACAAACCTGTGCTTTTCCTGCTAAATCTCCATCAGCCCAAATGGTGTCTAGTACACAGTAGACATGCATCCTCCTTTCTCCCCACCACAAATTCACTGAATAAATGTTCTGAGTAAGTTTGTGTACACACATGCTCACACAGACACACACACAGAGTATTAATCGGGTCCTTTATTTTCTGTATTTCCTGATGCAGGAAGGAGGCCTCCGTCTGGATGCTTGGTGGCACTGGAGGGACCACGCCTTCCAGGGCTAGCCCATTCCCGAAGACAGCAAATAACTCACCTGAGACCACACTTTTCAAATGCAAACCTAGAACCCAGACCTCATACTCTCAATCATCTCTGTCATAGGCGCTCACACTCTAAACCACCATTCCTCTGCCCTCACTGCCCCAGGGCCAGGCACCAGACACCTGGAGAGAACCGCTGTACCTCAGGGCCTGCTCAAATTATTCCAACTAGTCAATCCTAAACCTGCTTACTCTGCTTCGCTCATTCCTTTCCTCAGAAACCACACTAAAGCCTCTTGCCCACATTCCCCCCTCACCCCCCTGGGCTCCCACTGCATCCTGACTGACCTTAGTCTGGCTCCCAGTGTGGCCCAAGGGCACACTCTGCTCTTAGGAACTCTGAGTAACAAAATATTTTTCAATGTATCTCTTGATCTCTTGGCTTAGCCAAACCTAAATAATAATAAAACCTGAATTTTAAAATGTGCACATACAAATCTGCTAAATGACTCAAACAAATGAAGTTCACTGTGTCATCAAGCAAAATGACATGACCGTGACCAGGAGTCACGGTTTTCCTGGACTCATGAGAAATAAAGTGTCTGTGATGTTCTAAAGATTTAAATGTAATTTAGCCCTCATCTTGGTTCTGAGATTAATTTATGAATTGTTTTTGTGGTCATTATTGTTGAATTCTACTTTGACCCTCAAGCATTTTTTTTTAAGATCTAAATACCAGTAAGTCAACAGAGCAGCCCTGCCTTGTTCTTTTTTTTTTTTTTTAAGATTTTTATTTATTTATTTGAGAAAGAGAGAGCGCTAGAGTGTGAGTGGGGGATGGGTCTGGAGGGGCAGAAGGAGAAGCAGACTCCCTGCTGAGCAGGTAGCTAACTTGGTACTTGATCCCAGGACATCAGGATCATGACCTGAGTAGAAAGCAGACACTTAAATGACTGAGCCACCCACGCACCCCTGCCTTGTCCTTTTTTGCCAGACACAAATAATTAACACTAGACACCAAATACCAATAAACTGTCAATGAAGCACATACAAATTTATTCTCTTTAAACTTAAGGAAACAGTAAGTCTTACCTATAATTTTCTAAATTATAGTAAGCTTTAAAAGCAGTGAGGACACTTTTCCATGACTTGAAGCACTCAGTGAGTTTTTCAAAGAACATTAGAACCATTACAACACAGTTGTTCTCTTCTCATTCCAAAAAAATATAGTTCACATTGTTCCATGGCCCACCGGTCAGATGCCTCGATGTTCTCTGCTGGCACACACCTCAGGCAGGGTTAAGTCTGGGCCTGACAGGCGGGGCAGTCCCAGAAACTGATCCTGAGAAAGTGACCTTTGATTCACCCTCACAGTAAGCTCAGAGGAATGTGCTGGGTGGTTACCCGTTACTTGCACCTGGTAAGGAGGAAAGCCTTAGGCTGGAGTCTTCAGCACAGTAGGGACCGCCAAAAAGCTACAAAGATGGCCACAGGAATGGCAGAAGGAGCTTCTAGAATGAACTGAAGGGAGCCTAAGCTCTGTCAGTTGCTGCCTCTGGCAGACAAGTCTTCAGTGGGATTTGATAGCCGGGGAAGCTTGCTCTCTAAGGGGGAAAGTGCCACTGAACCTTCCATTCCATGCAGCTGTCCTCACGTGGTCAAACTCATGCCTCCTCCACTTATGTTACACAGCACTACATAGCTACGGTCTCCCTGCTGGCATCTATATCCTCCCTAATAAAAATACCTTATCCTGCTTAAGGTATTAGTAATAATAAGAGCTGATTTTCAGCAAACTTCAGAAAGGTCTTAAAACTGTGTTCACATGCTCTGAAAAGATGCTTTCCTAATCTATGCAAGGATTAAAGATTTATATCAGAGGAGAGAGGAGTGTTCTCTCTAGGGAATCAGCTTTCCTTTCTCACCCAAAGTCCCCACTGCCTCCCACACCCGCAGTAGGGCCGCTGCCCTCAGAGTACTGCCCTCAGAGCCCCGCCCTGCTCTCTCCTCTCCACACAGCCTTCCTTCCAGGTGAACACGGAGGCCCGCCTCCTCCAGAAACCTGAGGAGATCAACTTTTTATGGCGGCTTGCTCCCTCCAACTCAAGGGTGGTATGTCTGGGGATTTGATGGGAGATGTGAAACCATTAGTTTAGCTTTTAGAGAGTTATGTTTACTTTTAGCCATGTGAAACTGATGTTTCTGTGGATTTAAAAAATGGTCAAATATTGGAAGTTTCACATAGTCAACCTCACATGTGTCCAAAAAAATGTACTAGAAGAAAGCTGTATGATTTTGCTGATATTACTGCTTAGGAAGAAGACTAAAATAAATACTTTAGCGAGTCATGTATAAATAAGTAAAAAAATGTTCTGATGGTACAAACATGGCAAAACGTGTTAAACTGAAATCCACCTTCAAAGGGCAAACATCTGCATTTTGACAACCAGTGTTTCATATGCCTCTTTGGCCATTTCACATGCCCCATTTTGGTGGTTATTTTCTCTGTATGTCTATGTGTTTGTGTTTTCTCTTCAACTGGTTTCCCAGACACTCAAAGGCAGGGAGTAATCTGAATGGTCAACGTCTCAGCATAATACCTTGTACACCGCAGACAGACCTATCCTATGGACCAGCTGGTCACTTACAATGGTATCATCAGGAAACACCATTTGTTTTCCTTTTTTGTTTGTTTGTTTTATTTGAAGTAGGCTCTATGCCCAACACGGGGCTTGAACTCATGACTCTGAGTTCAAGTATGGCAGCTCCACTGACAGAGCAAGCCAGGTACCTGTTTTCCTTCTTGTTTTTCTAAAGCTGGAAAGTGATTGGCCATGCTGTTATGGCCAGGAAGCCTTAGACCTGCAGCAACTTAAAACTGAGGACTTCTAACAACGTGGCACATTAGGAACTTCTAAGAAGTATTAAGAGGCAGTGTGGTCTATTGGACAGAACACGGGCTGACCATCTGAACTTGCTCCATTTAGCAGCCGAATATGCTTCCCCATCCCAACAGACAATGCCACAAAAAGGTAGGAGGGGAGAAACTATGGGAAGCCAGCTCCTCCTATGACATGCTCCTGGCCCCATCCTCTCTGTTCAGCTACTGACGACTGTAGCCAGCATTAAGTTCAGTTGAATACTGTCCTTTAAAAAATGATGCCTAGGTCTTTTGAAATGTGTGGGGATAATTACAGCTCACATGTTTAAAACATTACCTAATGTCACTCATACAACCTATCTACTTCACTTCTCGTTTAAAAACACAAAATATTACACACAGTTGGTATTCTGAAAGGTCTTGTAACATGTTTCTTTTAGATACAGCGATTAAGAAAAAAATTATGCCTACTAACCGGTCTTGCTGCGATTCGTAGAATGCTAGGTCTTCATAATACCTAGGAGGTCGGTCACAAAGATGTTATGATCAATAACATTTTTATAATTATTATTGAAACATGTGGTGAGGAGGGAAGAAAGATTGCTTTCATCTGGGGTGTCAGGGAAGTAGCACAGAGAAGAAAACTATGGGCTGAGTCTTGAGGGATAAAAAAATACCTCAATGGGGAGAGAGAGGGAAAATGGCAGCCCAAGAAGGGAAAGAAAAACCCCAATGTGGGAAATCCAGAGTGGTGAAGACCACTGAAAGGACAGGGTTGTGTCTATCTTCACTACTTTACATTTAAGTGGAGTTATTCGATTATATTGGTCTCTGTATCTACAGAATGACAATGGTAGTTTACATTCCCTAAAATGTTGCTTTGAGAAAGATGTGAAGGAATTTAAATTCATGCTTCCTAAGTATAATGTTTTCCTATATAAAGATGCTATTTTATCAGCTAGAAAACTGAAGTAAAATTTTTTTATAAAAAGACAGACTGAAAGGATTAGGAAGGTCTTGAGAATATAAACATACATTTACTCACCAACTCATGAAATACTAAAACTAGGGTTTTACTGCTCAAAGCGTGAAAGGAAGCATTTTAGTAGAAAGAAATTAAAGCACATTTTACAGCATAGAAAGTAATCTCAGAATTCATTAATCAAGAGACCAAAATATATGCAAAATATATATTTTTAAAGAGTTTAAAATAAAGTCATGGAAAATAGATTCATAATGATTTAGTTAAACCAGGTTAGCAATGGCAGGAGTCTGTTCACAACCTTCGAGGAGCCCCAAAGTGAGCTTTCTATAGCCTTAATATTGACCAGTTGCAAGGAAGAAAAAAAAAAGTCAATAACAACATAAGGATTACTGGACTCTTAGAAGAAAGTTACTGTACCAGCCTGATGTTCATAATAGTGAGGACAGAGAACATTAATTCTAATCAGATACCCGCCATTGACTTGTGAAAAACATTTTAAAAGTTCAGTGAAAAGGTAAGTATGCTATGAACACAGAGATATCAACTCTAATAGAAAAGAGATTCTGAAAAATAAAATTTTGATCATATAAAACTCTATAGTCATAATCTTAGGGAAAGAAAAGGGGATGCCGTTACAGAAATCGCTAAGTCTTTACAAGAACTGTCGTGGTGAATTCTGGTTCTACAAAAATGAGAAGTAAATGGAAACAATGACACAGAAGTAAAGATAATCACGAAAGTGGGAAGAATTCTTAGAAGAATGCTAGAGAGGCCTATCCCCAGAAGGACTAGAACTGAACATTTTGAAAAAATACCAAAGGTAGTACATGGAATATATTTAAACATACCTGAAGAGAAGGGACAAAGACAAAAAGAAATACTTCGGAGCAAGGCCATTAACAATGCACAAGAAGCATGAAAAAAATTGCTCAATTCCCATTTTGTGGGTCTCCCTCTGCAAGCACACAATGCATTAATTGGAAATGGTATAATAAACCCCCATGGGCATGGAATTTCAGCCCAGGTGGTAGTAGGAGTAGAGAGAGGGAAGACAGTAGAGCTATCTTCAGATACTCTCAGAATAAGAAACAAATGTGATGCTGAATCTAGGAGCCAATGAGATAGGATATTAGGTTAAATACTACCCACTTCTCTTCCCTGCAAATCTGAGTTTGTAGCAAGTTTATTAAGATTAGCTCATTTGACCTTGAGAACTTAGTGCCACATTGAAACTGCTCATGACAACTATAGAATTCCAAAGAACGGTGTCGGTTTTGGAATAACAATTTACTAGCTTGGTGACTCAGGGAAAAAAGAGAAAGGGTGAAGCTAATCTTCACATATTAGAAGGAAAGAAAATATAGAAGATAGATCAGATTAGTTAAGTAATACATCAAAGAAGGGAATGAGGACCAATGGGATATGGCAAACCCATTTCAGGTTCATTCATTCTTTTCCCCTTTGGCTCAGTGAATATTTAGTTAACTCCTGTTGTGTAGCATTGGTTTAAGACCTACAACCAACAAAAAACTCACTCCAAAGAAGACTGGCCCAGATAGATAGGGCAATACACAAGTATAAATGAATGGATAGATAGCCAAATGCATACTTTAATTAAAACATGGGTTAATATCAAGGACAGAGAGGAAGAATCAATCAACGCTCCCAGTAAAGTGATCTTAGATTTTCTTCATGGATGGCTAAAGGTTAAAACTGGAAGGGCATTAACAAGAAATGAAAAGTGTTTCAGTGATCAACAACACTATGAACAAAGACACTCGGGTGAAGAGTACATGGCATGTACAGGAATGAGTGTTTTTGTCTGGCCGTAGCTTAAGGGGCAAATGGTAGGGAATGATACTGAAAATACAGGCAGGGGAATACTAGGGAGTTTGATTTCCATAGGCAATGGGGCCCTAATGGAGTATTTTAAATTGGGAGTGACAGGATCAAATTTGTAATTTAAAATAATTCTTCAAGTGATAGAGAGGGGAAGTTCACAGGGAGAAAAGCTTGAAGAGGTGAACCTATTCTGATAATAATTACTAGAGTCCAGGTAAGATATGGCAGTAGCAGAGGAGAGAAACAGTGGGAGTAGATTAGAGATATTTCTGCAGACAGAAAGATAGGACTTGGTGAGCAATTGGAATATGGAGGTAATGGTGCAAGAAGGTAATATTCAAAAATGATTCTCCCCAAGAAGGTAATATTCAAAAATGATTCTCACCAAGGAGACTTGGTGGATAAAAATAGGGGATTTCCAAGGCATAAGAACAGTTAAAATATGAGTTTAGTGTGGAAGGAGGAAAATGTGAGCTTTTTTTTTTTTTTGAAGATTTTTATTTCATCTATTTGACAGTGAGAGAGACAACCAGAGACAGAACACAAGCACAGGGAGTGGGAGAGGGAGAAGCAGGCTTCTGCCGAACAGGGAACCCAATGTGGGGCTCAATCCCAGGACCCTGGGATCATGGCGGGAGCCGAAGGCAGACAACTGAGCCAGCCAGGAGCCCCAATGTGAGCTTTCTATAGAGCAATCAATAGCCCTCATTAATGAACTTACATAATATATGCAAGCATGTTGTCCCCCAGGCAGATATCTGATTCTACTGACAGCTACAGAGCTAGCCTCTGCTCAGCACACAGTGATTCTTGGCCTTTGATGGACACTGGAATCCCCTGAGGAGGTTTTTGTAACTATATCTGGTCTCCACACTCTGATTTCTAAACCCTCAGTGGATCGGATGTGAGGTTCCAAGCATTTTTTGAAACCACTCCAAAGAAGATTCTCATGTACATCAAAATTTGACAGCCACTGGGGATGTAGTCAGCAAATAACTGATCCATTAATTAAAAGAGGACGGGAAGGAGAGAAGGCTTCCTGAGGTTTTCGAAAAAGCAGCTAGTTGCCTCTACTCAACGGTATGGTGTTGGTTGAAAAGTACACAACATGACCTTTCATATTTTCCAATCTAAAACAATTCATGAATGTGATGTTATGGTGTCCCTAGCTTTGACTCTTGAAGACAGAGCACTGGTTGAGTGATCAATGAATCTTTTTGACGTCTTTCTCTTGCATTTTTAACGGCCATCCTGCCTAATAGCAACACATTATTTAACTTTGTAATATTTTATTTACTTGCCCCAATGCCCATTAAGGCAGGCATACTAGGTTTTTTTGCTCACTATTGTGTGTCCAGCATTACCCAGCAAAACACAGATATTCAGTGAATAAATGAGAAATGAGCCAGATTGTTCCTGTGAAAATTTTTAGGCTATACTGTATCACTTTCGATAAGCCTAGGGACCTGTTCGTGAGTGTATTATAGACCCAGAAAACAGCTTCAGAAATAATAAAAACACATAGAGTAACAGACAAGACATTTTTATATATTTTTTACCTCAAGGAAACACTTTGCCTCCAAAACTTCAAGGTTATATTCACAGCTCCTTATAGAAAATAAATGAAAAATATGGAATAAACATCTAAAAGGATGAAATAGGCCCAGGTGTTTAAATCTGAGAAATATTTAAACCATGGTCCTATTCCTTATCTAGAACTAGGAAGTCTTAACCTCAAAGTCTGATTGACCTGGGGCTTTCATATCTATTATGTGTTAGTAATCAGGTCTGACAATTAGGTACAAAACAAATACACGAATGAAAGGGTGGGAAGGATAGGAAGCTCAAAGTTTATCTTAGAGCAGTCAAAGAAGTAGAAATAGGTGGCTGATGTGAAGATCCAAAAATGTTACAAATCCCTATATTAATTGTGATCAATATGCTTTTATATGTTGAACAGTTAAACATCGGCTTATACTACTTACTACAGTATTCAACCAACTCGTGACATTTTTTGCCATTTTACTGCCCTGGGACTGAATGGGAGTTGTTTGTTTCCTCCCTCCCTCCCTCCCTTCTTTCCTTCCTTCCTTTTTGGACAAAAATGACCAAAATCGGAATTCTCCTTTACCTACAATTTGCCAAGCATCTACAACCTTCACATATGTCAGCTGCTATAACTGTCACTGCAGCTCGACAGATCAGGAAACTAGAGATCAGAGTGTGCTGATGTATGCCTGAAACTGGAATACCATTAAAAAGTGTCCATTATAATAAAAAAAAAATCACTGAAGCATCATTTTGATCCAGGTGAAAATGTACATTCTATGTATAAAAGCACAGTTTTATTAAAATACTAAATATAAACCTCAATTATGAGAACCATAAAGCACTGTGTTCTAATGATACAATTTGGCTTCCTAAGAAAAAAACAGTATTGTTTCAACTAGTGGTACAAAAAAGATGTTAAAATCATTGGTAGGATATACTGACCTCCTATGCCTTTTGACCTGGGTCACTGAGAAGGGTATATCACCTCTGTGATATTCTTGCTAAAACTGTATAATCTCAATTTAATCAGAAGAGAGCATCAGACAAACCCATATCAAAGACATTCTGCAAATAACTAACCAGTACTCTTAAGAAAAAATGTCATAAGTATGGAAGAAAAAGAAAGAATGCAGGACTGTTCTATTCATTTTTGGTATTTCTGGTGTATTCAGATCGCCAGTTTGAAGACCAGCTGCCAATACACAGTATTGGAAGCATAAATGTAGGGTTAATTCTGTACTGTATCTAGGATATTAGCTAAACTTTATGATGCAAACTTGTATTAATATTATTTGCAGGGGCGCCTGGGTGGCTCAGTGGGTTAAGCCGCTGCCTTCGGCTCAGGTCATGATCTCAGGGTCCTGGGATCGAGTCTCGCTTCGGGCTCTCTGCTCAGCAGGGAGCCTGCTCCCTCCTCTCTCTCCGCCTGCCTCTCTCTCTACTTGTGATCTCTCTCTGTCAAATAAATAAATAAAATCTTAAAAAAATATATTATTTGCAATCTTCCCTAAAACAGTTACAATCGAAAGGAGATTCTTTGTTAACTAGAAACTCCAGTTAACTGATTGAAAATGACTTTACACTAAGCTAAATATAGATGTCATTTCTTACAAAGGCTGTATGTCTTCCCAAATCAGTATCTGAGCTCAGAAGATTAGAATCAGGATGGCTAGTTCCATTGTCCTAACCGGAGAGCAGACCTACAAGAGAAGTAGAACAAAAAAAGGTCGGGGGGAGGGGCAGGGATTGAAGCCAGGAGGAAGGAAACACTATTCCCTTAAAACACATTAATTAGCCTGTGAATACTACTAGATGCTCCAGGCTAGAAGTGAGCAGCTTGCTTCTAAACAGATTTTAATTTTTAATCCAGTGGAATAGGTCTGAAGCAGCTCTCCCACCGGAGGCCCTGGCCCAGAACCTACCTGCCCCCAGGCACCATTGCGGGTCTGCTGGTAACGGTCACCTTTGGGTAAACGCAATCTCCAGGCAGCTGCGAGGCTCTGGGAGCTCTGATCCCAAGGAGCAGTAATAAAAGCAGGACGAGATCTCACAGTAGGGTGGGGGTTTTTGCCTTCGGTATTTTTGCAGAAGTGAGAAAGGACTTCGCCAATTTAAAAAAAAATTTTTTTTTTAAAGTAGGAGTGGAGATATCTATGTTTGAAATAAAATTCTAATAAAGATCAGCTTTACTACTTAATTAAATTTGGGTGGAGGAATATATGTTAGTGCAAACGTGATATTCATGAGACAAACTGTCTGACATGGGAAAGATCTCCCAGGGAATCAAACGTCTAAATGCAGGGGGCCCTGAACAGAGCAGTCCCCAGCATGTCCAGACACGGAGCTAAAACAAGTAATGATGAACGGAGTCTGACCGATTCCCAAGCTCCTCACAGACCTCAGATTAGCTGGGTATTAGTGCAGCAGGTCTCAGCTGTCCATGGAAATGAGAACACATTTTAAAAGCTGCATTTGAATTTTAAAGGTACTCAACATTTCGGCATTGTTTACTGAAAAAGGTCAACATGCCTGTGTCTTATTTATGCAAGGCAGAACCTCAGTCTGAAAGCACTAGGTTTGCCACATGGCATTTGCTAAGAATGTGTTAAATGCATAGTTCCAGAGGCGAGAGTATTATTTTTCAACTCAATGAATGCATTATTAAAGGACTACTGCTGTGTCCTTATGGGCAGACGGGAGAGGAGGCAGGGACACTAAGTCACTCACTATAAATTCACAGCCACAACACCAAACCCACAGGACTTCAACCCTCTTCAATTCCCTTTTGGCCAATCTAGAAAAAAAGAAAAATGGAAACATTTAAATAAAACACATCTAAAACTTCAGAGCCAAGAGCAGGGTCTTTGGTTCTTTGGATAAAAAGTACCTCATGGAGATTTGTGCCTGGTGTCCTTTCCCATATTTTGGATCTGTGTGAACATTCACAAGAGTCCTCAATTTTTCCTGCAGATCAGAAGTATAATACACTGACTCCTTCCAATAAGATTTGTGTTAAAATCATGAAATGCCCACACAAGTAATTTTTTATTAACTGAACCTGAAATAGTACATAATACATACCAATTTTATGACAGTTAGAAGAGTTATGCACTATAGTAAGCTGAGAGTATCTCTTGTATGAATTAAATCTTCTTAGGAGTAAGTCCAGTGTTTTAAATAGGCTATGGAAAAGCATGATATTAATGCCAGGCAAGTTTTGACTGGAACACAAGCAAGCCTTTATCAGTCTAGGAGAAATACTTCTCTGCAATAGAGAAATTCCCTGATAAATTCAGAAATTATCATTTTACATATTTTTCACTTGGAAAAATGTTCTCTTTAAACTATTCTCTTTAAACTATGCATTTTTTATACATTATTGGATGTATAGCTATTAGATTTACATACAACTGTTCCAGTAGACATCTTCTATATCAAACAAAGTTAATCGGTGACAAAAATTCCTACCCTATTCGGATGTGGGAAGCAAATAAATGACCAGTATCCCAAAAGCATGGTACTATATGCCTAGTTTTATGTAACACTTTCCTCTTAAAAATAAGAATATGTAAAAAAACAAAAAACAAAAAACAAAACTTAAGTCTTTGGAAATTTTCTTCAGGAAATTTCAGAAGACTATGGTTGGTTTTTTTTTTTTTTTTAAGATTTTATTTATTTATTTGACAGAGATCACAAGTAGGCAGAGAGGCAGGCAGAGAGAGAGGAAGGGAAGCAGGTTCCCTGCTGAGCAGAGAGCCCGATGCAGGCTCGATCCCAGGACCCTGGGATCATGACCTGAGCCGAAGGCAGCGGCTTTAACCCACTGAGCCACCCAGGCGCCCCAAGACTATGGTTTTTAAATTACACTTTTGATTGGCTGTATTTTCCTCAACCTCATTTCCTCAACCTGAACTCCTCAATCAGCATTCTGATGCTGACATAATTTGGTCCAACCCATCCATAGGTACAGCGCACATCACCCACTCTGCTCTGCGTGGGTAACAGGAGATGAATCAGGCACAGTCCTTGGGTCCTGCCTTCCAAGAGTTCACAGCTGGGCAGGCAGGACAGACAGCTGGATACCTGGGGGTACCACACTGGGACTCTGTTCCAGCAGTATGAAGAACATGGCTCTAGCAGCTCAGAATAAAGAGCGAGGATTCGGGAAGGGGACATGGGTAAGGAGGGCAGAGGCTCAGTAGAGCAGATGACTTCTGAGCTGGATCTTAGAGCATGAGTAAGATTAGACCAGGCAGATGAGAGCATTCTAAGTTGGAAAAAAACAAATCAGCCCATGCATGCCAAATTTAAAAATCAGACTTTTAAGAGTGTTTTATTTCAGGGGACGCCTGGGTGACTCAGTCGGTTAAGTGTCTGCCTTCAGCTCAGGTCATGATCCCGGGGTCCTGGGATGGAGCCCCTCAGTGGGGCTTTCCCTCTGTCTGTCCCCAACACATGCGTGCACACTCTCTCTGTTAAATAAATAAAACCTTCTTTTTTAAAAAGTGTTTTGCTTTGTAGCGCCTGGGTGGCTCAGTGGGTTAAAGCCTCTGCCTCCAGCTCAGGTCATGATCTCAGGGTCCTGGGATCCAACTCTGCATCAGGCTCTCTGCTCAGGAGGGAGCCTGCCCCCCGCCCCCGCCACCTGCCTCTCTTGCCTACTTGTGATCTCTCTCTCTGTCAAATGAATAAATAAAATCTTAAAAAAATAAAAAAGTGTTTTGCTTCAAAAAGATTTAAGTTTGCAAAGCCTAACATGAGATAAGATCACGAAGTGGATGGTTACGTTCTCACCAGCCTACCCTTCTCCCAAGCACCCTAGATGTTTAGGAAGTAGGTATAATTAGAAGGAGCAGAGGACTGAGAGCCCCTTGGTAGGAGCAGAGAAAGTGAGAATCCTTCCGGAACTGAAGTAAGATTGGGAACCAGCACTACACGCCTGTGAGGACAGGTGTTCCTGCTGAAATGAGAAAAAGCGTATCGCAGTGATCACGCATTCTCGGTCTGCTTAAAATGCAAGTTACTCTCTTTAAGAAAGAGGGCCTGCCAAGAAAAAAGCCTGCAAAGTGCCATCAGCACAGGGTCTGTAAGAATTCTGCTCTGTGCTAGCGCCTACTGGTCACAAGTTGAGGTAAAATCAAGAATTTCCTTTCAGTGACTGAGTCACTCTGGTACTTGAGCGCAGGTGAAGACAGGCCTGCAGGTGAAGACAGGCCTGGTGTTTTGTGCTCTGCCCATCTCCTGCCGCAGAGGGAAAAGAGAGGGGGAAAGCGAGGTCAGTAGGCCTGGAGAAGGAAAGGAGTTATGGGAAGTCCCTGTCCTCAGCTGGGCTCTAGGCAACGGCTCTAATCTCTGAGGATTCTAGCGCTCAAGGGAGGATGGCTGGTTAGTGGCTGAGAGATGATGAGGAGGACAAGACTTGGATGTACTTTCATAGTGCCTAGAAGCTAGCCAAACCAGAGTTTAAAAACCTAAGGGACATTTAGGAAGCCAGAACCTAAATATAATAGGTAATATTTTGCTTATTCCTATTTCATAAAATGAAGTTCATCCATTCATATTGGTATTATTTTCAAAGGGGTAAGTTATGTGTGAGTATCTATGTGTGCACCGGTGTGTGTGTGTGTGAGAGAGAGAGGTTAAAAAAATAAACTGAGCATCTGGAGTGTGTGCATTGTTTATTTTTCTTTGGGCCATCTATAGAGGTAGAGCCAAGTTTCAGGAAGAATGTATTTAGGATGCCTGGGAGTGTCTTAATTGTAATTCCCTTTTTATCTGGGGAATTATAAAGTTATAATTCCCCATATAAAAGGAGGCAGCTTCTGAGAGCTGTGTGATTGGCCCCTGAGCCTGTGGGGCCCCGCATGCCTCCTCCTGGGGCGTGTAGGCTGTGAGGCATGGGGCAGGGCTGCTCTAGGCTCTCAAGGCTTGGATTCTGACTCCCAGTTGGGGAGGGGTCTGCTGCTGGCCCACTGCATGAACTTGGGCTGATCACAATTTTCTCAGGTAAAAATGCAAAGCCAGGGCTTGGATTTTAGGGACTTTTCATGGCTGTTTCCTCCCGCAGTGTTCTCTGACTCGGTAGCACAGCGTGACGTTCTAAAAAGAGGTTTTCATCCTTCTGGGTTTTACTTACTCACATTTGAGAGTCGCCGTAATAATAACAATGCCCCATCTAGTGTCCAAACGGGGAATACTGGTCCAGGAGTACACGGTGGGGAATGGCTCTCAGCCCTCTCTGTCATCAGGGCACAGAATGGCAGCTGGCAGAAAGGCTGCCCAGGGGGTCTTTATATCTCACTGACCCAACTTGGTGGCAAAGGACATTTTTGAAAAAGCTGGGTTTTACAACCTCTAAGGATGATGTACAACGCCAGCACAGTAAGACTTTTATTAAGGTTGCCCAGAATGATCTTTCCTAATATTTTTACTGGCAGCGATAGCCATAAACACAGACGAGCCTCAGGGGGCTGGAGATCAGAAGGCAGCATCTTGCTGATGGACGGAAGGAAGGGATTCTGGGTGTGCCCCAAGCAATCCAGCCTCGTTCTGGCATCTCAAGTAGATTTTCACAGACAAAACCTGGAAGTCTGGCAGGGTTTCAATTCCCTCACCTTTCCCTTTTTGTTTCTTTCCTTCCAAATGCTCTCACAAGGAAAACGAGTCTGACCATTAGCAGCTAACCATATGCTCTTAGAACGTCCCACGTTCCTTACCACTCTCTGTCCCTCTTCCGACTGAATGCTACCCCACAGCAAAGAAAGCACGGGAGGGAAGGAACACAAATACTAGGACAATGCACGCATCGGTTAAGCAACGGGCCTCCTCCTCCTGTGTTTGACTCTCTTGTGCTTCTTTTTCTTCACTTAGTGCGGGGGCAATTTAATTTTTATACTACCTTGTAAAAATCGCTGCGCTGTGGGACCTGCCTCCCTCTGGGAAGCCAGGTCGGTTCTGTGGAACATTTGGGCAGTGTCTCCTGCATGCCAGACACTGTCTTAATGATGTCTGGGCTAGGAGAACATAATGAGCCCAAACTCAGAAATTCTCCATCGGGCTGCCCGTCCTGCCCACAGCCCTGTGACCTAGATTACTGGAAGGACGTTTCACTTCTTTTGACCAAGTTCTTAGCAGCAGAGATTTTTCTCCTTGTTTATTACACTTAAGCCTGATTCTCTTGATGGTTGAACTGACCCCAGCAGCTGCATATCTTTTGGAATTCTGCAATGCTGACCCAGGGCTGATGGCCAGAAGAACTCACCTGCCTGTTGACCTGCTTCGATCTCTTCTTACTAAACTGGTTGCTTCTCTGTCACCTCCCTCATTAGTCTGCCTTCCGTCCTTACCTTCCAGTCGGTCACTTGGAATTCTATGATTTACTAGCCCCTTGCAACTTCTGCTCATCCCTGAACTTTGGTTTGTCAGGCAGTTTAATCTGCCTCCACTGAGATCCATATTCCAAAAATCACTTGATTCTAGGGTGTCCCAAATTTTCCTGACCCCCCTCATCACACACTCCATATACCTGCTCCATGGTCTTCATGCCCATCCTGAGAGCAGCATGCCCTCTGACTGAGTTCAGAGTGATGATCTCTGCTCAGTCCCACTAATCTAAATACAGGTCTGGTGAGTTGCGGTATTCTTGACTACAACTATCACTTGGTAACCAGCAGCTCAGGAGGTTCAAACAGAAAACTGATAAATGAAATTTGCCTTAGAGGCCCTCCATAACACAGTGATCTTTGACAAATACTGAAGAAAGAAGACATCTGGAATATTTACTGAACATCTAGAATGGTACCTGGTACATGATGGGGATTCAAAAAAATTTCGGCAAGTTATATGTGGATATCTTTTAAATAACAAATTATAAATGTTTGGAGTTCGAATTGGATATTGTCAACTCCTTTCAGTTAAAGAATCTATCTAGTTCATATAGATATCCCCAGGGCCCAGCACAGTGCCTGCCATATAGTAGGGTTGATAGAAATTTGCTGAATTAAAATGACTTTGTAGAGAAAAGTATGTCAAAGTCACTTCGGGAAGATGTCTAATTTCCCAGGAGGCTAGATGTGGTAGGACAGCTTAAGATGTCCAGACAAAACTATCAGATCAGTTGGACCCCTAAATCTATAGGCTACAATATTCTGGAGGCACTAGAGTCTGTGAATCTACCCCATGGGTATGAATCTCAAAAAGAGAGGAATAGGAACTCTTCAGTGACCTAACGTACATTCCCCTCCTGCTGGGAGCCTCTGTGCCTTCAGGTTTGACCTGGAAGGCAAAACCCTTCTGGACAGCTGCTCACTCATAAGCAAAACTAGGAAGCTGAGCTTGGCCATGCCCCAATGATACCTGAAACACGGATGAACATGAAACAGCCATCTATGGGCCCTCTAATGGAGCCCAACATAGTTGCCACAACAGCTGGATGGCAAAGGGCCAAGAATGTAATGCTCTTAGTGAATGGTGTAAGGCTAAGTGGTTTAGAACACTTAATTTTTTGTTATAGTTGAAGCTATCCAGAAATGTAGGAAACACTATACTTAGGTCATTCAAGGGTGCAAGATTCTCAACGTATATTAGAATGTGTTAGTGCTCATTTTGCATAAACCATAAAGCATCCATTTTTAAAATACTCATAGCAATCAATGTTTTTAATTGAGCAGAAAAACATATAGAGCTATAGAAATGTTTAGTCTGAGCTGTGGTTCCTGACAGTCATCTTTGGAGATAAATTTCCACAATGGATGTTTCAATTAAGACAGTAATATTTATTGAAAGGTAAACCATAAATGCATAGTCACTTGAAACATTATTGAACAGAAGTAATTTATACTGCAGCTGGAGCACTGTATTTTAGCCCTGCTTTGATTTTATCAGCATTTGTCAATTAATCAACGTGAACCTTGTAAAACATGTTCTCTTATTAGTGGAAACAAGCAATTGCTTGCAGACTTTGAAGGAAAGGTCATTTAATAATTTGCTAATTGTGCAAAGATAGACTTAAACCTAAAAAGAAAGGCAAACAAACTCCCATTACTGCTGTGCATACATGAGACTTTAAGTTTAACCTTGCTCACTTAAATGTGGTCCATGATTCCATTTTTGTTTTCATTTTTAACTGAACAGCAGAGAAAGATTAAGACAGAAAAAAAAGTAACCTCAGGTTTTAAAATTTATTTTAAGAAACTTTTTTTTGTCACCTTTACCATTTCAAAGGAGTTGCTGGCCTTGAGGCTACGGTTCTAAAAAATTAACTATATTTTCTTGGGGGGAAAAAAAGAGAAAAAAGACAAAGCAAAAGAAATAGAAAACAGCAGCACCAAAGAGCCATACAGTGGCAATGTTCCGTTTCCTTCTTTCTTTTTGGTTTTTTTATTTGCCTCAACTCATCCTTCATCCTGCCAGATGAGATGTCAGCTCCTGCTTCTATCTGCTGGTTCATTTTAAGTTCAGTAAGTGAGCAAGACGCTGAGTCAAGTTCTCCCAGGGCAAACCCCGCACCCGCGCACGCGCTGACTCGACTCCCTCCGCCCCCCAGAGACTTCCAGCACCCAGAGACTTCCACTTCCAGCACCGCTACCATGCGCTCTGCAGTCACCCACGAGATGCCACATTTAAAACGGGGAACATACCTCGGGGAGCAATTTCTACACTGGCGTCTGCAGGACTGAATCGAGAAATCCGCACCATCTTGGAAGTGGCTGTGACACCGAGGACAAGATCACATGCCTCGAGGCATTTGTAAGACTAAGAATTTTGCACGGAGTTTACGGAGAGGAGACCGACATTTGTGGAACGGAGATGGGTGCTGCCAGACCCAGTCTGGGCAAACTGCTTCGCTGCACGGCTCCTTTTATAAGGGTTAGGAGGCCAGGAGTTGCTCTCTGCCTGCTCAAACTGGCTTATCAATCCATTCCATTCCATTCCGTTCTGTTCTGTTCTAAATAAGTCATTATTTCAGGCACATTTCCCTAAGCAGATGCAAACACTCTTTTCCTGTGTGAGATTCCCTTGGGCAAATTAGGCTTCTTGGAAAAGGGTCAAGGAGCAATCAAACAAAATACCTACTGAGAAACAAGCCTCTGTTTTCGGGGGATGCTGTCAGTCACACCAGCCAGGAATCCGATTTAAGACACTGCCTGGGCCGTAATCTTGAATGTGATAGAGCTGGTGATGGGGCACAGACTCCTGATATCTGCAGCCCAAGTTTCTTTTTATGGTCATAACTGATAGGCTTATTTTTTTTTCCCCAGCTTTATTGAGGTAGAACTGGCAGAAACAATTATATAAATTTAAAGTGTACATACAGTGGTGATAGATACCACAACTTTATTGTGGTAATCATCTCACATAGTTACCTTTCTGGTGAGAAGGGTTTATGTCTCAAGGAAACAAAACTGATAGTCGTAAGACAATGGGAACAAATCTCCTTTTCTAATATTTCTAATTAAATGCTGCTAATCAAATTCCAATTTCTTAATTAAATTGTGATAAAAACTTTTATAAGGTGAAAGTTACTATAAAATTGCTATCTTGTGTTCTCATCATCTTATCTAACAAATGTGGGATATTTCTGGAATAAACACTCATTAAATTTTTTTTTTTTAGTCCAAGGGAGAAAAGTCCCTTCTATGTTCTTTGAATATCTGCCTTAATTCACTTCAGGTTCAGGTTGCTCACTTGCATATACCAAGACTTTTTTCCAAACAGGAGAGACAAGAGGCACATGCAAAAGCAGGCCGGCTGGTGGCTGGGTTACAGAAGGGCTGTTTCCCGACAGGAGTTATTTCGACATAAACACATATACCACATTACGAAGCCACAGGGAAAAATGAATGGATGTGGATGGCAGGTTTTCATTTGTTTCCGTGACATTCTGTAAATAAGTTTGTGTGTTTCAATTCAAACGGTTCCATTATCTCAGAGGTCTTAATCATTTGTGATGGCAGTTTCGGAAGTGCTCAAAGCATGTGCTTAAGGAGCATTACTGGCATTTGGTGTAGTCATGCTACCTTAAGCAGATTTACAACTTTGTTCATGGTTATTCTTGATCATCTCTATTTAAAAGTAAGTTCAGGCTCATGAGGTGCCTCAAGCATCTTCTGGTGTTTCTGTCTGTTGGTCAGCTCTCCCCCCACCATATCTCGCTTTGCTGGGCACCCTCACACTCTTCCCATGAAACTACAGTTGGCAAGGTGAAGGGCGGGAATGGTGGCTGGTGGCACTAAACTAGGAAACACATTTAAAGAGGACAGCCTTGTTTGAAAATGTCCCCTGGATTTTGGTTGTATCAGGTGAGGCGAGGCCAGAATTTTAGGAGATGTTTGCCCATGAAAAGACAGTTTGCCCTATGCAGTTCCCAAGAGGAGGGGGCCATGCAGTGCCAAGAGGGTCTGGAGGCGCCAGGGTCAGCTGGAATCAGAGGGAATAAAGGGGGAAATTGGGCAACAAACTTGTTTGTGGTTTCTGCAGGAAAGGCAAAGCAAGGCAAGGTGAGAGGTTTAGGGTTGGCTAGTTGGCGAAATTTCAGTGGGTTCTGCGGTATATGACTGGTTCCCAACTGTCCAGTATCTGGTGCTGAGGTGATTTAGTAGGGGGGATAATATTCTGGACTACAAGAGCCTGAGAAAAGGAGGCGGGTGGGGGCAGGGGCTCAGGATGGCTTGATTTGCACATCCAAAGAGTGTTCCTAGGCCAATTGTTTGAGATCTCTAGGAATTAGCTAATCCTTCAAGGACAGAGCCTTCCATAGGATCTGCGAGGCCCTAGGATGTCCAAGTATCATGAAATACAGAAAATAAAAAACACGATTAATGCAACCCTGTCAGAAACACTGCCTAAGAAGCATAAGAACAGAGTTTCTCAGACTCCACGGGGCAGAGAAATCACCAGGTGTTTTGTTAAACTACATGTGGATTCATTCGATCAGGTGGGGTTTGAGACTCTACATTTCCTATAAACTCCCTGGTGCTGCTGGGACCACTGTGAGAACCTAGGGAGAAGAATATCCCTACAAGTCTGCTCTCTAGCTCACCTTCTGCAGAGAAAAGGGGAGGACTTCACATTTACTGAGCCCTGCTGTGAACCAGCTCCCTCCGGGCACTGAATATTCAGACTTCATCATATCTCATTTGGACAACACCTGCTGCTCCTAGGAAAAATTATCCCCATTTTAGACGTAGGAGAACTGAGGCTCCGGGTGATTAAGTCACATGGCTTGGGTCACTTAGTAAGAAGTTATAAATGTATCTGACCTAAAAACCTTTTTTTTTTTTTTTTTTTTTTGCCCCACTACAACATCAGTACAGACGGCACCACTCTGATGGAAAATAAAAAGTCTGGTCTGATAAAGGCTTCATAAAGTATAAAGTCCATGGACTTGAATCATGGGGCATTTATAACTTGACTTCCAAAAAGAAGGGAAATTCTAAATGGTGTTCATTATCTCGGGACCAGAAATAAATGGTGCTGACTAAATAACTTCTATTTTTTTATGGCCTTTCGAGAAACACTGCAAATGGGACTCCCTCTTAAACTAGTGTTTTTATTTTAAGAAGTGATGCGTGTATGCGGTAAGATACATGCAACAGAAGTTACTCTTCCTCCCACATGTCCTTAGTTCTACAGCTCACAGAGAACTGTCGTTAGGTTTGTGGCCTTCTAGAGATTCTGGATGAATAATAATATTCTATGCAAATAATGCACTTTTTCATACAAATTCATTCATACAGTCATTTTAAGGCACTGGGCGGGGGTAACAGTAAATAAAACACACAGAAACCCTACTGTACCTTACATTCCAGTAAGGAATATATAGATCATAAACAAAATAAATACATGATATGTCAAATAGGGATAAAAGTTAATGGAAAAAAAGCAGGAGAGGGGATGATTGTGATTGTAAACACAGTGGTTAAGGAAGAGCGAACTGAAACAGTGACATCGCCGTAAAGACACGACGGGAATCCTCCCATTCCACGCTGACTTTCCCTTCAGCAGTCTGAGTTAAAGCTCTCCCCATAACAGAACTGAACAAGTCTACCTCATTCTCTTTCGTGGGTCCATAGTATGCCACTGTTTGCACATAGGAAGGTTCTAGATTAATCCTGCTGTGTAACTTGTTAAGATGATCAGTTAGTTAGTGGTCATAAAAAGATTGGGGGAATGTGGCATCCAACCTGATGAAGTAGAAAGGGACCTCAGGTGCTCAAGTGTAAGAAGCTCTGGATATAAGTCCCAGGGCCACTCACAGCCCCCCCCCCACCCCCGCACCGGTGCTCCTGTTATCCTTGAGTATTGCTGGAATGTCTTTTTTAGTGTTCTGGCCTCAGGAGAGGCTCTCCCCTTTCCTGCCTCATCTTAGCCTATGCTACTGTCGACCAGGCACAGGGTGATGTCTAGAAACTCCTCTAGCTGGGGTTGGTGGGGCAGCCAAGGCAACACCCTGTTTGCAATTTTCCTCAATGCCAGTCTACCTGGAATCCTTACAGAGTCAAAGGAAATCTTTGACCCTCCAGGTGACAAGCTTTATACATCCCCCACAAATGAAGCAGAAGCAAACATTTTAGGGAACAGGTAACCCTCTGGGCTCTGAAGGCAATCTTCTCCTTTAGGAGAAAGCATGTGAGCTTCCCTAAAACAAAACAAACAAAATCCTTACCTTCCAGTAATATTTATTAATGTGGATACAGATGTTTAACTCTGGGCCATCTGACTGAACAGATTCCACATTTAATGAAAGATTAATTTATTCATTTAATTATTATCTGAGGCGGGACCTGGATTATGTCAGCACTCAGCCAAGCTCTGTAGGAGGAATAAATATCAGTGCAACATGGCTCCTGCCCTTGTCACCTTCTAGCTTTCAGCAAAGACAAGACAAGTAAAAACCAAACAACACAACATAGCAGGACTGTGGTAAGTGGTGCCAAATGCAATACAACAAGGATTAAAACAAAGGGGAGAACACTATGATCCGAGGCCTCTTGAAGACCCTTCGGAGAGGAATCCGAAGGGAGATACAAAATGGGGAAAGTGGAACAAGGAGACTCTGGGACTGGGTGAGTGTGTGTGAACACGTGTGAGCGGAAGGGGAGCACAGGCCCAGCTGAGGGGAAGAACAGATGCGGCAAGGGACCGCGCAGTGGCCCTGTAGAGCTTCAGCGCTGAATGTGGGGTGTACTTGGATGGCAGGCAACGTTGGCTGGGGTGAGACCAGCAGAGGTTCCTAAGGCCCCGACTTCGTTATTAGATGTGGGCTAAATACATTAGTTCCGAAAGAGATCCAAAAAAGCAACATTAGCTTCTTCCTCTGTTTTTGTTTTTTTGTGGTGTACAGGAGTGGGGGAGGGTTGTACTCTTTGGTTTTACAACCTCTACTTCTAATTCCAGTAATTTTTAAAACCCACTTCATACTTCTCAAAATAAGATATGCCTATAGTTTAAAAAAGCTGTCAGGCCTATACTATAAGGCCTATAATTAAAAACAACCATCCCCTCTGTCACCTGTCCCCCCCCACCCCTTCCTGTTCCTCGGAGGAGATCGCATTTTTGGTTTGCTTTATTATGAAAGAGAGTTATTTGCCAGAGTGAGCTTGCTACACAGGTAAGTCTTTGGCCCCACGCAGTTACTCTCAGTTTGATAAATCTATGTGTTAGCCAGAAGAGAGATACTAACCGGTAACCAACCCATCCCTCCCCACAAAGAGGATGAATCCTGCCATGGAAGAGAAAACTACTTTCAACTTCCAGATTTAATTTAAGTAATGTGTACATACTGATATTTCTTAAGTTACCGTTTTTAGAGATTACCTTCTGTCTCCCTAGTAGACAAAGAAAAGTTTAACAGCCCTGTACCATCACCACCTCCCAGCAAGCGTCCTCCCGTATCTCCCCACTACGTTAAAGTAGAGATTTGGGGTTGAATCAAAACTCTGTGTTTAGATTGTTATGACTGTATAATAGTTGTTTACTATTGAGCCACATAGACTAAGAAAACACTTCCTAGCTTGTTCAATATTTAGTTTTTCTAGTGGCTCCCCCCCCCTTTTTGTCTATTACTAATTGCTCCTGCACTTTTTAAAGTTTAAACTTTTTAACTACAAAAGCCCTATTAAAACCATTTTTTCTTTACGTGATCAACACCATCGGTTAATCTGTCACTTCTATTCTTCCCTCGAGGATCCTCCCACTGAGTTGTCTGGTCTAGCGGTTTCCCAGGCCAGCTGCCCACCTGTTGTCCTGGGGCTTCTTTTTAACACCATCTTGCGAAATCCCTGCGCCTCTCGCCTGTGTTGGGTCCCCCGTTTCCTGGATCCCATGGCTTCCTCTTTCTTGGTTTACATCCTCATTTTTGTAGAGCACATTCTCTAGTAGCTTCCTGAGAAAAGGTACATGGGAGGTAAATTTGTTGAGACCTTCCTTGAGCGTCTGAAAACGTCTTAATTCTACACTCAACACTGCTACTTAAGCTTGTCATTGAATCCTAAGTAAAATCATCCACCTAAGCATTGTGAGGGCTGAACTGTCTTTGGACACTTGAGGAGCCTGGTGTCATTGGTATTCCGGATCTTTTATATATGACCTATTTTTCTGGAAGGTTTTGGAATCTTCTTTGTAATCCCTGGTATTCTGAAACCTCATATTAAAGGATCTCAGTGAGGATCTTTTCTTATCCATTATTCTGGACCCTTCAAATGTGGATATGCCTATTGTTTCATTTTGAAAATTTTCTTGTATTATTTTTTGATACTTGTCTCCTCACCATTTTTTTTTTTTCCCTGTTTTCTCTTTCTGGAACTCCTATAGTAAGATGCTGAATCTCATGGACTCATCCACTGCATTTCTTACCTTCTTTTCCCTCTTGTCCATCTTTGCCCTGTTAATCTACTTTCTAGAAAGTTTACTTGACTTTATCTTTTATACCTCTGGATATATATTTTTTTAACTGTAAGTTTAATTTCCAGGAGCTCTTATCTTCAGATTATCCTTTTTAAAAATAGGATGCCCTTTTTATTTTGTAGATCTAATACTGTCCTCTAATCTTTTTGAAGATATTTAGGTTCTTTAAAGTTTTACTTCTACTTCTGAGTTATCTATATTTTCACTGAGCAAACCCCCCAACTTCCCTGTTTTGATCTCTATATTTTATTCTGTATTTTATGTTGGGGCTTATACTCACTGGTGACTCTCTCACTATTCATTTATATTTCAGACACACACACACACACACACACACACACACACACACACATGCACTTTGGAAGAGTTGAGTCTTTACAAGACTAAGTGGAAGCCCTGCATGGGTGCAGGGCATTTTTATTACCTGGCAAGCATCCTTGTGGGGTAACTGGGTGGGGAATCCAGCCATTTTGATGGGAATTCCAAACAACAGTCAGGTCATTTCTTTGAGTTGTTCGGTTTCTCTAGATGAGCATCCTTTAAACTCTTATCTAAAGAGCCGGTCCCCAGCACTAGCTGCTCTGGAGCTCTGCTATGAAATAGTCCAGGAGGGTCAAACTTGTTCCCTGTGGAGTTTAGTTCCCCTGGCTTTACCTCTCCAGCCTGGGCTACATTTCCTTGAGTCCAGAGCAGCTCTGAGTCACTTTAGCTAGAGACTGTGCCTCAAGCATCCAGTACGGATGGAGAACTGGTAGGGACGGTGTGATGCAGGGAGAGGACTAATGCTCACACCCTTCCAAGTCCCCCCAGGGTCCTGCAAAATGAATTTACAGGCTTTTCCCAGGCTAGCTTAGCTCCTCCTCCTCCATCACAGTACCATCTTCCCCAAATGTGCTGACATCTCCTACTTGGCATTATCTCCTCCTTGGCTTGGTCTCTCTTGCTCTCATTCTCTTTTTATCTTTTTGTAGCTTTTTTTGACCCTTTACTACAATTTCAGGGAGATTTTGGGATAAGAAGATGTGAATGCATTGTCTTCAATCTGACAGAACACAGGTTTCCAGTCTTATAAATTTTTTCCTGGGTTTTATGTACTTATTATGTATTCTACTCTGGTCTAGTTTGTTTATCCAGAGAATTTCAGGTTACCCCTAATCAACGACTGAAACCTATTTTCAGGGAGGATGTTGCCCAAATCATTTTAATTATCCATTATTTTCAAGGTAGTGTTATGCAAAGTGAGTTGAACTCCTCTAAGAACTTAGCTTTATAGTGTCTCATTGTTATCTTGACTCCAGTAGTTTGGACATGGGTCCAACTTGAGGCAGATGCCACGTCAATTTCTTAGTACAGGGGAAGGAAGGAAAGAAGGGAGGGAGGGAAAAAGGGTGGGTTGAGAAGGTGAGCTGGGGGGACAGAGTGGGGAAGGAAATAAAAGAAACAGACATCAAGAAAAGGATTTTAAAAAATCCTGAGACGATTGGCCCAAATAACTATTTTAAGAAAAGCTGTATAAGTTTATTAAACAAGAGAAAAGATTGCAGAAAGTCATCTGACTTTAAGATAACTCTAAACAATGCTCACTCACATGGAAGGCATTCAAGTAATGAAATCACTAAGTGTTTAGGGAGAAACTCCATCCATCCATTCATTCAGGAACATGAACCCAAAATTCATATAAAAAACACCATTATTCAGCAAAAACAATCCAGATAAGAAAGTGTCACAATTACATGCTCAGATTATCTTCTAGTTATGTTACTGTCCTTTTATTGCCCCCCAAACTATCTATGTTTGGTTTCAGAATGCATGCATGTATGTATGCACTAATGTATATTGTATATATTCCTTACCTCGTTCCCAAAATAAATTTAGGTCAGATTACTGGTTATCCTTTTAATATGTTTTTATTTTTCCCAAGTATATTTCTTACAAATTTGTCTACCTGAAATTATGTAATTCTCTCTATACTATGCCGTAACTCAATTATGGGCCAATAACTTTTTTAAAAAGTAAGTATGTTATCCACAACAATGCTTCTAAAGCAGCTGTGGTCATATCTTTGTGCTTGATAAGATGAAAGACTTTGTAGTCAGACGGACCTTGTTTTAAATCCTAACTCTTCCAACTTACTGAATGTATGATCTTCAGAAAGCTCACAATCTCATTAACAGGAAAATGGACATAGTATTATCTATTTTGCAGGTTTTTATGAAGATCAAATCACATAATACATATAAAGAGCCTGACATATTCTACGTGCCCAATAAGTAAAAGCTATTAAAATCAGAGCATAAGAAGAAACCTTTAACTCTCTAGAAGCACATCTTTTCTAAGTGAACAGTTTTCACTTCTGTTCTTAGGCATCATATCACTGGTAAGCTGGTCCATTAGAAGGAACATGTGAGTTACTTAGGAGTGATGGGGATAAGTTCCATAGGCAATTAGAGAAAGCAATATGGGGGGGGCAGGGACCGTGGGAAAAAATTAAAGATAATATTTGACTCTGGATCAGTTTCTTAACCTTTGGGGACACTATTAACAGCAAAATTGGGAGGCTAGATGAAGCTCCTTCAGATATGAAAGAGAAAGAGTTCTACAGTTAGGTAATTTTGGAATATGTGTTCAACTCCCCCATTCCAGGGACCAGTTTGGATTTGTTCAACCTGGCCTATCACAAACTTATTTGCTTACAAATCATCCCCACTTTTTTTTTTTTTTTCAGGTACTACTTATTTCCATATTTTGGAAAGGATGATGAGTTGACCTGCAGCTTCTCATTCTATGTTTCTCTGAGTCTTATGGCCTCAGCTAAATGGTCTAGATAAGGAAAAAAAAGGGAAATATAATGTGTCAGAGGTTTTATTTGTTGATTTCTCCTACAGCAGCATTTAACTTTTATGGGAGAAAGTCTATCATGGTTCCAAGGAAATTTCTAAGTATAGGTTAGCATCTGCTCCACATGGTACCATCAGTATCTCTCATCACCAACACGTTGAATGCACTGCTGCCAATTTGGTAGATCTGATTTGGCGAAGAAGAGAGTCAGATTACTAAGACACATCTGGCAATTTTGGCAATCAGTGAATGAAATGAATCAGCAGGGTAGTGATCAGACTGGCTGCTCAGTGATCAATGGGACCTGGATGGAAAATCTCTGTGGGATAAATTAATCCTGAGGCTGCTGGACTACAGCGTGAAAACAGAAGAAGACTCAAATGGGCATTTCATGGGCATAATTTTTAATGCGACAATTACAAGTTAAACCACTAAAACGATTTGTCAACTAAAACAATTTCACTTCTCCTATCAACCTACCAGCATTTACTTTGATCTGAAAGGAAAGGGCTGTACTGTATGTTGCTGGCAATAAAAGGATATACAGCAGGAAAGAGGCCGAAGAACCTACCAAAAGAGTATCCAAGAGCCAGAAGCTGCGTCAGGAACTTTCCATGTAGCCTTTAATAAGTCTTTGTTTTCTTACTGGTAAAAATAACTATCCTCAAGGAGCTTATAGCTAAGTTGATTATATTTACAAATTTGGGATTTTCATTTAATGCGTTCTTACATTACAAAATCATTCTTAATTTATCTATATAGCAGAGATAAAAGTGAATGAATATGTTGATGTTCTTTAATTAATTACATGAAATAAAGCCCCCTCCTTCATCTTAATTGCAGGAATTCCAACACAACCTGTTGCTATGTTTTCTCTTTTTTCTCTTGATTTGTCTCTTTCCCCTCAGGGCTGCTAAGGTTTTAAAGTGTTCTAATTATTTCTATCTTTTCATTAAATACTCTGCCTCAAAAGCATACTTTTCCTCCTCCTTAAAAGGAAATTTATCAAAAAAACAACATTGTAGAATCCAGAGAATGAGTGTGTTGGTAGTAGGGTAGCCCAATCATCCTAGTTTGTCCAGGACAGATAGGTGTCCCATGTGTTGGGCCTTCTGGGCTAAAACTGAGACAGTCTCTGGCAAACAGTGACAGTGGGTCACCTTGGTTTGTAGCCTGAGTGAGAGGACTGGACTCTTGCACGAGAAAGTTGTAATTTTAATCTCCCTATTAGAAGTTCTCTTCTTTCATTGCCAAACAGCTGTAGAAAGCAATCAGACACCAGATGGATGAATGAATTTAATGACCTTTAAGTTTCCTTTACACCAGTGGTTCTCAATTCTGGCTCCTTTCTAGATCATCTGGTTAAGTTTTTTAAAATGATGCTATTCCCAGATTTGGTCTGAAGGTGAGTCCCAATCATTAGAATATATATTTGAAATTCCCCAGTTCATTCTAAGGTTACCATGGGCTAAAAAACACTACTTTGCATCCATTCTGGAATTCAAACTATAGATCTAATAAGAGCCACTCAGAGCCAGGAGAAATCTACTTTATGGGCACTGACTTTTTAAATATTACATGTAAGTTTCCATTTCACATCTTAAACACGTGAGAACCCACAAACTGACTGTACATTTATTTACCTAAGGATCAGGATATATAAGTTTCTGTCTTTTCATGTTTTCATTCTGACCATCAAACACCACCATCTATTGCCTTTGTGTGTGTGTATTGGGCACTGTGGGGCCACAAAGGTTTAAAACTCAAAACTCAAGCTGCCTTCAGGGAGCTCACCGTGTAACACATGAAAGGTGACTAAACGATGGAGTCACCAACCGCAAGAGGAGATCAAAGAGGAAATGGCTGTGCCCAGAGATGGTTGAGAAATCTGCACAGGGTGGTAGGTAGGGTTTAAACAAGGCCTTGAAGACTGGGTAGAATTTCAATTAGAACCAGGAAAGGCAACCCCAGGAGGGAGAAAAACACTTTTGGGGTAGGTAAGAAGCAAATATAAATATAATAGGGGTGCCTGGGTGGCTCAGTGGATTAAAGTCTCTGCCTTCAGCTCGGGTCATGATCCCAGGGTCCTGGGATCAAGCCCCGCATAGGGCTCTCTGCTCAGGAGGGAGCCTGCTTTCCCCTCTCTCTCTGCCTGTCTCTCTGCCTACTTGTGATCTCTGTATGTCAAATAAATAAATAAAATCTTGAAAAAATATAATAAAAATAAAATAAAGTAATGTAAATATATATACACATTTTACACAATGGACACCATATCTAGGGAGGCACGTAGCTCAGTATAAGGCCAACCACTGAACAAGGGGGTCATAATTACCCAATCATTTATTTGGTGATGATCTCCCATGACACTGAAAATGAGAACTGGACTGGTGGATGAAAGAGCTGGTTTAAGACAGGCATAAAGTCAAGCTTGGGGACCAAGCCACTGAATGGCAGTGGCAGAAGTCCCTTCCCTCTCTCGTGGTAGGCCCACTGAAGAGACCTCATCACCCAGACATCAAGTCAAATGCTCCAGCAGTCGCGGCCAAACTCTTGAGGTTCCACCCTATCCAATCAAGTGGTTATTTAATGTTGAAGGACTACAGTTACAATAGAACTTGTGCAAAAGTTACGCATTAGTTTTCACGTTATGTGATTATCAAGGAATGATTTTCAATTACTTTTATAATGCAATGGCCTTTTCTCTGATTTCAGAATTAAAGCACTACTCTTCCATTTGTCTTTGCCTCCTAAAAGAGTTAATTTTCCTATTTATTCCAATATCTGGTCTTCATGCAAGATATGAACTAAATGTCAATGAATGATCTGGGTATGCATCATCTCAGGAAGTCAGTGGGCAAAATTAACATTTAGAAGTAGGCACCACTGGTTATTTCACACATTATTAACTTATATTACAATTCAAATAAGCTTACAGCTGGCAAAAAAAAATCTCTTCTGTAAAGTGATCTCAAACATAATAAGCTTAATCAGAGATAAATTAAATTAGGCAGCCATGCATACTACAGCATATTAATTCTGAGTAGTTATTAAATACATTTTCTGTTATCAGTGGCATGAACAACATTATATGCAAACATTCTTCAAGAGGGTAGCAACTAAAGTTTATGTCTGGGATGCTATGTGCCTGACATTTTCCTATGCCTTCTTACACTTTTAAATAATCTTCTCTGCTAATAGGGGCACTAGGTTTGGTTCCCATAAACGAGTCAACTTTACTCCCAGACAATTAAGCTAAAGAACAGCAAACAAAACTGCCCGGGGGGAGGGGTGGGTTTTTCCAAAGGGAACTTTCCTACCTTTCTTTGGCAATTTTTTTTTTTTTTTAAAGAAGGCATTAGTGAAACACAGCTCGGGTAAAACCATCCAAAGTATAAGGCAGTGAATATTCATTATGTGAAAAACTGATGCATCTCACTCTGTGTTTTGGGTCACCTGTGTTGCCTGAGAATATCCAAAGAAGGAAATTATTAAGGCGCAAAGTTATTTTGTAAAGAATATCCTACCATGCTCTCTTTCCTTAAATGGTAGTAATCTAAGCCATCAACTACCACTTGGATTCTCTAAGCTAGCATACAGTGCCTCTGTGAAAGCAAGTAGATACACCGAAGCCTTTATATACACAAGTGCACATGCACCTTCTTCCTTGATTGACTTCTGCCATATTATCTTGTTCTTTTATTAATCAATCAGGCCCTTTAGTTTCTGTATCCAGAAGCAATGCAAGTAACTAGGTGTGACCACTCTCCCACCCCCAAGTTGGAGAAAAGCATTTGACACTTTTTGCACTTTGCACATTTAAAACTCAATGTAAGGTGACAAGAACATTAAGCTGCCCAGTGAGCAAAATGTGAGACTAATCACTATCTGTTCTTATCCATGGGTACAATAATTGGCAAATTAAAGTGCCTGAGAATAGTTGGCCCACCTGCACCAAAAAGCATCACTTTGAAACGGCTAATGAAGATGAATGTACCCACCAGCTTTACTGACAAGTCCTCCAAACACCAGCGGACTAAAAAAGCAACATTACAGCCCCCATCTAATTGACTGTAAAGAATGCAACATGTAGACTTCTTGCTATTTAAAGGGGTAAAATCCAAACCCCTTCAGTATGTTTTCTAGACGTACTGGTGGAATTAAGTCTAGTACTTATCCCCCAAGACCCAATGCTTTTCTTTTTATCCTAGAAAACTGCAATCAATTCGCCTACTAGAATTTTGAGTTTGTAGCTTTAGAACAGCCAGATTCAAATAAATATAAATGCCACAAAAAAAGGACATAACTTAGTTTTAGTAACCTTGCTATTGTCCATTCCTCCACCCATCCATTTATCCATTTACTTGACGTGTACTTAATACCTGCTCTGTCTTAGGTATATCTTGATATTTGGCACAAAGAGATGAATGACATCTCCTTAGGGGGCTTGCCAACCCCCAAAAGAAGGCTGCCTGCATACAAACAGCAAAGAGGGATGACACGTTATCATGGAAATACTGCCAGAGCACCTCCCTCCCCTTAGAGACTTTGTGGAGAGGAGACTCTTGAGCTAAATTCTCAGATGATCTAGGCATAAAATGGAGAGTTTTTGAGGCTGAACAAACTTGAGAAAAATCTTCTAAGCTGAAAGAACAGCTTGGGCAAAATCAACACAAAGGTCATGGTTTGCTTAAAGGAAAGAAATTGCCTTCAGAATATATGATGGAAATAAATACAGGAGGCAGGAGATCAACAGATGATGAAGGGAGAGGGAGGCAAAGGCGAGGATATAAAGGGCACTGGAAGGCATGTCAAGGAGTTTGGGTTTAATTCTATAGATGGTTGTTTGCAAAATCCGGACCAGATAACCCTCGAGCCCTAGGGAGGGAGGGAGGTGGGACGAGGACAGAGTGGAGGGAGAGGGAGGCCAGGGAGTCAGGACTCTGGGTCCTGCAACTCTACCTGAAGCACAGCAGCTTGGAGAGTATCTCTCTTATACTGGGCCTTCTTAATTTTTTAAATAGCTCTTAAAATTTGAACTAGTTTTACAGAAAAGTTGCCAAGATAGTACAGAGAGTTCCCATAAATGCTTCACCGAGTTTCCCCTAACATTAACCTTTTACGTTACTGTGGCACATTTGTCGTAATCAAGAAACCAATACCAGTACACTGCTATTAGCTAAACTCCAGCCTTCGTTCCTATCCCACCAGTATTTCTGCTAATGTATTTTCTCTGTTCCAGCATCCAGTCCAAGATACCACATTGCGTTTCATCATAACAGTTTCTCAGTTTTTCCTTGTTACTCATGACCCTGACAGTTTTGAGAAATATTAGCCAGTTTTTTAGACGAAGTCCTTCACTTTGGTTTTGTCTACTGTTTTCCATATGACCAGACTACGTTTATGGGTTTGGGGAGGAATACTGCAGAGATAAGGTACATTTTTTCATCAGGTCACAGCAGGAGCTGTATGATATCAACAAGACTTACCACTTGTGATGATAACCTTGATCACTAGTGTTTACCAGGATTCTCCTCTGGAAAGTTACTCTTTCTCTTCTTCACAAATTCTCTTATTGGGGGTCAGTCATTAAGTTCAATTCCCACTGGAGGATGAGAGTAAACTTTACTTGCTGGAGGAAGCCATATTTGCCTTTGCTAGGTGGAATTATTTTATAAGGAAGATTTGTCCCTTCCATTCCAGTTATTAATTTGTTTAATCATTTATTTATATGGATGAACTCATATATATTCGTCTTATACTTTCAACTGTAATCCAATACCACGTTATCTATTTTGTTGCTCAAATTATTCAAGCCTTGGTCACTGGGAACTTTTTTAGGTTGGCTCGTATGTCCCTTTTTTTTTTTTTTTTTAAAGATTTTATTTATTTATTTGACAGAGAGAAATCACAAGTAAGCAGAGAGGCAGGCAGAGAGGGAGGAGGAAGCAGGCTCTCTGCTGAGCAGAAAGCCCGATGTGGGGCTCGAACCCAGGACCTGGGATCATGACCTGAGCCGAAGGCAGCGGCTTAACCCACTGAGCCACCCAGGTGCCCCTCGTATGTCCCTTTTGACATGCTCCCATTCTTCTGGTTCTTGAGTGCCTTATTGCTTTGGGGAATAACAAATGCTCCAAGTTTTCATTGTATTTTTCCATCCTCAGGCCTAGAACCAGCTACTTCTCCAAATATTCCTAGTTCCTTTAATTGGGGCATGATATTTATAAACCAGTATTTGGGTACTGGTGTTTTAGCTACCATGGGGGTAGCACTGCCCCCAGGGCCTGTCAGCAGGAAGAGCTAGGGAAGGTACAGAGATATTCAAGCCCAGATATACACACATAACCACAATTGTTCCTATACCTGTCTGTTGGTATATATATATTAGGTTACATGTTCCTATGTGACATGTCCAACTCTAATCCAGCACTAAGGTTTTCATTCCAGCCTCCCCTCCTTGCTTATCTGCAAATGCCGTAGCAGGGAGAAAACTGGCTCTTACCATCCATTTACTGTTTTGTTCAACTCCAGGATTTGAACCTGAAAACAGATTTCTACTACATTAAAATAAGAAGAAAAGCCTGAAAACAGATACTCTAAGAGAAGGTCATTAGATTATTTAATGTATAAAGGTACCATAATTATATTTGTATTTTAAGAAATGTTACCCTAAAATGAGTGAGAGATGGCTCAAAGGGGCTGAGCTGTGAGGCAAGAACGCTGTGATTCTCCACATGGAGGGAAAGGACCTGCCATAGCTATGGAAATACAGAAGAAAGAATCAACTTGAGAGAGATTTTAGAAGATTAATGCATTGAAGCGATTAGATGTGGAAAGTGAGAGAGATAAGTCAGAGATGAATGTGGATTAAATAATGGGGTGTCCAATGTGCTTTTATCTGAGTTAGACAAGACACAGGAAAGAAAGGGTTCGAGAAGGAAATAACTCAGTCTGGGGACTTTTAAGTGGAATATCCATGCAGACATGCTTCAAAGGCTTGCTGGAATGAGGTTCAGATTTCAGGAGAGTTGTCTAAGCTGTAGAAGTGAATTTCAGGGTTTTCGGCCCAAAAAGGAAGATGGAAAACCTTGGGACTGGTGAGAAGGCCAGAAATGTATGAAGAATAAAGAACAGACCAGAGCAACAGCCTATCATGACAGATACATGCTGAATTCTAATACAAATCATGGAAAATGGAAAGGACTTTTGAATTAGATAGTATATAGTGTTACAGAAATGTATAGCCTTATTTTTTTTCTTTTAAACATCATCACTGTAATTGTTCTGTTTTCACCAAATCATTTCATGGTTTTTCTAGGCACATAGGAAGACTATAATTCCCACTAGTCCTTGCATTTAGGTGTAAAGGTAACTAGTTCTAGACAAAGGAATGTGGATTGCCACATGCAGCCTGAGCCCTGAAAAATCTTCTGTGGGATCCTGTATACTTCGTTGTCTATCCCAGTGTCTATTTCATTGATAATCAGGTACAAGATAAAGTGAAAGATTCAAGAATAAAAGAGAAAAACTGTATGAGTCACTTAATGGATAAAGAAGAAAGCTTTGAGAAAATTAAACATCCATTTATAATAAAATAATAACCAACTAGGAATGGAAAAGAACTTTTCCAATCTGATAAAAAGCATCTCTGAAAATCCTACGGCTAAAATCTTATTCAATTTTTAATACAATAAAAGAGTCCTCAGGAAATCAGGAGCAAGGCAAGGATACCCAATCTCACCATTTCTTTCCAAGGAGGTTTGAACCACTACAATAAAGTAAGAAAAAGAAATAGAAGATAAACAATGGAAAGAAACAAAACTGTCTCTATGTGCATAGTTTATATTAAAAAATCCTATGAAATCTACCAAACAATAATTATAACTGGTAAATAAGCTTATAAAATTGGTATAGTTTTATTTTTATACTGAGATATAATTTACATACCATATATTTAATCCTTTTTAAGTGTACAGTTCAATGGTTCTGTGTATATTTACAAGATTGTGCACCTATTTATTATCCTTATCTAATTTCAGAATATTTTGTCATCTGAAAAGGAAACGTGTACCATTAGCACTCGCTCTCCATTCCCCCAAGTCCCTGGTAACCACTAGTCTACTTTCTGTCTCCATGGGGTTGCCTTCTCTGAACACTCCACATAAATGGAATTAGACAACATGTCTTTTTTGTCTGACTTCTTTTCCTTGGCATTCTGTTTACAAGTTTCATCCACATTGTAGCATTTATCTGTATCTCATTCCCTTTTTTGGCTGAATAATATTCTGTTGTATGTATATGCCACATTTTGTTTATCTATTCATTAGCTGTTTGGGTTTTCTATACTTTTAGCTATTAGGAATAATATTGTGATGAACATTTGTATATGAGTTTTTTGTGTGAATGTATATATATAGATATGTATTTTTAAAGATTTTATTTATTTGCCAGAGAGAGGGCACAGGAGAGAGAGTATAAGGAGGGAGAGTGGCAGCCAGAAGGAGAAGCAGGCTCCCTGCTAAGCAAAGAGCCAGAAGAGGGACTTGATCCCAGGACTCTGGGATCATGACCTGAGCTGAAGGCAGATGCTTAACCAACTGAGCCACCCAGGTGTCCCAGTGTGAACATATATTCTCAGTTCTCTTGGTTTTATACCTGAGAGTACAATTTCAAGGTCAAAAGGTAATTCTATGAATAACTTTTTGAGGAAATGCCACACTCTGTTCCAAAATGGTTACAGTATTTCACATTCCCACCAAAAGGAATAATGGTTCAAAATCTCTACCTCCTCGCCAACACTTACTATCATCAGTTTTTGTTTTTTTTTTATTATAGTAATCCAAGTGGGTATGAAGCGGTTTTACTGTGGTTTTCATTTATGTTTTCCTAAAAACTAATGATTATATTTTGTGTTATATTCATACATTCATAGATTGCCATCTCAACATTAGTCTTCCAGAACATGTGGTGTCTCTCTATTTAGGTCATCTTTTTTTTTTTTTTTTTTGACATTGCTTTTTTAGTGTTCACTGTCCATGTATTATGCTTATTTTGCTATACTTATTCCTAAGCATTTTTAAAAAAATTTTGATGCTATTTTAAATGGAACTGTTTTCTTAATTCCATTTTTAGATTGCTCATTGCTGGTGTACAGAAATATAACTGGTTGCAATACACTGATCTATCCTGCAGGCTTTCTGAACTCATTCATTAGCCCCAATGGTTTTGTATGTGTGTGTGTGAATTCCTTAGGATTTTGTCTATATAAGACTGTGCCATCTGTATTCAGAGTTTGTTTTATATGTCCCTTTCCAACTGAGATGCCCTTTATTTCTTTTCTTGCTTGCCTGCCTTGGCTAAAACCCCCAGTATATTATTGAATAGAGGTGGCAAGAGAAGATATCCTTGTCTTGTTCCTCATCTTTGGTGGGAAACACTTTCAGTTTTTCACCAATAAGTACGATGTTAGTTGTAGGTTTTTCATAGATAACCTTTACCAGGTTGAGAAATTTTCTTTATATATCTAGTTTGTTGAATAGTTTTATTATGAAAGGTATGGGTCAAATGTTCTTTCTGGGTCTACTGAGATGATCACATGGTTTTTGCCCTTTTTTCTATTAATGTGGTATCTTAAATTGATTAACTTTTGAATGTTGTACTAGCCTTGCATTCCTGAGATAAATCCCACTTGCCCATGGTGTGTAATTCTCTTCACATGTTGTTTTATTCCCAAAGAATATTGGTCTGTAGCTTTCTTATATTTGTTTGATTTTGGTATCAGGATAATACTATAATTATAGTTTTTTATGTTAGCAGTAAGCAATTAGGAGATAAAAAAATCAAAATTTCACCTGAAGTATTAAAAATCCTTAAAATTCTTAGTAATATGAAACAAGAAGCATATAAGAATTTTACACAAAAACTACCAAATATTGCTGATAAATACTAAAGAAGACCTATCAAAATGGAGAAGGTATATATGCTTATGAATTGTGCTTATGAATTATGCTCATTATTGATGATACTCAAATCTTCCCAAATTGAGACTTAGATATAATATATTCCCAATCTGAGCCTCACTAAGTTGATTATTGTTAGAAACTGGCAAGCTAATTCTAAGATGTATATAAAATTTCATAACAACTAAGAAAGCTAAACCAATATTGTAAAAGAAGAACAAAGATGGAAGTCATATATATGTATATGTGTGTGTGTATATATATATATATATACATATATATATATTTTTTATATAGTAAACCTCAAAAATAGAAGTACAAACAACCCAATATAGATATGGGAAAATAATTTAATGGACATTTTATGAAGGAAGATATATGAATGCCCCAGTAAGCACATAAAGAGGTTTTCCAGATATGAGTCATCAAGAAAAATACATATTAGATAAGGAAGTACCACCAAAAACCCATCAGAGTGGCTAAAATTTAAAAGACTGATAATACCAAATGTTGAGGATATAGAACAACTAAAACTATCATATACTGTATGTAGGGATGTAAAATGGTGCAGCTGCTTTGGACAAAGACCTGTAATTTCTTGTAAAACTGAATATGTACCTACTATGACTTAAATTCCACTCTTCAATATTGACCTAATGGAAATGAAAGCCTACATTTACAAAAGGACTTGTTCAGGAATGCTTATATAATAACTTCATTTATTAAAGTCAAACCTGCAAAGAGCAAAGGTGTTCATCCATTGAAGAATGGATCAATGAACCGTAGCATATTTATGGAATAAAATATCAGTCCCCAGGAAATTGAAATGTACAGCATAGGAAACAGTCACCAAAACTAAAAGACAACCTACAAAATGGGAGAAGATTTTTGCAAATGCTTTATCAGATGAAGATGGATATCCAAAATCTATAAAGAACTTATCAAACTCAATACCTGAAGAATAACCCAGTCAAGAAATGAGTAGATGACATGAACAGACACTTCTCCAAAGAAGACATATAAATGGCCAACAGACACATGAAAAAGTGTTCAACATCACTCGATATCAGGGAAATACAAATCAAAACCACAGTGAGATACCACCTCACATCAGTCAGAATGGCTAAAATTAACCAGTCAAGAAATGACAGGTGTTGGCGAGGATGCAGAGAAAGGGGAACCCTCCTACATTGTTGGTGGGAATGCAAGCTGGTGCAGACACTCTGAAAACAGTATGGAGGTTCCTCAAAATTTGAAAATAGAGCTACCCTATGACCCAGCAATCACACTACTGGGTATTTACCCCAAAGATACAGATGTAGTGATCTGAAGGAGCATGTGTACCTGAATGTTTATAGCAGCAATGTCCACAATAGCCAAACTGTGGAAAGAGTCCAGATGTTTACCAACAGATGAATAGATAAAGATGTGGTGTGTATGTATCTGTGTATACACACACACACACACACAATGGATTTTACTCAGCCATCAAAAAAAAAAAAATGAAATCTTGCCATTTGCAACAATGTAAATGGAACTAGAGGGTATCTAAGTGAAATAAGTAATCAGAGAAAATTATCATATGATTTCACTCATATATGGACTTTAAGAAATAAAACAGAGGAGCATAGAGAAAGGGAGGAAAAATAAAGCAAGACTTGATCAGAGAGGGAGACAAACCATAAGAGACTCTTAACCATAGGAAGAAAACTGGGGGTTGCTGGAGGGGAGGGGGGTGAGGGTATGGGGTAACAGGATGATGGGCATTAAGGAGGGCATGAGATGTAATGAGCACTGGGTGTTATATACAACTGATGAATCACTGAACTCTACCTCTGAAACTAATACACTATATGTTAATTAAGTGAACTTAAATAAAAATTTAAAAATTAGAAAAAAAAAGAAATGCATTGATAAACTCAGGAATAGAGTCATCTCAAAAACATTATATTATTTGAAAGAAACCTGACACGGAAGAGTATGCGGTATATGATTCTGGTTACATGAAGTTCTAAAACAGAAGTGACTTACTCTGGATGTGAAAAGGGCTGGGGATTTGCTAGAGAAAGAGTATGAGGGAATTTTCTGAGGTGATACAGATTTGAGCACATTTGTCAGAAATTACAGAAATGTATACTTAAGATCTGTGTATTTTATGTAAATATATATTTTGCCTAAAAAAAGAATTATTAAATAAAACACAAAGTTTGAATTCTAGTAATGATATATAACCCAAAGTATTTGGGGGTAAACAGTAGTGATGTCTACAACTTACTTATTAAAATGGGTCCAAAAATAGGATGGATTCGTAGATGGCTAGAAGGACGGAAGGATAATGGTGGGTACATGAGTGTTCACTAAACATTTCTTCCTACCTTTTTGTATGGTTAAAGATTTTCATAATAAAATGATGCAAAAGAAAAAAATTCTTAAAAACGGAGTCTTTCATAATAAATAATAAATTAGTTTTAAAAAATCAAAAGGAAAAAAGAAAGCAATCCCAGCTCTGTAAGATACTAGCCATGTGAATTTGGCAAACTATTTAATAGTCTAAGTGTAAATTTCCTTATTTATAAAATGTAATGGGATAAATAATACCTCGTATAAAGGATTGGTAAAGGACTGGACTTGCTGATATATGTAAAGAACAGTTCCTGGGATAAATAAGCACTGAGTAAATGTTTTAGCGACTATTTTTAGTGAGTGTGGAGTGCCTGTGGCCATAAACCCACAAAAATAAGATGTCTCAAAAACAGAAGAGGAGGACAGTGTTTGCACATTTCGTGAAAGCAGTTGTTATGCTTGTTGCATAGATAAAGTCAGATTCACTGTGATTTTTTCCAATGCATGAATGTCATTTATTAGGACCTCAAAGTGAATGAGTTAGTGGAAAGGAAATACTATATTTTTGAAAACCCATAAAGCGTATTTTTAGAAATGGTATTTCCTTGACTTTCATTCCAGGAAAATGCTAACACACGGCATGAAGCATGCTGGGCCCAGAAAAGCGAGCCTGCCAGATGCCACAGCAATAAATAGAGTGAGTCCTTGGAGAGGAAGCGTAAAGCGAGAACATGTAGCATTATGTCTCCCAAACCCTTCCCATCTGGTATTTAGCCCACTGAAGTCATGGGGTTTTGGGAAATTCACCCTTGTAGGCCACTTTTAATTAATTTTCTTATTTATTTGTTCAGCAAACACTTAAATCACACTTCGGCACCATTCTACTACGCATCGCCCTCCAGGACCTAACCAAAATGAAGCTGGATAAGGTAATCTTGGGGGGAAAAGTTCTAAGTGCAGTAAAAGAAGAAAACAGTACTATTTACACCCCACCACCTCCTTTTCAAGATTCACTTTAAAAATACGATTTTTAGCATTTTTAATCAATAGATGAAGCAACTGCATGTTTTCCTAAGTGAGAGAAATTCTCAGACAGGAAAGAAGGTAGCAGAATTTATGTGGGTTATATCCTACTTTGCTGAGAAGTGTATAAGTGTATAAATAAAAATACATTTTTATAAATGATATTTTCTATAGTGCTTATAAACATCACTTATAAATGGTTATTGTAAATGGAAGTGGAATGTCTTCATGTTATATCTTTTACTAAATTGAAATGTAGCAATGTTTCTAATAAGAAAACTGACCTCTAGAATGTTGAAAATTGTTTCATCTTATTATCGCTGCTGTTTCGGGGGTTGTCAAATATATATACTTTTGATAATTCCAAGAAACTGTGATTAATGGATTTTTGCCCAGGATTTTAAAACAATAAAAGAAATTCTTTTAAATGAAAGGAGAAGTACATTCCATTCCCTCAACTCATCTTTATTTTGGGATTATACTTTCTCTGCTAAAATTGAAGATGGAATTTCTAACAGTGATGGCATTGTTCAGTAAATAGCACTCCTTTGTGTGTGGAATCCATTCCATTCCAATGAATGGAAATGGTCTCCGACTTTTTAATCTGGAAAACTTTCACCTATAGTATTTATTCAAATCTTGTCCATATTTTCAGGGAAGAATTTAGAAAAATGTCTTTCTCATAAAAATATGTCATTCCCTTGGGTCTGTTTAAAAAGGAACTCCCTCTCCTACCTCCAGTTTGCAGGCACACACACACATAAACCCAACGCTATCAATAGAAGCTAAAGATAAAATTAAAGAGACATTGGCAGCATGCCAGGTTCTGGGATAAGAGGGAAGAGGAAGCTGGTTGGCAGTCACCTCTCCCAGCTCTTATCTTTTCCTCCCACTTCTCTCTTGGGCTGGGGCGCTGCAATGTCCACACTCTATGACCTCTTTCTTGAGTGAAGACGCAAGCTGGGAGTCAAGTGTCCTATGCTTTAATGTCTTATTATCCTTCCCCTCGAGCGAAACCTTACTGCTGAGGGGAAATAAAATGTAACATGTAAATGAAAACAGTCACTTGGAAATCATCTTTCTCGGTTCCATCGCTGATACACCTGTAATTTTAAAACAGCCTTTTAATTTAAATAGTAAAAATTTGTCAGACAAGTATATTAAGGAGATCTATACTCAAAGTTTACCACTGACTTTAGGCTAATCTACTGTTTTCTAGATTAATACACATTGCTGGGGCACCTGGGTGGCTCATTTGGTTAAGCATCTGCCTTTGGGTCAGGTCAGCATCTGCTTGGGGGCTTGGATGGAACCCCCCAGCGGGCTCCCCAGTCAGCAGGGAGCCTGCTTCTCCCTCTGTCTCTGCCAGCCCCCACTTGTGCTCTCTCTCTCTCTCAAATAAGTAAAATCTTAAAAAAATTAACACACATTGTTCAGAATGGTAAAAGGCCAAACTTCTGTAATTCCTCTCAGTGTGGATCATCTTAGAATAAAATTATTAGGAAGAAGTTAGGGATTCATGAAGCAGGATAGAGAGGGTTTATGTTGTTCTTGAGATTTTTACTACTGTATTTACTTCTGTATCTACTTGAGAGGTTATAACTATACTGAGATTAAACATCACATAATTCCAACAAGTGTGCTGTCTCTGATTCACCCAGGCTAAGCAGGTTTCCTTATGTTAATTTTGTCTTTCTTACCATCATCCTCAAAATTCTTTGTCCTTCCTTAATTATTTATATCTTTATCTCAAGTAGTAAGAGCACACTTGAAATTTACAAATTTGCTAGGTTCCTAACACTTATTAGTTCTGTTTTCTGCCTAGACTTGTTAAGCTAATTTTGTCTTCAACACATTCAGGAATAATGCATCACTTATCTTTACATTTTGCATAGTTGTTTCTATTTTGAAGAATCCAAATTTAGGTTTCAATTTGCTCAAAATGAACTTGCTGATCAAATTTGAATCAAAAACCAGACTGATTTTTTACTCTTTTCCATTCCATTTCAAATGTTAACATACTTTCTCAAATAACATTTGGAAAACTTATAATCCAACATTACGACCAACTGTCTTTCTACCAAGCCAGGGGTGGCCTGGTTATTTCTTTTCTTAAAAAAAAAAAATTCTATGGACTCTGATATAAAATAAAAGGAAAAGAAATATAAAGGGATGACAGCAGGCCTATTACTACTGGGTACATTTCCTCATTTTCTTCTGCGGCTCCATGGGGCTGGGATTAGAACCCTGCTGTCCCACTCCAGCTCCTGGGAAGATCAGCCCAAAGAGGAAGGGAAGAAGGCTACCAATTTGGTGACAACTGGAGCTGAGTCCCAGTGCAACATCGTGGAGGCAGATAGATGGATAGAGCAGATATCTCATTTTCTAAAGCAAGATCTGCCAAAATGAAGGGTGTACGATTTGTTGGAATTCCACCACACTTAGTAACAAATACGCCAAATGAGAACTGGGGTCATCTGCAGATCTATCATTATCATGGGTACTGACACAACTCATAATTTAATGTTAGAAGATAGCCCTAATGATCTCACACTGGGAATATTTGTACTACCAGAACAATCTTAAAAACAGATTGAAGATTGAAAGCATTTCCCTGCTCATTCCAGACATACAGCAAAGCCTGAGTATTATGGGGAGGCCCAGCAGAGCAGCTATAGGTAACGTGTGTAGGCATTTCTGACAGAAGCTCTATTTTCTGAAGACTTACACTCAGGTACAAAAGTCTGCTGAAAACTAAATGTGGCCCAAATCTCAACTTAGAACTCCATCAAATACAGAGAAAAATAAAGGTTACGGGGGGTGAAAAACCCTATGGACTTGACTTTCAGAAAAGACCACACATTGCTTGCAAGGGAGAACAAAGGAAATCTCAATACTTATTAATCTTTTTATATAGAAAATTACATTTGGCAAGTGGTAAGAAAATTTACAGTATAATAATTTCCAGCATCTTGAAGGGACTAAATAATTAAAAAGAGTGAGAATTGAACCCAGGAAAAGTTCTGCAATTCTAGAAATAATTGCTTTACTCCTGAATTTTTCCAAGTTGCATTTTTTTAGTGGTGTCAACTGGGTCAGCCCACTGTCATATTCAGAAATATGATTTACCAAAAAAAAAAAAAAAAAAGCTTTAATCCCTTAGAATAACAAAACAGAACCGAATATGAGAGTGGCCCAAACTCTAACACACAGAGCTGTTACAATTTTAAGGAAGTAGACACTAGTTTGGCAGCCTGGAAAGATCTGGGAACCCCGAAACTGAGACTTAAATCTAATAATTCTCAAAAATTAATGCTCTCAGTTAACTCTGATCTTTCATTTGTGCTTATACCTCAGTTTTCAATCACAGGAGGTCGAAATGTTGAAGCTAAGTGTTCTGGTAGATGAAAGATGATTACTAGGAAGGCTAAAATACCTCCAAGTCAAATGACCACATAACCTCTACAAATATTTATTACTGTAACCTCTACAACAATTTATTACCCTGTTTATTCATTCAACCATTCGACAAAGATTTATTTAGCACACGCTAGGCAAAACACTCACAAAACAGCCCTAAAATCTATTTAAAAAGTACAAATATGTATTCTTTTGAGGATTTTTGATAGTGCCCTTTTTTTGAAAGCACCATACACTAAACAAACATTTAACCTTAGATCTGGAAATTTTTAACATTATATCTACCTTTTAAAAAAATCATATGCATTCTTCTAATGTTGTTATGAAACCAAGAGATGAAAGGAAATATTTGCTTGCTCCAATGGAAAAGAAATGGCCTCTAGGACTAGGGGCCCCCAGGGAAAAGAAATGGCCTCTAGGACTAGGGGCCCCCTGGAATGGTGGAGTATAAAACCCCATGCAAATTTACTTGAAAAACTCTCTCTTGTGGATGCCAACTGAAGGTCAGAATCTGAGGGCTGGAAAGGAATCCCTTCTTCCTTCTTGCATTCTCTCTCTGTCTTTGGTCTATTTCTTCTGTCTTTTCTCACAGTCTGGACACACTTATCCTTGAGTGAGATGGAATGGGCGAAGCCACATTTGAAAATGCCTGGCAGAAAAATCAGGAGGGAAAGAGGAAGGCACATCTACCAGTAACAACAGAGCAAGAAGTAGAAGAGTTTGCTGACAAGAAGGAAGAAAAGGTTTATTTACAGAATTTAAAGAACAAGTATTTCTCAAGGGCCTATTCCAGTGTCAGGCAGGATATAGCCACACCACGTACGAAACTCTATGTTCTCTGTGAACGATAAGAGATTAAAAAAAAAAAAAAGAAGAAGCCTGTAAATGCTCTGTTATGAGACAGTAGATAGGCTTTATTTGGGAGACTAAACAATAATTAACTACAAAGAATGAGCCAGATGTCCATATATTAACATAATTTTAAAAAGTGTTGAGGAAAAATAAGTTGCAAAGGTACAAATTCAGTATGATCTCCCCCATTTAAAAATAATATTCCAATATATACAGGGACAGACTTATATTAGTTATGGATATATATCTATATGTCAACATCTATACCTCCATAACCAGTATATATAATATGATATAACACAATATAAATGGAACAATAGACAATAATTTTATTAGTGTTAATATTACCTCTGGGGAATGGATGAATAGGAAGGATAGTGATTTTTTTTTTAGCTTAAAAAAAAAAAGAAATCCAAAGCAAATATGATAATATAAATATATTAAAATATGGGGGTGGATATATAGGCTTTTTAAATTTTCTGTAGGTTTAAACTACTTCATAATAAAAAATGTATTTTAAAAAATTTTGTGGTTTAAAAGAAAGATGCGGTAGAAATTTAGGCAATTAGAACAAACTATTCTTGTAAGTCCAATTTTCTTACTTTTGAGCCTAGAATATAGAAGGCTGATTATTTTCCATCTTTAGCAAGAGGAACAATGGAGAGTTAATGTAGAAGAAAAGACTGTCCTTGATATAATAAGTCAGTGGCACTTTTGGAAAATGAATGGTAATTTCCAGATGGAAGTGAATTATCTGAACATAATTATATTGAATCCTCTAGGTTTAAAAGAGTGTTTCAATCATATACTATCCATGTAAGTCACTCTTTTCTTCCTTATGGGGTGTGAATGTTAGGTTTAAGGGATGGATAACGCATTTTCACTGCTGCTAAAAATGTATAATTAGAGTCTGGATTTTGGAATAACAATTTAAACATTTAAAGTATTGATTAGCTTTTCAAGACCATACTCGACTTTTTTTTTTTTTAACCCCTCATGAATTCTGCCTGTTCTTTCAAAATTACCATTAAGCATTTTCCTAATGTAATTTCAAGGAGCTCACTGGGTCTGAGGTACTCTAGCAGGAAGGAAACTTGAAAACATTTTATTAACTTTGGATCATTTGCAATTCTTAGAATTAATAGCAAAGGGCCAGAGAGTTTTTTGTTTTTGTTTTTGTTTTTGTTTTTTTTTACATCATAATGGTGAATAAGCCTGAAATGTTTCACTAGTGAGGCGAGAGTCATGAGATATATTGTTAAATATGAGGGGTGAAAATATATCACAGACACAAGTGGTATTACTCAGTATACATTTTTCTGAAAAAGTAGTCTCCATGAGGACTAGATATATACCCACAATAAGAGAGCATATTGACCTATAATTTTCAATATTATATCCTTGTATTTTTTATTATATGCTATTTTTCAGCTAGTAGAGGAACATGGTCTCATAAAGCTAATATTTATTCTTCCATGTTTATACAGCTAGTAGTGCATTTCAGGAAATGAGAAACTCTGAGAAGTCAAATATACTTGGTGTCTTATGCACAAAAGAAGACAGAACAGGAAAATCACCATGTTTAAAGAATCTAGCTGAGGAACTCAGTTATAAAGCTTTCAATAATTAAATAACATAAGATAAAGGAAGCCTTTGATGCTATTATTTCTCTCTTCATACATGTATGCATTTTTGGATATGATAAATCTTCTCATGTAGGATTCATCAGTTTACTAGAAAACAGAGTCCTCTAGTCAAGTCTATTTCCATCAACTCTGTACTTAACATGTGTATTTTGTAAGAAGGTAAGGCAGATATTAAGTATAATCTATTAAAACAACCCAGATACTCCTACTTAGAATTGTATCTGTAAGTCATGAACATGTCACATTTTGTTCATAAGTAACTTCTGTACTAGGGAATTATATGATTTCTTACGTTAATTTAAAAAAAATTCATAGTGAATGAGATTTTATTTTTCTATGAAAAGGTACCTATATTCTGGTAAATATCTCAAAAAAGCAGAGCCATTAAAAAAAAACATTTCAGAGAGAGAGGGAGAGAGCTCTACATATTACATATTACAATATATTTCTAGGATGAGCTTTTTTTTAAAAAGATTTCCTATTTTAGAGAGAGTACATATGCACATGAGAGTGAAGGGGGGGCAGAAGGAGGGGGAGAGAGAGAATCTCAAGCAGACTCCCTGCTAAGTGCAGTGCCCAAAGAGGGGCTCGATTTCACGATCCCAAGAGCTTGACCTGAGCTGAAATCAGGAGTCTTAACCGACAGAGCTACCCAGGAGCCCCAAGAAATCAGAGCCTTAACAGACCTTCTGAGGGAGAAACTACCCGAAGTTCAATTGTTTCTACATTCTTTCAATTTACAACTTTCCTTGGGACCTTGGAAGGATCCAGAAAGATAAAAGGCATCAAGTCATTTCCCCATTCTCTGCTTGAAGCATGGAGTAGGAGTCATCAATAAGCAAATGAGCGAGAAAGGAGAAATGCTGACAGAGGGCGGGTGAGGCAAGGGATACTGGACTGCGGGGAGGGAGTTTCAGCTGCAGTCAAGAGCCATTTAACCTCCCCAGAAACTGATCCTGGAACTTCTGGGGGAGCCCGTGACATGGAGTAGGAACGTGGAGTAGAAACTAGGGTACGCAGTGAAAAGCAAGGGAAGAAATATTCCTTTGTTAATTACTTAATCTTTTTCAGTCTCCTCTCAGATGTCAGCTTTTCTACTTTTTTCTCTCTCGGTGACTGAACTAACACCTCTGCAACATCAACCTCACTATTTCCTCTGGGGTCTAGGTCCTGTCTTTTCTCTAAATCCTCAGAGCTGTCGTCTCTTTGCTATTTTCCTGCACTGAGTTCTGGTATTATCTTTCCCATAGCCATGTTCCTGCATCAAACAACACTGATGTCGTTTAAACACTAAACCAGAAATTCTAGTTTATACATGCATGTTACTGTTTCTGGAGAGCTGAGAAATAAATGTAAGCCCAGAATAGAAGTATGATGGAGTGAGCAGAGAATGGTACCCAGTGTTAAAAACTGGGGTTTAGGCCCAGCCCCACCCTTCGCTCAACTCTGCCAGTATCAGCATCTTCAATTCTAAGTGAGGAGTTTGTGGTGTGGGCAGTCCTGGTCCTCTGCAGCCAGATGAGAAGAAGGTCAGAACATGGTTATCTATTGCAAAGACTGGAGGCTGAGGGAGCTAACTACTCTTTGGTTCCTGGAAACCAGGGCCATTGGCCATTCTAAAACTCACGGGACAATCTTGCATCATAAAGAACTGCCCCCATCGAAATGTCAATACTGGCCCCACTGAGAAACACTAATAGATGATGTTTAATGCTCCTTCAATCAGTCTGGATTCCTAATCTTAAATGGATCATAGAGATGTTCAGAGTCTCAGAAAAAAACTGTGAGGATAAGTAAATTTTTGGATTATAAAATTTCATAGAAAAAGTTCACAAAATGGGTTCCTTTCTCCTGAAGAGGAAAAGGATGATTTGAGAACTGAGTGTTTGATGAGACAGGAGGGCTCTGATGAGTAAATTCTCTCTCTCCCTGGGAGAAGGATGCGTTGTCATGCTGGGTGGTCAGGGATTGCTTTGGCTTTCTTGACAACAGGGTTTCTAAGAATGGAGACTCTATTAGGATTCAAAAGGAAAGAGGATACCTAGGTATGAAGGTTGGAAGACAAATAGATTCTCATTGGTTTCAGACAGTTCAAGTGGGATCTTGCTTAGGTAACTTCTGAATGTTTAGGTAACTTCTGAAGTCCTTTCTAGCACTTCTGTTTCTATGGATATGCTTATTAGGTTTCTACACCCTACAATTTACTACCAAATGGACGGATTGGAGAGTTAAAGGTGGAGGCACAACTTCCCATCCGCCCTCTCTCCCAGTACATCCTGTGTGCCTCACCCTTCAAAGTGAGCCAATCAGGCCTCCCAGTGAGGAAGGGTGCAGTGGGAGAACTGGAATCTGGCCCAGCACTGCAGTGAAATCTACTTTGATTTCTCAGCAGAAATAAAAGAAATAAGAAGAAAACCCACAGAAAAGGGCTGTTAGAGGAAAAAACATTGGTCACTGTGGACAGAATAAAAGTCCAACCAAATGAAATAAACACCTTTGGAAAAAGACATGTCATTCTAGGGAAAGTATGATGTTGCTTCTTCCTTGCTCTTCATTGAGTTTTTGTCCACTCAGTGGGACCAAGCTTTACCCTCTCCCCTTATTTTCCACCTACGAAAGATGCATGGGTTGAATTCAGCCTTTAGGTAGGTCTTTGTCGGAAAGTACTTTCAAAATAAAAGTATTTTCGTTGGTACGATCTCAACAGCAAAACAGGTACTTCCCAAAATAAGATATTTGCTTTGCTAGCAAGCTTTTTTTTTATTGAATAAGCAACATTATTGTTAGCAAATTTTTAAGCTGTTAATATATACATATTAAAAAGCAATAACAACAACCCTGTTCTATCATTATAAATCACAGGGTGAGTTCCCCTTGGTAGATCTAATTGAAAACATTCAGGCCATTGAGTCTAATTGAAAAGCTGTTGTCGTTGTCGTCATCATCATCATCATCATCATCATAGTTGATACTGACCAATGCAGTTTTGATTTTTTAATGCTTCAAGATATAACTTATCTACAAGTTCTCTAATTGCTATTACATAGATACTCAATTACATATCAATTAGATACTCAATATAAATTTATTGAATCTATTCAGTTAGAATTTATGAATGAAAAGACAATTTTTTTAAGCCAATGTGGGGGATATTTTATTTCTAATATCCTTATAACATCCTACAGAGCATATGATAATAAGTATGAGAAGTAGAATATTAAATTTCTTTTCATTTGTATCTATCTCCCAAGGAAATCAAAGGATTATAATCTGTGCATAATCTATTTCAGAGTTCTTATTACAGTAGAGCAAGATTATGATCCATTTTAAAAATATCCATCAAAATTAATAATATCTTCACTAAGAAAAATAAAAAATATGAACACAAACCTTAAGATCTCCAGCAGATCAGAAGACAAATATGTTCTCTGGGGACCTGGTTGAAACAATATATTCACAAAAGTCTTTTAAATGGAAGCTGTTCACAGAGGGAGTCCCATGGAAGATAACTGTGTGGCTCTGACATGCCAGATGCTTCTGGAAGGAAAGAAAAGCACGCTATTAGGAAGTATCCAGGTAATCAAGTTACCGCCAGTCTCAGCCATCATGGTCTGTATTAAAACCTACTGCTATTATTAATATAATGAATTCATTTCTGTTATCTTATTACCCACCCACCCCCAATCTTAGTCACAAATGGCAGGGTCAGACGTACTCTCTCAGTCCTATATCTAAAAACCTTTAAAGATGAGGAGTATGGAAGAACCGCGCCTGGGGGATGAACACAGAGGCAGCAACTCTGGTATTTAGGGAGTGCCCACCAGCACAGCGACGGGCTCTGTGAGGGGCTGCTTATATCTGGGCTCTTCATCTGAACCACGGGCCCACCAGCGGAGAGTACTGGCTCCATTTCACAGAAGAGAAAACTGAAGTACAGACTCCTGAGGTCAGGCTTAGAACCTGGGTCTGTCTAAGCCCCAAGGCTTCAGGGCTGGCTTTTTCCCTCTTTCACTCTATGGCCTTTGTGGTTTAGAGAAACATTTCACAAGCAGAATTGACAAGACAATAGACAAGGCTGCAATTTATCATATTAATTCAAATATCATCAAATTCAGATATTTTCTTTCCTAATTTGCTTTAGTTTTATGTATAATCCTGTCTTAATTTAGTCACAGAACTACAGACTCTCCATTCTTTTTTTTTTTTTAAATATTTTATTTATTTATTTGACAGAGAGAGAGATCACAAGTAGACAGAGAGGCAGGCAGAGAGACAGAGAGAGGGGAGCAGGCTTCCCGCTGAGCAGAGAGCCCGATGCGGGACTCGATCCCAAGACCCCGAGATCATGACCTGAGCCGAAGGCAGAGGCCCAACCCACTGAGCCACCCAGGCGCCCCCAGATGCTCCATTCTAAACAGGGCAGTTTGTCTTCCATTTTGTTCTTTAGGTAAGGAGAGAAAACCCACTGGCAACTCCGCAGCCCCCTTGTTAAGACCTCCATGTCCGTTTGTGTGCTGTGCACCATCTGGGGGATGCCGTCCTCTTCCTCTGGGGTCTCTGCCTCACCCCCTGTTCCTTCCCCAAGACAGCAAAAGGGGAGGGTGTGCCTGCTACAGTTGGGGTTGGAAGCTGCAGCTTCCGTGGCATCTCAGTGCTATTACTGTATCTCCTCGTGGTCACGTTCTTCTGAAGGTGACTGGGCAAGGCTTGGCGGGGCACCATCTAGATTTCCATTCCCCTTCTTAGTTAAACAGCAACGTGTCTCCGGTTGCTCCAGTGCCAACACAGAGCAGCCCTCAGCCTACCCTCCACTGGAGGTCCCAGCACCCCCTCTCACAGCGTGTTTCAGGGTCACTGCCCATCAATTAACCACGTCAAAAACCTCCCTTGAAGTTCCAGCTTTTAATGCCACTGACTTCTGAGTATTGGGACTTTTAGTTCATATCCACACCACATTTGGGAAGCTCCTCAAAAAAGCTGGAGAATGATGGAGCAGGAAGGTCACATGTAACTGTAAAAAAACCTTATTTTATTTTTGGCAACAAAAGCTTAACTCATGAATAAAGGGACAAGAGGAAACGATTGATAGCACTTTCAGAGTTCTGTAGGACTGGAGTCTGGGATTATTACATAGGGGAAAAAGAGAAAAGAGCAGAGCCAAACAGAGCTAGTTTATCTTTGCTTAAAAGAAAGAGGAAGAGCTTGACAAAGAACTGGGAAAAGGAACTATTTGGACCATAGGATCTAACCTAAATGACAGGGATAAAAATAAACAGAAACTCTTCTTAACACCTCATATACTAGCATTCTGTTTTCTTCATATTCCTCAAAAACAAAGTTTTAGGAGATATGCCTGTACACCCTGCTTCCCATAAAATCCAAATGGCAGTTTTCAAATATTCACTCGGCTACTGTTGACTGCTCATTTCTTTATGAGTCAATCAGTAAGTCAGCAAACTCCAGGAATATGGAAATAAGCAAGGTAGTCCTCCTCTCAGACCTGTTAACTTTCTTACAGGGGAATAGGAGTAGGATGTCAAAAATTTTAAGAAGTTAGTGCTAATAAGTGTTTGAAATAATGCAGTCTGGGGACACCTGGGTGGCTCAGTGGGTTAAGCCTCTCCCTTCGGCTCAGGTCCTGATCCCAGGGTCTTGGGATAGAACCCCGCATCGTGCTCTCTGCTCAGCAGGGAGCATGCTTCCCCCTCTCTTTCTGCCTACTTGTGATCTCTCTCTCTCTCTCTGCCAAATAAATAAGTAAAATCTTAAAAAAAAAAAAAAAAAAAGCAAGCAAGCAAGCAAGCAAGGAAGAATGGGGTCTGGACCAGACTGCCTAAGGGTGCTCCTGTTTCATCACTTACCAGCCATCTGACCTGGGGCAAGATATTTAACTCTTTACCCTCAGCTTTCTCATCTACCAAATGCAGAAATGATATATTTCCCATGCAGGTTTTTGTGATCATGAAGTCAGATCACCTAGAGAAAGTGTTTGGCACAATGAGTGGTACATAGTAAGAACCCAGCAAATATTAGGGAGAAGTAATATTCCTGCTGCGTAGCAGACCATGATGATGTCAGCAAGGCAAAAAGTGCCCCAAAGCTTCAGTGAGTTGGAATCCTCTCTATAGGAGCTGAAGGCAATCAAGAAGGCAGCAGTGGAAAGGTAGCATTCAAGATCTACCATAACTAAACACGCACAAATGACTAGGCTTTTACAGAAATCCTCTTTAAGCTGGAAAATGAGCTACTTTAGGGGAAAAAAAAAAAACAGGTCCATGAAATTAGACATTATTTCCCAGGATATGGTGTGAAAGTAGATGTCTACCATAACAACACAGCCAGGGAATGATACAAAGAAGAAAATCTATGTATTGCTACTAAGAAAGATACAGTATCTTGCCGAATCCTGTTTTACTCAACTGTAATCCAAAATGACACCATGGCTTTTAATGGGACTTGGCAAGCTCTAGACATACCACTTTTAAACTTAGCTTCAAATTTAAATCACAGGGCTTGTGACTCAAATCTCCAATGTGACCTTTACAGAGTATTGTTCAAGAAAACATGTCTGTCATTGTGCAGAGAAACTATACACCCTTTTATTCCAGGAAATATAATGAAAAGATGTACTATATTGTTATAAGCACAGAGCCACAGAATGATTGTGACTTTGATTCTTGAGAAGCAATGAAAACAAAGACTTTATTTGATTTTGCATCATTCATTTAGAAATGTTGTCTTCTTCCATTAATGAATATTCTTATTCCCCCCTACTCTGGACTTTTTAACTCAAAAGAAACTTAGCAGGAATCCCATCATTTACAGATTTAAAATGCAGTCCCTCTGTAGTCTCTTTTCAAGGGCTTACTGAGCCATGCTACTTTGTCCTTTGCCAGACACATACAATATTGCACTAAACAGAAGAGCTAGAAGCACAGTGGCTTGAATTCTCCCACATTCCCCCCTGCTTTATGGCCCAGGGAGGTCTGCATTAGGAGAATGAATGAGCCCACAAAGCTTCTGGTAGCATCGTTCCCTTCTCACCCTTCTTCATCCCTTCCACTGAGTTGGGAAATCCTACCAATGCTTCTTCCCATTCATCCAACTCATGACATTATACTTTATGTACTTCCCTAAGCTTCTAGCTGGTTTTCTTTCTTGTAGCTCATCCTGAAAACAGTTCAGAGATCAGTCATCCTCTCTGACTGGTCTAGGGTAGTGACAAATATTTGGAAGAAAAATGAATGAATGACTCCATAAATGAAATAAAACACAACCCTAATTATGTATATTCACTACCGAAGAACCTATAATGGTGCCCTATTGTCTCAAGGATGAGTTCTAAGTTCCTCAAATCATGACCTATTTAGCGACTGGAATGGTGATTTTACAGAGTTGGAGAAGAAGACCAGAGTGTGAACTCCAGAGTTGCAAACTTGAAATTCTGTGGTGTGGCTCAGAGCTTCTGGCAGGGTTTTGATGTGGAGTTTGATGTAGTGTGTGTTCCTAAAAATGAATGTGGCATCAGTGGTCAAAATGAAGGGGGAAAAGGGCAGGACTGCTGCAAAGAGAGTGAATTTGAGAGAAAGCAGTGAAAATACTGAGGAAGGACTAGACAGGAGAAAAAGGCAGGGAATAGAAGAAATTCCATCAATTTGGTAGAATTCATAGTAAGATAAGAGAAGTGGTCAAAAAATGTAAGAATAGTTTGAGGCTTGGCCTGTAAGAACACTGACAAAATGTAGATTTCAAGAAGGGATCTGGCACGTGTCTGCATGCCTGGGGAATGGAAAGCAATAATGAACTCTGCTTGGAGGTGCGGAGTTTGAGAAATGTGACATTCCTTCCTATGCTTATGAATACTGCAAACCCAAGCTTTGATAAATCCTTCCCCAAAGACCAGTTCCGAATTTCAAAGACGAGGTCTTTATTTTTTTCCAACTGGGATATAATTTACATATGGTAAAAGGCACAGATCTTCAGTATACAGTTCGGTGAGCTTTGTCAAAGATACACTCCCAAGTAACCTACATACCAGTTAAGATAAAGAGCATTTCCATCACCCTAGAAAGTTCTTTTCCAGGCAAGTCCTCCCGAAAGGGGAGTTCTGATTTGTGTCACTATAGATAGTTCTGTCTATATGTGAACTACATATATATAGAATCATATGGTCTATATTCTTTTTTGTCTGGCTTCCTTCACTCAACATAATAATGATGATTTATTCTTGTTTTTAAATCTATTAGTTAATCCATGAGAATTACTCCATTGTGTAAATGTGTAGTATTCCATTGCATGAAAACACCATGCTCGTACTGACGGACATTTCAGGCTGATCCAGTCTGGGCCATTATACACAAAGCTATTAAGAACGTCTTATTCAAGGTATTTTTTTGTGGCTATATCTTCTCATTTTCTCATGTAAATAACTGGGCATGAGGTTGCTCGGGCATAGGGCAGGCACATGTTTGGGTTTCAAAGGAATCACCAGTTTTCCAAACATGACTGTACTGTTTTACCCCTCACCAGCACTGCAGGAGTCTCTGCCTCCCCACATCCTCATGAGCATTTGGTGTCATCAGTGCTTTTATTTTTAGTTATTCTAGTGGGCATGAAGTAGTACTTAAATTTCCATTTCCCTTATGACTAATAATGTCCTTATTACAACTTCAAATGTGTTTTGTATTTTGTATTTTCTTCTGTGAAGGCTTTGTTCAAGTCATTTGCCCTTTAGGGGAAGGATGTTCTTTGTCTTTTTAAATTATGTTGTAAAAGTTTCTTTATATGTTATGAATTCAATTCCTTCGTCATATATATGTATTACAAATTATTTTTCCAGTCTGTGGCTTCTCTATTAACAATGTCTGTTCATGAGCAGGAGTTCTTTATTTTGGTAAAGTCCCCTTTATCAGGTTTTTTCCAAGAGTGTTAGTGCTTTTGGTACCTTGAGGTACTGTTGTCAACTTTTTAAAAAAATACTCCTACATTTTTTTTTCTAGAAGCTTTACAGTTTTTGTTTTCATGTAAAAAATCTATGATATATCCTGAATTAATTTCTGTGTGAGGTAAGCATTAAGTTTCATTTTGTTTCAATACAGTTAATAAATTGCTCCAATACCATTTGTTGATAAGCCTTTCCTTTATCCCACGAAATTGCTTTGGTGCTTTTGTTGAAAATCAACTAACTACATAATTGCTTCTTTCCTGATAGCCGATTCTGTTCCAGTGATCGACTCTTCTATCCTTATCTAATACCATATTTTCTTAACTATTGATGATTTTATTTAAGTCTTGTAATCAGGGAGTAAGAGTCCCCCAATACTGACATTCTTTTTTTAAAAAAAAGTTTGACTCAGTAGAAAAAAAAAAAAAAGAGGAAAAAAATGTTTTAATTCTTTTAAGTCCTTGTACTTCCGTACAAATTTTAACTTGTCAATTTTTACCAATAAGCCTTTTTGGTAGAACAACAATAAAACCTTTTGGGACTATGTTACATCTGTCCATTATTTTGGGAAAAAACAACATTTTAACAATGCTGAGTCTTCCATTCTAGAACATAGTATATATCTCTCCACTTATTTATATCTTCTTTAATTTTTATCAGAAATGTTTTACAATTTTCAGTGTATAGGTCATGTACTTATTTATTTAAACATATTACTATTTATGATTTTGATACTAATGTAATTGGCTTTGCTTTAAATTCCACTTCCTAATTTTTTCTTTGTGTATAGAAATAGAACTGATATTTTGCATTGACCTTGTGTCCTGAAACCATGCTAAATTCAATACATTTTTGCTAAGTTCAAATAGGTCTTTTTAGGTCCCTTAGGATTTTCTAGATACACAATCATGCCATTTACAAATAGAGACAATTTAATTACTTCTTCCTTTCCGATCTGTAAGTTTTAAAAATTTCTTTAGGGGCGCCTGGGTGGCTCAGTGGGTTAAGCCGCTGCCTTCGGCTCAGGTCATGATCTCAGAGTCCTGGGATAGAGCCCCTCATTGGGCTCTCTGCTCAGCAGGGAGCCTGCTTCCTCCTCTCTCTCTGCCTGCCTCTCTGCCTGTGATCTCTGTCAAATAAATAATTTCTTTAAAATAAATAAATAAATAAATAAATAAATAAATAAATAAATAAATTTCTTTAACTGGTTAACTCTATTGCATTGGCTAGGATCTCCAGTACAGTGTTAAACAGAATTAGTGAGAATAGACACCCATGCATTCTTCTTGATTTAGGAGGAAAGCATTCTCTGTTTCAACATTGTTAGTTGCAGATTTTTCATAGACTTTCTTTATCAGGTTAAGGATAAATCCTTTTATTTGTAGTTTTGCTGAGAGTTTTTATTATGACTTGGTGCTAAATTCTGTCAAATGCTGTTTCTGGGTCTATTGACATAATCATATGATTTTTATCCTGAATGTGGACTGATTTTTTAATGTTAATGCATACTTGCATAATTGGAATAAATTCAATTTGGTCAAGACATATCATTTTTTAAATATATCACTTCATTCTATTCCTAATTGTGGGTCAAATATTTTTCTGTCTATGGTCATTAGGGGTATCAACGTGCAATTTTCTTTTAGAGTGTTCCTTCTCAGGACTTAGTATTCAAGTTATGCAGGTCTCAGAAAATGATTTGGGAAGTGTTGTCTCTAATTCAGATTTATATTATTTCTTCTTTAAAAATTTGAAGGAATTCACTAGTGAAACCAGCTGGATCTGAATTTTTCTTTGTGGGAAGGCTTTTAATTATAAATTCAATTTACTTAACAAATATAGAGCTATGTCTGCTTTCTATTTCTTCTTATATCAAAGTTAGTAGATTTTATCTTACTAAACAAGAAATTTATCTATTTCATCTATTTCATCTAAGATGACTTTGTCTCTTACTGCTTCTTACATCATATAATAACAATTCCTGAACTTGTGTCTTTTCCTATTTCACTTGACTAAACTATATGCATCTCTCCTGGCTTTCTTCTTGACGTATTTAGCAAAAATGTTATTTTTCCTTTTCTGTAAGCTTCTGTAGCCCTTACTGATTTAATATTGTGCTGCTCTATTTTTTGGTTATCTTTCACTAGTTTATTTTATCTCTGAAAATAGATAACTTCATTGTTCTCCATACCATCAAACACAATTTTTTAACATTAAATAAATGTTATGAGATTAATTGATTTGTCTACTCTGTGGTTTACCCTAAACATCTATTGTGGATAAGTTTGGAGCATCTTCTAATGCCAGGAAACATGGAAGTGTTAAAAATAATGATACTAGGGATGCCTGGGTGGCTCAGTTGGTTGGACGACTGCCTTCGGCTCAGGTCATGATCCTGGAGTCCTGGGATCGAGTCCCGCATCGGGCTCCCAGCTCCACGGGGGAGTCTGCTTCTCTCTCTGACCTTCTCCTCACTCATGCTCTCTCTCACTGTCTCTCTCTCAAATAAATAAATAAAAAAAAATTAAAAAAATAATGATACTAATAAAAATTATTATTCAGCATGTCGAAAGGTAAAGGAGCCAACCTGAAAGAGTTCCCAATGGCCAACAGGAGAAACAAAATAAATAATGATAACTTTAGACTATGTAACCCAAAACTAAAATAAATAGCCATGAGTCCATGATGACATAAAAATGATTGAATAGGGGTGCCTGGGTGGCTCAGTGGGTTAAGCCTCTGCCTTTGGCTCAGGTCATGGTCTCAGGGTCCTGGAATCAAGCCCCGCATCGGGCTCTCTGCTCAGCAGGGAGCCTGCTTCCCCATCTCTCTCTGCTTGCCTCTCTGCCTACTTGTGATCTCTCTCTGTCAAATAAATAAGTCTTTAAGAAAAAAAAAAAGATCGAATAAACAAATAAATATGAGAAAAGAGAGAAGTCTTCTTACAGAATTTCAAATAAAAAATGTAAAAGGAACGAGGTAAACAGAAAATAATTAGAACAACCAGTAGTAAATGCTACAGAAAATATTTAATGATGAATACTAAAATTAGTGGGCAAAAACTTAAAGAAGAGCATGATAGTTAAATAGCCTCTAAAGTAGCCCCTTTAAAATATTAAAAATTACCTTAGTAGTTTTAACATATGTCCAAAATATTTGGATACTCCTCTACCCAGGAGATGCAACTTAATTTCTTTCCACCTGACTATATGCTAGATTTAATAACTTGTTCTAAATGAATATAATATTGAAAAAGAAAATAGTAACTGTGAAGGAAATGGGCAGACATTACCTCATTCAGGTGATCAAGATTCATACCATCAGTAAAAGTCTTGTTGATATCATGTGCCTTTGACATAGCAGGAAGGGTACTTCACCTCTGTGGTTCCCTAGAATCCCAAAACTCTTGTTTAATCATGGCAAAACATCAGGTAATAAAAAGTGAGGAAAATTCTATAAGATATCTGACTAATACTCTTCAAAATTTTCAGGGTCATGAAAGACAGGGAAAAACTATGGAATTGTCACAGATTGGAGAAAACTATGGGGACGTGATCGCTGTGGTATCTTAGATGGGATCCTGGAACAGAAAAAAGACAGAAATGAAAAACCAGTGAAGTCCAAATAAAGTATGGAGTATAGGGGAGCTTTTTTTTTTTTTTTTTTTTTTTTTTTTTTTTTGAGAGAGAGAAAGCATGAGTAGGGGGAAGAGGAAGAGGCAGAGGGACAAGGAGACTTTCCACTGAGTGGGAGCCAAACTTGGGACTCAATCCCAGGACCCCGAGATCATGAACTGAGCTGAAGGCAGATGCCTGACTGAGTCACCCAGAGGCTCCCCTGCCCCCCCATTTTTTTAAACATGCAACTAGTTGATACAAATCTAATAGGATTTGTTAAAATCAGTCACATCTAAGAATACACCTGAAGTGTTCTTGTATAAAATATCACGCAAAGAAAACAAAATTTATCAATGTCTAAAAAAGTTGGTTTGTTCAGAGACAATCTGACATTACCATAAAAAGTGTTTCCTGAGACATAAGGAAATGCAACATTATTTTTCTTGAACTCTTTTAGCTCAGTATTTTCCACTTAATAAAATAGTTGAGGATCTGAAACTGAGAAAATATATTTGAGTACAAACAGCTTATGAAACTTAATACTTTTTTCCTTTTTTTTCTCCTTTTTTGCATCACCAAGAGGGTATTACTGAATTCACAACCAACTTGCCCACTCAGCATGCATTTCAGATGGGAGACAGACTTCTGTATGGAAGTCTGTATGCCTGCAGTGTTCTAACATGGGCATACAGTTTTCTCCCCATTCTCTGTAGTAATTTAATCTTCCTAAGAACAAAAGAGGTCACCAGCCTCGCCTCCATAGACCAAAGGGACTAGAGTCATAGGAAGGGGAAAGCGTCAGTTAAGCATCCAACTCCTGATTTAGGCTCAGGTCATTATCTCGGGGTCCTAGGAGTGAGCCCTGGGTTGGGCTCCCCACCCAGGTGGAGTCTGCTTGGTCCCACACCCTCTGGCCCTCTCCCTGCTCATGCTATTTTTCTCAAATAAATGAATCTTTAAAAAATAAAGTATGATTTTGATAAATGTACTAAGGTTAGGTAACCATGGCACAGGTACCATTAGGGGGTCTGAATGAAGAGTATACAGAAACTACCTGTATTATCTTTCTAATTCTTTGGTAAAGTAAAATTATTTCAAAATGAAAAGGTTGTTTTTCTTTTTAAATTAAAAAAAAAAAACATCTATTGAATCAGACCACATATTTATGTTTGGATTCACTGGAAGTCTGTGCTCAATTATTAATAGTTGAATTTATGCTCCCTTTTGTGAAATACAGTCTAGGTTGAATTTATAACTACACATAAACAATTTTAAGAAATGGGCTAAACAAGAGTAATTTATTAGTAACATCATCAGTAATAGCCATAACAACTATATCCAAGAAGACACAGGCTACCATTAGAGAAGTAAATAGTAAAAGTCAATATCCAAAACCATTGTCACTCCAAAAGTCAGGGAGATAATACTGATTCTCTTAGGAAACAAATAAATAAATAAACTTATAGATATTCTTTGGTGAGGAAGTACCAAAATATTTTACATTTTAATTTCTTAAGCAACTTAAAAAACATAAGAAACTTATACTGGTTCTTAATGATAACATACAGGCAGATTATACAATGAAAAACAAAAGCAATTAGAAACTGTAGGAAAACAAAAAGCTATATAACATAAGACAATGTTATCATAGTATACTACTTGGATCAGCAGTTGAGTGAGACAGCAAGAGAGGGAATACAAGCAAGGGGAGTCTGAGAGGGAGAAGCAGGCTTCCCACTGAGCAGGGAGCCTGATAGGGGGCTGGATCCCAGGACCCTGGGATCCTGACCTGAGCCAAAGGTAGACGCTTAATGACTGAGCCACCCAGGTGCCTCTCATAATAATTTTTTATTGATTTTAAAGCTTTAGAATCAATCTACAGACATTAACACTGAAGCCTTAATATGGCTAAAAATAGAATATAAATGTAGAATTAAAAGTACAAATGAGAGAAACAAGAAGATATTAAAAAGAAAAGAAGTTATACAAAGGGCAATATTTTCACCTTACTATGTAAGAAATCATTAGATACTATCTAAAGTTAAGAGAGAAATACAGAAATAAGTTTATTATTTTAGGGATGCCTGGGTGGCTCAGTGGTTTAAGCATCTGCCTTTGGTTCAGGTCACAATTCTGGGGTCCTGGGATGGAGTCCTGTATCAGGCTCCCTGCTCAGCGGGGAGTCTGCTTCTCGCTCTCCCTCTACTCCTCCCCTCTGCTTGTGCACTCTCTCTTTCAAATAAATAAAATCTTTTTTTTTTTAAGAAATAAGTATATTATTGTAAGGTGCATAGATAATAAGAGAACTAAAAAAGGGAGTATATTGAGAATAGGGAGCAAGTGGCATAAATAAGCTAGATCCTTATCTATGTGGTAGTAACTCAACAGATCCTTTTGTGTCCTAAGACTCAATTACCAAAGTGGGGGAGGGTGATTCCCCCCACATCATCAAAGGTATCTGAAGATACCAGCAGGGTGTCTAATAATTGAACTCAATTCTGATACTATCTACTTGGAGATGGTATCAGATTCTACAGGTTAATGGTTTCATCCTACAGGCCTGCCTTCCCCTGACTCACTTCAGATGATAGTTGCAAGGTTGGGTCTTTACCTATGCTTCAGACCCACACACTGGAGGGTCCCATGACCACCTCGTTGGGCCTCAGATGCCTGTCACAAGTCCAGATTGTTACCTGTACATCTGACCAACTGGCTATAAATCAGAGGTTCCTAAGGCCTCCTCCTTGGGTTCGATTAGTTTGCTAGAACTTCTCACAGAATTCGGTGAAACATCTTACTAGATTATCAGTTTATTATAAAGGGATATAATTCAGGAATAGCCAAATGGAAGAGATGAGAGAACCAAATATGGGGAAAAGAGTAGAACGTCCATGCTCTCCGAGTGCACCACTCTCCCCAATCTCCATGCATTCACCGATAAGGAAGCTCCTGGAACCCTGTCCTTTGGGTTTTTATGGAGGCTTCATTACACAGGCATGAGTGATTAAATCATGAGTCATTGCCAATAGATTCAACCTCCAGTTCCTCATCTCCTCCCAGGAAATCAGGGGTTGAAAATGAAAGTTCCGATCTTCTATTTATAGTTGATTCCCAGGTGCTTCCAAACTTCACCACATGAACATAAACCCAGCTGTGGTAGAAAGGGGTTTATTCAGAATAATAAGACACCCATTTCACCTTTATGGATATGAAGCAGATTTCAGAAACTTGGGAAAAGATCAAATATTATAACCAAAGACACTCCTATTGCTCTTATCACTCAGGAAATTTCAAGAGATTTGGGAGCTGTGAGCCAGGAACCACAGACAAAGACCACACATGAGAAATATATATTTGGTCAATCAGATGATTGATATATATTTCTTATAAATCACACAGTATTACAACTGATAATATCTAAATTTCATAAATCAGGAATTGGTGGTTATAAATACACACAAACACACACTCACTCACACTTGATTTAGCCAAAATTACAAATCTATTTAGAACTTTAAAGGCACTAACAAGCGTATAAACACAGAAACAGAAGAATTACAAGCTTTTCTCTGGGCAATAACTCTGGAGGTGGAATCCAGAACTACAGTTTTTCATTATAAGCCTACTGTATTTTTCAATTTTTAAAAGCATATGTATGTATTTTATTGATGAAAGTAAAAGTGAAATATTTATTTGGAAATCCTCCAACTAGACTATGCTTCATGGTGCAGCCCTCAGCATTTAAATAAGCTTTTGGATTTCAGAAATTAAAATACAACATTTTTAAACCTGAAATAGAAATAACTGCTACAGATTCTACTCTGTGGCAGACAATATCACAGAAACAATTTAGAACACATGACAAAATCGCCTACTTCAGGTTATTAGGTGTTAAAGATATTAAAAACTGTGGTTAGAATATTTGTGAGAAAATAAGAAGTAGGTAAATCCCAGCCCTTGAGGACTCTCCACGATGGTACCTAACACATATTACAGAAAGGGTCACATTGGTCTTAAAAGCTCACCAACACAACAATAGAAGACTGTTTAAATTGGACCCGTCCTGGGATATCCTGCGCCTGTCATTTATTCCTTCTGTGATTTCCAGTGAGCCAGGTGACAAACTGCCCATCAGAATGAGGATCTGTGAGCCATATCCCCAACTTTCATTTCTAGGACACAATACCTCCACCATCAAACATGATAGAGCTCAAATGACTTCAGGCATACTATGACACCGCAGAATTTATGTCACCTGAAATTAGGGATGTACCTGATATGGCATGAATTTGAATTTTCTGGATATAACAACTGCTCTCTGTGATAGAGATGTGAAAAAAAGTAAAGTGAAGTGGGAAATTTTAAAAAGAGACAAATGTCAAAATAAGAACGATTGTAGAGTCTGTGGATGGTATTCTCATTCATCTTCAAATTTCCTTGGCTCCATGTTTAAACATTTCAAATGAAGAGTTTTTCCAATGTCATTCGATACAGGCAAACATCTGAAATTCAACAGCAGACTTTGAATACTTTCCATCTTACAGGAGCTTTAAAAATGAATGCTGGCTTGCTTTTCCTAAAGAAAAAATATATATATGGGCTTTTATCCCCCTTCTGACTGAGAATCTTCCAGCTGTGGCTAAGTTTCCAGATGGAAGTTCTCAGAGTTGGACAGTCCTCTATCTAAAAACCCCTTTTTAGCAAAAATTAGGTCCCAGAAAATTTCCAAGTTGTAACAGACTTCAGATTTCTGTTGGAAGTCATTATGGAAAGAATTTACCTGTACCTATATGTAGATATAACTAGAAGAGGACAGTCTCCATAATATTTTTGTAATAGAATAACAATTTAAAAGTAAATAATGTATAAATGTTTTAAGATTGCCTTGCTGTGAATCAAATCAGAGCTCAAAGGGACTTCAGATCATGCCACGTGAGCTTTCACAAGCCTTCCAGAAACAGGAAAGGCAAAGATTTAGCTGCCTAGCCAGCCTACACTGTTGTTTCTGATGCATTCACATGTAGCAGTGGTTGTTACCATTATAATTACTATGCAATCTTTTAAGTAAAGTGCCATGAGAACAAGAACGTTGTCTCATTTACTACTGTATTCCATAATCTAGAAGAGTGTCTGACATAGAATAGGTATTCCACAAGTTTCTTTTTTTTTTTTAAAGATTTATTTATTTATTTGACAGAGAGAGATCACAAGTAGGCAGAGAGGCAGGCAGAGAGAGAGGGGGAAGCAGGCTCCCTGTGAGCAGAGAGCCTGATGTGGGACTCGATCCCAGAACCCTGAGATCATGACCTGAGCCGAAGACAGAGGCTTAACCCACTGAGCCACCCAGGCGCCCTTCCACAAGTTTCTTAAATGAAGAACTCCCTTATAATTTCATTGTAAAGAGCAAAGGAACAAGTTCAGGTGAAAGTGCTTTGCAAAGTCGAAAACACTCTAAGACAGGAGTTATCATTGCTGTTATTCAGCATAACCTAGATCCCGCTAGGACCAGTGCCTACTGCTCTGACAGCCATTCCTGGCACTTTGGATCCTGCTGCTGGGCTACGAAATCAGACTCACCTACCGGGGAGAGGCAGAACGGCACTGTCGTCAGAGCCTAAATGAAAACGGTGCCTCTACCACTCACGACTCACTTCTTGGCTGAATGACCTTGAGCCAGTTATTTAAAACTCTGTGCTTAGATCACTCATCTGTAAACGAGGCGCTGTAACAGGGTCTAACTAATAGGGCTGTTGTGAGAATTAGATGGGTTATTCCACGCAACCCGCTGAAAACAAGGCCCGGTGTACAGAAAGCGCTAAGTGCCACCATGAGAGCTGAGGCTACAACTTCCGTTACTATAGGGATTCTGGAAACACAGAAGGAAATTCAGTAATGTCCGTGCTGTGATTTTCTTTTAAACCAATGCCATACAAGTTTAAGGACAGATTTTTTTTTCTTTTATTCCTGAATTCCTCTGAAGTTTCAGTGTGATGCACTACTCTTCTCCATATTTAGCTCCTTAAGGAGTCCCGTGGAGCCTCAGCTTAGTAGGCTATATTTTGGGGGAGAATATGGATTTTAGCGGAGGCATTGACTCACAGAGGAAGATTCAGGGTCTCTATTCACTCTTTGTGGGTTTTTCAAAGCACATTGTTCAATGTGTTTTCACTTCCATGAAGGCCTCTCAATGTGACTTGGACGTGACAAGCTTCTTTACACGTAAAACAGTTTTACTTTTGATTGAGATTTGCTTTAGGAGCATTCTTTGCAGAGGTAAGTTAACATGTCTTCAGATAGCAGCTTCATTCAGAAGAGCTTAGTTTATTATCATTGTACACATGACAGAGCTTGTGCAGTTATGTTTATATTGACTCTTTGCTCCATTAGTATTGAAATCCAGATGTCAGCTTACTTCAATGTAAACATATCAGACTGACCTGAATTTTTGGGGGAGCATTTAAAAGGAAAAGCCCAAAACAACACACTATTTCTGAATCATACACTATAATGTGAGCAAGACCTTTCCGTTACAACTTCTAAATTAGGTCAAGGGGTTCTCCTGGGGCGGGGGAAGGGGGGAATAAGTAGTGTGCCAAAGAAATTCCAAAATTCACAAAATAAAGCATGAAGTGATATGCTATTTCACTGATTCTTGTTTGTTCTTTTAGAGCGCTTTGGGAAATGTTAGGCCATTGGTCTGCATCATTTCACCTCCTTGTAGGGGAAAAACTGTCAACAGCAGCTGTTGCTTCAGACTTTAATAATCTTCCAGGTTTTTCTAAGAGATCCAAGAGGATATCACCTGAAATTCTCTTTCCACAGGTGATCATGCCAGTACCCTAGTGTAAAGCTTTGTAGCATGTGTGTCTCTTTGTTTATGTATTCATGTATGTATATATAATACACATGAGGTGTTATTTACTTAGAGCCCAGGAAGCTACTTCTAACTTGATTTCCTTCTGACTGTACTATACACTTCTAATTACACAACACTATGAGGTTCTTGTACCATTTTGCATATTTTTAATCCAAAATTCAAACCTATTTCATCCTGAGAACAAAAGCTGGCAAGAAGCACGCAAGTGATGAGTGAACAAAATGCAATAAAAAAGCAACATACTGACATGGAAATGTCATGTGAGCTGCTGAATGGCACACAGCTCCAAAGTTTACCACAATATTTTGAAACACTTTGCCAATGAACATATAATTGACTAAAAGACTTGCCAGCACCATTCTAGAGATGTCTAACATACCATATAATAAAGAAAATCATTTACAAAAAAATTAAATGTTAAAATACATTTTTAAAGAGCTTCCAAAACCAATGTGTTTTCCCCCCATTTTTGGCCAAGAAAATAACTTAGATATTATCAAGCTTTCATGTTTTCATGTTCATATTTTACTTGCTGCCTATTGCTTGCATTTCTTCCTGATAGTCAAATAAATCATTCAATCAACCTGTATTTATTATTGAGAAACTAAGAAATACAATTTCCCTGGCTCAAACTGTTATTGGTAAGATCCTGATTCACGAGGCCACCATCTGTCCTTCTTTATGAGCATATATTTTTCCTTTCATCCATCCACCCATCCATGCATCCATCTAACCATCCATCCATCTATCCATTTTTCCAACAAGTGTTAGTCAAGTGTATCTAAGATGTGTCAAGTGCTGTGCTGGTTGCCAGAGAAATAATGACAAACAAGAGGGATTCCCTGCCATTACGGAGTTTATAGTATAGCTGGGAAGATTCACTTTGTGCTAAGTGCTAGGATAAAGAAAGAACAGCCTGCTAAATGGGGAGTAGAGAGAAAGGTCATAAAGGATTTCTGAAAGAAACAGCGTTTGTCCTGAGGCTTTAAGAATAAGTGGTACGGGGTCAGAAAAAAAAAAAAAATGAAGAGTGTTAGGAACCAGAAGGAACAGCACAATTAAATGGCGCAGGGGGAAAAAGGCAAAATGTTAAAACAAACAAACAAACAAACAAACCCTCATAGAAGGAAGGGCTGGTGTACAGAGACAAGGAGAGAAGTGGCAAGAAATACAATGGGAGAGTCCTAACCCACAGGTTAGGACTACTCCTATTCCTCTGAGATTCATCCTCTGCCCTCAATCTCTCTTCCCTGACAATTTATCACTTTAATAAATACTGGGTAGGACGACTCTAATGATACACCCTGAAGTAGCAATAAACAATGCAAGTGTTACTCCGGTATTTTTAACATGAACCTCTCCTTGCAACCCGATGAACCGTCTACAACTAAACACAAGCCACTCTCCACCCACTCCACCGGGGAATTCTGGAGAGCTTTTTAAGTGACAGGTCAAGCATTATGGCCACATCGCGAACTGTGATTTACACTTCCTTTCTGAAACTCAGCATAATGAGGAAAAATAACACAAAACAAACGAGCACTTTGAATGTCAAGAAATAAAAAAGGAGAGGCAACACCAATACTCCTTTAGCTTCAAGTAAACGTTCTTCCTTGGCTATTCATCACAGTTTGGAAAACGAGTTTTCAAAGAAAAAATAAAGATCTCAACACAACCATTTGCCATTAGTTCATTATATAAACAATGAAATGTTTTCATAGAAAACATCAAAATCTTAAACTATGAAATTCGTGTATTAATGCAATGCTTGTTTATATTCAGATACATTGATAAATACATTCGTATATGCATCTATATATGTCATAATAGGCAGTGGGGGGAGCAGTAATAATTAGCTTTTATCTTTGTGGGTTAAGTCATAATCACCTTTGAAGACGGAGAGGCAATTTTAGGTTTCAGCTCTTTCTCTTGTTGGATTCATTTAAAATTAAAGTAGAAAAAAAGGGTGATTCAAATCAGTTTTACATATCCTAATTTCCAACTGAGAATTTGTTTTTAGTACTAAATATTTTGTTTCATAATATTAAGTCCCCAATGGGTAGCTGCTAAATTCCCAAACCAGAAGCAGCTATATTTTAGGAAAACATTTGTATCCAGCACCAAATTTATTTTTATCTTAATAAATGATAAAATGTCTCCTGTCCTTTTGTTTTCTCCATCATCTTTTCTTTTCATTTTGGCATATGAACTTGTAGCTACAGCCAAAGACACTGGTTGAGAGTCAGTACTCACTGAAACAGCTGGGCAGGAAGAAGGCATGAAGCTTTGCTGGCTCCCTTCACTAGTCAACCCTCCTTGAGCTCTCCCTACCCAAGTTCTGGGTTCTGGCCCCACTCGATCCAAACAGCCTGTTCTAATTAACCCTCCACAATCCAGTTGTCTAAAATGATATGGCAAAATCTATCAGCAGGCCCATTTTGGCTTAATCTGTTGAACCTTCTTACAAGCACAGCTGTCTAGTAACTGGGACTATTTATTTCATCAAGTAGTAACTCCCCTCACCTATGTGTCTGAGCACCAGACTATTAGCTGGATAATCGATCAAGATGCCACAGAAGAGACAAGTGGTTTCTGTGGAGGAAAGTAGCCAGAGATCCAGCTTCAACCACACCCCACCTCCCCAATCCTAAAATAACCTTGACATCAGGATGGAGGTTTTCTGTCTGCCCAGCTGTGGGTTGAGGCCCCCCTAGTTCCAGTAATAAGATGACTTAACAGTGGTGTCTTTCAGACACACATCTTATTTCACCTTCACAGAAGTCAAATGATATTATTCCCAGACAAAGAAATAGATGCTCAGAGAATTAAATCACTTGTCCAAAGTCAAACAACCAGGAGTGGGAGAGCTAGAATCAGAACACAGGGTCTTCTTAGTCCCTGGGGGTCATGTGCTCCAGAAGGGCAATGACTCAAGAAATATCTCAAAAAGATTCCAGGACAGGCTGCATGAAAATCATTATGGGCAATTTTAAGAAATGCACATTCCTGAATCCAGGCCAAGGGCTATCAATTAGATTCTTGGGAGGTAGGGCTGAGAATCTGCATTTCAATAAGCTCTCTAGATGTTTCTTATTCACAGGAGAGTCAGAGAACCACTAATCTAAGTCTTTCTTCTATCTCTAAACTTTGGAGGCTTAGCTTTTCATTAGGGACGCTCTTGGGATTTTTTTTTTATTTTTTTAAAGATTTTTATTTATTTATTTGACAGAGAGAGATCACAAGTAGACGGAGAGGCAGGCAGAGAGAGAGAGAGGGAAGCAGGCTCCCTGCTGAGCAGAGAGCCCGATGTGGGACTCGATCCCAGGACCCTGAGATCATGACCTGAGCCGAAGGCAGCGGCTTAACCCACTGAGCCACCCAGGCGCCCCTCTTGGGATTTTTTTATTCATCATTTGGATACCTTTTATGAACAACCCACAGCCCTGGTCCTTGTAGTCTCACATTTTTAAAAAATTTATTTAACAGATACTTATATAGTATTTACTACATGCTAGACCCTACTGAATGATGATTCGATTCTCACCACAACCTTATGTGTTAGATAATATTATAATCCTCATGTTATAAATGAGAAATTTATGCACAGAAAGGCTACAGTTTCTTGCCTCAAGAGTCCCAAGATGTGATCCTAGGCCGTCTGGGTTGAAGCCATGTGTCAACCACTACAATGTGCTTCCGACAAAGACTTGAAGCTTCCAGCCAAGATTTACAGTTGTCATGTGAAGTGCTGGAAGAATATGGCTTCCCAGCCCTTGATGTGAGCTCTGTGGAATGGCTTAGAGTTCCTTCAAGATGTCCTCCTGCTCCCTATCCTTGTGCCTTCATGTGCTCTGCGCTCTCTGCTAACATGTCCACCATGCCTTCCGCACATGGCTCATTCCTCCTCATGGGACAAATCTAGATGCTATTGCTGGATGTCCAGGTTGAGTTAGATTCCTGTCTTCTTCACTCCCAGGGTGCAGCGCTCTCTGGCCTCGTGGCGCTGATTACCCACACTCTGCTCCCACCCTCCACAGGAGACTGTAAACCCCTGGAAGGCATATGCTGGGACTTATTTATTTTCTGCTCCAGGTGTCTAGTGATAAGAAGGTGCTCCATAGGTGCGTGCGGCGAAATGAACAATTGTGTACAATGTAAGGGAAGGTTATTCACTTTATGACAGAATTTACCAAAGGCTTCCAAACCCCTGTGTTCATTTACATATCATTAATTTCTGGACAGAAAGCCTGGAGGGTAGAAAGTTAAAGCCATTGCCAACTGGAAAGCAATCCAAATTCCAGATAAAATGTCTCTGAAATTATAATTTAAGTCAGTGGGAAATCTACTATTGATATATGAAAATGTGAATTAGACACAGGTTTTCAGGGACTCTCCTGTTGCATAAATGGAGGTGGACACATTAAAGTGTGTTGGCTTTGGTGCTATAAATGTGTAAGCAGATGGGGGAAGTGAAGCTTGGCTTGTGAATTCAGTCCTTTCCTCTCCAGCTGGCAGAAGCAAGAAATTTTGAGAGCTCTGCTCTCCTGACTACCAAAGGAGGATCAAGTTTCCTTGCTCTGCAATGACCACTGAAGCCATCTGGGGAAAATAAAATTCTTTCACACAAGAAGAACATAAGGAACAATGGGGAAGCTGCAGTTCTTTGGTTCTTCAGCTCCTGCTTCTAGAAAAGTCTAGCTGGTGTTTTATCTAGATTGTCTCTAAGTGGCCCAGTAAATCAAACAGGATAGTTGAAAATGTTCTACAGTCTTAGGGTAAGAATGTCATACATGCCCAGGAAGCCACTAGAGTTATAATTAAATTCCTCAAACAAGCAAAGCTGCCCCAAACATAGACTATTAGCTTCCCCATTTTGTGCAGCTTCCATTCCTGAGATTGTGTACATGCTAAACAGACTTGCTGACATTTTTCTTCCTTTAAGAGAGATTTAGACTTTTTCCTTCACATCAAAGAAAGTATATCAAAAAATACAAAGTGGAATATGTGATTAGCAGAAACAGACCATATTAATTTTTCCTTCTAAACAATACCCTAAGAGGAAAGCAGGCTAAACCCATTATGCTAATTCAGTGATGGAATACTCAGATTACGCCACAAAAATAAACAATGTGCTTCAGATAAAACAGACTATGCTGCATCTCCCAATTATATTTCATGGTAAAAACAGGTTATGGGGGTGCCTGGGGTGGCTCAGTGGGTTAAAGCCTCTGCCTTCAGCTCAGGTCATGGTCCCAGGGTCCTGGGATCAAGCCCCACATTGGGCTCCCTGCTCAGCAGGGAGCCTGCTTCCCTTCCTCTCTCTCTCTGCCTGCCTCTCTGCTTACTTGTGATCTCTGTTTGTCAAATAAATAAATAACATCTTAAAAAAAAAAAAAAAAAGAAGGAAACAGGTTTATGAAGCTTTTGGCCTGGTGATTTAAGGAAAATGCCCTACATACTTCATATGAAACATGCAGTTCTATGAAACCCATATTTAAGGAAATCAAGTCCAGTCAGTATTCTTGACCAAAAGTTTAGGAGCATCTCTTGGTCAATGAATGCAGCATTACTTTCCTGCAAAACTGGTCCTATGGGACAAGTCAGGAAGCCTCATGCATGATTAGAGAGAGCAGCCCCAAACAAAACCAATGGAAACAATGCATTCCTCACTAAGGAGAACTCATCAATCCCATGAATAAATTTTCCTTTTTTTTAAGTGACCCCCCCCCAATTCATTTCCTTCTCAAGAAACATATTGTGAGATCTGATCTAAGCCAATCTGATCATTCCTCAGTATGCGGTTCCTTCTGGTAGGTGGGACCCAGAGGTCTCCTCTCCCATAAGCCTGTACCCAGCTATGCCACACCCCCCAGCACACATTCTGCACATATTAGTGAGCAGGTGTGAAAACAGTTATGCCAACAGCTCCCTGAGAAGTTCCTCTTTGCTCTTCTCAGCGTTCCATCAGCATTTCGGATGAAAAGTTCGGTGCAGACAGGTATGACCTTCTAATACAACATTCTGCTCTCTTTCAGTTAGTTTAGGACGATAGTCTCACACACAGGATGGGCCAGAACTGTAAACCTAGGGTCATCCTCAAAAGGGCACTGGGTTCCCCACCCTTGGTTTACTAGATCTTAACATCTTGCTCATGCCATAGTACGGAATCCACAGATCTTAAACTCCATTCATTTCCACCACTGTGGGAAATAATAACTCTAAATCTCCCTTGTTGATCAGAAACAAAGATCACTGAAGCATTTATTGTAACCATCTCATGAATCTTTCAAATACTAGCTAAACACCCTTAACTAAATATTCTCAATTAGGTGTTGTAGATATTAGTTTGCCATCTTTGAGATGCAGATTAATTCACACGCAGCACACATACCCTACAGTGTCTCAGCTGAAGAATTTTAAAGTAAATTACAGAAAACATAAGTGAAATCTCCATTCATTTTAACATCCTTTTTTATTAAATTTAAGATTGACGTTAGTGATTCTAGGTGATACACGACAAAACTCTCCCCTACTGAAGTCCAGAATCCTTGCTAAATATTCTTTTCCTTTCCACTGACTAAAAATGACTGGGTAGGGGGGTGGGGGGCGGCTAAGGAGGACATGGGTGGAGGACACAAAAAGCCTGGGTACTACTTCTATATATGCACATAACCACGTGATTCCTTTTAGTTAAGAACCTCTGCTAAAATTTCCCTAAAAGGTATTATCAGAGCAACTGAGATGCATATTAATTCATACCAAGACAAGTGTAACAGAATATGTTAAATTCAATAACATAACTTCACACGTGTGTGTGTTTCTTGCAATCTAACCACCTACCCTATATACCCACCTCTGACCCCTTAGCCTATAGCACTGCATTAATCATACACCAGTTAAAAAAAAAAACAAAAACAACCTTATCTGTCTACTAATAAGGAACAGATTCTCTGGCCTAATAACAAAACTTCAACCTATCTCTAGCCTAACTAACCACCACTTTGACCATTTCTTCCCATTTCCTGCCTCTCTACTTGCCTCAACTCCAGCTGTTCCCAGCTCTTGGAATGCCTTTCCATGCCCTCTCCAGGATCTCCTTCTACCTAGTTCTGAGACTGTCATAAATTCATCTATGTTTCCCCATAACACCTGGCAGAAAGCCTACACGGGGCACTTAGCTGGCCACCAGACAAACGGGCTGGGGAAAACAAAGAGCGGGAGACCCCAGACTATAAGGCAGGTCCTCAGAGCAGGTCTTAGGGAGAGAGAAGGGAGTTAGTCAGCAAGAGGAAGCAGAACCCAGCCCAGAAAGTCCAAGAAATCCTTTATCCCATATGATCAGGCTTGTGCCATAACCCACCTGCTTGGCAGTCTCAGACTCGTACCCAATGCCTTTGTCTTCTATACAAGCCACCTTTTCTCTCCATGCCCTTGACTTAGACGAGAGGAGTGGATCCTGACTTCCCATGGCTTCAGTGTTACTCCTAGGCCCTCAACGATATGCACACTATCACCATCCCTGAACATTTACACTGCCTTTTTGAGTGCCTGCTCACGTATCTGCCTCCCCACTGGGCTATAAGCTTCCTGAAAGAGCAGGGACCTCATTCATCTTCATGTTTTCAGAACCATGCAGAGCACTTAAGCCCACAGTAAATGCTTTTTTAAAAAGTTCATCAAATAATTGAACAAATAATTGAACTCTAGTTTAGAAATGTGACCGTGCCTGCTAAAGGAGTGTTTCCTGACTTAGTGATCAGATATCATCCCAATGACCCTGGACAATACCCATCCCCTTACGAATTCTCCCATAGCAGATCAAAAACATGTTCTAGAGCTGCTTCCCTAGCAACCTTTCCTGGAAGGTTCTTCACTGGTATTGTCCCTGGTTATTCTCTATATTCCACTATGTGTAATGGTCACCCTGCACAGGTGATGTTCCACAGGGTCTTGATGTTCCAATGATCTTACTAGTGAATTACCTAAAGTAAAAGGCAGTTTTTAAAAGGATTTCATAATTACATTTTATTTAAATTCTGAAAAGTTCTCTAGTACCACTGCTACGGTCTGAATGTTTGTATCCCTCCAAAATGTGTTAAGTTGGAACCTAATGCCCAATATGATGGTATCAAGAGGTAGGGCCATTGTGAGGTGACTAGGTCACAAAAGGCAAAGCCCTCATGAATGAGATTAGTGCCCTATAAAAGATCCATTGCCCCTCTGCCATGTGAGGTTACAGTGAAAAGACAACAGAAAATGGGCCCTCACTAGACACAGGAATCTGTGAGTGCCTTGATTTTGGGCTGCCCAGCCTCCAGAACTGTGAAAAAGGCATTTCCGTTGTTTCAAGCTGGTCGATGTTATGGTATTTGTGTGATAGACAGCAGCACGCAGAGACTAAAATAATTACTAACAAATACTGCCTTAATCTCCTATGTGCAAGAAACTATGCATGAAACTAGCTAGGTGGCGTCTAAAAATGACAAGACATCATATTTCTTTTCACAGGGCCTTGCAGGTCAAGGAAGCGATTGCAAGCAGGATGCTCTGCAGGCAGGAAGAGGCAGGGGGCGGGCTCTGAGTCAGGATCCATGGAATCAGGGAATCATGGGAGCGGGCTCACCCCCGGGGCTGCGACTGTCACTCTTTAAAGGCAATCCTTTCATGAACCCCCTTCCTCTTTAGACATCAAGATAAAAAACAAAACAAACAAAACAAAACAACAGTTTACTAAACTGAGACAGCTAATAACTATTCTAAGCTGTTGCAAACTTTTCAGTGTGGCATTTTTCTATAGGAGAAAAACAGAAAAACACCGACCGAGAGGAAGTGGAGTTCGAACATCGCCACGGAGGAGCCCCAAATGGCCAGCGGCTGCAGCAAACACCTTAGAAGATGAGCAATGACAAGGGATCACATGTAAAAGTGAAGGGCACAACCATGTAATGTGGCAGAGTGCCATGCTTTCCCAAAGATAATCTCCGACCACATCTAACTGCATATACCCACTCTTTAGAAATTCAGCTTTAAAGTCTAGTGTAAGAATTCTAAACCACTGCATCTCTTTTCATAGACACAGTATAAGATAATAGCATCGTATCTGAACTTTAGTCAAAATTAAATGACTTTCTTCAACACAGAAACCTACATTTTTTCCCCCTTTATTTCTCCAGAGGGTTTGTGCTTCATTTCTAAATTCAACAGGAGATCCTTCCTACTCTAAAAAAACAAAAAAATGTTGTATTAATTCAGGGAGTTGAAACATAAAGGCCGCACCTACTGACCACAACTTAGAAAGAATGCAGCCATTCCCTTTCTCTCACTTATAATCATACTAGGTGAGAGAAAGGGAGGGAAAAGCAACTTACTGGTTCCCTTATTTAATTCCTACAACCCTGTAATAGGTTTGACTATCTTCATTTTAAGAGATGAAGGAAGTGAGGCTAGAGGAGGAAGTTGTCCAAGGCCATGGAACTAGTATGCACCGGACTTAGGACTCAATCCCACCTTGAGTCCAAAACCTCTCAGGTCCTTGTTCACATTTAAACAGGAGCCAAGCACCTTGCTGAGCTTGGTGGATGATGTAGGAAACAGGGATGGATGTAGTGTGTATAGGAATTAGCAAGAAGGCCGTAATTATACCTATCAATGCCATTTTTATTTTTATTTATTTATTTTTAAAGATTTTATTTATTGATTTGACAGTGAGGGAGACTGAGAGAGGGAACACAAGCAGGGGGAGTGGGAGAGGGAGACACAGGCTTCCTGTAGAGCAGGGAACCCAATGGGGGGCTCCATTCCAGGACCCTGGGATCATGACCTGAGCCAAAGGCAGACGCTTCATGACTGAGCCGCCCAGGCTCCCCTAGATGCTGTTTTTTAAGAATAGAATGTGATGTCAAATATCTCATTGCAAAAAAACATAACTACTCCGTTAATTTGGCTCTCTGAAATGACCCAGGCTGGCAGATGTGGAGAGAAGGTGACCTCCTTCAGAAGAGCTTACTCATTCACTCTGTTGCTCCTCATTGACCCCCAGCTATAGGAACAATAGCTCACTGATTAGAATGGGAAGGAGGGAAGGAAGGAGGGAAGGAAGCTCTTGTGTATAAACTTCTAGGAATCTGGTAACATATGTACACTTTGCCAGAGATAGATTTCCTTAACATAGGGACACATGAGAACAATTCACTGTTTTCCAAACAAACCCCAAAAGTGCATGCTGTAACCCACTCTTTCCTTTGGAGCTTTGTGGAGAAGCAAACGTAATCTGAGTTTTGCCTAGACCTTCTGCAGGAGGAACACTGACTAGTACAGGTAACGCCATCTGGAAACAGGCTTTTTCTCGGTAAGAGAACAACTAAATTCCATATTTTATAGGTACATTATGAAAGACACAAATTGATAAACTCTAGTGTTTTACTGACATGACCAATTGAATAATAAAACATTTAGCATCGATTTGGGAGCAATGAGATTTCCACCCTTAGAAGACGTGTTCGGGTGCAGCCCAATGAGACGCTGCATGCTGGGAGGGATGGGACAGGCTGTGTAGAGAGAAGCAGTCAGGACTGTCCAGACACTGCCACCAGAGGCTCATCACAGTCAGCTTAACAACTCCTCTGGGGCCAGTGCTCCTGCTCCCCCCAGGGATGGCACCAACTTCTCTTCCCCAGGAGACATGTGACTACCTTCACCTGCACACAGAGGGCTGTGAAGCTTCCCTAAGCCTTGTACAGCAGGCACACAAGTTCAGTCCTTTGGTGCCAAAGCAGTGCTTTTTCCCCGACGCCTACAAGGAACCCTTATGTGCCCCCTCCTGAAAAGGAAGGACAGGGAGCAGGGCTTCCCTGCGCAGCCTCTGCAGGTTGGGCAGGGGGGTGGGGGGATGGGGGAGGGGGAGTGAGTGGGTTAAGTACACCTGTGACCTGAAGGTCCAGTCTGCACCAGAAGACACTTTGCCCTAAAAAACCATTGCTTGGGGGCACTTGAATGGCTCGGTCAGTTAAACGTCTGCCTTCAGCTCAGACTGGAATCCTGTGACCGAGCCCTGCATTGAGCTCCCTGCTCCACAGCAAGTCTACTTCTCTCTCTCCCCCTGCCCCTCCCCCTGCTTGCATGTGTGCTCTTTCTCAAATAAATAAAATCTTAAAAAGAGAAAACATTGCTTAGAGCAAACATGAATACAAGTTTGAGTATGAAGACTGAAAATATAAACTTTCCACCACCACAGTTACACCACGTTATAATGATTTGTCTGTAACCCTAACTGCTCTACTGTGTTGTGAGCTTCCCGAGTCTGGGGCTGTCCTCAAGCCCTCGCCCCCTGCTTGGCAGACAGTGCAGGCTCACTACATGCTTGCTAAATACAAGAAAAACATAAATGCTACAGAGGCACAAGAGTTGCCCCAAATGAAAATGTGAGTTTTAAAGCTCACGCGGCATTGAAGAATTCATGAGAGCACAGTGACTGATTTGTATAGAATCACGAATAGCATCTGATCCTAAGTATCTGAAGATCTGTGGACCAGAGGACTGGAACATGACTGCGGATACCAAAATGGGTCCACCTGACAAGACAGAGATTGGTGCTCAAAGACATACACCTCTCGGTCAGATCCAGTTCCTGAACGAGGAGGAAAAACTCTATTTAGAAATAGGGAAATTGAAAAAAATGAGTCTTGCATTAACTAGATTCAGATAATTCAATATTTCCACTACTAAACCACAGAGATCTAGATTACGAGGGAATAGCAATTGCTGTGAATTAAATATCACTCTGGGTAAGCCAGTGTTGGCTTAATGAGTTTTTTGTGTACCAGGCTTAATAAGAAATTGTGTTAGTCATTTCATACAAATATGGTAGAGTTGATGAATTACTCATAATGAAGGAAAATAACCCCTAATCCTTTTTAATAATTCCCTTATTTCAAAACAGAAATTTATCCTTAAGCATATAGAATCCTTGATGATGATACAGGCCCAGAGAAATGAAGTGATTTGCTAAAGTCACAGAACTAATTAATGATGGAGGTAAGATTAGAATGTAGCTCTCACAACTCTGTGCCTGGACCACTTTCCATTACATCAGTGGTTTTCAATCAGTGTTCTGCAGAGCCTGCTAGGGATCTGGACAGGGGATGGGGGCCTTGAAGGGCACAGTTCCACTGTTTATCTCATGCTTTCTGTTCAGCTAGACACATTGGGCTTTAATGCCTAGGTATCCAGATTTGTGGATTTTGTGCTACTAAAAAAAAAAAACAAAAAACAAACCCATGTACAATTACCATGATGTCATAAAACAAGGGATGTTTCACTTAAACTTTAAAAAACATTTTAAGATGAGCTATTTTAATACTAAGGACTTTTAGAAGGACTGAATCTCAATAAATGGCGATTCTTGATAAAATATAATGTTTTCCCACATTTTTTTCATTTCACTAAGGGTCACAGACAAAAAAGCCCATATGGAAAGTCACTTTTCTGTGTATCTGAATTTGGGAAGCAATGGTTTTGCCAAAAGAACATAGAATTTAGGTCTCAAACACATCATGGTGACAGGACATCCTTAGGTGTGTCATTTTGATCTGCCTTTTATCCACAAAGTTCAGTAATTCCTGACCCACCCACTGCTAGGGTTATCCTTCACAAAAAAAAAAATGGGTTTGGTTATTCTCAAAATGTGGCCTCAGGACTCCCTGCATCAGAATCATGTGAGTTGCATATTACAAATCCAAGTTCCTTGGCCCACCCTGGATGCAGTTCTCAGGAATGGGGTCTAGTTCTAAGGAATGCAGGCTTCTTATTTTTCAAATGATGGTTGATAAAATCTGCTCTAATCTCCACAGAGGCTGGTGGCAAGATTATAAGGATAAAATTCCTTTGAGAATCTTTAGCTGCTGTAACAGCGGAAAAGAGGAGAACAAGAAAAGGAGAACAAGAGCAAGAAGGATGAGAATAAAGAGAATATTTGAAGAAGGCAAATCGCTTATGTTCACATTCTGTGTTCTCATCTAACAGACAAGGATTGTGAACAAGACTGGGGACTTTTTAACCCCCCTCTTAGCAGCTCAACTATTTCCAAACAATATCTTTCAAGGAAGCATTGTCTTTGGATGCACTCAGAGCTACTGTGATGGATGTGACCTGGAGCCCTGTCCCTTCTGCTCCCCTTTCTCTGATACCCTCACCCTCCAGGTGACCTCTGAGATCCCCCATGCGAGACAGTAACAGAAGAACTCAGTCTTTGAGGTATCATTCTGGCTCCAGAGAGGGTAAATCTAGCCACGGAACACCAGTCATCGAGCAACACCACTGGTTCGATGATCATCGGTACAGAACACGAAGCCACTTACTCACCAGATGCGGGTGTGCAAGGGTTGCAGGTGTGCAAGGGTTGCAGGTGTACAAGGGAAGTGGCATGGTATACCACAAACAACATCAGCCAATCAAATGAAATTACCCTTAACTTTTTTTGGTAATCCATTACCATTCTTAATGCAGACGTTCTGACCAAGTATTTTGCCCCCTTTGTTTCTTCATAGTACCTATGGAATCTGTCTTCCTTTTCATCCTTCATAGCTACAGGCACAGTACAAATCTCTAGAAACTATATGAACCACTCAGCTGCCTTCCTCACCGTGTCCTAGCCTTCAGACCCCTTAGGTAAACAAAAACCTTCTTTCTGACTCATTGTCTTGATAACGACAAACTCAACTGGGATCAGCCTTAAGTTCTTATCCCACAACCTCCGCACAGATACCTACCCATCGGACCACATTCCCTAGCAGCTTTCATCGACAAGCCTGTCGATGAATAAGAGTATTATTCAGTACTCTTACTGAATAATCAGGCTCCAGCCTCTTGTTCCCCACCCTTGACATGTGTTTCATTCCAGGTCCTCATCTTGGCAGACAGAAGATTCCACCATTCATCTAGATGGGGTGCTGAGGTCAAGTCTTTGGACTCATTCTTGACACATTTGCTGCCCTCACATTCTAACCAGCTCAAGTCTGTAATAACCATGAAAATATGGCCACTTTGCCCCTTGCTCAGCTCACTCTGCTCCAGCCTCTTGGATTCCTTGTTGTCCTTAAGGACACCAAGCACATTCCAGATTCACAGCCTTTGCCCTTGCTGGTTCCCCTATGTGGGATAATCCTCCCCAGGTATTTGCACAGATATATCATTCTTCTCATTCAGGTTTCTCTGTAAAGGTCATCTCTTCAGAAAGGTCTTAGCTAACTAACCTGGTTAAAACAGTGCTTCTATTTCTTAGTCTTTACCCGATTTATTTTTTTCATAACATTACCACTGAAATTCAATTATGTATACTTTAGTTGATATGTTTATTATCTGGTTGTGCTCTCCTGAGTTATTCAGCAACATGAGTTCTGAGCTGTAACTTTGTTTTTAACCCAATATCCCTTGTTTCAAGAATAATATGGGACACATAGAAGGTGTCTGATAAATATTAGCAAAAAAGAAAGGAAAAATTTGATTTTGTTTTTAAAGCCCTCATTTCATCAAGTACCTATTCATACTTAATGTCAATGTACATGTATTTAAAATTTAATTGTGGTAATATATGCAGAAAATCTACCATCTTAACCATTTCTAAGTGTACAGTTCAGTGGCATTAAGTACATTCACACTGCTGTGCAACAATCACCATCCCCTATCTCCAAAAATCTTCTCATTTTGCAAAACTGAAACTTTGTAGCTATTTAAGAACAGCTCCTGATTTCTCCCACCTTCAGCCCCGGGGAACCACCATCCCACCTTCTGTTTCCATGAAGTTGCTTACTCTAGGTATCTCATACAAGTGGAATCATGCAGTATTTGTTTTTTTGGAACTAGCATATTTCACTGAGAATAAGGTCCACAAGGTTCACCCACATTGTAACATGTGTCAGAACTTCCTTCCTCCTTAAGGCTGAGTAATATTGCATTGTGTGTACAAACCACATTTTGTTTACTCACTCATCCATCAATAGACAACCAGGCTGCTTCCACGTTTTGGGCATTACGAATAATGGTGCTGTGAACACGAGTGTACAAATATCTCTTTGAGACCCTGCTTTTAATTCTTTTGGATACAGACCCAGAAGTAGAATTGCTGGATCATATGGTAATTCTATTTTTACTTTTTTTGAGCATCTGCCATGCTGTTTTCCATAGCAGCTGTGTCGTTTTATATTCCTACCAGCAATGAACAAGTGTTCCCTTTTCTCCCCATCCTCACCAATACTTGCCATTTTCTGTTTTTTGGATAGTAGCCACCCTAAGGGGTGTGAGGACATAGCTTATTTGGTTTTGATTTGCATTTCTCTCATGAATAGTGATACTGGGCATCTTTCATATACCTGTTGGCCTGTTGTATATCTGGTCTTTAAGATTTACTTATTTATTTGAGAGAGAGAGTACATGCAGTGGGAAGGGCAGAAAGAGAGGGAGAGAGAGAGAGAGAGCCAAGCAGACTCTGCACCGAGCATGGAATACATGCTTGATCCCACAACCCTGCGATTGTGATCCAAGCTGAAACCAGGAGTCAGATGCCTAACCGACTGTGCCACCTGGGAGCCCCTGTATATCTTTTTTGGAGAAATGTCTCTTCCAGTCCTTTGCCCATTTTTGAAGTTGGGTTGTTTGGTTTTTGTTGTTGTTGAGTTGTAGGGGTTCTTTGTATATTCTCGATATTAATCCCTTATTAGATGTATGATTTACAAATATTTTCTCCCATTCAGTGGGTTGCTGAATAATGTATATTTTTAATTCGTTGAATTTTTTGGTGTCCTCTTAACCTGTCCATTTTATTTTGGGTGGTGAGCTTCTAGAGAAAAGAAGTGGTGCCCTGGTTTGACCCATGCAATTCTTAGCAAACAATGCTCTATGCAGGCTTTCTGAGGATGATTACAAGACAACATAACATACTATTTGGTATCACTTTTCTTTCAATAGTGGCCGACAAATGGAAGTACAACTGTTAATTAAAAGCACATAATGTTGCCTGATTATGAATAAAATGTCCCCAGCTCACTAGAGCATAATTCCTACAGCATTAGTGAAGAATTAACTAGCTTTATTAAAGATTTGGAGGACTAGTCACTTTTTCATCATCCTTTAATTAAAACCTCTACATCTTGCACTTGAAAGCCTTTGTTTCTTACCCATTATTTTCATTCTTTATTCTGTCTTAAAAAAACAGGATGAAAAATTAAAAAAGCACAAAAGTTTTTAAATGAGCTTTTCATGCTCTGTAATAACAGAACAGCATAGTTTTCTAAAATATTGAAAAAAAATAAGATTTTTAATGTTCTTTGAACTAGAAGACCAAGAAAAAAGAAGAAAAGCAGTTTGGTTAGCAGAACATTTGGATTTCAAGTTCTTTTATAGTCTAAAATAAATTTCTATTAATATAAAATTTCTTTCCATCTCCCTACCTACACTGAATTAAAGATACTATAGTTTAGAGGCACCAGTTCAAAGTCCGAAAGCAGAAAATTACCCAATTATAGCACACCTTACTTTATCTTCTTCTTCACTTGAAATAGTTATTTGCCCTCTGGAAATGGTACAGCAAGACAATTTCCCTCAACCTTGGTTCCTTTCCCCTCCTAAAGACCCACACATGAGTGCCTCACATAGTGCCAGACACCCAGAGACACTCAGTAGAAGTTTGTGAAATAAATTAGTAATTTAAATCTATTTGCCAGGATCTTGTTGGGTATTATGTGCCAGGCTTCATGCTGTGTGCTGCACAGTCATGGTGTCAAATGCCACAAGAAATTCTTGTTGCTTCGTGATCACTAAACTATTCTACACTCGATTCCACATTTTTCCCCATAAGCCCCCAGTTATGGGCTTTTTCTCTTCTAAAAATTCTACTGTATACTACTTAAGGAAAGGAGAACTTGCTTGGTATTTTTTTTATATGATTTTGGGTCTCACATCTCTAAATCCTTTTATACAAGTAGAGTTTATTACATAGCTAATTTCAGCCCAGCTGAGAAGAAATCTAAGAATAATATATTTTTTGTTTCATCTTCTGTTACTGAATGTAGCCTGATGTATCTTGCAAGAAGAAAAAACGGATACCATGTATGTGATAAAGAGTATGAGTGAAAGCAATAAGAGAGCCAACTAACTTTCTACACCAGAATTATTATTTGTATGATTAAAATATAAAGACACCTGAATTTATCTTTTCTGTTTATGCTGTTTGGGTCTCATTAAGTCTATGTTTCTGCTTTCTTCTAAATATTGTTTTCCATATTTCAAACATCTAATTAAGTAAACAATGCAAAGTGAGATGATACATTCTTTGGAAAACCATAAAATTACAGAGTAGATAGACTTCCATAATAACCCAATTTTCACTCTGTCATAATTTTCCAAAAGGGTTTCCTTGGGGGCTAAAACTTTCTAAGCTTGATTTCAGCTCAAAACTGAATGTCTTGATTCACCTGAATCCAGAAAAAGAGTCTTTTCTCTGTTGATCACATGAGTTGTGTCCTATAAAAATAGATCAGGCTTAATCTCCTTTTGGATAATGTAGCCTTTGACAGACTTCAGAAGCCCCTCTCCTTTTGAATTCTTGGGCACTTAACATAATTATTCAAGTCATGCAAGTGGTACAGAAGAGGATGACATAATGATGAGATGGTGTTCTTTGCATAGTCTTTGCCCAGGCCTACACTTTGCACAACATACACCTGAGTGCACAGCTTTTCTATATGTAAGAATACATACATATTTTCTTATTATAGATACTTGGAACTGTTGGATCAATTGGAATGTGTATTTTATTTTTTTATTTCTTTGAAGATTTTATTAATTTATTTGAGAGAGAGAGAGACAGAACGCATGAGCATAAGCGGCAGGGAGGGACAGCGAGGAAAGGAGAAGCAGACTCCTTCTGCCCCACAGAAGCAGGGAACCCAATGCAGGGCTCAATCCCAGGACCCTGGTATCAGGACCAAAGCTGAAGGCAGGTACCTAATGTATTTTGCCAAACTATCTTCCAAGATGACTGCATGAAATTGGTATAATTTCACCTAAAGTACATACATGAGAATACCTATTTCTCATATTCACCAACACTGAATATTATCATTCTCTTGGATAAGAATCTCTTAATTGTTATTTTAATATGAAATCCCAAAACTGTTATGACCCTGCTAACATAATACTCTTTCTTAGGTTGCTTCTTTCTTTTTCTCCCCCCCCCCCCTTTTTTTTGTTTTCGTTTTGGAAACAGAATTTTTTCTTTATCCAAGGAATTCTGAAATTTTATCAATATGCATCTCACTATGCGTTGTTCTCCTTTCATTGAGCTAGAAATCTGCCAAGTCATTTAATCTCAAAACAGAACTCTTATCTTCAAGTTAGAGAATTACCTTCTGCATTTCTTTGATGATTTCTTTGAATATTTTCTTATCTACTTTCTCTGTTCCCTTCTAAAACTCCTAGTCAATAAATGTTTGACCTCTTGGATTGATTTTCCATGCCCCAGTTTTCTCTCATGTTTTCATCCTGCTTTCTTGCTGCTTTGTATTTTGGGAGGACTGCCTGAAAAAGTTCCCAAATCACCATTCTGGCATTCAGCATTTTTATTCTATTTGTCAGCTGCCCCACTGATTCTTCTAATTTGGGAAATTACACATGTACCAGTATCTTTTTCTTGTTCTCTGATTCTACCATTTTGATTCCCTTAGTTTCAAGTCTACACAGGATCATATTGTCTTATACTTGAAGCAGATCTTAATGAGGCCAGAGTATGCAAAATTTGACTCCCAAACTATGGGGACTATAATATGGCATTTGAGTGTAGGATGGTTAACACACAAATTTGGGGGCATTGTTTAACATTATTGTGTGCTTACTGATATAAAGAATTATAGTACTGCTAATAATAGTCCATATATGTTAAAAAATTTCTTGCTTATTTTATATGTATTAACCCATTCAATGCTCATAGAAACTCTATTATTTCTGTTTAACAGATAAAGATATTGACTGAAAGTGGCTAACTTTCCCAAATGATACTATTAGAAGTAGAGGAGCTGGATTTAATCCCAACTAGAGTATCTCTAGGGCCCATTCAATTTAAAAAGCCAATATTCTAATAATTGTTTGCACAACTATTAAAACAGCAAACTATTAGTGTAGCTGTCACACTGAGCTGTCCAACCTGGAATAGTCTGAGTTTAGATGCCAAGAATGCCTCTGACTCAGGATCTCTCTGAATCAATTAGTAAAGCCAGGATGACTCTCTTGTGTGTATGTTTTAATATTCATCTAATATTTCATGTGGCATGTGAGCGAAGGCTATCTTGGAGCAGACAGGAAATAACTAAACAAAACATCCTATGTTCATAGTATTTCAAACAATACCTATCAGCTTTCATAAATTATCTCTTTCAATGGAGGTAATAAGCTTGACATAGATATCATTAAGTACTGAAGTACATAATCAGAGTAGACAAGATGTCTAGAGGATTTACCTTGTGATAGACAGAAGGAGTAAAATTTCTCCAAAAAGAACTAAAGCTGAACAAAGGAAAGGTGCTGCCATTCAATTATTTCTTACTTATCACTTCTGATTGGAAGCCACCTGGGAGTGACCCTGCAGAGGCTACATGTGTTAAAAGTGCCCTCATCTAGAGCTCATCATACAAATGATGTTAAGAAATGAAAATTATATGGTTTAGCAAATGGTTGTAGCTGAAGGCCAACCAGCAGAAATCTCTCCTATGTAGACATAATGCAACACCAAAATTTAAAAATAGTTAGTTCTCCATATTAGCCCTAAGTTGTGTGTGGAATAAACCAAGTTGAGAATGATTGAAATTAAAAGTGTATATTTACAGCAACAATAACATTAAACAAAACTGCTTAAATTAAAGCATCTTTGGCTATTTTTAAATCTTTAAGAACAAACAGAAGCTGGCTAAACCATTAAAATCAAATTAGCATAATTTAGGATCTAAAATTATTAGCGTATTAATGTAATGATTACCTTTCTTTAAACCTAGTTAATGAAACCTAGTTACTTCCTTTTAGAAAAAATTACATTAACTAATACCATTGGATACCATTGAGATTAGCCAGTTCATCTCCATGTGAACCAAAATTTGTAACACTAATTAGAATGCTAATATTTTATATATAATTATAATGAAAGCTTCTTGACAATATACAGTACTAAGTGGAGAAATGAATTTTCTATCACTCTACAAAAAGCACCCCTTAAAATAGAAATACAAATGAATAAAAACTAAAATGAACAAGAAGTAAAAACAAATAAGCTCTAGAGATCTGTTGTACAATATTGTGTCTATAGTCAATAATGCTATATTGTGCACTTAAAAATATGAAGGGGTAGATCTATGATAAGTGTTCTCATACCATAATAAAACAAAAAAACAGTATTATTAAGGTAATGGGACTATAGGAGGTTTTGTATTTTGCTTAAATTTAAAAAAACACTTGATTTCTAATAAGTTAAAGACTGAATTAATAACTTTATTCCCTTGCAAAATATTTTCTGTAGGAGAGTCTATGAAAATAGGAGAAGAAAATGAATTATCCATAATTCTTCTATCCTGAAATATTATGTTTAACAGTTTGATATACACTTTCAAGTTTTTCTATGGTCTATAAATATTTTTATTTAAAAAATGGAACACTTCTATCCCTTTATTACTGAATAATACATTGTGGAATTTTTTCGGCATTTAAGTGGTCTTCCATAACAGCAATTCTCAAAGTATAGACTTCAGACTTCTAGGTGTCCCTGAGATCCTTTCTTTGGGTCTGGGAGGTCAAACCTATTTTCATAATAATATTAAAACATTATTTGCTTTTTTCACTATGTTGACATTTCCACTGGTGAGTCAAAAGCAATGGTGGGTAAAAACGCTATAACCTTACAAAGAATCAAGGTAGTTTTCGAGTTCTGGTGCATGATCAAAGAAAAATATCCACAATGATCCAAAAGGCTATTAAAATACTCCTTTCTTTACAGCAATATATATGTTTGTGGAACTGGATTCTTTTTATTCTTCAACTGAAACATCAAAACAGACTGACTAGTGAAGCAGGGACAAGAATCCATATGTCTTACAAATGGCTAACAGACATGTAAAATATGGTCCATATCACTCAATATCAGGGAAATACATATCAAAACCACAATGAGATACCACCTTAGACCAGTTAGAATGGCAAAAATTAACAAAACAGGAGACAACAAATATTGGTGAGGATGTGGAGAAAGGGAAATTCTCTTACACTGTTGATGGGAATGCAAGCTGGTGCAGCCACTCTGGAAAACAGTATGGAGGTTCCTCAAGATATTAAGAATAGAGCTACCCTACAACCCAGTAATTGCAGTACTGGATATTTACCCCAAAGGTACAGACGCCATGAAAAGAAGGGGCACATGCACCCCAATGTTCATGGCAGCAATGTCCATAGTAGTCAAATTGTGGGAGGAGCTGAGATGTCCTTCAACAGATGGATGGACAAAGAAGATGTGGTCCATACATGCAATGGAATATTATTCAGCTATCAGAAATGATGAATACCCACCATTTGCATTGACATGGATGGAACTGGAGGGGATTATATTAAGTGAAGTAAGTCAAGCAGAGAAAGACAATTATCATAGGGTTTCACTCATATGTGGAACATAAACAATAGCACAGAGGACCATAGGGGAAGGAAGGGAAATCTAAAAGGGGAGAAATAAGAGGGGGAGATGAACCATGAGAGACTATGGACTCCAAGAAACAATCTGGGGGTTTCAGAGGGGAGGTGGGTGGGTGAGGGGGTAACGGGGTGATGGGTATTGAGGAGGGTACACGTTGTGATAAGTGCTGGGTGTTTTACTTAACTAATGAATCACTGAACACTACATCAAAAACTAATTATGTACTATACAGTGGTTAACTGAACATAACAAAAAAATTTTAAAAAGAATCCATATGTCTTCTATTAAACCAGTCAAGTAAGACATTAAAGAGATTTGCAAAAATGTCAAAGAATGCTAAACTTCTAACATTTTTTGTTTTGAAAAATACATGTTCCAAAAAGTGTGTCGTTTATGTTAGCAGGTAATATGTCTGCTATTTTTAAATGGATAAATACACAAACATATTCAAGTTTTCTATATAATTTCTAATACAGTAAATATTGATAGCTATAAACCACATGAATGAAAGCTATTTGGAAACTTCAATAACTTTTAAGAAGTCTTGAGACCAAAAAGTTTGGGATATGTTGTCTTATAACAAGACTTTTATCAAACATATAATGGACATCGTTAACTTATTTAGCTCCAGAATATACAATTCTTGAAAGCGAACACAGCTATGTAAATCCTAAAGTCCAGTAAAGGGACTGCTCCTAGCGAGAAAATGATTGAGTAATGCTCAATCAGGTTGAATCCTCACCACCTTAGTTTTCTTTTTTTCTCCTTTTCCAAACTCACTGCTTCTCAGTCAAATCACTGGAGATCTGCATGGTCCTAAACGAGTCAGAAGTATTATTTAATCAGCTTTTTTTTTTTTTTTACAAGTTTAAGATTATATTTATAGAAGAACTCATGAACTGGTTTATTTTGTAAATCTGGATTTTTTAAAATGAGGATTATCTACACTAATGAACTGATTTTTAAAATTAACCTAGGATTTAAAAAACAACAACACAGTCCACACAGCCTTAAAATGCCATTCTCTCATGTATTAATGTTACTTTTTAATGAATTAAATATATAGAGAGTTAGCCGCATTAAACTCGAACGGTCTCTGGGGGTCTTACCTAAATAACTTTAAACCAGACTATACTCCCTGAAACATTTTTCGCTGTACTTAGGAATTTTCATTGTCAGGCTCTTGAGTACCCGTTTTAAGTAGTCTAGGGTATCTGTGCCAGAATGCTAAAGAGTACAGCTAAATGACAGTACAGCCACTAAGAGTCTCAAAGTGTGAACACTGGAGAGCAGAGCCTGTATTTTAGTGCAGAATGAATAGAGGAATCTTTATCAGTGATATTCAAATGCAAAAGCTGATTTTCCTCTGCAAAAATCTACACTGGCTTTTCCTATTTTAAATTAAAACACACCCTTTTGGGGGGGTGCCTGGGTGGCTCAGTCAGCTAAGTGTCTGCCTTTGCCCAGGTCGTGATCCCGGAGTCCCAGGATGGAGTTCCGCATTGGGCTCTCTGCTCAGCGGGAAGCCTCCTTCTCCCCCTACCCTCCCCACCAATCCTCCCCCCAACCCCAGACCCCATGCGTGCTCTCTCCTCGCTCTCTCTCAAGTAATAAATAAAAAATCTTTTAAACACACACACACACATACACTCCTGTCCAACATACCTTTTCTATTTTATGACTCAATCACAGATTTTGGGTCCTCAATAAATGGAGATTCTAAAGAAATGTAGGAGTGGGGTATGTAATCACCCACTGGATCCTCCTCCCACCTCCCACTGGGCCTAGGACGTAGGCTTGTGTTCTCAAGATTCAGCCTAATGCTGCTGCATCTGACCGACGGATTACACTCTTGCCTCCAGTATGACACCCTTCCTCTATGGCCTTATTCCTCATTATCACCATTTCCTCTCCCAGGATTAGAAAATAATTTTCTTGGGACAAATTCTTGTCATTTTCCTGGGATAATATTTTTGCCTTCTCTCATCTTCTATAACAGAAGGGAAAAAAATAGAAAAAAAAAAAATCAAAAACTGCTCCCAACCCTATCCCCTAAGCTCTGGAGCATGAAAGACAGTGGTGGCCTCACAGCAGGTGGTAAATATACCTAAGGTAGATCTGCCAACTAATGGATCTTGAAGCTGATGCTGTCGTAATATTCCCAGATGACCGTTGTAGGAATGGGTACTTCTCCAGTAGAAGCCCAAGGTGGCCTTCTAAGGCCTGCACTTCTAAACTGGCCACAGTTTTGCTGGAGATAATTTTGGTCATTACAACTTGGAGGGAGGGGGGCACCCACTGGCTTCTATTGGGTATAAGTTAGGGATATTGCTAAGCATCCTCCAAGGCAAAGGACAGCCCCCACAACAAAGTATTATTCAGCCCCAAATGTCAATGGGTTAGGAAACCCTATCCTAGTCTAATGCCAAACACACCACTTTAGGAGCCATCTATATAAATGGGATCACTGCTTTCATCATTCAATAGTTCATTCCAGTATCCGCACTTTTATACCATTTTCATTATTAGAGATATCTATCTGATCCCCAGTTCTAACACTCATTAGTTGTGAGACCTTGAACAAGGAGCTTAAACTCTGTGCTTTATATATGAATGTTAAGAAGTAATGCCTCCACACAACTGTTGTGAAGTTTGCCTTGGATAACACTTACAAAATGCTTCATGATAAATGTTAGCTGTTGCTACCACCACCAGCCGCATCATCATCAGCAAACACTTAAAACTACCAGGTACCTGACACTATGTTGGGATCTGAAAATACATGAAAGAATAAAGACTTGGAATCCATTACTAAGGAGATCACAGATACACTCAGCTAAGCAAAAACACAACAAGACATATCTCAAAGTTCTGAAATCCTGAAGAATTGTCCCCAAGCAAGAGGCACTCCTCTGCCCCTTAACTGCTCAGTGAGACACACCTTTTCATTCTCCACTAGCCACAGAGGAAGGCATGCTTGTTCTAACTGGGCTTTCTCAGGCTCTGCTTCTCTGCTACCTCTCCCTCCCATTAGAACCCCAGAACCCTATTCTCCAATCTGGGACCTCAGGGGTTTAGTGGTAGAAAGTTATGCTCAGGGCGCCTGGGTGGCTCATTGGGTTAAAACCTCTGCCTTTGGCTCAGGTCATGATCCCAGAGTCCTAGGATCGAGCCCGAGTCGGGCTCTCTGCTCAGCAGGGAGCCTGTTTCCCTTCCTCTCTCTGCCTGCCTCTCTGCCTACCTGTGATCTCTGTCTGTCAAATGGATAAATAAAATCTTAAAAAAAAAAAAAAAGTTATGCTCACGATGAAGAGCATATAGCATGGAAATGGGATGATTTCCCATTGGCCTCGGAAAAGGGAAGGGTGATCAGGGTCACCATGTTCAAAATTCAAGGGTCAACGTTTCAACCCAGGAAGGGCATGTGGTCAGAATGTACCATCAGTCTACCCACTCCCTGTGGCATTTTTAGCATGTATCAGCCAGAAACTCTTAATTTAGCAGAAATGAGCATCTTTTAAGGAAAAAATTCCCCAGGCTAAAAAATTCTTCCTAATTTATTTTCCTTATTGTATCAAATGACTTTTACTTATCCCTATTCTATTACCTGATACAGCTCTGCTCCTTGCTCTGTGCAAGAAAGTTATAATTTGCACATGCACGTTATAATTTGCAACTGTACAAATGACTGAGATGTCACATTCACGAGAATAACGACCTGTAGCATAAATAAATGGGGGTTGTGAGGAGGGCATGTGCCTTGCGAGACTATCCTTTAAGCTCTGCAGTTCAGAAATGAAGTTCTGTCTTGCACCATTCCACACATTCAGCAGCAGGAAAATTACTTGAAAGGTAAAAGCTCCATTTAAATGCTGCATATTTTTTTGTTGATTTGGATTAAACCCAAATGATTATTTTTAAGTTAATGCAGAAACACTGTGGAAAAATGAATCATGTTTTAATTGCTACAATGCTGTATCATTTACTTACACTAGAAATGATTGGTGAATCTGGGTTGGGGGTACGTCCTAAATAAGCCAATTAGTACACAGATTAACCTCTGTAATCACTCTCCAGCCAATTGTTTTCCATAATTTTTTCCAAAGAATTTATTTGCACTCATGTTTCTTAATGAGACAGGTAACTAGCCTTGCATTTCAGGAATTTGGTTTTCTAGCATAAAAAACTAACATTATTTCCTTTGGAGAAATTTATTGCTGATTTACTTGCACGTAATATTAAAATCCTCTATTTTGCTAAAAGGCTTCAAACCATAACAGGATACAAGATGGCTAGTTTGGGGACTATTAGAAGAGAGTTTCACTTAAAACAAACAAACAAACAAACAAACAAACAACCCCTCCATGGTTCCAACTCTGTAAACCCTTCTTTAAGAAAAATACACATTCATGGGAGCGCCTGGGTGGCTCAGTGGGTTAAAGCCTCTGCCTTCGGCTCAGGTCATGATCCCAGGGTCCTGGGATCGAGCCCCGCATCGGGCTCTCTGCTCAGCGGGGAGCCTGCTTCCTCCTCTCTCTCTCTGCCTGTCTCGCTGCCTACCTGTGATCTCTATCTGTTAAGTGAGTGAATGAAATCTTAAAAAAAAAAAAAAAAAGAAAAATACACATTCCACACCAGAATGATAAAGGAGGCAGAGACATGTCTGCATGACAGCCTTTCTCCTTCAAAATATATCACCACCTTTCATAACATCTATGATTCTGGTCACTCACAATCTTATATGTTCAGGAAGGAATATTTTTTAAGATCTAATTGTAAAAAGCACCAAGATGTTTCTTTTTTTTGTTGGGGCAACCCTAGGAGTATACTTACTTATGCCCCATATATGAGCTGAAGCCCTGCATGTGCTTGGAGTCAGGTGAGCTATTATTTCTGGAGGACTGGAAGGTGGATTCTCTCTGAACTAACCTACACAAGAAGGAGCTTCTGAGGATAAAAACAGAAGGGAAAGTACTGACAAGGAAACTATTTTCTTCTAGGACAAGGAACCATAATACAAGAAAAAAGAAGCGATGTTGAGAACCACAGAATGTCTACTCTTTGAATATGGGGAGGCATACTGGGGTACTGGGTAGAAAAATTTCAATAAATTTAACACTAAAAAATAAGAGTGAGTTGTCTGAAATCTCAGCAGGGCACTAGAAGATATTAGTATCATTTGTTCAGTACCATTTCTCAATTTATGACACTCACGCTTGGGCTGCACCTAGTTAATGCAATTGTCGGTGTTAATATAGGCTTTCCCCACTATATGAAAGTAAAGCATTCCCATGAAAACTTTCCTGACCCAAAATGGTGTAAAGCAAAGAAGCATTTACCATTAATATATATGGAAAATTTTTTAAGTATTCCCAGACCCAAATGTTTTTCTGATACTTGAGGACACATCTTGCTAACATATACACAAAATAAATCAAGATAAAGCACAGATGCTCACAGATGGAGTTCAAAGCTTGACGCTATGATGTTGAGCACAGTTCCCAGGGAAGGAGCATGGTGGGGGGCCACTCTGCCCCAATAAGCTGTAGGAAAAGTGCTATTTTTCACTTTTCACTTTTACGTAAAGGCAGAAATCCTCTCTGGATTTTTTTTTCTTTTTTCTTTCCAGTTAATGAACACAGGCAGTAGTGTAGCTTTTTCCTAAAAGTAAAGTGGCATAACACAAACTTAGGAAAATAAGGGGATACCTGTATAGCCCTAGATGTGAGGTCTGTCACCCTTGGATGGGTATCAGTAGGACTCCCAGTTACCAATGACATAGGGACCTCATGTGCAGTCACAGTGACTGAAAACCTTGCCCAGGATGAAGGGGGAATCAACTTGCTGGTGATGAGCAGTCATTGGAAGACTCTTCACACATGCATGGAAGACACTCCTTGAGACTCCAAAGCTGTTTGGGAGGGACCTGGGACAGCTAGCTGAAGCCAAAGAAAGGCTGTTGTGTAACTTTTGCTGTGATTTGTTTTTATTCCCAGGATGGAGCGGCTTGGGAAACACAGGAAATGGGCAGAAATAGAAATGTTGACTATGGTAGTAGCTGCTTTATTTTCTATGTAGTTGTCTGCATTGTTTCTGTGAAAAAGGACAACTGTATCAGAATACTTTAGTGAAAATTAATAAGCACACAAGTTAAATTCTGTGACATGAGACACAATATCCAAAAGTACTGAACCAGATGGAAGAAACTGCTGAGAATCAGTGTTCCCTCTACCTCCCTCTACCATGGACAAAAACATTTCCTGGTTTATTACTCTTTGTCCCCAAGGAGTAGAAGAACTAACTTAGCCTCTGTCCCCCAATCATTCAATAGCCCTGTCTCTAAGTGAACTTAAATTTCCTGCGCTCTGGACCCAGCCTCCAGGGATCTATGACTGCTCCTCATCTTCTCAGCATTAGCTGATTTCTCCCAGCTTGTCCTAGGGCTTGACCTTGACCTGTCTTCTGGATCTGTCCTGCCCTGCCAATTCTGCATTCCTGTTGATACTGGTATTCTCTTGCTTGAGAGAATGCCTAATTTAAAATTATATCAATATATTTAATCTACTCTTACCATTTTTATAGGCAATCCTGTATGGTTTCAGAAATAAAAATATTTCCTTCATTGTTCCTTTATTTCCTCTTTTTTTTTTTAAACAAAATCATAAAGAAGATGAACAACTTAATGTGGAGAATGGCACAACACAGGTCAGAATGGGACCAGAATGACCCCTGGCAGGACACAGGCTTTAACTGTAGATTTGGGGTGCACGTACATAAGCTATATATTTTGGTGTGGATATCTTTTTTGGATTAAGAAAACTTCCTTCTCTTCCTGGTATACTAAGAGTTATTATCATGCGGGGCACCTGGGTGGCTCAGTTGTTAAGCGCCTGCTCCCAGGGTCCTGGATCAAGCCCAGCATCTGCATCGGACTCTCTGCTCAGTGGGGAGTCTGCTTCTCCCTCACCCTCTGCCTGCCTCTCTGACTACTTGCCATCTCTCTCCCTGTCAAACAAATAAATAAAATCTTCAAAAAAAATTATTATCATGAACAAATGCTGTTTTAATAAATATCAGAATGTAATAAGGTAATCATATGATTCTTCTTTTATATAGTGTGGAAAATTACATTAAAGCAATCTTGTGTCTCTGGTTTGAAATCAATTTGCTCATGTAGGGGTGTCTTGGGTGGCTCAATCGGTTAAATATCCAACTCTTGGTTTCAGCTCAGGTCAAGATCTCAGGATTGTGGGATTAAATCCTGCATTAGCCTGTGCTTCCCTCTCAGTACAGAGTCTGCTCGTCCCTCTTCCTTCCCCTCTGCTGTTCCCCCCAACCATGCCCTTGTACTCTCTCTCTCAAAAAAATAAGTAAAAGTTTTAAAATCAACTCTCTCATGTATTAATTTTTTAATATATTGACAACTTGCTAATATTTCTTCAGAAGTTTTATACTTAAAAAAACAACAAAAAAAGAAACTTTGTACTTATTAAAGTTGTTGATAATATCCTCTTACTATATTTTCAATGTCTGCAAGGAACTATGATGATATCACCTTTTATCATTCCCATCGCCAGTTTATTTAATCTTTTTTCTCGTTTGAGCATGCCAATTTTAATAGACTTTTCAAAGAACAAAATTTTGCTTTGAGGATGGTCTCTGCTATGCATTTGTTTTTTGTGTTTTAATTTTATTTTCTGCTCTTCTCCTTTCTTCTTACTTCTACTTTCTTTCAGTAGAGTTTTCCTTCCTTTTTTCCTTCTTTCTTAACAATTTTTGAAACGGATGTTCAGTTCATTAATTTTCAGTTTAAATATGCATGTAAAGCTATAAATTTCCCTCAAATATGGCTTTAGTTGCATTGTATACATTTTGATATGTCAAAATTTCATTACTATTCAAGTGCAAATATTTTCTAATTGAAATTGTGATTTCTTTTTTGACCCTGTGTCTATTTAAAAAAATAATTCTTAATTTTTAAATATGGGAATATTCAAGATTTTACAACTGTTCTCAATATTACTATTGTTGATTTGTAGCTTAAATGAATAGTGATCAACTTTTAATTCTTTGTAAAATTTTAATCCTTTTAAATACAAATCAGTAAGAGAAGAAAGAAGAACCACATGGGCCTCTCAACTGATGCAGAAAAAACATCTGACAAGATACAGCATCCGTTCCTGATTAAAATGCTTCAAAGTATAGGGATAGAGGGAACATTCCTCAACTGCATAAAGTCTACCTATGAAAAACCCACAGTGAATATCATTCTCAATGGGGAAAAGCTGATAGCCTTCCCTTTGAGATCAGGAACACGAGGATGTCCACTCTCACCACTGTTGTTCAACAGAGTACTAGAAGTCCTAGCAACAGCAATCAGACAACAACAACAACAAAAGGTATTCAAATTGGCAAAGAAGAAGTCAAACTCCCTCTCTTCATAGATGACATGATACTTTATATGGAAAATCCAAAAGATTCTACCCCCAAACTACTAGAATTCATACAGCAATTCAGTAATGTGGCAGGATACCAAATCAACGTACAGAAATCAGTTGCTTTCTTATACACTAATAATGAAAATACAGAAAGGGAAATTAGAGAATCGATTCCATTTACTATAGCACCAAGAACCATAAGATACCTGGGAATAAACCTAACCAAAGAGGTAAAGGATCTGTACTCTAGGAACTACAGAACACTCATGAAAGAAATTGGAGAAGACACTAAAAGATGGAAGACCATTCCATGTTCATGGATCGGAAGAATAAACATTGTTAAAATGTCTATACTGCCTAGAGCCATCTATACTTTCAATGCCATCCTGATCAAAATTCCACTGACACTTTTCAAAGAGCTGGAACAAACAATCCTAAAATTTGTATGGAACCAGCAGAGACCCTGAATTCCTAAGGAAATATTGAAAAAGAAGCAAAACTAGGGGCATCACGTTGCCCGATTTCAAGCTTTACTACAAAGCTGTGATCAACAAGACAGTATGGTACTGGCACAAAAACAGACACATAGACCAGTGGAACAGAGTAGAGAGCCCAGATATGGACCCTCAACTCTACAGTCAAATAATCTTTGACAAAGCAGGAAAAAATATACAGTGGAAAAAAGACAGTCTTTTTAAAAAATGGTGCAGAGAAAATTGGACAGCTATGTATAGAAGAATGAAACTCGACCATTCTTTTACACCATACACAAAGATAAACTCGAAATGGATAAAAGACCGCAACATGAGGCAGGAATCTATCAAAATCCTAGAGAAGAACATAGGCAGTAACCTCTTTAACATCAGCCACAGCAACTTCTCTCAAGACATTTCTCCAAAGGCAAAGGAAACAAAAGAGCAAATGAACTTTTGGGACTTCATCAAGATCAAAAGCTTCTGGGGCGCCTGGGTGGCTCAGTGGGTTAAGCCGCTGCCTTCCGCTCAGGTCATGATCTGAGTCCTGGAATCGAGCCCCGCATCGGGCTCTCTGCTCGGCAGGGAGCCTGCTTCCTCCTCTCTCTGCCTGCCTCTCTGCCTGCCTGTGATCTCTCTCTGTCAAATAAATAAATAAAATCTTAAAAAAAAAAAAATAAAAAAAAAAGATCAAAAGCTTCTGCACAGCAAAGGAAACAGTCAACAAAACAGAGGCAACCCACAGAATGGGAGAAGATATTTGCAAATGACATTACAGACAAAGGGCTGATATCCAAAATCTATAAAGAACTCCTCAAACTCAACACACACAAAACAGATAATCACAACAAAAAAATGGGCAAAAGACACGAACAGACACTTCTCCAAAGTAGACATACAAATGGCTAACAGACACATGAAAAAATGTTCATTACCATTAGCCATCAGGGAGATTCAAATCAAAATCACATTGAGATACCACCTTACACCAGTTAGAATGGCCAAAATCAACAAGACAATAAACAACAAGTGTTGGAGAGGATGTGGAGAAAGGGGAACCCTCTTACACTGTTGGTGGGAATACAAGCTGGTACAGCCACTTTGGAAAACAGTGTGGAGATTTCTTAAGAAATTAAAAATAGAGCTTCCCTATGACCCTGCAATTACACTACTGGGTATTTACCCTGAAGATACAGATGTAGTAAAAAGAAGAGCCATCTGTACCCTAATGTTCATAGCAGCAATGGTCACAGTCACCAAACTGTGGAAAGAGCCAAGATGCCCTTCAACAGATGAATGAGTAAAGAAGATATGGTCCATATATACAATGGAATATTACACCTCCATCAGAAAGGATGAATACCCAACTTTTGTATCAACATGGACAGGACTGGAGGAGATTATGCTGAGTGAAATAAGTCAAGCAGAGAGAGTCAATTATCATATGGTTTCACTTACTTGTGGAGCATAAGGAATAACATGGAGGACATTGGGAGATGGAGAGGAGAAGTGAGTTGGGGGAAATCAGAGGGGGAGATGAACCATGAGAGACTGTGGACTCTGAGAAACAAACTGAGGGTTTTGGAGGGGAGAGGGTTGGGAGCTTGGGTGAGCCTGGTGGTGGGTATTAAGGAGGGCACGTATTGCATGGAGCACTGGGTGTGGTGCATAAACAATGAATCTTGGAACACTGAAAAAAAATTAAATTAAATTATTTTAAAGAGACTACAATGTTCTAAAACAAACTCAGTATTACTAAATATCCTTCCACTGAAGATTTTCTCCAAAATAAACAAACAAACAAAATAACAAACCTGTAAGCTCTTAGATGCTGCTTCTGAGAAAGTTAAAAAATACATCGAGTGATGGCAGCCTCTTAACAATATACCCACAGGCTCCTAATACAACTTTTTCAGAAGAAGCAAAGCTCATGACATTTGGCTTGGGACAGTATGTGGGAAGGCTCTGAGGCAGAGAGGGGCTCAGTGAGTTCGAGGGATGGAAAGGAGGCCAGTGTGGGAAGAAGGGGTGACTAGTGATGGGGTCATAAGTGAGATCCTGTAGAGCTTCATGGGGTTATTGACTGGTTAGAAGTGTACTTCCCAGTATATAGGACAATGTGGTATGATTTATGTTTTTAATAGTTTACTTGGACAGCTACTGATTAGAGAAGGCAAGAATGAAAGTGGGGTGGAGGAAAAAGGAGCCATTTCAGAAAGTCTCCTAAAGACATCCCCACCCTCCACAAAATGAGGTGGTACCTTTGACTTGAGAAAGAGAAGCAGGTGGACTTGAGGTATTTCTGAGGAGAGAATCAGTAGGACATAATAATGCCTCATGTGGGGAATGAGGGAGGGTGTGGTGTTAAGGAGGGTTTCATGGTTCTGGCTCAAGCAACACATCCATGGCAAGTGTTTTTAGTGAATTTGTAGCTACAATGAAGTCTAATACTTATTGACTAGTTACCAAATCTACTGCTTATTACCTTCTTTTCAGTATCTTATTTCCATCATTTAATAAACTTTAAAAATTGCAAGCTTGTGAATACCTCTCATAGTTCCACAAACTCCAAGTAAAACTGAACGGTGTACCACATACTATAGTATATCACTCTTCTTACAAAAGACACTGTAAGGTTTGGGCAAAAACCCTAAGTAGTTCAGTCCAGGTTAACACTAACAACAACAACAACAACAACAACAAAATCCACAAAAACAACAAAAAAAATTGCATTTTTTTAGGAGAAAACAAAACATTTCAATACAATTCTGATGGAAGATAATCTGTTTTTCTTCAACACAAGACTTTAGTACCATTACTTTCAAAAGAAGCATTTCTATTATAAAAACCAGCATATTTGTAATTGAAATGATTACCCTCTAATCATTCCTTGGGCATACATTTCATTTAGGTTTCTAAATTTTAACCTTTCTCTCTAAAATAAAAAATTAAGTTCTTAATGGAATTGTAAGATTGTTGAGTGACAAAGATTTTCTTCTTTTTCTAGTTATAAAAGGTATGTTGAAAAGCATCCAAAATTAGGAATGTTTTCATTGACAATGAGAGAAGTGTCATTTACTGGGAGGGAAAAAAAATCCCTTCAGCAATCACAATCTACAGAGCACCAATAATGAATGGGACACTCTCCCATCTGCAGAAAAGGAAGGGGATAGATACCAGTGGTCCCTTGTGTTTGAAGCCCCAGTCTGTGTGGAGGGTGAGAGGAGGCGCACCTGTGTTGAACATGGGGATGTGGAACAAGGAAGAGGGGGTGATGAGTGTCAGTGCTTCTATTTTTACTAGGGATGTTTGTCTTGGGGTTGAGGGATAAAGAGAGGAGAAGGAAAAAAATTGAGGGATTAGAGCCAGCTTTGTTTTTCAAACACTACGCTGTGAGCCATCAGTGAGTAGATCGAGACCAGAATTTGTTTTATGAGCTAGAAGAGAACATACCAGAGTATATTGTTTATAATAGAGATAATATTTCATTAGACTCTGTCTCATATATATGTGACTATATTTTGTGGGATTATATAAATACGTATATATTGATTTGTCATATAAAATGTTTCCAACTCTATGGTTTGTAGTAAAAAGTAAATCAGTGAGCTACAGTATATAAGATTCCCTGCCCTCTCCTTCTGACAAAAAAAGGACCTCTATGTTAAAGACTTGCTCATTTTTCACTTGGGCTTTATACCTTCAAAACAAAACATGATGTTTCCCTTTTATTTCTGTTTCCAGTAATGGAACAAAGACAAAAAGCTTGATTCCAACTTTTCAGAATTTTTTTCTTCTTTGTCTCATTCGGTGTCATATGTTGATTCTCTGCTAAATAGTTCTCAAATCCTTCAGGCACAGTGGATCACTGATCTTTGAAAGATTATGAAGATCATCTCTTTCCTTTGCTTATCTCTTCTGTAGATGGTATTAAAAACTGGTGTATGAGCTGGCTTCATTTATACATTCCTATCTAAATTACTGTCCAATGGAAAAAAAAAAAGGGAATGAATCAGAATCACTTCCTTGCTGTATAAATTTGGAAAGTTATTCATCTTCTCAGCCTTAGTTTCTTTGGCTGTAAATTAAAGTTAATACTATCTCCCTAGCCAGATTGTTGCAAGGAGTAGAGATGATTCGTGCAAAATGTCTGACAGAAGTTAGGCATTCAATAAATGACTATTTTGAATTATAATAAAATGAGAACACAAGCACACAACTGTTTCTCATCCTTCTCATATATAAGCAGGCATCTTGTTCTCTGCCTTCCTGAAGAGCTTTTTTCATCTCTTTTCATCCCCTGAGTGCGACACATGGCCTGACACACTGCAGATGCTTGATAAAAGTTGACAGAATTGAATTAAGAAAGGGTGCTGTTGTTGAGTATATTTATTGCAAAATAATTATAAAAGCCAATCTTTACACCCATATTAGCTTATGGATTTTTTTGGGCTGGGTGTGTAATCCCAATAGGAAACCCCCAACTCCCAAATGGCCCAACTACAAAGGGAGCCAAAGTCAAGTTTCATCAGGTAGGCTTCATGTTCCCTGACAGGAATTTAAACGCATCTCTCCACTCTGGGAAGAAGCCAGTAATTGAAAGCACCTGCCAGTCAAGACAAGCAAAGCACCTAGACTTGAGGAGGCTGTGATATTTCTGCTTCTCTTCAAAAGGAAGAGAGATATAGATATAGAACAGTCATTTTGCTCTGAAACAAGCCTACAAAAATCCATATTAAATAGAGACCAGTCCTTGTTTTCTTTTCAAAACTTCCCTTCCTCCGATCCCATCTACATAAACACACCTCACACTCCTACCCCCGCCACCACTGTTCTGTGCTTTTAATCCTTAGTCCCTTGAGGTGACAAGGCATCTTTGCACACCTGACCAGCTGCCCTCACCAGGGGCCCACTCTCTCGTCACCAGCCTATGTCCGAGAGAGGAGGGGAGCATGCTGCTCCACATTTCTTTGCCATCTCAGAGGAATTTCAGATATCATTAAAACCAAATGCCTGTGCCTCTGAATAAAACAGGTCACATATGTTTCAGTAAATGGGACAGTCATCTCTAAAGGACCCCTAGGTGTATGAAGCTACTGCATTTTTCCCATCCTACCATCTTCAAAGTAACAATGAAAATGCAATTCTTATACATCTAGCCTTTCCAACTGACCCTAGGGTGGCATTCACTGTCTATTCTGCCATTAAACTGCCTCACAAAAATAATCTTTTTGTCAAGTTTCTGTTTCTTCTCTTACACACATGAATAAGGGGCCCCAGGGGAGGAGGAATGTTAGGGTGGGGAGGGATGAAAGGGAATCCTGAGGACGTCCTCTGTCAGCGGCCTGGTCTACAGGCCCCAGGTCCCCTCGAAAGGTCTGCTGGGAACGCCAAGCTCTTTCCCAGAATCTGCCTCTCTTCCTGCCAGGTGGCATGATTACACATTTCATAAAACAAATCCAAAGGTCACAGATGGAGAAATGGCAGAACACATTCAAGGACTTGTTAATTTTCAAGAACTGACACATGTGCCGTGTAGCCACGTGCAGTCTCCCTGGGGGTGGGGAGAGGGTGATCCCCATTTGTGTCCAGAAGATGCTTCAGGGGAATGTGTCCTCCCTCCCCCAGGCAAGTGACACATGTTTCATTGTTAGCATCTACTGTTCTCGCTGTTCTTTTACTCAATAAAATAGACAGCCTTGTCTGAGCTACTAGGACCTCTGCAAGTGTGGGGTGGAGGGGGAGGGAAGGGGTGCCATTTCAGGTGGCTGAAGTTTCTCCCATAATGGCAAAGGGGAACTGCTTACGTGTGGTACATATATATATATATAATGGATCAGACATCAAATAGGTCTAGGAAATTCAAAACTTCATTGTTAAAAGACCATCTATATTATACCAGATGATGCTTAAGGGCTGGGAATACAGTGGTAAACAAGGTCCCTCCCTCATGGAACATGAATTCTAGTAGGAAGAGATGGAAAATAGACAAGCTAAAAAATAATTTCAAATAGTGATAAGCGCTATGAAGAAGGTAGAACGTGTTCATTGCAGAGAGTGACTGAATATGGACTGGAGATAATGTTAGGCAGGATTAGAGAAGGCCTCTTGGAGGTGCTGCCATGTAAGCTGGAAGCTGAAGGATCCGAAGATGCTGCTGAGATCTGATTGTGGTCAAGAGCATCTCAGGTAGAAGATGCAAATGGCCTGTGGTGGCTACAGAGGGGAGGCTGGTGGATCCAGAGCCTGCTAACACCAGTGAGCAAGTGACATGACACAGAGGTCACAAGACATCAGAGCCACATCCCACAGGAGCTTGTGGATCCTGGAAAGGAGTTCCTGTCACTCTAATAGCAAAGGGAAACCACTGGAGGGGATCTAAACCCAAATAAATACCCTCTGCCTCTTCACTGCATGTCTCCAGCTCACCACCTTCTAAGGATCCATGCCTTTCAGGCCTCTCTAGAATCAACAGCACAAAGATATATTCCCCATATCCCAATTTCTGCTTTATCATTATTGGTGACTCAACTGAGACTGAATTTTGATGACAAATTGCTTACATTTAAATAAACCTATCATTAAAAAAAAAGCTCTCACCTACCACTATGCTCTCACTTATCATTCTTATATTCACAATGACTTTTTTTTTTTTAGATTTTATTTATTTATTTGAGACAGAGTGCAAGAGAGAGAGAAAAAGAGAGAAAGAACAGGAGCAGCTTTGGGGGAGGAGCACAGGGCAAAGAAGAAGCAGACTCCCCACTGAGCAGGAAGACAGAGGACCTCTGGACTCAATCCCAGGACCCTGAGATCATGACCTGAGCCGAAGACAAGATACTTAAACCAACTGAGCCACCCAGGCACCCCCACAATGACTTGGATACTAAGGAAGAGGAACCAGAAAGTAGTTATCTGTACAAATGAATCTAAATTACTCTTCTCGGATGCCTGGGTGGCTCAGTTGGTTAAGCAGCTGCCTTCAGCTCAGGTCATGATCCCAGCGTCCTGGGATCGAGTCCCACATCGGGCTCCTTGTTCTGTGGGGAGCCTGCGTCTCGCTCTGCCTCTGCCTGCCACTCTGTCTGCCTGTGCTCACTCTATCTCTCTCTCTGACAAATAAATACATAAAATCTTAAAAAAAAAAATAATTACTCTTCTCACCACATCCCTGAGAATGACTTGCCAAGTCCCATCGTCACATTGGACTGATTCCCTAGAAGTAAGCGACTTCTGCAAAGTTTCACAGGCACGGATAAGGCAGGCTGGGCTGAACTGCTTTTCCTCCCATATAAGTTGTCAACATCTCCCTTTGGACCAATCAAGGATTGTTGTTTCAACAAGGCAAGCAAGCTCGTTGTTTGTTAAGCTGCCTCAGCCCACCATTAAATCATGTGAGAGGCATGCCTGGCCCATCCTCTTGCCTCCGGTCTCCAAGAAACCACCCGCCCCCACCCTAGGTCCACAGACCCAATGGGGAAGAAGGCTAGTTAGTGAAGTCTGAGTTTTGTTTCCACGAGGAAAGATGTCTCTAACACAATCAACTACTGTTGTCAAGTTAATATTCTCAAGTCTATATCTGCTTTGGTTTCCTTAATGAAAACAAACTAGAGACCAAAGTAAGGAAAGGAAGTGGTTTCAGACAGCCAGAGAGCCCCTAGAAGAGCATGCTCATTTAATTTGTACTGCCAGATAAATGACAAGATAGGTGTACAGGGGAAGCCAACTTTTAAAAAATTCATTAATGATGTGTGAAGATAAAAGTTATCTTTGATTGGAAAAGGTAACTGATAAAGACATCAAAGAGGAAGATCTGAAAGTGCACTTGCTAAATAATCAGGAGATAAGATTGAAGTAGGCGCAATTTTGGTTTACTTTGGTGTGTAGGTCGAAAGGGAATGCTTTTCATTTTGAAATGGTGAGCAAACAACTCAGGAAAGTCTACTAGTCGAAATGACTAGTTTAACAGTAATGATCAGATAGTCTAAGACCATGTTCTTGCCTAAATACATCAGCATGTCTTCAGGTGACACATAGAACCCACAACGAGACTAAGAAAGAGGCAGTCTCCTCAGAGGCATCTATGGAAGCTGGGCAAGTCTGGCATGGAGACTGCAAAGCCCGAAGAGGGAGGTCTGGGCCTCCATGTGCTATCAGGCAAGGCAGGGGTGGACCCAGCATGGGTGTGCACAATCGACCGCCCCCCTTCCCCGGGGCACCATGTCCAGAAACCTAAATCCTCCCCACCAAGAGGGTGGCTAGAGAGTCTATACACACACACACACACACACACACACACACACAATTTTACATAACATTTCACATAAAATTAACGGCTTTCAAAAACGCCTACAATTTGGGTAAAGCCTTCTTTTCTTTTGAGTGTAATCAATATAAAATGCTTCTCTGAAATAAGATAGTAGTTTTAGAATGGAGTGAAATTTTCTGATTATTTGAACATATATTAGAATGAAGAAAAAATAGGTTTCCCTTTCAGAGGAAAGACACTTATTTGGAAACTGCCACAGTTTCTCTTTAAGCCAAAACTAACAAAATTTCTTAAAAGCAAAACAATTTCTTAAACAAACAAACAAACAAACCAAAATGCTTTATTAGAACTATTCAGGTTTCAAATGACAGAAACCCAACTCAAGGTAGCTGATGTGCAAAAGGGAATTTATTGGTACATTTAATTGAAAGTTCCAAGGGAGGGCACCTGGGTGGCTCAGTGGGTTAAGCCGCTGCCTTCGGCTCAGGTCATGATCTCAGGGTCCTGGGTTCGAGGCCCGCATCGGGCTCTCTGCTCAGCAGGGAGCCTGCTTCCCTCTCTCTCTCTCTCTCTGCCTGCCTCTCTGTCTACTTGTGATCTCTCTCTGTCAAATAAATAAATAAAATCTTTAAAAAAAAAAAAGAAAAGAAAAGAAAAGAAAGTTCCAAGGGATAATGGATTCAGCCATGGCTAAATCTAAGTGCTTAAATTATATTATCAGAAACTTTCTCCATCTCTTCATTCTGCTACCCTCTGCATTGGCTTCATTTTTTAAGTCGGTTATCTTTACTAGAGGTAAAATGACCACCAGAAGCACCAGATTTATGTTCTATCACGTAGCAACCTTAGTTAAAACAAAAACAAAAACAAAAGCAAAAAGCAAAAACACCTTTTCCACAAATTCATCAAAGGTTTCAGGGTTGGGTCTCACTCATCCAGCTTAGTTCACATACCCTCTCTGAGGTCTGTGGAGGGAGAGAATAATACTCTGAACAGTTAAGTGAGTGGCCCAGGGGGTCTACCCTCCCACCCTCTAGCTGGAGGATGAGGATAGCACCAGTTGAATTTCACAGGTTAAGAAGCGACCTGGTACCCCAAGGAAAAGTTAGGTGCTGCTACCGAGGAAGGAATGTGCACTGCTATGGGAGGCCAACAGGTATTTACCGTATCATGTCCATGCTGTTCCCTCCCTTTACTTGTTTCCCTACTCTTTTCATCAAAAGTCATCAAAACTAAGTTCGGGGCGCCTGGGGGCTCAGTGGGTTAAGCCTCTGCCTTCGGCTCAGGTCATGATCTCAGGATCCTGGGATTGAGCCCTGCATCGGGTTCTCTGCTCCTTGGGGAGCCTGCTTCCTCCTTTCTCTCTGCCTGCCTCTCTGCCTACTTGTGATTTCTCTCTCTCTCAAATAAATAAATAAAATCTTAAAACAAAACAAAACAAAAAAACCTAAGTTCAAATATTCCCTTCTGCAAAACGCTTTCCCCAAACTCTGATGAAATATTCACTTTAAAATGGTTAATTAAAACAAAAACAAGGTATCAAAAAGAGAGCTTCACCCCCATGTTCATTGTAACATTATTCACAACAGCCAAGGCATGGAAACAAACCTAAGTGTCTATCCACAAATAAATGGATAAAGAAGATGTGATACACACACACACACACACACACACACACACACACACACACACACACGATGGAATATTATACAGCCATGAGAAAGAGGGAAATCCTGCTATTTGTGACAACATGGATGGGCCTTGAGAACACTCTGTTAAGCCACGTAAGTCAGACAGAAAAAGACAAATGCTGTATGATAAAACTCACATATGAAATCTAAAAAGCCTAACTCATAAAAATAGAAAGTAGATTGGTAGCTACCAGAGGTGCGGAGGAGAGTGGGAGAATTGGGGAGATGTTGAAGGGTACAAGCTTGCTACTAGTCTGTAGTAAGTCCTGGAGATTTAGTGCACAGTGTGGTGATTATGGTTGATGATACTACACCAGAAACATCAAAGTTCTCACTACAAAAAGAAATAATAACTATATGACAATAGAGATGTTAGCTAACATCTTAGTGATAATCACATTATAATATATAAATGTATCTAAAAAAACATATTGTATACCTGATACTTACAAAATGTTACAGGTCAATTATATCTCAATATAAACAAAGAAAAACACAAAAAGCAAACAAACAAACCTAAATCTCTCTTCAGACTCTTACCCTTTGGTTTAGGAAACTCTTTCTGGTCTTCCCACAGACACTGGTGCTTCCCGCTATTGCTGAGTTTACTACACTTTTGGAACCACTCTGTTTATGTGTTTGCCTTAAATGTAACAAACTCCCAAAAGGCTTTTTATCCTTGTCACCTATGACAATCCTTAGCACAAAATAGTAAAAATTTATGGAATTAGACTGTTGTTGCCAGGGCAGTTCTTCCCCTGAAGACTGAGTGATTGCTATATCCATCAGTCCACTGTAATATCAGTCACCCTGAATTTTTCTGAAATAACAATGACATAATCTCCAGCAAAGCTTCCCTCTTTAGTGTTTCTATATTCTCAACAGAAATTTGAAAATTCAGTTAAGTGAGAAATGCATTTTTACCTAGTCACTAAAGCCCAAACTTGGACAAGAAAACGGAACATTAACTGCCAAAGTATTTTAAAATGATTCATTAGGAAGTGCTAGTCCCTGTATTCAATCTAAAATCTAGTAAAATAACTTTAATTCATCTCTAACTCCATTTATATTTTCAGTTCATACTCTGACTTCACAAAAGCAGAAATTTTGTGTTTCACTGTGATGAAAGATGCTTCATGTAAAAATAGCCTATGGACTAGCAATGCATGTTATTTTTAACATTACTTAAATTCACCATTACTAAAATATAAGCGCATAAGTAGATTCTAGAGGATACTTCTCCGTATCCTGCAAACGTATATGTGCTCTGCGTCTAATTCCCTCCTAAGTCTCCTCCTCAACACCTGATGAAAATGATCACTGTCTCCCATAACCCAGTTTTAACACCTCAGACTTCAGAACCATCTACTTCAAGTGGGACTCTCATGGTCAAGGCCTTATGGCTGTACTATTATGTCCCACTTTCAGGTCCTATTGACAAATTCTCAGGAAAGGACTGATACCAAGGCACTAGGGGCAAGGGAAAGGAAACTAAGACTGTCTGTAAAAGACAGTGCTGGACGTCTTACACACATGTGAGGTCCACCATATGCAAGGTTTCATCCAACATGGTGCCTTCCTCCGGAGCTCATCATTGGCAACCACTGGTCTCATGCTGGAGGGATGACGGGCTGTGTACGATGTCCCAAGGGATAGTAGAAATAGGTGGTGAACCACACTTGCTGTTCTTTACGGAAGATTTAGGGGCATTTGAAAGAGTACTTTAGCCTACATATCTTTCTCAACTTGTACTGATTGCAGGTGAGGTACATCTAATCCCTGATTGATATAAGATGCAACTCCAATGCTCAGAACCTCAGTCAACCATCACAACAACTCTGAGAGTTAAATTATTACTGGCCAGTTTATACATGAGAAAATGGAACCTCAGAGAGGTTGAGTAACTGTCCCATAATTGTGTGCTTTTAAAAAATACAATTCTCCTCCTTTCGGAGATTCTAAGAGCCATATTCAGGATACTTGTACTATCAAAAGAGATGCACTTTATACTATGTTAAAAAAAAGTGTTAATCATTTTAGTGATGAAACTTCGGAGGTATTACAACAGTCATTTACATTACCATTTTATTTTATTAAGGCAAGGGTTTCATATCACAAAATCTGTCTCAAATTGTTTAAAAGTTTAGATCATAAACAACCCATATCTAAGATCAAATCCCTAGTGTAATTATGTTTGTGCTCAGCAACATCTCTCAAACACTCTAATAACCCAAGAGACTTAAAACAAACAAACAACAACTTCAACAACTTCAGATAACTCTTTAAAAAGACACACAATCCAAAATTTAATTTCACTTGGCTTTTAAAAATAAAACAAAAATTGCTGACGCTGTCTCCTCAAGAAATGCTTTCTCAAATCCTCCTCCAATCATAACACACCTAACATAGAACACAACTGACACTTGCCCATGGTGAGACCTCAAAATGGAGCAATTAAGTCAAGTTAGGGGGGGTAGTTATTTATCTTCTAAAAATTACATGACATATTTCTGCTCCAGAAAGCCACTGAGCTTTTAAAGTGATTAAAAAAAATTATCTTTAAAGGTACATTGCAATTGAATCATATTTGATGGTCCTAAGTTTGATTAGCCGAAACAGTTGATGATTGCATTTGGTAACAGGATGGCTGCAAAGCAGAAGAATATTTGGTGTCTGAACACCACGCAGATTGCACACGACACCACAAGGGCACAGTCAGCCTCGAAGCCGTCCTAGCCTCCTCTCTCCTTCCAGGGAGGCGTTCACCAGGGCAGGAGAGGATGGATCCAATGCCGCTGGGTGTGGGCCCCAACTCACACCAGGTGAGACTGTTTTGACTTAATGTGCATGCAGTAGGTTCAGTGTGTTTAGTTTCTCTTCACAAACACTGAAACCTACACCCTCCCTCTCCACCCTCGAAGCCCCACCCCCATTGCTTCTTCAGTTTAGAAGACATTGATTTTTATCAGGAGCTGGATTTTTGTTCTCCGCCTTTCTGCTGCCTGCTCTGGTCTCTGCCTGATGCCTCGGTGCCCGAGAGGTGAGGGGTCTGAACCTCTGTTAGGAGGGAGCAGGGACTTTCAGCCCTGCCACCCCAAGGGATTTTTGAGCTCTTATAACCTTCTTTGAGAGCTCTGGTTTAGGAAAGAAAATGTGGACGTATTTATTGGCAGCCTCAACTTCACCGTGGGATGCCTTCTCTGATGTCATGAAAGGGGCATGCCAGCAAAGCCACATACTGATTACTTTTTTAAATTCCTAGAAGCCATGGAAGAGGGCTCACTCACCTCTGCTCTAAGAGGTAAATAGCACATTCTCATGTATTTACTAACCAAAAGGCTTTTAGCTAAAAAATGAAGCCTTTTTTATTGGATTCTCAGCATTTTTCTCCTTCCTTTTTCATTCCCTGTATTATTTCCTCCCTTTTTCAGTCTCATTTATGCAGAATTATAGTCAGAGGAGACCCTGAAGTTTAAAACATTCAGTTTTTATGGATGTACTTTCTCCTCCCTTTGTTTCTCACTGCAACTCCATGCTCCAGCTTGCTTTCCGTCCTCTCTGGAACTGTCCTTCCTCCTCCCATGTGCTCTGAAATTGCTGTTGTCTAGAGGATCATGGCCACTGCTGGGTATGACCGGTAGAACCAAGACAAGCCAGACACCAGAGTCTAGCCAATGTCATTAATTTAAGGTTCAAGATCAACACACCAAAGAGATCTACCTGACCTCATAGTCCTTCACCTGTATTAACATGTAAAGGTAAGACTAGACATTCAGTTTTCTGTTGACAAATGAAGAAATTATTGTTCCTCCAGTAACATATATGAAGAAGATATTTTCCTTTAAAATGGAAACCCATCTGAAGGAGCATTAAGGGAGGGCCTTCACTGGTCACTGACACCTTATTGTGAATTAGTTTAATTCTATTACTTTTTTAAAAATTTAGCCAGCCACAATAAGAAAAAAAAAATGGGAGTTTATAATGACACTGAGGAAGAGAAAGTAATATTGGAGCCTGGGATATTTTGTAGGTAGACAGGTAGAGCGGTGAAAGGGGGTGTTAAGAGGTCCTAAAACAAAATGGGAACTCTGCAGTCAGAGGTAACCTGGGGATTGCCTTAAAGGACACTAGTGCATTGAGGATACTATGGGCACCTGAAGACAAGTGAGAAGGGACGCTGGGAGGTAAGAAATGCATATAAAAATGAAAGATGGCAACAAAATTGTACATAAATATTACTATTGCGCTTAGGATCATATAGTGGGAGTTATGACATCTATATATTGAATTGGGGAAACTTGCGTTGAGAAGTCTAAGAAATCATGGCAAAAGGTAGTAGTGAATGGAGGACTACCACCATTCCACAACTATTTTAATTTTCCAAAACAAAGCAAATAAAACAAAACAAACACCAAAAAATGCTACCCCATAAGACGGGCTGAACTTGACCCTTGGCTGCGCTGATGACAAGGTCTGAGGAGAAAGTCCACATTTCCCTGGGGTCAAAGTACTTACCGAGTCCTTACAACTGGTTCACATAAATCTATCTACCTCCTTCCTTTTGGAAGTCATTTGTAGGATTCAATTTTGCTTTGGTTTCTGGTTTTACAAATTGGTAGTTCCTACAGATAATGACAAGTAGAGGGATTCAAGGAAGTAAAGGATAATGAACAAACGAAAGGCACAGCATAAATCAGGCACACAGCGATATTTACTTCAGGAAGATATGTTGAAGTATTGGTTTGTTGTTGCTGTTTCCATTCGAGGCCCAGAATATTGTGGGAAAGCCAAAGCCTCTTTCCAAGAGCGTCAACGGTACTTGGGGAGAATATAGATAATTATAAGTGGATCCTGGATAATGAGACATTCTTTGTTATTTCCAAAGGGATTCCATAATCTCTGGAAACTCCAAAGGGATTTTTTGTCCTTTCCAAAATGTATATGGGATGACAAAGCATGTACACAAGCATCCAGTTACACTTCTAATCAGAAGGAACAGCACACATCCAAACAGGAAGCAATGTTACTGACTTAACAGCAGTCTGGGTTGCAATACTACTTCTACCTACGTTTATCTCAAAAGAAATCCTTCACTGGCCTTTATGTAATTGCAAATGATTTTTTTAAAAAGTTACATCAAAAAATATTAGAATAAAATAATTCTGTAAAGTCACAGGATACAAATTCAACATACAAAAGTTAGCTGCATTTCTATACCCTAACAGCAAATTCTCTGAAAAAGAAATGAACAATCTCATTTGCAATAGCATCAAAAATAATACTTAGAAATAAATTTAACCAAGGAGGTGAGAAATTGAAAATTATAAGGCACTGATGAAAGAAATGGAAGAAAACACAAATAAATGAAAAGAAATCTGATGCTCATTGATTGGAAGATACAATATTGTAAAGATATCAATAGTACTCAAAGTGATCTACAGATTTAATGCAATCCCTATCAAAATCTCAATGGTTTATTTTATTATTTTTTTTTTTGCAGAAATGTAAAACTTCACTTTAAAATTCATAGAGAATTACAAGGAACTTTGAGTAGTCAAAACATTCTTGAAAAAGAACAAAGTTAGAAGTCCCACACTCACTTCCTGATTTCAAAATGCATTATTAAGCTACAGTAATCAAAATTGTATGGTACTGGCACAAAGACAGACAGATTAATGGAATAGAATGGAGAGCCCAGAAATAAACCCTTGCATACACAGTCAAATGATTTTCAACAAGGGTACCTAGATCACACAATGGGGAAAAGATGGTCTCTTCAACACATGGGGCTGGAAAGCTGGTTATTCACAAGCAAAAGAATGAGACTGGATGTCTATGTTACACACTCAACAGAAATTAACTCAAAATAAAGACTTAAATGTAACACCTAAAACTATAAAACTACTTGATGAACACACAGGTGTAAAGCTCCTCGACACTGGTCTTAGCAACAATTTCTTGGATGTGACCCAAAAGCACAAGCAACAAAAGCAAAAATCAACATCAGACTACAAAGCTTCTGAATAGCAAAAAAAAAAATCAGCAAAATTAAAAAGCAACCTCTGTATTAAAACAAAACAAAACAAAACAAACAAACAAAAAAACAACCAACAGAATGGGAGACAATATCAACAAACCACCTGTCTGATAAAATATCCGTAATGTAAAAGGAACTCATGTAACTCAATAGCAAAAAAGTAAAGATCTGATTTAAAAATGGGTAGAGGACTTGAATAGACATTTTTCTCAGGAAGACATACAAATGGCCAGCAGGCACATGAAAAGGGGCTTGAACTCACTGATCATTGGGGAAATTCAAATTAAAACCACAATAAAATATCACCTCACACCTGTTAGAATTGCTAATATCAAAAAGAGAAGAGACAAGTGTTGGCAAAGATGTGGAGAAAAGGGAACTTTGGAGAACTTTGGTGGGAATGTAAATTGGTACAGCCACAAAGCAAAAGAGTATGGAGGTTCCTCAAGAAATTAAAAAAAAGAACTACCATATGATCCAGCAATTCCACTTATTGGTATTTACTGAAGGAAATGTAATTACTATCTCAAAGAGCTGTCTGCACCCCCATGTTCATTGCAGCATTATTCACAATAACCAAGACAGGGAAACAACCTACATGTCCACCAATAAATGAACAGATAAAGAAAATGTGATATAGATATAAATATGCATATTATATATTAATATATAATATAAAAATGTAATGTATCATTTATAAATATATAAAATAGAGTATTATTCAATCATAATGTAGAATGAAATTCTGGAAAACATGGATGGACACTGAGGATATTATGCTAAGTGAAATAAATCAGATAGAGAAAAATAAATACTGTATGTATAAAATCTAAATTGTATAGAATCTAAAAAAGTTGAACTCATAGAAATGAGAGTCAAATGATGGCTGCCAGGGACTGGAAGTCAGGGAATGGGGAGATGCTGGTCAAAGGGTACAAACTCCAGCTATAAAATGAGTAAGTTCTGGGGATCTAAAGGACAACATGGTGATTATAATTTGCAACACTATATTAAACACTTGAAAGGTGTTAAGAGGAGATCTTAAATGGCATCACTACATAAAAAAATTGGTAATCATGTGAGGGGATGGAATATTAACTAATTTATTGTGGTTATTACTTCAAAATACATATGCATATCATATAATCATGTTGTATACCTTAAATTTACATATGTTATATGTCAATAATATCTCAATAAAGCTGGGGAAGGAAGGAAATAGTTATATCTCTATGGTATTTTGTAACTCACAAAGTAATTGGGTATTCATTATCTCCTTTGATTCTTTTCTATATATAAAAGAATAAATAAAACAACAAATATATAGTTCTAGGATAAACTTACAAATACATAGTTTTGAATCTGTAGTTCCAGAATGATGAAATTGATGCCTAAAACACCTGTGTCACCACTACGAGGATGTGCAATGACTTGTTACAAAGTCAGGAACCAAACCTGGTCTTCTGACTCCCAGCCCAATACACTTTCTGTTATACCAGCCATGTCTTTCTTATTTTCAAAGCTGCATTAACTGTACCTTGAATGATAGTTAAGACTTCTAAGATATTTTGAAAATGTAAAATAGCTTTATGTGTAACAAAATGATACTCACATTGTAATGTTATTTTTCTACCCAAGAGCTCAAGTGTTAAATGATGTTTTCCTATCCATTAGTGTCTTGAGATACTAAATTCTAAAAAAATGCATCTAAAATAAACCTGAAACCCACTAATATCCCAAAGCTTCTCTAAGTAAAAAGAAGTTAGGATCAAGGAGAAAAGCTACAGAGGGAAAGTGCTATTATTACAACATCACCCTAGCTGTGTCCCAATCATCATATAAAAGACAACTGCCACTAGTAATATATATGTCCTCAACCACTGGTGTTCTCAACCCTTGCCTCTTTGCATTGTACCTACCTTTGCTAATCTCACAGTGCTATACAATACTTCTTTACATTATATATAGTACTCTATTTAGACATGTTGACTTCACTAATGAGTCTATAAATACTTGACTTTTACCCACTGCTTTGGTAAGTGAGATAATTGCAGAGGAAAGGCCAAAGCATTTATGGTCAATCAGATGACGAGGAAAGGAATATGGTCTTTCAGCTAAGTTAAGTGTAAAACATTATGTGGCAAGGCAGAAGCTATTAGCGGGATCAATATTTCTCCTAGTACCTTAATAAATCATTATATCAAAGCTCTGACACAGGATGGGGAAAATCTCAGTCTACCTACATGGAAGCTCCCTAAATGGAAAATAAAATTCTATTTAAATTACAAAGACTTAACTACTTAACTGGTATACAAAGGAAATGACAAGTTACAAAACCACTCTCCAAATTCCGGATGTGTTAAGACTTTTTGAATCATTAGTGCAGGAAGAGAGGAAGAAAGACAAAGAACACTGCTACTCTCCAGGATGCACATTTATAATTTGTGACTGGTAAATATGTATGAATCTGTTCCATGCAGCTCAGGATGACATACTGCTTTACAGAGATAGCACAGAGCAGAGAAATCAAAGTCAAGGAAGGTTCAGGAGTTATAAGCCACCTCCTCCCACATTGAACAGTTACCAATCTTCCCAAATCTCTCCTTACTTAAAATACTCTCCTTTGGGGATGGTTTCCTAAAATGAAAAGTACTTTGATGCCAATGGACGTTCAAAGCATAGCAAAAAGTGTCTCGTGGTGAGCTCTAACTGTATCACAAGGCATAAATAATAGTATTTTTTTCCCCTAAACTCTTAACTGCTCCCATTCTCTTTGATGATCCTTCCAGGAAAATAAGCAAGAAATTAAAAAAGTTACCACACTTAGTTGTCCAATTGTTTTAACCCTAGATTTCATTATTTTTCTTTTCTAATATGTTGCAAAAGATAAAAGAAATGTTCTACAGTGATCGATACCAGATAACACAATGCTTTCCCTTAAGGACACCACATTATCTTATTTATAGAGATGATAGTCAATAGAGACACTATTTTAACTCTGCTACAACTTTTACTTTATACTTACGATGTTTAATTTAAAATATTTTTTCCTTATAAGCTCATATTACTTTACTGTAACTCTTTCAACCCTCAAAGCAGGTTAAAGCCAAGAACTAAGAGGTCACATCAAGAAATTTGTTTATAAAGGTCACAGCTGGCAAGGTGGCAACAAAAGAAGGCACGTCTCCTGAACATCTTTAAGTATTTATTCATGATTGACTGATTCTTTCATTCAACAAACACCAGACACTTAAATATCAGACACAGGCTTGATGATAATTGTATTAAAAAAAGTTCTCAGAAGGTTCTACCCTCAAAGAGCTAGACAGTTGAAGTGGATATATAAGGTACACAACACTTAAAAAGTCAAATGGCACTAAAGCTTTAAATTTTAATACGAAATAAGTTGATTATCATGAGCGCTGTATATAATTATGGAAAGGAAAGGCTACATTTAATATGTATAGAAGTTTCTACTGGCAGGAGTTTCCAGGGAAGGGACTGGAGGAAGGGTGATGAGACATGGGCAAGACAGAATTGGGGTAGGTGAAAAAGAAAATGACAAATATTCCAATTAGTAGGTAAAACAATGACAAGGAGGGGACAGCACACAGCCTCACATGAAAGCAAGAGACAGTTCCCACACGGATCAGTGGTGGGTAAGGGAGAGAAGGCCCACCTCAACAATGGGAAGGAGAGTGGCAGGACTGCATGAAGCACGAGGTGGGAAGCTTTTTACTGAAGATGGGAGAGGAAATGGACAGTCAGGAGAATGTTGACACCATCTCCAAGTCTGGGAACATTTGCGATGGAGGAACTGTAAAGGAAGAACGTCTTCTACATATGAGGCATGGATGTAAGAGGCACATTCCATTCATGGCCAGCAGATGACAGGGAGAGATAGAATCTATAAGGAAGTCTTTGGCTCTCAGGAAATCTGCTTTCTATAGAAAATAGGTTCTGGAAGACCCAGGAGTAAGTCACAATTTCAGGGAAGGGTTACTGGGAAGATGGTCCTGGTAGAGGGAACTCCCTGAAAGAAACAAAAATGAGTATATGAGAGAGGACCCCCTATCGCAGAGGGCTTCCACATCCTGAGGGGCAAAGATGACAGAGACAAAGCACCTGTGGCTTTGACTGATCTTCTGGTTCTGAATGGAATCTGGTGCTATGCAGGCTCAAGAGCTTCACTCCGTGCTAGAAATAGAACCCTCCTCTGACCTCACCTGTTGCTGGCACGGATAATATCCTAAGATGCCTTTCAGTTAAACCTGCTAGCTTCTAGCAGCTTAAGGACTTGGGCTGAAAGCAGGAGGTTCATTCTGTGGCTCAACGTAGGAAAAAAACAAAGCAGGAATGGTGAGAAACAAAGTGTGGGAGACTTTTTGGTTAGAAGATCATGGCTGATGGGGCTATACAATGAGCTAGAACAGAAAGTCTTCCACACTCATACTTACCTCCTGCCTGAGAGAGTTGAAGCAAATCTAGGCCTGGTATCCCACCATGGTAAACCATGACAAAGAGGGGAAGAGTTGAAGGTCCCATCCCTGAGAGCTGCAACATGAGCCCATGTTACTTGGAAGGGCTGCCTCTGTGGTCCATTCTGAGAGCCGGGGAACCAAATGGTGCCGAAGGCAGCATCTGCCAGTGTGGGCACCTCTGGGCAGATCAAGCAATGTCTTTTCTAGGCTTCTAGTTGGCAGCTGCCCTTTTCCATCTCCATAAGCACCTCTCTGACCACTGTCAGTTTTTCAGCAGCAAGGCCATCAGCTGTGGTGTTGATGACAGGGCTTGACTGGCTGGAAGAATTTTGCAGTCTCCAGTATGAACTGTGCCTCTGGGTGTCCTTGCTCAAGTGGCAGTTAAGTTGAAAACCATTCGCTGGGTGCCTGCTTCCTTTGAGGTGTAGCGAGGCTGGGTGGGCTACTGGGCTGGACTAAGATTCCAGCACAACATTCAAGGAGGCAGAATGTTTCCAAAGCTGGGTCCAAGTTTGGGTTGACATCAAGGGAAGGTGAGCATTTCTACCACGGATCACAACAAATCAGTCATTGATCTGCCTTAGTTGGTCTGCTAGGTTTTCATTTATTTATATTCGCCTCTATGGTAAGGAGATACTTCTATGTTTCAACACTAAACGGATCAGACAATTATTCATTACTATGCATTCTTTTTCTTTTTTCCTACTCTTCAAGGTAAAGGATAACATGGATCATTGTGCCAAATTATACACAAGAAATCAACAATAGATGCAAAGATGAAAGAGAAGTATTTTATAAGAAAGCTATTGAATTTGTTTTTTAAAATATTTTCATGCGGCAGACTTCCTTTTATCAGCTGGCCAATGTGGTCTTTGGGAGTGACAGCTTTCTGATAAGAGTATTTCTTGTCTGCCACTTGAATGTTTACTTCTAACCTCGAACCACGTTCACTCTCTATCCCCTTAAAGAGGGCAAAATGCAGCATGAGAAAATGCATCTCCTTTCCGCCTCCCTATTCTTTGACCCTCTTTTCTCTGCACACCATTTGGCTTCTACAACAAAAAGGTACCACAAGCAGGTGAAAAATATGTTCCTAGTGACTTTCTCAATGCACTGCACCACTCACTCAGCTAAATCTGGCAAACTCGCACACCTCTGGCCTGCTGGTGAGTCTCAGTAAAATTCAGCTGGTGTCTTTGCAAGGACCCAGGGGGATAACATTTAGTCAGACCTGCCCTCTGGCTCAATAATGCCTCCGGTGTGCAAGCGTCACAGGCCACAAATACCCCTCCAAGCACATGAATCCTTATTTGGCCTTTTGATAGTTTTTTTTTTTTCAGTGTTTAATTCTCTTCTTTAAAAGCATTTTTGTCTTTTGGCTCTTTATAAAAAGCACTGGACTCTGGTGTTCTGTGCACCTTACTTTCTGCACAGCATGGACAAGAGTGCAGGATTCAAGGGGACTTTGAATCTACGGATCCCAAACCTACTGCAGATTCTATAGACTTAGACTTCGCTGTCTCTCAGGCAATTGAGATGGCTTCTGAAAAGGAGTACTTACTGTAAATATGTTTCTCTTCATGCTCTTGGGGTATACATAAATTATCCCCAATCATAATTGCCAAAACTAGGAAAAGGAGCACAAGGATCATAACTGCAGAGGATGTGTGGAATTTCCTCCTTCAAGTCAGTTGTCAAAGGTAATACAGCAGAAAAGGAACCACCCAGAACAGTGGTAGCAGAGTCATGGAGGAAGACAGCAAAATGCATGGTGTTTATAATTTATAACAAAGAAAACTTTAATTTCTAACAAGAATTACAACGTGTCAGGAGTATGGACCACAAGGAAAATTATCTAATTTTTCAGGCTAACTCACCTTTTAGAAATGCCAAAACACCTTCTCCTTTGGTAAAGGGCTTTAGATATACTCTAACTAGGGCTTCTCTTTAAAAGTAATATAAGAGTAAAGCTAAAGTTTCAGTGAGCTCAAAAGACTAAGCAAGAAATGGAGGCTTGCCTCCCACCACAGTCCCACTTTGTAGAGCTAAGAACCATAAACAGATTAGTCTACAGCCCATGCATATAAAAGCATGCATATCTGCATATTTATACATGTGCGTACTTGCTGGTACATGCTTAAACTCAATGAAACATGCTATCTTATCTAAATACACTCCACTGTATATAAAACTCAAGCAACATTGTTCCGTATCATTTGTACAGATTGGCTTGCTTTTTTATTTATTTCAAAAATGTTATTTATTTATTTATTTATCAGAGAGAGAGAGAGAGAGAGAGAGCGCGAGAGAGAGAGCATGCATAAGCAGGGGAGCAGCAGAGGGAGAGGGAGAAGCAGGCTTCCCACTGAGCAGGGAGCCCGATTCGGAACTCGATCCCTGGGACCATGACATGAGACAAAGGCAGACATTTAACCAACTGAGACACCCAGGTGTCCCTTGACTTGCTGTTTTAAAATGGCTACATTGCATCCTATTGAACAGGTCACTGTAGAGCCTGTATCCTATTGGTGTATTTTTAGGCTACTTCCAACTTCCAAACATTACAAAAGAAGATGCAGTATGCTTTTCTATAGTGACAGCTACATATCTGTACAGACAGGACTAAAGCTCCTCCAAAATACATTTTGCCAAACCACACTCCTTCCAGCAGTGGGAAAGTGCCTCGCTATCACTGGAGAGTAACAGCTGCTTAACTTGTTTTCAATTGACAAGTGCAAAATACTATCTTATCTTTTTTTTCTCTCATCATTAATGAGGCCATGTTTCTGAGAAGCCACTGTATTGTTCTTTGAACTGACCATTCATATTCTTTACTCATTTTCTTCTACTGGGTTGCTACTGTTAATTGATTGATAAAAATGAGCCATGTGTTAAGCAAGGAAATGAGCTCACCGTCTATCGTATGTATTGCGAATACTTGTGATTTTTCATTTGTCTGTGGCTTTTGCTTCTGCACTGGGATGGGGGATAGTCTTCTTGAAAAGACATTTTAAGGAATCTGTCCATCAGTAACTATAAGACACAGATTGCATGAGACTGCGAATGACCTGCTGTGTTCGGGGGTCATGCTTATCTTAGGTAACAGGTCACTGGGACTAATCGGTGGAGACGTCCTGCAATTTTCAGTCATGGAGCCACTTTCAAAGTGGTCACTCTCACCTAGAAGCCTCTTGCCTTATTCTCAGTTGGGATTTTGACCAAAAGTACCAGCTTCTTTTATCCAGAAGTCACTCAGAGGCAGTTAACAAAATTTCTTTGCTCTTTTGTTTCCCCTGTTCCCTTACTAACAATTTTAGGTGGAGTAGAGGAAAATATAAAGTGTGCAACCAAAAGAAAGGTCTAGAAAATTATTGCACTGATGAGAGAATTTGGCTAATCCCCAGGATTCCTTTTGCATGTTCACAGCAATTACCCCAGACCTTATATTTTGGGGTTTTTTATCCCACTCCTTACCATGATCATTAATGTACATTTATTGAGAATGTCCTCTGTGTAGGGTCCTGACAGGACTCACCTGTAGTGCACAAAGAATGTCAGGGCATGAGCCCAGCTGACAGCAAGCTCGTCTGCACTTGTACAGATGGGGAGCCAGCTGCAAGGTGCAAATCCTGACCCCACCCCAGCCTCAGCCTGCCTCGGACTCGATCATTGTATTACCCAGAGCCAGCTAACCTCTCGGGGCTGAGATTCCTTATCTGTAGGATACAGATGAGCAGCTACATTACAGGATGTCTGTAGAGTAAAAGGGGTTACTCAGTAGAGCAGTGTACATGGCCAATTTTACATAAACATGGCCCCAAAACAATAATTAATACAGAAAGAAATGTAAGTGAGAGTGAGAGAGTCCGGTAACCTGTACTCCATACACTGTGGCTGCAGAAAGGGGAGCCCCAAAGGAGCAGTCAGGAAATGCAGCTAGCCAAAGGCAGGATATGAACAGGATGACCTAGGATGAGCGAAGATACAGATGTGGTCCCCAGGTGGGGAAGGGCCCAAAGGCCCACGGAAGCACTGCAGTGGCAATGAGCACACTAGTGTGAGTATGACAGCGGACTGTGTCTGGACAGAAGGAGGAAATAACTTTAAAAACATACATGGCCAAGGACTTAAATAAACACCAAGCATTCAAACATCTCAACTCTGTTTGTTTAAGAAAATGTTTACTTGTTCTTTGCTCTCAGTTAATAAACGGAATCAACTCTTTCAACAAAAGCAGAGCTAATCCCTAACTTAAGAAAGAAAAGTTGTGTTCCAAAACTTGATCTCTAAGGCAGGTATTTGAGAAGAGAACACCTGCCCCACAGAAGCCCTGTGGTAGGGAATGGAGAAATTTCCAGGCTGGTGCCTGCAGCCCCAGACCAAGAATGCAGCTAAGGCAATGTTAGAACTCTGCCATCCCTCTCATTCATTCATTCCTTCCTCTGTACATCCCATCTGATGAACGCCTACCACCAGTGCCTTGCTGTCCTAAGAGAGGGCAATGGTCCTGAGCCAGGAGAAGCAAGGTGTTTACTCTCATGAGGCTTGTATTTCAGGGTAAGGAAGGGGGGAGGCAAGGAACACAGAGCATAAAAATGAACAAATAAATGAGTGATATTATACCATGAAAAGTGCTATGAAGAAAGTAGAAGCGAGTATTGTCAAGGGGCGGAAGGCCACTCTATGTGGAAGGAAGTAATACCTGAACGTGATACCTGAACGATGAGCAGACAAGTGGCAGGAAGTTCCAGGCAGATGGAACAGTGAGCACAAAGCCGCAGCGGCTGGGAAAAGCTGGGTGTTCACAGAACAAAATGGCAGCCAATGAGGCTGCAGCAGAGGGACAGGAAAAACTCCAGGGGCAATGCTTCATCAACGGGAAGGAATTCTGAATTCCAGCTTTGGGCAACAAACACACACCTCCTCCTTCCTCCTTCCTTTTGTGGGCAGGGCCAGCCAGAGGTTGAGCAGCTCCTCAGCTGTTGACAGAAAATGCATGAGGCTGGGGACCTTAGACGCTCTGGTGACCGAAGGCCTTGGGCTCTGGAGGACATGGTGGGAGGACAGTGGGAGACTTGGGTGAGCCAAGGCCAACAAGAGGATAGCAGCACCAGTCCCCACAATGACACACTTGGGGGAGTGAGGGTAGGGACTTCAGTCTCTCTCTGACAGAATTTTAGGGTATCTTGTTTAGGTAGGGGAAAGAGTTCTGCCTTTTGCTTACCTATTTTGTCTGTGAACTTCCAAATTAGCACTTTGGACAAAACTGAGAATAGCAGAAATTATAAAGTTATATCACTTTAATACTGTCACCAGAATTCCTGTAATTGCACAACTGTTATTTTACAGTGTAGACAAGAATTCCGCTCTAGTCTGCTATTGCTTTAGATATATATATCGCTGAAAAGCCAAAGTGGATTAGAATTGCCAAAGGATTTTCCCTGTCATTGTTGGATACAATCTATTTTCTTTATTCTTGATAGATACATTGACAGCTTCACTTAAAATTCTTTCTACAGGAACATGTCTGATTTCAGGACTACCCAATCAAGGATCCCATGAATGAAATTCCAATCCAGACCAGAGGAACAAAGACAATTGCTGGTTTTATCTCTACCCTTTCAAGATTTATAAAACAAAAAACAACAAACAAACAAACAATGCCTTCCTAGTAAATGTCCCTTAGGGTCTCTCTGAAAAGCAAAACAAAACCACTGATGGATGTGGAAAAGGAGTCTCACCTATTAGGACAATTTTCCAGAGGTTTTTCTATTTTTTCTTGGCCTCACTTTTAAATGCTGAATCTTTATAATCACTATACGTATTATAGTATCAAAGTAACTTGTGACTGATGATAATTAAGAATAGGAAATTTCAGAAGTGCCTGTTTTTCTAGGCCAAGTTTCAACTAAATGTTTCCACTACTAAAATTATGCTTTCTTATACAAATGTTGAATATAACTAAGTTGCTCTGGAGATGTTAAGGTTCATATTTTTTCTCACTTCTTATTTTCTAGCCTAGATTAATATACCAGTTTATATTTGACACTAGATTTCTTTATTCTTAAAATAATCAGGCCACATTTCTCTATGAGGTCATACTATTTTCTTGAAATGAATGATTATTCCTCAGTCATAAGAGGTAAAAACTCAGCAACCCTAGCTACAACCATTAGTGCATAGGTCAAAGAATTTTATACTTTTATATCACATGAATTCTATTCTACTACTATTTCTAAGTAAGATGAACACCCAGGTTAAATAAATGTATTTTATTTCTGGATTTGGAATATACAAGTTGTTATTCTCAATGGCAACAGCATATCCATTTTCTGCTAGAAAGTGATTTTTTTGAGGGATGCCTGGGTGGCTCAGTTGGTTAAGCATCTGCCTTTGGCTCAGGTCATGATCCCAAGGTCCTGGGATCCAGCTTCATGTCCTTCCAGCTCCCTGCTCAGCAGGAATCCTGTGTCTCCCTCTCCCTCTGCCTCTCCCCTGCTCAAGCTCTCTCTTGCATCTCTCTCTCTCAAATTAATAAATAAAATCTTAAAAAAAAAAAGAATGTTATTTTCTGTTAAAGTCCTTTTATCTGCAGCAAAACAGAGGGAGTACTGGTTAATTGAGGAATAAAGTATATTTCTGAAAGACAAAGAACTAAGACTAGAAGCTAAGAACACTAAGAACCTAGTATTATCTGGACTGGCATCATCATGATAGTAGAATAATTAGAAGACATTGTGTCCACTCTCAGAAGACTATAGATCTTTCAGAAGCTTAATAACTTACTGAACTGTACTTGTATTCTAAATCAAATGAATTCAAATATTCATATGTGTGAAAATGATTTTCAAATTATAAAATACTGTAAAACGTAAGGTCATACCATTATTATTACTGGAGTTGTTTTATTATGCCAACTATTATGACAAAAGTCTTGTCATTATTTTTCCAGTGATCAGGCTCGAAGCATCTTAAATAAGAATGTGTGAAACATTTTACCCTCCTGGAATTAGAGATAGCCAGTGGAAAATGTTATTGCATTCAATAAATCAATTGTGTCCTCCTAAACTGAATGAAGTACCTTGCAGTCAATTTCTGATTGGTCTTTCCATGAACTATTTTAAAAACTCACCAGAACAGATGGAAAGAAAAATACAATTAACACCTGATAGTGTAATTAGGGGCCTGAAAGCCTAGAGTAAAAACCACATCATAACCAAACCCTTATCATGAAGGTCAGTATCAGGGCATATTCCTTACGAGTTATCAAAGTAACACATCGGAATCCAATGTCAGCATCAAGTGTTTTCCTCCATATCAAAGTTCACTTGTAATCTTTCTGCCTCTATATATGTTTCAAAAATCATGCCCTCTTCAGTCCAGAGTTCTATCACTTTTATGTAATCTTTAGATAATAGTTTTAAATCTTTATATGCTTCAAAATAGACACAATTATATACACTAAATTAAAAAAATTAAAATTGACTAAAATAATAAACATAATTCCTAGAGTTAATTTTACCCCTGTCTAGACATGGCCCAATGATTTCATTGTTGTATACTTAAGAAAAGTAGGAAAAGGAAGATCATAAATGTCCCTAATTTAGAGGAAAGAAACAGGTCTGAAGGGATAACTACCTTGCAAAGGAGGGATGAGTACTTAATCCACATGTCTACTCTGTTCCCTTCCCACATTCAGAGCTGCAAGGAAGAGAAACAGAATTTGTAAAGTAAGATTTTTAAACCATGATAACATGCGTCAGGGTACAATTATGTAACTTTAAACATCGCTGAATTTAACAAGATAGAAACCCAGATCTTGATGTTTATTGAATTACTTACATGCCTTTTCCTGGTTTCTTGTTTACAATAAATTTTATGGGAGGATATTTCAATTTGTGACTTCTATCTAGCCAGTCTGTTCTCTAATGAGACTACAGCCTGTTTGGGTTTTAAAGCTTTCTGACATTTAAAAGTGTTTACTTTCGGTCTCTAAAAGCCATAGAAAAGGCTTCCCTACTATAAAAATGATGATCTGCTGCACTTTCAAAACATAGCATGAAAAACCCCAAGGAAACAGATCTTTCTTTGTGATAGAATAACACTTTTTTCAAACTTTTGACAATTGGCACTATTACTTATAAATTTAAGTTAAACTGGATAGTACATGGCTGCAGCCACAATATTTTGACCGACAGTGTCAGAGATAAATGCTTTGCCTCCGAGGATAATCCAGAAGCCCTCTCCTCCCTCCCTGACCTGCAAGAAGCCTTCTGAAACAGCTAGCAGATAGCGCACTGCCCGAGGAATAACATGCGTGAAGAGCACCCAATACATGAATTACAACTTCAGCTTTTAACAACGGAGAGTTGTCCTCAGCAAGCATGTCGGAGTGCCTCTGGAAGAAAGTCAGACTTCACTGGCCATTTCAGACATTAAGAGAGAGAAACGTCATACTTGAACCAAACCGAAATCAGCATGATAACCTCCTCCCAGAAACTCTGCCCATTCTACCCAAGCTTCTAAGGGTCAAGTCAGATCACAGATTGGAAGAAGAGAGAGCAGCACAAACAAGAAAGAAGCGAGCTCCTCAAGTAATGCGTCCAGTCACCAGATGGTCACCAGTCACTAGATGGTCACCAGTCACCAGATGGTCACCAGTCACTAGATGGTCACCAGTCACCAGATGGTCACCAGTCACTAGATGGTCACCAGTCACCAGATGGTCACCAGTCACTAGATGGTCACCAGTCTAGCCTTAGCCGCTTTTCCACCCAGAGCAAGTCCGGAAACTTGAGTTTTTCTGGGTCTGCCAAAATTCAAGTTCCTACATTAATCTGTTGATTTCAGTCCATTAGTATAAATATTATTTTCATCACTGCAATCATTAGGTTTTTAAAACTTATTGTATTGATGAGACTAGACAGAGAAAGGCAAACAGACTCCATTTTGAAAGCCAATTTTGATCTATTAGCAGTGGCTGGCTGGCTGAACTAAGAAGAATTCTGAGGCTGGTATGACGGGAAAGTGCAATGTAATGATTTCACGCTTCCATTATGGATACAGGTCTGTCAAATCCCCAGGACTTACAGCACACGTAGGTAATCAATAAATGTTTAGTGAAACAACGATTTTATGCAATGTGGCTGGGTTCTTTTTGTCAGAGCAGCTTAAAACACACACACACACACACACCACACACACACACAGAGGTAACAGAGTAAATAGCTGTTTGCTCTTAGGTATAAATGTGTTCCTTCATTTATTCATCCACTCACTTTACCTTTCACCTGGAGTACTTCAATAGTTCCTTAAGGAGTCTTCCTGTCTTTACTGTCACCCCTGTCTAAGCCACACTGCTATTAAAATGACCTTTTTCTATAATATTATTAGATCATGCTTGCCCTTCTCATCCCTGGTTCTTCACTCTCATTGGGCTCTCTTATGAAGTATGCCACACAAGCATATAAAAACCAGCCATAGCAGACAGATAAATAATTTGGGTGGATGGCTGGCTGGCTGACAGGGAGAGGGAGACGGAGAGCTAGACAAACCCCAGATATTCAACCAGGACACCTCCATTAGTCAATTTACCAATTATTCCCTCTTTTCTGTTTCCCTGAATCGCCTTTGCTTTGGCTCACAGATCTTCTTAAAAACTCTGATTTCATGGAAACCCACAGGCTTGGGTCAAGAGGGGGGAGGCAGGGGAGAGACTTCCCTGGCATTTCTGCATGGAGAGGCATATTGAAACAATGTCTCTTCCTTTACCAAAGTCTCTTACATGAGGTAAGACAGGACAAGCTCCTTAGCAGTACACAAACCATCCTTCCCCATCTGGCCTTTTCTGCTCTGGCTGGGCTTCATTTCTGCTCTGGATGAGCTTCATCCCCAGGCCCTAAGAGTGAGCCCCTCATAGCTCCCTGACCACACCATGATGTTTCCAGTTCCAGGTCTTTTTACAGGGTGTTTTTGCTTATTTGTCTGCTGGACGAACTCCAGCTTGGTTCCAGAAACCCAGTTCACAAATTAGCCCACACCACACCCTGGAAAAAGCTAGTCATTCCCTTCTTTAGGTTAGCTCTGTACCTCTCCCATAAATATTTCATCATTGCACCAGTCACGTGCTCTGTTAATGAGTTTAAAGTTAAGATCTGAGAGCTGGTCGAGAGTAGGAACTTTGTCTTAATTTGTCTCTGTTTTCTTAGCCCCCAACACAGTTTAGGAGACACTGAATATAACAGAGGACACCTTCAAGGTTTTCAGTTTAGGAGGCAAAGGAAACAGTAATGACATTCACTGAGAGATGGGAAGAAACCGGAAGAAAGTCAGGAAGTCCGGACCTAGGACTGGAGAAAGGGATGGGAGCTGAAGGTAGCAGAAGTCATGGGTGGATAAGGAGGACCCAAGAAAAGACAAAGAAAAGAGGTAAGGAAAAGAACCCTGCAGGAATGCTCTGGAGAATAAGATACCAAAGAAACTAGAGGCCAGAAGGAAACCAAAGGCTGGAAAATTTAAATAAGACAGGACTATGTTAGTGTCTCATAATGATCGACGGGGATGAAAACCAAACACAGATGGTTGATTGGACAACTGAGAGGAGAGAGTACAGGGAAAAGTGAGACATCACGGAAAATAATTTCAGTGGAGGGAAGGGAACAGGAAAAACGAGACTGCAGTTGGTCAGAGTGAATGAATGTCTTTCATCCATACTCATTACAGAGACTAGGAGTTTGGATGAAAGATGGCTGAGCAGGAAGCTGCCAGTGGCCAGTGGCCGCCTGGGTGGACAGCAGAGGGAAAGAGGGAATGGAGAGGCCTGGAGAGAAGGAATTAGCAAATGAGCAAAGCGGGAAGGATTTTACTTTTCCCACTGCAATATGTTTCATATTTTATATTTTGGGCAAGATGTCCTTACGAAAAAGGTTCCACAATTCCTACTGGGGATGAATGCTTACCCGCCACTCTCCCACCCCCTGCCATTCCTTGTGTTTCCACAGAAAGGAGGGAACATCAACTTCACAAGAAGATATCATCTCTGCCTTCCTACTCACTTCCTCTGAGGAAGGAGTCATTTATCTAATTTTTTAGTTTGGGAAAAGGGATTGAGCTTGCCCAGTTCATCATCCTCTTCCCTTAAATTCATAGGAGGCCTGCCACGGCAGAGGGGCAGAGGTTGGCTAGCTCTGCCCATACTTGAGGGGTCAGTTTATATCAGAGGGCCCGGCTGTATAAGGAGATCCGTGTGGTCTCAGGTGTAAGCCATAGTCTCCAGTTCAGCCATACTGGTAATAAACCTACGGTGTGAGCTCCCCTCATCTGCCTCCAGAGTTAGCTTCTCAACTGCATCTGAACTCAAGTGGCGGAGTCCACACCGTGAAACTACAAGGGAGATTATTAAAGACGAAATATAGAAATACAACAGCTTTAATTCGTTGTGGGAGATTTGAAGAGGTGGAAATGGATAATCTCCCAAGCACCCTTCAGCAACCTCTGAACATGTTGTCCATGTGCATATCAGACAAGTAAGAGGAATCATGAGTCAGAAACTTCTCAGAAGCAAAAGGAGGTTTTTCAGTGGAAGCTGGTGGGCAGCAGCAGCACAGCAGTCAAGTCGCCTGGGACAAAGACAATTTAAGAGACTATAGGATACCTTACCAGGAGCCTTCTCAGAGACAGAAAGAGATCAGTACAATCAATATTTGCAGGCGCACATACAATCAATACATTGTATTTATATAAATAAAACATATGCTCCGATAGATGTACAAAGATATAGACAACAATAACAACAACAACAAAATATAGAATCAAGCTGGAGAAAATTCCAATTCCTACCAGCTGGAATTCTATGCTTAGATAAGCTTCTTCCTCAACTAAATGATAAGATTGTACTTTTGCACCTACATTTGCCCAGAGAAAAAACAAGTAGCCACAGTATGCTTAAAAGCAAATGCTAAAAAAACTGTTTGGCTCAAAGAACAGAACAGCTTTTAACCAAGCTGAAGACAGTATAATATTATTTTGCTCTCTTGTCCCTTGGAAGCCCTGAGACCTTTCCAGTTGCAACATTCCACATACCAGGGGCTGAGGCGGGGAGGGTCTCCAGGCTCTGAGCTCAAGGAAAACAATGAAGATCCAGGGCGGGTCCCTGGCACTCCTGGTTTAAGGACTAAAGGATTTTATCTGATTCATCAGTGAGCACCTTAGGGAACAGAGGAGAAAAAGCGGTTTTTTGCTTTTTGGTGTTTTTTGGTTTTGTTTTGTTTTTGTTTTTTTCTACCCGTGGCTGCTGTAAACAGAAATCTCACTCAGCCTTGTCCCAAATTCTTGCACAGGAAAGCTCTGCTCACCTGCCTTTTGAGACCCAGGTCTCCAGCAGGCACTCTCCAGAGGCAGAAGGAAGACGTGTTCCATGCAGAGCAATCAGTGGCTATGTGTTTCATTGTGGCAACCAGGATTCATAAGGGCAAAGCTGATCCACCGCAGCTTTCAGCTATAATCCCCCTGGAATCTGGCCCTGCTGTTAGAGGGATAATTATCTGGTTATCCCTGAGGCCAGTTCTTACAGTTTTCACATAAAAATCACCTCTTGCATAAGACATGAAATTTAAAATCATCCCTTCACAGATATCACGGAGTCACTCCATTACCTTTGGGACAGATATAAATTATGCATTCTTTGATTCTCTTTAAAATTTTAGAGGCACATGGGGACAGAGAAGGATCTCATTGGTACTAAAAAATATAAGGCATTCCAGAAAGAAACAATAACTTGTGTGATATTAACTGCTACTAGGGCTCCAAAGGCTCCCCGCTTGGTCAAGGAAATCACATAAAGCATGAAAAACTAACAGCAGGCTTGCATACTAATGACTGCTGGTGACAAGGACTCATTGAATGTCACTGCTTCATGTCCTCATGCTGCTCATTTTTCTTATCTCGGTGACTTCTCCTTCCACAAGACTGATGTACCCCTATGAATTAGCGTCCTTCTGGGTGTCTGCAACCAAGAAGGCACTCAGGAATGTCTGTGATGGAAGCCCATGCGCTCTTAACATCTCTCCCTTCCCCCCGGGTTCCACTCCTTAATACGGAGAGAATTCTTTGTACCACGGAAATGGTATTGTATGGATCCTCCGCAGCTAGTTTGGTTTTTACCTCTAAATGCTACCAAGGCTTTGCTATCATACATGTATTCATATTTCAGAGAGGGCGTGACATTTTTGTAATTAGCATGAATAAAATTCAATGGCTGTCACTGCGAGAATAAAGAAATCTGTGTGTTCTCATGCTCTGCTGCTGCGATGACCTATTTCACACCAGCATCTGGTCCCTACTGATGAACTATTCCAGACGCAGCTCGCAACACAGCCCCACACGTGTGTTACCCACACAGACATGGCTACGGATGTTCCTTTCCACAGTCCACATTCGTTATTAACCTCACTTCCCCCATTATTATTCCACTGAAGGAACATTCCATAAGGATTCAAACCCACAGTACACCGTTTACCTCAGACGCCTGAGAACTTGAGGACAAATAAGAAGAATGGCATCCAAAAAAAGTAAAATCAAATCAGTCCTGCCACAGAAGTTACTTCAATTGCGTGGTCCTCACAGCTGCTGATGAGGGTTTGAGGAGTTCTCTGACTTATGGGAGAAGTGAGACAAACTTCAGTACCTGCTTTAAAGGCTTTCCTAAAGCAAAATGCACTGAGCAATATTAATTTTTCAAGCTAAAAATTAGAGGCATTTGAAAACTATTGTTCCCCCCAAACAGGAAAGAAAATCGCTGTTGAGAGACTAAAATGTGTACCACTGTCACCAAAAACATATGCCAATTCTACACAAAATGCCTTTAAGCCCTTGACCTAATGAAGTTAGAGACAGGATATGGATGACTAGAACAGAAAACGAAACTCAGGAAGAATTTTGTTCATGAACTGCCATATTTCTCCTGTCTTTTAACCAATTTTCCCCCTCAAAATTAGAACATGGACTGCAAATCTCCACGGCTACTGCTGCATATGACAGGCTAAGTGCTATTTAAAATGTAATGTTATATGTGTCAGTCTGGTAGGGAAAAACAAGAGCCTGTGGGAAGGACTTTTCAGCTAGGCAGGGGTCTTAAAATGTTATAAAGATGCCAGTCAAGACAGTGAACCAAAAAACAGCCTTTCCCATCCAATTAGAAAACATGCAATATTATCCCCAAGTTCTGCAAATGCAAGAATCCTTTCAGCCTGGGCACTCACTAGCACAGTCCTACTCTATTAACTTGACGTCCGGTGTACAATACATCACTTTCTACTAAAATTAACCCTTTGGGTTAAAATCAATGCTTAGATAACATGAATGAAAATGATTTAATGGGTGCATCACGCATGCTATTTCCGAAGTTTTTAATCTTTGTAATTTGCTGTAAACCCAAATCATGAGCGGTGGAAGGACGCCAAGGGTTGTAACACTTCCACTGTTGAGTAAAACATACACTTCCGTTTTGAACTTCAATCCCAGCCAAGGCATCTGTGCTATCTAAACACCGTCCTGCTTGAGTTCTCAGCAAAGAGAAACCACTGGTTTCCTACAAACTACTTTATCATAGTAGGGGACTTTCCTCCTCAAGAATCACTCCATTAGATATTCACATGGATGCACGACAGAGACAGAGGGTGTGGAAAATCCAGGTTATTCAAGATTCTTCCACAATGATTGGCCACTCATGTTGAAAAACACTTAACTGCATTATGCATACACCTACTTAATGCTTTAGCAACTAGATACCATTTGAAATATGATAGGAAGGGAAATGGGCCAGTTAAAGATGTAAGTTCTTTTTCTTCCCTCATGGAAATTTCTGCAGAGTAGGGTCTGAAAATAGAGACAACACTGAAAGTTTGCAAAACTTAGACTGTTTTCATAAAACAAACAGGTGAATCACAGGGAACTGCACTACTGTTGTGTTCTCTCCCCCCAGCTCCCCAGCCTTGCCCCTCTGGAAATGCAAAAATACATCAGCTCCACTCTGGACAGATGCAAGTAACACAGAAGACTTCAGGAGGGGGCTTCTGGGTGGCTCAGTGGGTTAAAGCCTCTGCCTTTGGCTCAGGTCATGATCCCAGGGTCCTGAGATCGAGCCCCACCTCGGGCTCTCTGCTTGGCAGGGAGTCTGCTTCCCCTTCTCTCTCTCTGCCTGCCTCTCTACTTGTGATCTCTCTCTCTCTCTGTGTCAAATAAATAAATAAATAAATAAATAAAAAAGAAAGAAAGAAAGAAAAGACTTCAGGAGGCCATATTCAGTCCATATCTTCCAATCATCTAAAATCAGCTTTACTCAACTGTTCCTAAGAAGTGCCTCTGCCTTCCTTTCTAGCCACCAATCTTGAAACTCTTCTCGAGAGGCTTATGTTACAGGCTGTGTTTACACTGGGGTTACTAGCAAGTAACCAGTAGCTCAAACTGCAGGACCAAGAGAGCAGAAGAATTAAACACAGATTCCTCAGGAATTTAGCCAAGTGCCGCCTATGGTTCTCTTCACCCAGTGAGATGCCTGCCTAGCCATTTGGAATTGTGTGCCCGCTTCCTCATCTGTAAAATCAACCCACAGAGGTGGCCTGACAGTCTGCTATGGTTACAAGGGATGGGGAGTTACACCTTGATGGAATGCAAAGGGTAATGGCCCGGGCAGGGGAGAATTCAGAGAGCACATCCTAGGAGTGCCTGGGTGGCTCATGATTCTGGCTCAGGTCAGGATCTCATAGGTCCTGAGATCGAGCCTCGCATCAGGTTTTGTGCTCAGCAGGGAGTCTGTTTGGGATTCTTCACCTCTCCTGCTGCCCCTGCCCCGACACTCACGCTTGCTCGCTCTCTCTCTCTCTCTCACACACACACACACACACATTCTTTCTCTGTCTCTCAAATAAATAAAACTTTTTTTTTAAAAGCAAGCACATATCAGAAATATGCTGTAATATGCAAGTTCCTAAACACTACAAAGAAAAAAATGGAATAATTTACATTGTGGTAAATTACACTGACCTTGTGGTCTAAAGGGAAACTTGTGAGAGAAGATAATGGAACACAAAATATTTTCTTCAATTTGAAAGACAAGTCAGATAAAAAACGTTAAGAAGGAAGAAAACTCGATCTTAAAAGCAGTCAGGGTAATTCTCTAAGAATTGCATATCTAATCCCAACATTTCTCTACTTAGCTGGCCCCAAATCCGTAACACGAACTGTTGTCACAGGATAATAGAAGCTATTTAAGGGTTTTAAACTAGGAGAGGAGGGGAGCATAAAATCTCCCCTTCTGCTTATAAGACCCAATCCACTTGTCATTCAGGTTATCGCTTTCTCTAGGAAACCTCCCCACACCTCACCGTGAGAACAGAGGCCTACAGTATGATCTTGTAGGAACCTGCACTTGATCTTGATATATATTACGGTTGTCAGTATTTTTCAGTGTCTCACTCGCCCCCCAGTGATCTGTGCTGTCCAATATGGTTGACACTGGCCACCTGTGGCTAGTGAGCACTTGAAATATGGCTAATTCAAATGCAGATGTGCTTCTGTTTGAAACACATATCATATTTGGAAGACTACTATGGATTTCTCCAGAAGGAAGGTAGCCCTGCTAACACTTTGATTTCAGCCCAGTATTCCAATCTTAGTACTGTGAGAGAGTACGTGTAGGTTGTTTAAAGCCACTAAGTTTGTGGTCATTGTTACAGCAGTAGTAACAAACAAATACATGTAGGTACTAGAAGGTTTCCATATATTGATCCCATATTCTTTGTCTTGGACAGCAACTGGGTTCAGTTGTAAACTCCAGGAGGGCGGGGCCACTTCTATTCCATTCACGGCTCCATAACCTGCCCTCAGCATACTGCCTGGCTCCTGCTCTTCAGTCCCAAGTCCTGGGAATGAACGCAGCACTTGAAATCAAGGCAGTTCCTCTCTTTTCAGAAAAGTGTAATCCATTCATTATTCTAATAAACATTTATTAAGCACTTACTAAAGCCAGGTATTATGCAAGGCACTGAGGACACAAAAATAAATAAGAAGTGGTTGCCAGGGACTGAGGGAAGGGAGGGATAGGGAGCAACTGCTTGACGGGTGTGGGGTTTCCTTTGAGGATGATGAAAATATTCTGGAACTAGATAGCAGTGCTGGTTGCACAACACCGTGAATGCACTAAATGCTACTAAATTGTTCACTTTAAAATGGTAATTTTTGGGAGCACTTGGGTGGCTCAGTGGGTTAAAGCCTCTGCCTTCAGCTCAGGTCATGATCCCAGGGTCCTGGGATCGAGCCCCACATCGGGCTCTCTGCTCATTGGGGAGCCTGCTTACCCCGCCCCCCCCCGCCTTCCCCTCTGCCTGCTAATGATCTCTGTCAAATAAATAAATAAAAATCTTTATTAAAAAATGGTAATTTTTGTTATGTGAACTTCACCTCAATAAAAAATAAAATAAAATAAAATACATAAGAAATGCATGGTCCCCTGGTCTCTGACCTCAAGGATCTCAGTGTAGCCCAGAGCTGCTTGTATGTAAGCATGTGCGGGACAGAAAGCACTAGAGGTCTAAAGCCACACGGCTGTATCCAGGACACAGCTGCTTCAGAGAGAGGCCAAGGGCAAGGAAGAGGATATGCCTAGATAAGGAAGTGGGTGCCAGGAAAATCTTGAAAACATGAAATGGGAGTGTTTGAGCTAAATCTTCAAGGATGAATAGGATTTAAAACAAACAAACAAACAAACAACCACGCAAACTATGGAAGGAGGTGTATTCCAGCCAGAGAGCATAGACATTTATAGCATCTCTAGATAACTTTCAAACTGCTGGCATTCTGCATCAATTGACAACTGTCTGCTTCCATGTCCCTATTCTAACTGAGAGTCCTTACAGAGTAAAGCCTTAATCCTTAAAGTCACAGCTTCTGTAATCCACAAGCTACTGTACCCACAATCACAGAACCTACGGAGCAAAGAGCTCTTTAAAATGGGAAACAATGGAGAAAGGAAATGGAAACCAGAAGCTTAACTGACTTTATGGGTAATCCAATCAAATGTACGTGTAATATATAATTAGAGACGAGGGGAAAAGAAACCCTAGTTTTGCTCAGAATTTGACCACACAAGACAGTCATTTGAAACCATCTGGCTTCTGATACAAACAAGATGTATAGGCCAAAACATAATTTAGGAAGTACACCAAGAAGTTATCAAAATCACAGGATAGACATCAAGGTAGATGAAGCTTCTTGACTTCTCTTCTGGTTGGGAAAGATATAAATACAACCTGAGAATATCAATAACAGGGATCTCAACTAAGAACAGATTCAAACTCAACTGTATTCTGGATAAAGGAAAAGCAGTAAATTGGGGAAAATCTATTATATTTATGCTATAGGAGGATTTTATTTTACTGTCAAAATTTCTGACACACTTGAAAACTTTTACTTCTGATTCTTAATAATAATAAATGAAATACCAAATATTTTTTCTTAGTTCAAATGTTAACTCCCCAGAAAGTAGACTACCTCCTGCCAAAAGTAGAATCACTCAACAAAGTTTCAATCAAATCACCTTGCTTGATTTCCCTGTGATCGTTATGTGATACTTTCTGGTTCACTATCTGTTTATCTCTTTCCCCTCTCCAGAATGTGTGCTCCATTAGGGCATGGCTGGTATATTTTATTCCCTGGGTCATCTGCAGCACCTATAAGGGTGTCAACCCTTAGTAGGTACATTTGTTGAATGAATAAATAAACAAGAAATTCAAATATTCCCTGAATTAATTCCACATCTCATCTCTTCTCCCCAGTGATTTACAAAACTTTATAACTGAAATATTTATTAATTTTTTATCTATTCTAGAGATTATACTAGATGTATTGAATACCGTAGGGTCAATTAAGAGCATGGGACTAAGGATCTTATGGTCTAGATAGGAGTCCAAGTTCCTTCTAGTTGTGTGGCCTTGGGTAGACTACTTAACTTTTCTATAACTTGGTTTCCTCACTGGTAAGATTAAGTTATTAATATTAGCTATGTCATAATGTTTTTCTGAAGACTAAAATTGCACAGAATATTTTCTGGGACCTACCAAGCACTCACTAAATATAAACTCTAATGGGTTGAAATCACAGAGAAAAGAATAGTGGTTTAACAAAATACAGAGTTTTCTATCCTCAGTAGGTTTTAGGAGTTGAGCCATCTGTACCCAAAAGTGTTCAAACAGAGACTTAAGTATACATTTGATTGAGATATTGAAGAAAGGATTTATGCATCATAAAATAATTTATATTAGATAACTTTTAACATTGCCCTTTCTTCTCTTCGAAGCCTAAGATCCTATGGTCATGACTAACACTAAAAACTGAAATCAAGAAGTGCATAACACAGTTCCTAAATGCAAATACAAGGACCATTTCAGACTCCCATGTCCAGAAGATGCATGTGTACTATTTTCACAAGAGAGTCAATCTCTTCTCCGGACATGGGGAACTTGACCTCAAGTGTTGGGAACTTCTCCGGACACGGGGAACTGTTGACCTCTGACCACTGACATCTACATTACTGATCTCCTCATGAGACCACATGGAATTAGAGATGGAAGAACATGGGAACTGGAGCCCAGGTGTTCTTGGAGACACAAAAAGTTAGGATTGCCTAGAAGGCTCGTGTTAAAGAAAATTTACAGTAAGCCTGAAGGAGAGAAGCTGCAAATGAGCCAAAACAAACAAACAAACAAACAAAAGACAAATAAACATTACAGTTCTTAATAGGAGAGTAAAATTTAATTGTAACCAAATCCAAAGAAGCCCATATCTTGATTGACGACAGCAGGACAGGAATCTGGGAAAAAGCTGACCTTTCCCAAAGAGGCCTTATGCATAGGGAAGAGAGGTTTCCAGGGGTTCTCTGAAAGGACCACCAATAGGACTGGCACAGAAGGTAGGAACAGGCACCAAAACCTGTGTATACAGGGCAAGCATCCAGATGCAAGGGGCTGGTGGTTGGGTCTTCTTGAAGGAAGGGGAGACCTGAAAAATCTAAATTCAGGCTCTGAGTGAGAGAATGAATCAGTGGGCTTCTTTCAAATTTGTGGTATCAGGACATAACCTGGGATACGTCCTTGAGATACAGAAGACTATGGGGCGCCTGGGTGGCTCAGTGGGTTGGGACTCTGCCTTTGGCTCAGGTCATGATCTCAGGGTCCTGGGATCGAGCCCCACGTCGGGCTCTCTGCTCAGTGGGGAGCCTGCTTCCCCCTCTCTCTCTTTCTGCCTCTCTGCCTTTGTGATCTCTCTCTCTCTGTCAAATAAATAAATAAAATCTTAAAAAAAAAAGAGATATAGAAGACTATAAGTGGCTTGCTATACCAGAAAAGACCAATCAAATGGCATTCTGCATTTAATTTTTACATGAAATGGATTTTTATCATACTCTAGTTGGCTACAAATTAGCAGTCTGTGTGTGCTTAGTCGGCTGACTTTCAGCTTTGTTTTTGTTTTTTGTAAACAAGAATGGACCCTTTCAGCCCCAAATAAGTAATGTTATGAGCATTCACAGACGTAGTACAACTTAATTCTCACCAGTGGTAGATTTAGAGCAGCTTCTCTGTGAGGTATTTTCAAGAGCTGACCAGAATAGCTGTGCCGACAACAGTTCCTGTATACTCAGGTGAATACCTAAAAATACACACTCACTCTCCTTTCTATAGCAGTGAAAGTCATTTCCAGTGACCCTACAAAGGACTTTGATGTCAGTGTGTGTTAGCCTCAGCTAAGTTGTTTCAAATCCTATATACACATTGGGGCAGGAGAGGGGCTTCTTTGAAAATTCTGAGGAGCTAGCCAAAAGTTGTTTTGAAATTACTCTATTTCTTCCACATTGTTTGCACACAATTTTTAGTAAGCTCATCTTCAGCTCAAAGAACTTCAGTTTATTTTTACAGATAAGGTTCTACTCCATATCAATGGCATGTTTTTTTGTGTGTATATATGCCATGTGTATAGACACTTGCTTGAGTATTTAGGAATTTAGTTTAGAATCTTGAGAAGTTTTAAATGTAATGTATATATGTTATTGAGTATGCTGTGTTTACATTCAAGAACCTGTCAATTTAATATGGCTTGCCTGTCAGGAGATTAATTACAGCAGATGGTAATAAAAGTTAGGACTCTGTGTTGAAATATGATATATAGATTTATTTTAAGGCTATTGGAAGAGTTAGTTTATTTGGTAGACCTTGTAGTCTCTTGTACCCAAACACAGAGCAAAATACTGGAAGGGGAAGGTTTGACCCAAATAATTTTAATAATCTCTGATTCCTCATGGTTCCTTCTGACATCACTATTTCACTGGTTTTGGCCAATCCCCGGAGAGGAAAAAAAAACAAGAGCAAAAAACAATTTCTTTCATACACAATTAAAAACAATTTTTTAAAAAATTTAAAATTTTCTCACAAGTCATATAGAATTATCACAGAAATGGAGAAGTTTAAAAAGCATATTTCCAACCATAAGTGGTTCTAAATTATAAATGATAGTGTCCCTAGCATCTTAATTGGTGTTTTTGGTTATCACAATAAACTGGAGGACTCCACTGGCCTTTACTACGTAGGAGCCAAGAATGCTCAGCATCTTGCAGTGCACAGGACAGTCATTCACCATGGGAACTGTCCAACCTAAAATGTCACAAAGAGAAAATATAGAAAAATATAGAAACAGATGAAGAGCAGAAAATCCTCTCCTTCTGTTCATGATAAATCAAGTGGACATAAAAATATATAATGATATATAATATCATACCATAATGCCACACATCTACCATAGAATACCATAACTAAAATCACAGATCTACTTAGTATATATCATATCTACACCCTGGAAACAGAGAAAGTATCCTTCCTCTCCAATATCTATTAGACAGGCACAAAATTCAACAATGTATTATGCCACAAATAAAACACTGATACATTCCCCCAAACAGGAAAGTACAGAAAACATTCTCTTATCATAATGCAATAAAACTCTCAATTACTCACAAAACTAGAAAAAAATATTCTCTGACTTCTGAAGAATTTAAATGTGTCTCTTAATTCTGGAGTCAAAAAAAGGAGAGCATCTAGAAAATACCTATGTAAAAATAAATCCATGGAATAGCTAAAGTAGTGCTCAAAGGAAAATTCATAGACTTCAATAGTTTATTAATAAACAAGAAAGAACAAAAAATAAAATAAGCTTCTAAGTTAGGAAGTTAAGGGAAACAAAAACCACAGAAAGCAGAAAAAGGAATTAATATACATAGTACAAATTAATTGGAAAAGAATAGAGGACTAATAAATCAAAAAGTGGATACTTCAACTGTTAGCAATCAAATCAAGGGGGATGACAAAGGAGACTGATTCAATTAAAGAAAATAAGAATCAATAAGAGACAACACCAATATAGAGGACATTTTAAAAAATCGTAACAGATTTCTCTGCTCAATTCTGTGCAAATAAATCTCAAAACTTGGATGACAGAGATAATTTCTAGACCATATGGTATGCCAAACTGCTTCCAGAAGAGAGAAAAGATCTAATCAGACAATTACCATACAAATAAAGGAAGTTGTTAGTTACCACCAAAACTGGGAATACACACACACACACACACACACACACACACACACACACACAGCCTAGATGGTTTCAAGGCACAACTTGCCAACCCTTTAAAATACAGGTTAATTCCAAAACCATTTAAACTATTCCAGGGCACCTGGGTTTCTCAGTTGGTTAAATGTCTGCCTTCAACTCAGGTCATGATCCCAGGGTCCTGGAACCGAATCCTGCATCAGGTTCCCTGCTCAGTGAGGAGTCTGCTTCTTCTTCTGCCCCTTCCCCCTGGACATGCTCCTACATGCTCTCTCTCTCTCTCTCTCTCTCACTCTCTCTCTCAAATAAATAAACTCCTAAAAAGAATTTAAAAAATAAACTCTTCCAGAGTTTACAAAGCAACAGCAACATTGATACCAAACCTGACAGACTGCACCAAAAAGAAAATTATAGAGCAAACTCAGTTAGGAATAGCAATGCAAAAATACTAAATTAAATACTGACAAATAGAATCGGATTTAAATAATAATGTGCCTGGCCAAATGGAATTTATTTCTGGAGTGTAGAGAATAAAAAAAAAAAAAAAAGAACAAAAAGTTAAGAAAAAATATGTCAGCACCAAATCCCTCACTAGTCGGACATTCGATGCCTTTTAGAGTATGATCGTTTTTATTTCCCACATTAATGTCACCAGTCCGATGACATTCAGTCTCCTGTGTACTTACACCATGTCATATCTCTTGACCTCTGCCAATTTTGCGTCTGTGTTTGGAATGTCACAAGACCAAACTTGCTCCCAGTTCTAAAGGTCCTATCCCCCAATCAAAACCAAATTTAAATATTAACTCATAAGAAAAGCTTCCTTGGGACGCCTAGGTGGCTCAGCTGGTTAAGCGGCTGCCTTCGCCTGAGGTCATGATCCCAGCATCCTGGGATCGAGTCCCACATCGGGCTCCTTGCTCAGCAGGGAGCCTGCTTGTCTCTCTGCCTCTGCCTGCCACCCTGTCTGCCTGTGCTCTCTCTCCCTCTCTCTCTCTAATAAATAAATAAAACCTTTAAAAAAAAAAAAAAGAAAAGAAAAGCTTCCTTGATTCTCCCCACAATCAGAAACTTCTCTCTTTTTGTTGAACAACTGAAAAGCTTTCTCCCTCTCTTACGGTACCTGTCACAGTTAACCTCATATTACAGGGGTCCATGCAAAGCACTACTTCTCCTATTAGACTGGAAACTTTTTTGAACATAAGGGCCATATCTTATGTTCCTTTGTAGGCCAATCACTGCAAGCACAGATCCTTACATACTTTCATGTATGGGTATAAAAGCAACAGGAAGCTGAAGACTGACGAGTCGCTATAAATGCTACTGCATGTGCACAGAATGAAGGCTTCAAATCTGTACATCAGCAGGGCAGTGGCCACGCCAGCCTCACTACCGTCCTGCAGCCGGAGTCAGGGCAGCACTCAGCACTAGATGCACTCTGCCTCCAGACTGAGAAACTCTAATTACCCTCAGACTGCCAGAAAGCAGACAGCAGCAGCTACTGCAGAAGCCAGAAAGCAGCTAGAACCATCGATGCAGGGCATGGAGGTGACAGGGAGTAAAGAAGTCAGGATGGAATTGCTGGTTTCATTAGACTGTTGGTTTGGAAGTAAGTGCTTCACGCACACACGCCGACCCAACCATACACACGCATCCCCTTCCTACTTCATTTTCCTGAAGTCCAAATATTAACCCGTGTCCTAAAATTTCACTGAAAATGTATAAGCTTGTGAGACAGTCATAATGTCGAGTTTCAAAATGTATGTGTAATTTGTTATGCGCAGCCGGGTCAACAGTCCTATCAAAATTGCACCAGAAGGTTTGCAAAGAACAGAATATTAAACAGAGCAGAGACTATGGAATTTAACGTGAGAAACTGACATTAAGTTAAAACAGTACTAAAAGGCCACATTCCAACCACGGTTGATACACTTTTTGAGAATTAGACTTCCAATGTAAACGTGTTATTCTGGGTACAATTTCAAAAGCAATGAAATCCAATGAAATGACAAATTTCTGGTTCATTCTGAAGACAAGAGTTACATTTTTTTTTAAGACTGTGTCAACAAAGAAGTTGACATGGTTGACACTTTCATATAGGGAAATCTAGCAGTTTTTTTTTTTCCCTCCCCTGTTTTTCATGTTGCACTGTCCCTCCTTCAGAATGTGCCCTTCATAGATGTTCAAGACTTGTGCTCCTGGTTTTCCTTCCACTTCACTAATGCTCCTTCCTCTTTGCAGACTCTCCACATGCCCTGATAGCTCAGTGGTTGTCAGAGCTCCATACTCAGCTTTCATCTCATCCCACTCTGCACACTTGGCCACAGCTATTCACAGCTATTCACAGCTTCAACACTAACCGGCAATAACAGTCTTATGTTCCCCAAATCTATCTCTGGGTAAGAATCATATAACTAAGTATCCCCAGCTCATCAGCCACATATACATAAATTATATTCACTTTCTCCATCCAAACTGGGAGACATTGAAAGATGATCTTCCAAATATGTCCATGTCTTCATGTCCAGAACCTTTGGTTATGTTACCTTACATGGCAAAAAGGATTTTACAGATAGAATTTAGTTAAGTGTCTTGAGATTATCCAAGTATATTAATATAGTCACAAAAGCACTTCCAAGAGTCAGTGTTAGAGTGATTCAATGTGAGAAACTCTTGACTGGCCATTGCTGGTTTTGAAGGTGGAAGGGAACCATAAAGCCGAGAATGTAAAGAGCCCTTAGGAGCTGGAAGACGGAAGGACAGATTCTCCTTAGGAATGTTCAGAGGGAGTGCAGCCATGCTATGTGCCTTGATTTTGGCCCAGTGAAACCCATTTTAGACTTACTACAACCAGAACTGTAACATAACCATGCTATATTGTTTTAAGCCACTAAATTTGTGGTAATCTGTCACAACAGCAATAAGGTACTAATACCACCAATTTTCCCAATTGCCACTCTGCCACATGACTTGCCAAGACCTATTGATTCTTCCTCCTAAATCCTTTATGTCTCCTGCCACCCATTTGTTCTTATTCCCATGGGTACTTCCTGAGAAGAAAAATGCATCCTGTGAGTCTTCGCTAGTCTTCCTGTGTCTACTCAGGCCACTGCCTCCCCCAACCCTAACCTGGGCAAGATCAGTCTTCAAACTGCCCCCAGAAGACCTTTACAAGACACAAATCTGATAGTCTCAAGCCAAATGGCTCACTATTGACAACAGAGTGACAATGAGCTTCTTTACCAAATAAAAGGGCCTTCATATTTTAACACTTACCCAGCTACCCAATTTTAATCTCTGTCCTCTGTCCAAACCTGGCGCCCCACCCAGCATTCCATTCACACTTGGTACTTCATCTTCACTCCACACAATGTTCTCACTACCTGTTTAACTGGCAAACTCCTGCATACCTTTGAATACTGATTCAACTTTGTTGGCAAGCTCTCAAGAATGAGCTCCTTGAAGGCAAGGACCTCCCTCCATCTCTTTCCCCACAATGCCTAGCCAAGCCCTCACTCTGAACAAACAGAAGGAACAAGTTTTCCCTTCACATGACCTCTGGCATATGCCTGATCTATCTTTCTCTTAGTTTTTGCTCATACTTGGCTTTGGAATTGCTTTGACAAACAGCCCCATAAGACATCATGCCCTCATAGGCCTATATTTTCAAGAAGCAGGTGCTAGATATGAGAACTGGTACTCGAACAACCAGCCCTGGCATCATGGCCACTTCTTCCAGTGCTAAGAACTTCACCTTGAAAGACAGACTGGGAACAAGAGGCACTTGTCAGTTCCAATTCTGCTACAGGCAAGACTAACTCAAAACTCCTCTCATGCCCCCCTTCACTTTCCCTTCTTGGTGAGAAAGAATTCCACTTTCAGTTCTCGGCATACTAAGTTTTTGTACTTTCAAATCATTTCATTCCTTTTCTCTGGCCCACCTCCAATTTCCTAATATTGTGTTTAAAATATGGAGATGAAAATTAGACTCAAATATGGGCTTTATCAACGCTGAACACTGTGAGTGGATTATTTTATGAGTCTTGTGTGTTACATTCTGGCTAATGCAACCCCAGATCATGTTCTCCTTTTTGATAACAGCCCTATATATTGCTGACTCATATCCCTGAGTGACAGGGTGAGAATGGCTTTTTACCTGCGGAATAGTTACATGTCAATTCCGTTCTTTATGATGGCTAGGATAATCTATCAGTATTTTTTCCCAGAAATATAAAAACCTCACACTTTTGCAAAGAACTGTCTAATGCACTGACAGTAGAGCTCCTCTTGACTTGATGTTCCAATCTATAATTGGAACCATTAGATTCGAATCAAAGCCTTACAAAGTTCTCTAGCCATTTTCTTCATTTTTAAACATATGTTATATATTTATGTGAGTAACATTTTAGTTCAAAATAAAAACAAACACACTATTCTTTACCTGTCAGTTTAGAAGCCGTGCTTCATTTTAGAAGCCATAAACACCAGAAATAATGAGTTAGACAGGCCATGTGGAAGTAGTTTCAGGGACTATCCTCTGATTCCATTAACTTCTGTGCATTTTTTTCTTTTAAATCTATGACTAGAAAGACACAGTTGAGAGAAGAGATGCTTTTTAAGTTAATCTGCCTCTCTGATAAAGCCAGAGAAATGGAAGCTCAAATTAACGTTTCTGAAGTAAAATGGAATAAGATAAACAAAAAATTTCATCTCTAATTGGCTCCTGGGGAAAAAAATCTCAATGCAGATTAAGTATGTTTCTATTAATTCAAGTAAATTAGTTCATTTTACTTTCTCACATTGATGTGATATAATTGAAGCATGCACATTTAAAATTTTTTGGCATACTTTAAAGATAAATTTAATATTATCTCATTAAAACAGATATATAAATGAGTGGATTTGGAGTGGAAAAATCTGGATCACAGTTTTAGCTCATTTGTTCACTATCAGATCGAAAAAGTCCCATCACCCCCTCTAGATCTCCATTTCTTTTATTCAGTAATGGCAATCAGTAATCACACTCACTAAGTTTACACCTCGTCTTTATTCCTTTCTTGTGAGTATGGCTGAGAAACCCATACTACACTTAAAGGAAAGAAGAATAAGATAAAAATACAAAGCTATAGTGGGGACCAGTATAGGCTTTAGGAAAGGACCTTGCACTCCAATGTGGGGAAAGTGAGATTGAAATTTGAAGCTGAAATTCTTACCTGCCCCCCATTTCTTATGCCTCCTAGAATAGGGCTTCTGAGCTATAGCTTCTTCATCAATCCATCACACTATTGGCACCCATTTCAAGACTTTGTTCTTACAGTAGAAAATCTACTCAGAATCTTAAAAAATACATGATAAAAACAGTGCTACTCTAGTGATACAAAATATGTGGATGCAGGACCTTTCTCAGTTTAACTCAGCCTCAGATCCACATATAGCAAAATCTTAAAATCAACAAATGAGATGTAAATATTGTTGTTTCCAATACTGAGGTCTCAGTGTATCTAAACTTTGTGCACTTGTCCAATGTGGAATGAGTAAGTGGTATTTTGAACACAAAGAGCACTGTGTCAGACTTGTATTTCTAACTGTTGCTGGACTAAATGCTCAGGAAAGCTATCCTGTCAGAAAACACCTACATATTGGATAAACTATAACTAGCTCACACATAAACACATTGCTGAGCTTTCCAGAAAACAAGGGAAGCTAATAAAAAATGGGATCCATAAACTAAAATCATAAAATGGTAAGAAAACCCTGAAGCTAAGGCTTCCCTGAGGACAAGTGACTAAACCAGGTACCCACAGGTGGATATTATTAATGAGAGAAGAGGAGGACTATTAACCCTGAGACTCCTAAATTGAACTTGTACTTGAATAAAACACACCCTCAGTATGTGTGAGCACTAGAAGCCAACAACCCGTAGCAGAGGAAATAGATAGAAAGCCTACCTGTCCCTAGGATAAAAAATGCAAAAAAAATGAATATAATAATGTGACAGTCTTCCCTTAAAATCTACACCAGGAGACCAGATCTCACATGGTTGTGGTGTTCAAATTTATATTACTTGGGCTTTCAGGAAAACCACAGGCCAAATAAATAAATAAAAGCTGCCCTAAGCACTCTCTGATGCCCAGCTGAAGAAGAGGCAAGTCTAAACCAGAGAAAAACCAGCACCCTTAATGCTTTAATCATCTCAGGCTGCCATAACAAAATACCATGGACTGGGTGGCTTAAACAACTGAAATTCATGTTCTCCTAGGTCTAGAAGCTGGAAATCTGAGATCAGGGTGTCAGGATGGTCAGGTTCTGGCTTCCAGACAGTTGCATCTCATTCTGTCATCCCATGGTGGGAAGAGAGACAGAGATCTGTCCCTTCTCTTTTTATAAGGCTACAGGCCTATCTGCTTAGGGCCCCACCATAAATACCTAATTTAACCTCAATTACCTCCTAAAGTTCCTATCTCCAGGTACAGTCACACAGGAGTTAGAACTTCAACATATGAAAGGGGGGGCTGGAATTCAGTCCATAGCAATTAATATCATTCTTCATAATTTCCACAGATTAAGTTCAGCCAAATATGAGCTCACAATTAACTATTATAAAATGAAGATAAGAAACCGAGTCACCATGGGTACCAGTCAGAAGTACCATAAGTCAGAGGTTTAAAACTTCAGTAGTCTCAAATATTAGCATGACCCAATATAGAATATAAAAGAATTATGTTCCAAATGGATAAAGAAATAAAGAATATTTCTCATGAGCAAAAAATAACACTATCAAAAAATATTCAGTCAGACTTAAAAGATAATAAAATAGATGTTTTTGGAAATTAAAAAGAAAATCTTTGAAATTAAAACTCAGTGATACCTAGGGGTGCCTTGGTGGCTCAGTGGGTTAAAGCCTCTACCTTCGGCTCAGGTCATGATCTCAGGGTTCTGGGATTGAGCCCCATGTCGGGTGCTCTGCTCAGCAGGGAGCCTGCTTCCTCCTCTCTCTCTGCCTGCCTTCTGCCTACTTGTGAGCTCTGTCTGTCAAATAAATAAATAAAATCTTAAAAAAAAAAACAAACTCAGTGATACCTAATACCACAAATTAGCACACAATCAGAAAGAAAAACTAAGTGAGCTAGAAGGCAGACTTAAAGGACAAAGACAGATTACAGCACAATGTGACAAAGTAACCATGGGGAACGTGAAAGAGGTACAAGATGTGGGTAGAAAATGACAAGAAATACATCACAATCAAAAGTTTCTTTATCCAAAGATGCCATAAAGAGAGTGAAGAGTTAACCCACAAACCTGGTAAAGGTAAAACCCACAAAGGATTTTAGTTAGCATACATAGAGAATGCCTCTCCATCAAAAGATAGATGACCCAACAGAAAAATGGGCAAACGTCTGAAACAGATACTTCAAAGAAGAAGAAACATAAATGACCCATAAACTTATGAACAGGTGGTCAAATCCTAACCAGAGAAATACAAAAGTAAACCATGAGCTACCAGTCAATACCCAAGATTGGAGGGTGAGAGTTAGAAAACCTGTAGTTTCCAAATATTGACAAGATGCAGAGCATTGAGAACCACTGTGAATTTAAATTTGTACAACCACTTTTTTTTTTTTTAAGAGAGAGAGAGAGTGTGTGCACATATATGCAACCGGATAGGGGAGGGGCCGAGGGAGAGAATCTATTGGAGGCTCCCTGCCCAGTGTAGAGTCTGACTCAGGTCTTGATCTCATGACCTTGAGATCATGACCTGAGCTGAAAGCAAGAGTCCAGCACTTAGCCAACTGAGCCACCCATGTGCCCCAAATTTGTAAACCACTTTAGAAAATAATTTGGCATGACATTTGAAGAAGTACATATCCATTGACAAATCATTTCAATTGATTAAATCTACTTCCTAGGAAAACACTTACACATAGGAATCTGACTTGAGAAAGGTCTTAGCAGCACTGTTTGTTAAAGAAAAAAAAAAAGAAAAAGAAAGAAAGAGAAAATCCAACTATGAGGAGTTCAAATTAAGTCCACCAACAGATCATCAAAAACTTTTGGCATACTCATACAACAGAATATCTCACAGCATGAAAATTAATGAATCGTAGCTACACTAATCAACATGGGTACATCTCAGAAAAATAACGTTGACTTAAAAAAAGCAAAACAGAGCTCACTCTATATAAACTTTGAAAACCTATAACAATATAATGTGTACAGATGCATGTGTAGTAAAATCATAAGACAGAACACTGTAATCACAGAATGGTTTGGTGGGAGAGGGAGGTGAGAGAAACAAAGCAAAGATGGGGAGACAGAAGACATTTGATTTATTGCTGATACTCCCTTTCTTTAGCTGAGTGGCACATGCACAAATGCTATTTCATTCTTTTTTCATAATGTAAATATATGTGATGTATTTTTCATTACATGTATAAAATATTTCATGAAAATTCTAAAAACAGCACAGTGGAAGGGGGTGAGCAGCAAACTCTGAGCAAATCTGGGGACCTGACCAGGTATGTCTTTGGTTTCCTCCCACCTACATCTTTTCTCAACCTTAAAGGCACATCTAATAGGTTCCACCCACAAATCCTGCCAAAGGATTATGTGATAATCATGGTTTGCGCTAATGAAAGTTTGAGGTGACTCTTCCAAGGGAACCTTTGAAGTCAAAAGACCAGCTTGGGCTTTGAAGCACTCCCCATCACCTGCCCATCTGCTGGGTGTCACCTTCCCTCTGCAGCTCCCACCACTGCCGGGCTCTCAGTGGAGGGGACTGAAGGACTGGCCTGCAGACCACTTCAAACAGTTTCTTGGAGCTGATCTGAGATAGCTAATTACTCCTAATTATCACAACACTATGTATGTATTTTTTACAATATATGGTCAGCAAGTTTTTAATCATTCATCTTAGTGGGAGGAAAAAAAAGGCACTTGAACATCTTTTTGACTAGATATGAAACGTAAAAGGACTCTAGGAAAGTGTACCAGTCCAACTTCTTGTAATTTGATTACCATTTAAACATAGTGAGTTTTGGATTCAAGACTTTTGTTACTGCATGTCAGCTAATCAGTGTTTCCGGAAACATTCAGTCTTTATAAACATAATTTAGTGTATATGCAGTAATAGACCATCTGGGACAGGTTAAAAAAAAAAAGTGTGATTACCTTATGCGAACATTCATGTGGTTTTATTCACAGATGCTTTAAAATACAATTATTGTTGTACTTTTTAAAATAAAAATAAATCTACACAGAATGGGAAAAGAAATCCTAGAGGGAAAAAACATTAAGGACTGGGCCATTTGATTTTTCCTGATTAACTTTTGTATTTAATAGAATATCAATATCTATTAGTAGTTGATTTATACTAATTAATCAAATTATTTTGGTTGAATTTTCATTTTTATATCAGAATGTAAAGCTTATTGGTATAGATTTTTCTATGTTGCAAATTTAATCTTAATGAAATATATTAGGGAAGGGAGAAAGGAAGGGAGAAAAAGGAAGAAATTAAGACTTTTGTAAAAACAGCCTATATGATTCAACTAAGCCAACTTGTGCATTGATATCAGACTACTATCCTCCTCTGCAGTGGACAGGTCCTAAATACACTACTATTTATCACAAACTCTTCTAAAGTCAATTTTGGTTTTGATGAAGTTGATGATTATTCAACATTCTGAAAATCAATCTCAAGTAGTAGTTGCTCATAATGATTTCTTTGCCAGGTAACTATAGAAAAACAATTGCAGAAACTATTAAAGTTTAGTATTCTATATCACCAAAGTTTTCAAAAACATCAGTAGCTATCATTATAGTTATTCAGTAATGATATTTGGCTAGTGTTTCATATATGAACAGAATAAATGCCAACTAATCCTAAGAATTGCTAGTATAAAATTTTTGCTAATAATGATTTTAGAGGAGAATAACAGCCTAGGGTCTAATAGAGACTGTGTCCTAGAGCGACTTTCAGGGAGTCTATTTGTCTTCCTGTCGTTTTTGTGGATTACTTCATTGGCAACAAAGAGATTCTCCTAGTTTGTCCAAACTGCACGTTCAAGTCTACACAAATCCAGGGAGAAGGACCAAAAGGAAAAAATGATTCCACAGCCCTACCTCCTGATGGGGTCAGAAATAAAATTCTTTGGGGATGGGGTAATTGGGAGTTTGAGGGGTAAGTGGGAGTCTGGGATTGAGGGAGGAAGCCCCTTCCAGATCTTTGGGGGCAGCTGCAATTTCCCCAGCTTTGCTCTCTAGGTTCCCCTGCCTGTAGTGAAACCCTTAAAATAAAATAAAACAAAACCCCTTCAAAGCTTACCTGGAAAGTGAAGGGATCGAGGAGTTGCTACAGTGAGTGTTCATCACGCAGCAGGAGTCAGAATGGGTGGGGGGGCAGCCTCACCCATAAAGACCCACCTGGATTTACAATTCTGCCACTGTCCTCCACTGCCCCCAGCATATACTGGGACTCCTTCTAAAACAACTCATCAGCCTTCTCTCAGGAGAAGTTCTTAGATCATTTAAAATTCAACTCATAGTGAGGATGCTCAGTAAATAGTTTTCTTAACTCCTCCTCATCCTTCCTTCAAATCAATGACTTATTTTGTACAGAGGAAGCTGAGTGAGTTGAAAAGTGCGCTGAAACCGGCATTTCAGCCAATTGAATCTACTTGGGTTTTTGGACTGAAGTCCAGTCCTCCTGTCTTCTACAAGGTCAGCCAGGAGCTGTGCCCTGACGTGCCCTCTTCTCTAGGACTGAGCCCCAACCATACTAAGGCCTGATTGTGCTTGGGTGAATGAAAGTGTGTGGAATTGCAAGGAAAGGGGGCAGAAGAAATTCTCCCAAGATGCACAGGTAATCTTTTCCTTCAGACAGCTCTCTTCCCTCTGCAACCTGGAATGCTCTATCCAGAAGTGTGGACAATTCTTTGAGGAGGGGACTCTGATTGTCAGCAAGTGAATAGCAGCCATGAAAACAGCAACAGGCCTGGTTCTGGGAACAGAGGTCAAGTACTTAGCTAGACTGTGCTTACCTGCTGTCAATAGTAGGAATAAAGCTTAATCCATACATGTATACACACACAATCCCTCAAAATAGTATCTTCATAAAAGTAGAGTTACATTTGTATAAAACAAAGTATTTAAAAATTATAGGCAATGTAGCAACAATTCCTGCATTATCCTTTTGTTTAGTTAGTGCTTTAGTTCACAAGGGTAATTTGGATTTTGTTAAATTTGTAGGAAGCGGCTGACAAAGGACCCACACTATCTCATCTTTGGCTAATACAGTAGGTAGCTGGGACAGACCAGGTACTGTCCTGCCTTCTGTTGATTACCTCCCTGAACTTCCACAACAACCTTGGGAAGTAGGTATTATTATGCCCATTTTACAAACGAAGAAACAAATGTTGAGGGAATTTAGGTAACTGCTCATGGTCCCACAGCTGCTAGAAGAGCTAACATTCAAACTCAGACCTACCTCTAAAGCCTATACTCCAGACTAAAGCACTAGTCATCAGGAAATGGCTCACGGGGTGGACATGGAGATGCCCCTTCCAGTCTCCCTTTAAGAGAAGCCACTACAGGAGCACAGCTGATGGGACAGTCACTGTCGCTTTGCATGCACAGTGACCTTCCTCTGAGACCATGGTTCCCTGGGGCTGAGCATGGGGGCAGGTAGCAGAATTGGTCCATTCCTACCAGACCCCGGGATTGCCTCTAGAGTTGCACCATCCAGTTTGGCAACCACTAGCCTTATGTGACTACTGAGCACCCAAAATGTGGGTAGTGTCACTAAGGAACTGAATGCTTATTTTTATTTCATTTTAATTAATTTTAAACTAAGTAGCTCCAAGTGGCTCTTAGCGATCATGCTAGACAATGCAAACATACAACATTTCTGCTGTTGCAGGACGTACTATTAATCTGTACTGCCCTGAAAGGACAGCTTTTGATTAGGGAGATCACTGGGGTGAACACTACACAGATCCAAAAGAGAAGCAAGAGAGACTTCCTTCAGAGGCACTTCCTTTTGTGACAGTGAGCAATGGACACCAAAAAGGTTGCCAGAGGAAGAGCTCAGGCGATCCCGCAGGAAGGGGTGTGGGGAGCAGAAAAGGAGAGGGTTGGGGGGGCACAGATCCCAGATGACTCAGGGATGCCCAGCCTTCTTGGTCTGGACCCACAGGTGAGGACAAAGTGGTGCCACAGGTAGGGGAGAGTGACATTCCCGTTAGAATGGGGTTTTGTGGGCAGGATTTTATGTTGTGATTGAGTGAGATGGAAAACTAGGGCTCAGATGAGTAAAGGTTTGAGAAGAAAGGAGTTTTACGGAGTATTGACCAATAGGAGTTATTTACATTTTCCTCCTCTTCAGTTTCTCCTACACTCTTCTTTGTCCTTGACTATCTGACTCTGATCTCCTTATTTAAAAACAACAACAACAACAACGACAACAAAAAACACCTTTTTCTCCCTCTTCTTCTTTTACCTTCCAGTCACCAGAAAAAAATATATAACTGCAATAAATATTTTATTTCATCCATGTATTAGACTTTTATGTTCATTGTTCTTCACACAGATTAATTGAACATTAAAATTTTTCTTTCTCGAGAAGAACTAACCGCTCGTTTAGCGTGTATTATGGCCCTCAGTTAACATTCCTTTATAGGGTCATTGGGTCAATGGTGAGGGGAGGCCACATTTTTTTACTTTCATCAAGGTATTTTCACAGGAAATACAGGCTAACAGTTTTCTTGTGTAAAACAAAAATAAAACACTAGTGGAAATAAAATATAAAATATGCATATAAAATTTCACTTACTGAAGAGCTAAAATCAAGGCAAAGTTTTTTTCTTGAAACAACCAACTTTCGGAGTTACTTGCAAATTACAGTCTCTTTTTTTCTTTACTGTACACAGGAAAATGAGAGATTCATATTGACAGTTTTAAAGTCTGTAGTCTCGATGACCAGATGTGCTCTTATTAATGGGATCTATGAATTTTTTTTTCAGAATGTATGGAATTAACCAATTCAGCTGGAAAGGCAACAGAGTTTCATATATAGCTTAAAAATACCGATTTCAAAACACAGATGTTCTACCAAACCCTCGCTTGCTTATACTCAGCTAATTCCAACCTCTGAGCTTTAAAAAGATTTTCTAAACTGTTAAGGACAAAAAAATAAAAATGACATTATACATTTACATCTGGCTCTATCACCATTTAGGGCATGCTATTACACACATTAAACATCTGGGCAAGGGGAAAGGATCTATTTGGGAGCTTCTGGCTACCGTGACAACAGAAGGACACAGTCTCTCAAACCGTTCAGTCTCTGCTCTTCTACTTTTGACACCACTGCAGCCTTTCCATGTTTATTCCAAAAGCCGAGAGTAGGTGCCACTTTAAAACCACAATCATCACAGTAAGCAATATTGATGTGTGGAAGGTAAGTTCCTAGGGGATGCTTCTCTTGTTTGTGCACTAGTTCAATATTATGGATAAGGCAAATCCCTTCCATTTGCAGCAATGCTGTTAAAATAATTTGGATTTTATGGCTTTTAGACGTGGAAGTCTTCTATTTCTGAGTTAAGGGATGGCTCCTAGTGAAACGGTCTTAACAGAAATGGTGAAAATTTGCCACCATTATTTTTCCTGTTAAGAAGTCTCCCTTGTGGATGTTCGAAACATTTAACAACATTTTAAATGGCATCGAATACAGACAGTAATTACAGCTTCCATGTATTAATGTTTCCTGTACATTGAATGTATAATGCATCTTGGACATAGTATTTTTCCATTTATTCTTCAAAACTCAGTATTATTATTTAGACCTCACAGTTTCAGAAACTGAACCATGGACAAAGGTACGTCAACATTCACTCAAAGAACTATTTACTGAGTACTGACTACGTGACAGGCCCTGTGCTAGGCTATATCCTATCCCTACCTTCAGGGGGCTTACCATCCATGAGCAAGGTCTGGTCCAAAGGGAAACAAACAGTTAGGGAGGAATGCAGACAGAAAGAGAATCTGAGTCTGACCTCAAAACAAAACACAAAAGCTCAGGTCTGACTGACTGATGTGGTACCAAGGGCCTCAGAGTCGTCTCTGACTCACCTCTGCCTGTCACACTACACATCCAATCCGCTGAACAGATCATGTTGGCTCTGGCAAGCAATAAATCCAGAAGATGACCACATCTAACCACCCTGGTCCAAATCACGACCATCTCTCACCTGGGCTATTTCATGGGCTCTTGAAGAAACTCCCAATGTCTGGCCCTTTCTCCACTTACTTTCAAGAGATCAGTCACCTGGGGTCTTGTTGAAATGTTTAATCACACCATGTCACTCTTCTGCCCAAGACCCTCTGACTTGTCACTCAGAGGAAGAGCAAAGTCCTTACTAATGCGCTGCAGGCCTGGCTCAGCATGGGTCCATCTCACGTCATCTCCTGCCCCTCACTATCCCTGCTCACTGGTGTCCAGTCATGTGGGCTTCAGGGCTTCCCCGCCCACCCCGAATACTTCTGGCGCTTTTGCACTTCAAAGCCCCACACTTGCTGTTCCCTCTGTCTGGAACTCGCTTTCTAAGACGTTTGCATCTGTTCCCTCACTTCCTCTGGCCTTTACCCAGTGTACCCATCTCCACAAGGCATTCTCCGGAGGATCACCGTATTTAGGAATGCAACCCTCCCCAAACATTCCTTATTCTCCCCTTCCTGCTTTATCATCCTCGTAGTGCCAATCCCCACCTGACATGTTACACATTCTACTCATTTCCTCTGTTTATTGGCTCCCTCTCTTAGCTCTCCCCAACTCCAGATAGTCTGAAATCAGACACTAATAATTAGCCTCTTTTCCCCCCTGAAAGCCAAATAAGTAGCATAACACTCTCCTCCCAGAAATATCTGGCAGTCCCCCACAAAACAAAACAAAACAAAACACAAAAAGAAAAAAAGAAAAACACGCTTCAGGAAGCAGAGTTTTTGTCTGCTTCGCTCAGAGCCTTCTCCACATGACCTATAGTGCTTGGTACATTGTAGGAGCTAAAAATTTGTTGAATGAATTAATATTTTACTGTATCTCCTATGCGCAAGCCAATTGAAAGAGCACCAAAACTCTAAAATGTTATTGTCAGAAGTGCTGTAAACACATTTTGTGGTTTGAATAGTTGGGCCATTTCCCTGAGCTTACTTCACCTGCTCATAAAGGGGACTTCTTGCCACCTGCATGGCTCACGAACACAAGATACAGGGATTGCTAGTGAATCTTAGACTCTGGAAATACTTCTAACTGACAAAGGCAAACGGTAAATTGCAAAAAGCATGACACAGCTGGTTTTCATCTTTATTGCAACTTGTTAAAACAAATATTAAACTGTGGGTGATGCAGTGTCCTATGTATAACATTGTAGGAAAGGGTTTAAGCCCCCTTAAAATATACTGTTTAGAATGCGAAATCATTTTTCTAAGGTTTCCAGGAATAGTTAAACAGGAATTCTGAAGGCCACCAAGCTGACAAGAACCTACAGAGGAAAAATGCTATTCTCTCTCTCACACTAAGGACAGCTCTGTGGTAAGTAAAACGTTGCTCTCAGAGAAAGAACACTGTTAACCCACTTACAAGTGTTAGTAGGATCTTGACTAGATTTAAGTGAAAATACTAGAGTGTTAGTGAGCTAACTGAATACCAGGGAGGTGGTCAGGATTCTGTTGAGAAGGTGGGAGAGTCTGTAATGAAGGTAATAAAGTCAAAGTACTAGAAGAACTGGCAGAAGAGTATATAGTCTGTGTTTCTTGTGTGAAGAACTTCCCCTCTTATGAATAACACTTTTTCTTTTTCCTTACTTTGGAGTTACCAGTTTACCCTAAATAACCAATTTGTAACTGTAGACCTTATTAGTAAAATGTTCCTTATAAACTCCCCTACTTTTCAACCAGTATCAGCAGTAATAAATTAATACATCCTTGGGAGCAAAGCTACCAAAAGTTGGTCTGGTCACAGAGAGAACTCTGGCCCAGTGCGCATTTAGCACCTTGAAATCCCTCCAGTGCATCACACACATTATTTCTTATGATCTGGCCAATAATCCTGTAGGGAAGATATTAGAATACTCATTTTATAATTAGGAAAACTGAAGCTCATGGAGTTATAGTTCATATGGGGCAAATGTGGTCACTGAAATCCTAGCCTATGGACTCCAGAACCTACAGCTCTTTCTACCGCACAGCATGAGTTCTCTTAAAGGAAAATTAGGTCTCTTCAGAGATGCATGATAGGTCTAGGTAGAGATGAGGATGCCTTGGCCATACTTCAGGTAGAGGTATCTTAGGAAAGGTCTGTAGTCCTTGGCCCTAACTTAAATCTGTCTAAGTCTCACCTTGAGCTTAGGGTATTGTACAGACTTGGGCTAGCAGATTCCAACTCACTGAGCTAAGAACCAGGCAGGCACAGGCATGAGTAGGAGACACTGTGCCTGGCACCTGTGATGCAGAACGGTGGAGAACAGTTCTTCACAGGACACTACCCTGACAATACCTTCCTCTGTTCAACACTCCTAAAAAATGTCTTAGAAACATATCCTCTTTGTTACTAAAGACACTTCCATGACCAAGTCCTTAATTCAATACATGGAAACATCATCTTATTTTGTGGATTGGAAATGGGTAGGAGTATGGGTAGGACAAAATACCATTTCTGGTTGAGTACCTGGATAATGGGAATGCTGGATTTTAAACAATGCAAATCTCTTCCCCCAAATCTTAAATTATTTCTACTCTGTTCAGTGTCACAAATATTTTACCTTCTATGTGAAAAACATTGTGCTAGGTGTCAAGGATATAAAAATGAGTAAGAGATGATTTCTTACTCTCAAGGAATCACCAATCTCATGAAAAAAAAAAAGGAAATCTTTCTCAAATAACATCTTACTTGTATCTACCTTCTTTAAAAGGGTCTATTGAGGGGCGCCTGGGTGGCTCAGTGGATTAAGCCTCTGCCTTCGGCTCAGGTCATGATCTCAAGGTCCTGGGATCGAGCCCCGTGTTGGGCTCTCTGCTCAGCAGGGGGCCTGCTTCTCCCCCTCACTCTCTGCCTGCCTCTCTGCCTACTTGTGATCTCTGTCAAATAAATAAAATCTTTAAAAAAAAAGGGTCTATTGAATATTATATTAAATATTTCCTCAGTGACTTAAGGTCAGCATTATGAACATCAGCTGATGTCCTGGCCACACGATATGCACAGGTATAGTAAGAAGCCAATGGGTCACAGACACTAAGGGCCACTGATCATAGACATTAACTAAGAACTGTTAACTCTAATAGTTACTGGTAACTCCAAAAAAAGTAACCACTAACTATCCATCTGTCCTCTGCCTTCTTGAATTGGGCAGATGGATGGACAGATAGATGAATGGAAGGAACAGACAGATAGATATAAATACCCCTGATGTTCCCTCTGCTTTCTGGTGTTTCCTGTTTTTCCCACCCCAGATATAAACTAAAGATATGCTGTATGGTAAATGTGCTTTGAATAAGTATAAACTGCCTTTAGTCACCACTAAGGCACAGGAAGTGGCTAAAGCCTTCTGCTGAGCACCCCCTCCTTCGAGCGCCCAGAACTGACCTGTTATTTCTTATTGCTAAGCCTCTTCTCTGACATTAGTGTCAGTTCCCACCTCCTTTTATCACTTGAATTTCCAGGAGGTTTGCACCAGCCCTTCTAATCTCTGTCCATTACTAGACTATTCCATCATGCTCTTTGTTCTTCTCAAATTACAGCATGCATGAAATGCCTAGCAGAGAGCTGTCCACAGAGCAGGCACCAGTAAATGCAAGGACCCATTTCCCCATTCACAGGCCAATCTTTGATCTGACACTGTCCCCCAGTCTCTGAGACCATCAGGTTGATCCGCATAGATACCTGCTCTTCTTTGTGGTCAACAAACCATGTGGTCACAATCCATCACTTTTTATTGGTGCATATCTGTGAATAAAGCTTTGTTTTCCTTTAACCCCTGCATAAGACAATCATTATGCTTGTAATAACTCATTTGTAGCTGTACAGTCTGATAGCTTAGAAGTGCCTTATTGTTTTCATAAATTTTCTCCACCCAGTGGTTCTCATTAATAAAATAGTCACTTTTGTGTTATTTATATTTTTATAAATAGTTGTGTTTTGGTGATAATGGATAACACTGGGTCTCAGTTGTGTTAGCGTGGATATACAACTCAAGCTTTCTAGAACCAGCATTACTACCATTCCAGTGCTGCTTCCTCTCATCCAAGGACAGCAAACCTATAGAGGAGATGAAAGCCAGAGGTTCATGTCTAAAAAGTAAAGCAATCATAAAGCGTGACACATGTAGCATCTGATTATTTCTCCCCATACACCTCTACACTTGCAACTGAAAAAAAGCTCTTATTTATAACATAACCATGTCATGGAATCTTTTTATATTCATCTCTTTGCAGGCTCTCATTAAAGCTAGCACACATATTATAATAGCATTAAAAAGGAGTAACTATTACATTACTATGACACAAGAATTAATGGAATGGGGGCGCCTGGGTGGCTCAGTGGGTTAAGCCGCTGCCTTCGGCTCAGGTCATGATCTCAGGGTCCTGGGATCGAGTCCCACATCGGGCTCTCTGCTCAGCAGGGAGCCTGCTTCCCTCTCTCTCTCTACCTGCTTCTCTGCCTACTTGTGATCTCTCTCTGTCAAATAAATAAATAAAATCTTTAAAAAAAATTAATGGAATGTACCTCAACCCAAATATCAAAAATGACTGTTACTAACACAGAAAAACATTACTCCATCACACTCATTATGTTAAGATTTTTCCTATCTCCTGTTCATCCATATAAGACCCAGATAAATTACAGTCTCTGATTCAAACATATCTTTTACTAGTAACATTGTTTTCTCAGAAATTAACTTCCTATGATCCCCCCGCAACAGGTTCTGAAATTTTGCACCCTCTAATAACTATATGAAAATCCTAGCATTCCACTTCAACCCCATTTCAGATTTACATGGCAGAGTTCCAAACGCTGAGAACTGCAAAGTGCCCATTCTTAATGCATGATATCAACCGTTGCCCTGGCTATCAGGACAGATCCCAGATATTTCTCCAATGTCATATTATAAAGGCAAAGTGCTCTCGGTATTTATGTCAAGTTTTTGTGAAATTTGCAGGTGATAAATAAATTCTAGCCTTCTCAAACTGGAACCCATCTCACATGCATGTGAGTACTTTTCCTGTGCTGTGTAGTCAACTCTGCATGCTTGTACTAGCTCACACATGTGACTCTGTCTCCAACACACACACACACACACACGCACACACACACACAATCTGCCAAACAAAGATTAAATCATGGGAGTGTCCTCAGAAAGGCTAATTTGGTAACCATTCAAACTGTTATTTTTCAGGTATTACTGAACATTTTGAAGTGGAATTGGGAGAAAGTTATTTTGTATTAACAGAAGTGTGTGTATCTCTTCATAGTTGGTCTCTCATTCCTAGACAGAATTAGTTATTCATACTTACCAGGGCAATGGTAAAGTACACAGATATAAAGTTACAAAATGACTTTCAAAGTTCTTTTGTTTGTTTACTTTCATGTTGTCAAAACATTTTCCAGTTTTCCATGGTCCTTTTTTCAGTTCAGCTTCCTTTTATGATTTACCAAACCCAAAAATTCTTGGAAAGCACACTAATAACTTTTAGATAGAAAAAATAAATAAATGCTATGGTGACTGTAGTTAATAATACTGTAATATATATTTGGGAGTTGCTTAGAGAGTACATCTTAAAAATCTCCATCACAAGAAAAAATTATAATTAAATATGTTAATAGATGTTAACTAGACTTATTATGGTGATCATTTTGCAATATATACATATATCAAATCATTAAGTTGTATACCTGAAATTAATATGATGTTACACGTCAATTATCCCTCAATAAAATGAAATAAATGTTCAAAACTAAACCACTCATTTCTAATAAACAGACCTATACAATATAACATTCAGTATAAGAATTTCAACTGACTGACGACTGCCAAAATCGAGTGATTCCAAACTAAGATAGTGGTGTGGCTTGCTGTAACACTCTGCAAAATATTCAGAAGAGGCAATTAGGCAATGACAAGAGTTTTTCACTATTGTTACAAAAATATTCAATAGAGATAGTTCAACAGTGGCAACAATTCTTAATGTTATCTTGTTCCCTGTCCCTATGAGAGAGTTGGAATAAATACTGTCTTACCAACTGCCTGAGAGTTACATGTAGAAATCTGAGTTGACAGGTGCCATGTTTACTGTCTACACTAATGATATTCCACTGGTATACAGTGATGCCCGGGGAAGCTGCCATTCCCGAATCTAGCTCCATGTACCCAGACACGCACATGCTTCCACAGATCCATCTGTTAGGCATCAAGAATTACCATACTTAAGAATAATAATCCTTCAGTCTAAATGTTTAAATGTTAGATGCTAAATGTACACTGAAGGATTTGAAGCAAGGAACGCGCAACTATGACTCGGTCTCACATCTGGTCCAGCCCCATCCGGATGTCAGAATGCATCAGTCATTTTGTATTTATTCATAATGAGAGAAATCAAGTCACAGCCCATGTGGTCTCAGAGGCCTACTTAGATGATGATAAAGACCTATGATAATCCCTGAAGTATGGAAGACTTTCCAAGCTTATTAAGAATATACGTTTCTGACATTCTAAATATCTTAAGTCAGTGATTTTAGCCACTTGGGAAAAACAATGTTGCAGCATGTAATTTAGGTTATTTTAACAGAGCCAGTTCAATCTTAAATCATCATTTCTAATGCATCCCAGTATTGCTACTTTTGTAAAGCCACTTTGTAAAGCAACCACAGAATGTGACTTAACAACCAATAACTTCGTAAAGTGTGCAAAACAAGTAAACCTCCCAGCAGTTGGGAGCTCTGCCCAGAGGTCTGATCTTACCCCTGGCATGGGACCTTGCTCTTCTTCATGAGTTTCAGCAATGTCACATTGCTTGCCAGACTCATGCACTGGTGTCATAAACAGATTCCCTTAATATCCCCAAGATTCTGATGTCACATTTGGGATGGACACTTTCTTTTCCTTTTTGCCAATTCTGCATAATTTTTTTTTTTTTTTAGTTATTCATACCTAGTCAATCACTGTCAATAGCCATCCTCACATAAGGATGTTAATACTTTATTGTTTTACTTTTTAATTTTTTTTGGTGAAAGAGCTTTATTTATTTTCTAACATCTTAATTTTATTTTTTTCAGTGTTCCAAGATTCACTGTTTATGCACCAAACCCAGTGCTCCATGCAATACATGCCCTCTTTAATATCCACCACAAGTTCCCACATCTCCACACCTCTCTTCCCTCCCAAACCCTCAGTTTGTTTCTCAGGTCCACAGTCTCTCACGCTTCGTCTCTCCCTCCGATTTACCCCAATTCACTATTTTTAAGAATTCTTGGTAATTTGTTTCATAGGGGAGGGTGACTATAGGAAGGCAAACCAAAGAAAACCCACTGCAACTACTCAAAGCTGACCTCTGTGAGGCAGTGACAGAGAAGAGACTAATGTCCCACACAGGCTCATTTTGAATAAGACGGTATGTATTACAGATAGGAAGGGCCAACAAAGTAAATCTCAGTGGCCCAACTAGTTAACAGTAGCAGAAAATGTTAGAGGTGAAAACACAAATGTACCCCAAATGGATTACACTCATACTCTTGTAAGTTACTAGTTCGAGATTATTATATTTAAGATACATCACCTCACACCTGTTAGGATGGCCATTATAAAATATAAACAAACAAAATAGCAAGTGTTCTGTAAATGAATGTAAAATGGTGCAGCTGATGAAGAAAACAGGATGCAGATTCCTCAAAAGACTACAAACAGAACAACCGTATGACCAAACAATCCTATTTCTGGGTATGTATCCAAAAGAACAGAAATCAGGATCTCAGAGAGGTACCTGCACACCCATATTCACAGCAGCGTTATTCACCATAGCCAAAAGCTGAAAACAACTGACAAAGCCATCCACAGAGGAACGAATAAAGAAAATGGAGTAGATATGTGCCCTAGAGTACGACTTGACCACAGAAAACGAAACGCTGACCCATGCTACAACATGGATGAAACCTGAGGACATAAGGCTAAGTGAAATAAACCACTCACAGAAGGACAAATACTCCGTGATCCCACTTCCATGCGGTATTTAAAGGAGTCCAACTCCAAGGGACAGAAAGTAGAGTGGTGGTTGCGGGTTGCAGGTTTCAGGGAGTATCATAGGTCTGGCGCTGGGGGTAAAAGGAAACAGGGAGTCTCAGAGGCTATAGAACTTCAGCTTTATGAGATGAACACAAAGTTCTAGAGATCTGCACAGTATTGTCTGGAGGGTTAACGGTACCGGACTGAACACTTCAGAACTAGTTAAGAAGGCAAACATTGTGTTCTATGTTTGTGTTTTTACCACAGACAAAAATATGTGCATCAGCTCTCCTAGGGATGAAAAGTACCAAAATTAGGAGCCACAGCGCATTTCGTGCTTTTCTTCGTTTTCCCTGACAGTAACAAGTCCTATGTCTGTGATGGCCGGAGACACGGGTACCAGAAGGCGCCTCTTCAGAGCTCAGCACCCCCCCCGCATTGCCCCACCAAGGACGTGCAGGAGCTTCACCGCACAAGAGCGCAATGTCAAAAACACCATGCCAAGGCTTTACCGTGGTGCGAGGAACCTAGGGAACGACGGACGCCCTCAGCTCCTGAGAATTCCCAGAAGAGGTCACAGGTCACAGGTCACAGGTGGGTCAGGCCGCCTGCTGGGAGGGCTGTGGCTACACACAGCATGCCCTAAACCCTGAAATGGAAGCAACCGCGTGTGTGTGACTGGAGTTGAACAATTCTGAGGGTCTTCCTCTACACTCTTGAATTCCTGCAAGACGAACTCCCCACCTTCCCCGGGGCTTCTGACACCAGGCTGCAAACGACAAGAGTCTGCCCATCTCCTTTACTCAGACCGCTTCCTCAAAGGAGCGCAGGAAGAGGTGGGCTTTTCCTGCTCGGGAGGGCTCGCTTTCTGGCTCTCAGTCCGCCTCCTCTCACTCGCTGTCCTCGGCCGTGTCAGGCGCTTCAAGCAATCCAGGTCCTAAATTTGCGTTCCCACTTATGTGCTCGCCAGCCGCCCCTAAGAACCACAGCCTGGAACATTCCCCGGCACCTTCCATGTTGAGGGCATGGAGGTACCTTCCGGCTTCTGACGAGGGGGTGCTGCACACAGCTTGGAAGGGGTGGGGCCTCGCTCTACACCAGGTGTGGTCTGCGGACGGGCGGCGGCGCTTTCCCGTAGAGCGCGCTGAACACACGCTCGATGCCAGACCCCACTCTAGACCTACTGAATCAGAACCTGCATTTCAACAAGATCCCCGCGTGACCTGAATGCTGAGCGTGTGTTCAAGTTCAAGAAGCTCTGAAGTGAAATCTGAATATATTTTGAAGCCGAATTTTAGAATTCGGGAGAGGGGTACAGTTTCTATAAATGTGTGGGGCTATTTCTGGAATAAATAAATAAATAAATAAATAATATTAATCAAATACTTATTCGTTGAATGAATTTTTTACTTTAAAATAGAAGAAATAAATAAGTCCAATTATTCTATGTATGGGGCCTTGAAGCGTCAATAAGTTTAACAACCTTCCACAGTAAGACTTAAATATGTACTCTTTTCCTTTGTATTTTAATGACTCGGTCTTCAAGACATCTTTAAATTGCTTTATTAACAAATAGGTGTGTTGTCATAATTTAATAATTTTGAGCAATAATTCCCCCTAAAAGGGAAACAGGGCATAAGAAAAGAAAGCTTATGTGTCTAAATAGGTGAATTTAACATGAAGTAAAAGGAACTTTAAGTGCTAGGACACTCCATTTCCACATGCCTTTCCAAGAGCCAGTAAATAACACTGTATTAAAAATTTTGTTCTTTTTCTTAAAGGCAGACTCAAAAATTATATACCTTTAAAACTTCATAAAACCTGGTCTAATTAATTATGAAAACTCTTTTGAAGATTGTAATATACCACTTTTTAAGTTTTTCCAATATACTAGAAAATACTTAGAATTATATCATGATCATTCAATTCTATAAATGAAAATAACTCTATTGAAGGATGACCTAGAAATAATGCTACTCATATGTAAGAGAAGTTCTTTGTAACATTGTAAGATTCATATCTTTCAATGTTATCTTGTAACACGATTAAACTTAACAAATACACAGTTTATTTATATTTCTCTATCTTCCCTTCTTTTTCTCCCATTTTAACTAAAATCCCTGAATAGTGCTGGGTGGGGGGTGAGATAACTCTAAGAAATATACAAAAAGGCTGTTCTGGCACTTTTGTTTACTTGTGTTTTATTATTTTCTTCAGGTATTATAAAGTCATATCTCCCTGTGCTTCTTTGTTTTTTTAGAAATGAAAAGTAAAACTGAAAAAAGAAAAAAAATACACAGGAAAACTGAGATAAATTCTGTTAACATTTTAATGACTAATGTCTCAAACTATTTAGATATAGATGTTCTTTAAAATATGATTTGGGGTATGTATATTTAAATGTGTGTGTGAATGTGTTTACATAAGATGTAGAGATCTGGGGTGCCTGGGTGGCTCAGTGGGTTAAGCCTCTGCCTTCAGCTCAGGTCATGATCTCAGGGTCCTGGGATGGAGCCCCGCATCTGGCTCTCTGCTCAGTGGAGAGCCTGCTTCCTCCCCTCCCCCACCTGCCTCTCTGCCTACTTGTGATTTCTTTCTCTGTCAAATAAATAAATAAAAATCTTAAAAAAAAAATAAAAAAGATGTAGAGATCTAAAATTGTTACTTCATTCACCAAACTATTTGTATTGCATTCCACACAAAGAAACATCTCCCTGCTTGGTATATCTAGCAAATTGGTATATATTCCTTACGTATCATTATCAGTTAAATAATCTTTCAATGTTGGGCATTTAGTTTGCTTCTGATTTTTCATTTTTATAAATAAAGCTATTATGAAAATCATTATAGATGTTTCCTTTTACATTTTTCTCACTGTATCCTTAGGATAAATTCCCTTAATAGAAATTGTTAAGTAAAATTTTGAAACACATCACCAGTTTGCCTTCTGAGAAGTTTTATCATTTATGGTACCATCAAAAGACAACTTCAATAAAAAAAGTCTTCACAAATACGGAAATCAAAAAGTGTTATGTTTTTGTTTGTATGTTTTTAAAACTGCTTTTTTAAAAAGATTTTATTTATTTATTTGAGAGAGACAGTGAGAAAGAGCATGAGAGGGGAGAAGGTCAGAGGGAGAAGCAGACTCCCCGTGGAGCTGGGAGCCTGATGCAGGACTCGATACCAGGACTCTGGGATCATGACCTGAGCTGAAGGCAGTTGCTTAACCAACTGAGCCACTCATGTGCCCCTAAAACTGTTTTCTTAAAGTAAAATATGCATATGGAATAGTATACAGCTTAATGACCTATCACAAAGCAAACATACCCTTGTACTACCACCTAAGAT